>NW_017728906.1:41034376-41066411 GCF_001723895.1 Crocodylus porosus
AACACCTGGCTGGGGTCGTTTGACCCCAGTACTCTTTCCTGCCATGGCAGGGGGTCAGACTTGATGATCTGCTCAGGTCCCTTCCAACCCTACCAACTATGAAACTAAGGTATGTGGGCCAGTTTCACCATGTTGTGGTGATAGCAGCAATAGCCTTGGTACCACAACATTCCTGAAAGGGTCCTGTGGCATCCCAGGGTGCTGCAACATAGTAGTTGAGAATGCCTGCATTAACCATTGACCAATTACTATACAATAATGACAGGCATCATCTTCTACAAGACTTTTAATCAATTCATCTGAAACTTCATTATCTTTGCTTTTCTATTAACGCCTTCACACTAAAGTAAATTTAAATTGGATCTCTGAGGAAAACAAAAAACAAAAAAAACCTTCACTTTGAGAATAATGAGGCAGTGAAATGGACTGCCTAGTGAAGCTGTGGACCCTCCGTGACTGGAGGTTGGACAGCACTGCTTGGGAATGATCTAGGTGTAGCTATGCCTACTTTCTACCATGGGCATTTCCCATGATTCTGGGCTTTGCTGGTTGCTCTTGCACCCCCTCCCTTTTTTTCTGCTATATGTGTCTGGGGATGCTTCAAAACACCCTGAGGATGTTGGCCACAGCTAAGGCTGGGGACTTCAACTGGGGTGTGCTGATTGTCCTGATTGTCCTGTTAGAAGCAAAGTCAGAAGCTTCTGGATAGAGAATCTTGCCTCTTTGCTCATGATCAGACTGATTGCCGTATTCAGGGTGAGGAAGGAATTTTACCCCAGAGTCAGATTGGTATGGACTGTGGGGTTTTTTTGCCTTCCTCTGTAGCTGGTGGTATGATTCACTATTCAGGACCTCATGAGGGTATATTGACATTTTATAGAAGGAGGACATTGGCTGCCATGGTTCCCCTGCTTTACTTGTAGCAGGTAGGATATTAGGTCTATGTTTTGTCAAAGTTGAGTCTTACGTAGTGGTTAGATTATGATTGTATGGGATGGTTTGAATAGTGATGATCCTATGTCAGAAAGGGGGTTGAACTAGACTTCTGAAGGTCCCCTCCAGCCCTACTTCTCTATGCCTCTAAGACAAGTGTTTTGGTTTTGTGCGGGTGAGAAAAGAAAACAAAAACTTCGTGAATTTGGTTTGATACAAATCTTTTTTTGTTGTTGTTCAGCATCTGAACTATAACATCAATTATTTGTACAGCACTAATTGCAGCACATTTCATAGGACAGATGATACTGTGTTTTTTCAGTTTTTTCTAATTCAGCATTATTTATCACTGTACATTATGTTTCTATATATTTGCATATTTTCATTTAATGGTTTAGAAAATGTAAATTAAAAGTTAATTGCATTAAAATATGAAGAGGAATATAATTATTAGCTTACTATTAGAAGTGTCAAGTCAACATATTTCAAGAGTTCAATTAAACTGTGACGTTATCTATGGCCATGTGAAATTCTATGGCTTGTGTTATGGCAGGAGGGTAGTGAAGAGCACCACTACTGTCCCTTCTGGCCTTAAAATATATTAAAATATATATGTGCATTTAAATGCATCCTATTATGTGGATTTTTCCCCAAAGAGTATTTCAGTGAACCAAAATAGTGAAGTATAGCAGGGAATTTTTTTTTGGACCAAGTTGTGACAATTCTCAATTTTGGTCAACTATTTTGCACTGTCACACTTCTGATTCTCATAGTAGAGTCTGAAATATCTAACTTCTGAAATACTCTTTTTGTAATAAAGGCTTAAACAGCTTTTGCTTTTTTCCTGGAGTGCCTGACCAAACAAGGAATATATCTTTAAACACAAACTCGAGACATTTCTGTCATCAGCCATCCTTCCTTACCAAAGGAGGCCTATTAACATAAATTTCTGACAAGAGAAGAACGTGTCTTCTGTCACTGTCATGAAATAACTAGACTAAGCAAGTAAGCAGATGCTCATTTTCTCACAGAGCTGTCATGTGTTTAAAGTCCTACCCACATCAGGTTTTGTTACCTACAGCATGTCACATTGCTACAAGAACTAAGAAATGCCAAAAAAAGGTAATGAAAAAAAGAGAGGAGGAGATTTCAAGAGCAAGCACTGTGATGTTAAAACCTTTGATATTCTGTTCTTTTGGTACAGAAATTTAAGGGGTCACATCTAGCCTACAGATTAAAGCCCTGAGAAGGAAGAGCTGTTTTTATTAATCATCATCTTCTTTAAAACTTACAGGTCCAGTTGCCTGAAGCAAATCCAAGCTTGAAACATACTTGATTCAAATCAAAATAATTCTAGTAGCGAAGATGTCCCACTGACTTTTGCCCTGAGAACGCAAAGTAAAGCACATGCCTACTTGAAGCATTCAAATAGTTCTGTTAAAATCAACAGATTTGCACATTCATAGATGTGTCATAGATTCATAGATGTTAGGGGCTGAAAGTGACCAGTCCCTCTGCACATGGGAAGGAAAGACTGCTGGGGTCAGATGACCCCAGCAAGGTGGGTGTCAAGACTTTTTTTTAAAGATCTCCAGGGTAGGTGACTGTACCACCTCTGGGGGGAGTCTGTTCTAGATCCTAGGCACTCAAATTGAACATGTTCGAATTCTTGCTCTGCCTGATGCAGACTCAGGGCTGGAATCTGGGTTTCCTCACATTCCCATATGAATGCTTTCATCATTAGGATACCAGCCATTCTGGCTGGGTCTCTCTCAATCACTCTCCCAGTGCATAGGTGACACATAGGGTAAGCATGGGGGGGCACATGCCCCCCACAAGATTGTCCACCGCCAGCACTGTTGCCGGTGTCTGCGGGTGGTTGACACGCAGCACCCCCAACCCTCGCCACTGACACCACCGCGGCCACCTGTGGATAGTCTCTGCTTGGCCCGACCTCACCACCGATGTCACCATAGCTGCCTGCAGGTGGTCCCTACTGGCTGCCACCATGCTCACACTGCCACCGTCCCCACCTGCAGGCAGTCGCTGTGCCCCCACAGCCTCAGGGAGGCACAAGTTGTTCATGCAGGTCAGTGCCTTCCTCATCAACCCATGGACTCTGCTGGGGTGTTATGCTTCTTTTTAAGAAAAATAAAAAAACAGAAACAAACCCAACCCCATTTGTGAAGTTTCTTTTTCATCCTTATACTGAAAGAGGTGGTGTTTGGAACTTTGAAAAGTTTCCTAAGACAGTGAATTTTATACTTAATGGTGCTGAACATGTCAGACAGCAGGTGCCCTTCCTTCACTAAACCTTCTCATGTACTGTTCTGGCAGCTATAGATTTGATAGGGTACTTGCAATATTAGGGAGTCAGAAATTTTCTCTTCTGTAGCCAAGACCTTTAGGTCTCTGCAAATCCCATGGCTTCTTTTTCTCATTCCTTCAAGGATGTACCTGTTTATATAATGCTTACCACTGTGAATTTTCCCAGTTAACTCTTAACTATGAAAGTATTTCTGTGCTCATTTTGCAAAGATCTCACTTGGCTGGAAAAAATCACAATAGGTTTCAGTGATCAAAACAGTTGGTTTTCTTGCCTGTAGACATCTAACCTGACATTTTTCCAGCCATGCAGCAGATTAATTTACTAGACACTACAGCAAAAGTTTACAGTGGTCACATCACCACCACATTTTATCAGAAATCTATTGATGTCACCTCTACCTTCCAGCCACCAGTTTTCATTCTAAGTACACCACTGGATCCATTATCTGCAGCCAAGTTCTATTTACAGTCAAATCTGCTCTGATCCCACCAACCACGTAGTACACCTTAAGGATCTGGAGCAGCAATTCCAACCATTACAGTACAATCCCAAAACTGTAGACTCAAAAATCAACAAAACCAGACTTCAACTCTACCAACATGATCTACCCCATCACATGCTTACATTGCTCCTCTGTTTTATATATCAGAGAGATAGGATGATCTCTACATGTAAGAATGAATGAACACCGATCAGACACCAGCTGCAGAAATACATAAAAACCTGTGGTAGAGCACTTCAACCTACATGGACAGTTCACCACTGACCTCAGGATCACTGATGTCAGGCAAAACATTTTTTAAAAACAGTCTGAATGGGAAATTGCGGAAGAAGAAATCAATATCTTATAACCTGAATTAGCTTTTGCAACTCCTTTGTTCTCCACCAGTCACCAGAATTAGCTGAGATACCACATACAGATGAGTCTTTCCCATTCATGTTTTCCTATTTAAATAACTTTAGACTTATTTACTTGTCTCTCCTAGCACTGCACCCCCCTCTAACCCCCCCCATCTTTTGTATTCTAACTTCTTTTTCCTTATACTCTGCTTTCTGCATAACCTTTCAAAACATCTGATGAAGAGAATTTGGGTTCACAAAAGCTTGTACTCTTTTTATGTATCTTATTGAATTAGTCTATATCTATCCTGCCTTCCTTTTTAAAGCCATTCAGGGCATGTAGGTACCCAAGCCTCTTATACTTCAATGAACCTGGCAATTTCAATCCCTAAGGGGAGTCTGTGAAAATTTCAGCCTGCAGTTAATATTCTTGTACTGCACTGTAGAGAGGTCACCAGTTTTACAAGAGTAATTTGCAAATTCAAACTATTATTATTGTTATTGTTCTTGCTATTATCATCATCATCATCATTACTGTTGTTATTATTATAGTGCTGTGCACATTCCCTAAATACATTATATTGAGAAATATAATAGCTCGCTCCAAAGATTGTTAGTAATTGGCCATGTCTACACGAGACTCTGACTGTGCAGTCATTACCGCAGTCATTTAGTTCTTGTTTATACTTGTTTAACTCTGGTTACTGTGCAGTAGCATCACTGAACAGGTTTTCCATAACACTGATTACTGCACAGTAGTGTCCTGTTATGCTTTGTGCTACACAATGCTACTGTGCAGTAGTCTGTGACTACTGCACAGTCAGCATCTCAGGTAGACGGAGCCATTTAGTAGCAAGCTTGTTGTTCCTAATAGCCTCCAGAAAAACTGACCTGTTCTAAGGTGATGATTTCCCATCATTGTGAAATACATCACAACTCCACTCTAGGCACACCTACTTTTTTTACTAGAACTCTCACCAGCTGTACCATAGAATTCAGTCAACATTTTTCATTTCACATCTGTTTGTAATAACCACAGTGTGTATTGGTAAGAGGCAAGGCAGTTGCTAAAGTGTAGGTGGTGGTCAGAGAGAACTCTCCCGCTTCTCGTACTCCAATTAAAATGATTCTTCTGGGATTTAAACTCATAACATAGGGTCATTTGAGACTAGTTCAGTGGTAGTAATAAACAATGCTCCCAGTTAAAAATCCCACTACTATTCCTGTTTGCAGTCTCTCTGCGTCTGGTGGTAAGGGCTTGCCAGACCTACATTTTACTGAGAACTCTATTAATCAACATATCCTTCAATTAACAAGCATGCAGAAACTATAAACATTTGGCCTTGCATTTTTCCATTCGTGTCTGTGCCAACTAAAGTCTCATAAATAAGAAACCAATACCCAGTCCTCCAAAATAAATGGAAACAACATTCTGTTGACCTGTTCTACTAGGAAGCATCTTTACAACCTACTGGAGAAACATTTATTACAATGTACCACTTTCATGTTTCATTAATACATAACCAGTGTATAGCACTGCTCTGTTAATCTTAAAGACTAATGACTACCATCAGAGCTTTGTAATGGATGTATCTTTACCCCCAACATTCAGGCACTGGGACAATAATAGCATATACTGCATCTGGTTCTAAGACAAGTAATAAAGAATGAATATTCTAACTAATTAAAAGTACTCAATTCTGGGGGCTGATCTAATTTTCATGGAACCAGTACTGTAGGTTTTCTTAATGAGCCACAGAAAAGTACCAGACAGTAAACTTAACCTAGAAATTTTTAACCTAAGGGAAAACAAATTAATGATACTATAATGTTTGGGGGCTTTTGGCAGTTTCTTTAACTTCCTGCTTTCACCTAGAGACTCAATAACACAAATTTCAAGGGATAATAAAGTCAAGAAAAAAAGAAAAAATCTACATTAATTAAAGTTTAAACTTGTTGCTGTACAGAAAATTGCTAAGTGACTACTCTGTCTAACATTGGAAGTGCCTACACTTGAAAACCCTTCCACTTTGGCCTGAAAATTCCCTCAGTGTTTGCAGTACTGTTTTGTGCACATGCCCAGAACCATCCCAAGATTACAACTAATTATCTAGTTCCTGTCTAAATTGCAGTTGAACCTCCAAATTAGGTGGAAGAGCACCTAAAACATCCAGATAGTCCTACCTAGCAGGTATACTCAGCGTGCACCTAACACACTGAGAAAATTAGGCCCCTGTTTTCTTTTAAAAACATCAGAGAGGATGGGTTGTCTACATCTTCCATAACATCCTTGCTCAGGATCTGGAACTTAGAATGTCTCCTGGGGGTAGATGTCTATAAGTGTTCTTCCAATAAACAGAGAGGTTTCTTCCTTTAAAACCTGCCTGCCAAAAGAGTATGTGGTGATGCCCATCTTTTATGTAACCACTGAGTGGAGGGAGCAATTGATCTGGAAATGGGAATGCTGGGTTCAGTTTCTTCTCTACCTTCAGGAAATTATTTTGGGTTTTGAATTTTGAGTAGGTGGAGGCAGGCTAAATCGTTATCATTCAACAGTGCCAATTAATTCAACTGCAGTGCTGCAGAGAGGCAGAGATATACTGCTTCCACATTTGGAAGCAGCTTTAGCAGAACAGTATAAACTGCTTCATGGCACCACTGCCTGGCCTGCTAACTTGGTAAGCAACACATGGCCACTTCTCAGACAATCTCATGAGGTTCAATAAGGAAAAGTCCAAAGTCCTGCACTGAGGACAGAACAACCCTATGCACTGGTACAGGATGGGGACCCAATGGCAGAAAGGATGTGGACAAATTGGAGAGAGTCCTGCAGAGGGCAATGAAAATGGTTAGGGGCCTGGGGCACAGGACTTCTGAGGAAAGGCTGAGGGAAGAGAAGAGTGAGAGGGACGTAATAGCAGCCTTCAGCTACATGAAGGGTGGTTCCAAGGAGGATGATGCTAGACTGTTCTCAGTGGTGGCAGATGACAGAACAAGGAGCAATGGTCTCCAGTTGCAGCAAGGGAAGTTAAAGTTAAATATTAGAAAAAACTCTCTCACAAGCAGGGTAATAAAGCACTGGAACAGGAGGTGTGGGATTTTTGTCCTTGGAGGTTTTTAAGACCTGGCTAGATAAAGCCTTGGCTGCAATTATATATTTGGGGATGGGAATATAGATGGGGATGTAGTTGGGGATAGCCCTGCTTTGTGCAGGTGGTTGGACTAATTGACCTCCAGAGGTCCCTTCCAACCCAAATTTTCTATGATTCTAAAATTCTATGAATTACAGTGCCTAAATGTAGGTGCCTGCTTCTTTTAATTAATCTATCCCTTAGTGGCCAAAAGCTAGTAAAAGTCTAATGGACTATACCTAACAGTGGCCTCACCTACACAAGATGCTACTGCTCATTTATTTAGTACTTGTATAAATAAATACACAATACCCTGAGTTACTTCACAGTAGTACCAGTGAATGCCTTTTTTGTGATGCTGCTGCTCAGTAGCCTAATACTACTGCCAGAGATATGGGATTTCCAAAACAGAAAATTTTCTGGAAAAATTTCCAATGATTTATTCTTCCACAGGAAGTTTTCTGTTTCTGAAAATTCATTGTTTCATAACATTAATTAGTAAGAATGAACGGATGCTAATGCAATATTAGGCAAGCTTGGCAGTTTCAAAGTTGTAATTAATGCTTTTCAGGTGATTATCCCTAGGAAGTATGTGAGAAAATACCTGTATGTTTTATAGATTTGTAAACAGAAGGGTAAATACACTCACATAATAATCCAAACCAAAAACCAAGTTATGAATTCACTTAACTGACTGTGCAGGTCAAAACAAAACCAAAGCTAAAATTCTTATTTCATCTAAGACTGCAAGTGAAAGCAAACTAAAACTGTGATTAATTTTTGTTTCACTTTCAGTTCAGCAAACAAACAGAGCAGTGTTTCGTTTCTTTTCTTGAGTCGGGGAAATTGGAAGTGTTTGCATAAGTTCTGTTAGTTTTTTAAGTGCTTTTGGTTTGAAGTAGTCATAATAATGCCTAATCAGGAAAAAAACCCTAGTGTATGTGAAGTTCAATCCACTGAATGAAGAAAATTGGTAGATGTAAATATTGTGGGCAGGAGTATGCTAACAATGCAACAAGAATGAACAAACATTTAATAACATGTAGAAACTGTCCTGAAAGAGTACAAGCCATATACAGAAAGCTAATACAATGAAGTGGTTGAACAACATCATCTGAGAAAAGCCTACTTCTTTCCACATAAGTTTTGAATTTGTTTGAATATAACATTTAAACCACGTTAAGTGTATTTAATTTTTTTCCTAATCAAATATTTCAGTTCAAATACTTGCGGCTATTGGGACATAAAATTAACATGGGGTACTTTTTATTTTTGTTTATTAAATATACATCAAATGAACTAACCAGATCATGCTCTATTTAAGCATTGGAAAATTTTCCAGTTCAAAAATTTTTGGAAAACGCATATCTCTGACTACTGAGCAGTAGCATCACATTACAGTTTTTGCCACACGATGCTACTGTGCAGTACTATCAGGCTCCTGTACAGTCAGTGTCTTGTGTAGACATGCCCAGTTTGTTGGTTTAAAGTTCAGTACACATAGGCTTAGAAGGGACCTCCCAAAGTCATCTAGTCCATCCCCCTGCTCAAGGCAGGATCATCTCTGATTAAACCATCTCAGCTAAGTGTCTCTCTAATGTGCTTTTGAAAGTTTCCACGCATGGGGAATCCATAACTTCTCCAGGTAATCCACAACTTCACTACATTGCAAAAGCATGGAGACTACAGTTAATCATGAACTTATATGATGTATTGATCTTGGCCTATACTTGGCAGACTTAAAAAACAAGAACCATTGCTTATCTTTCCCTAATAAAATGGTATAGGGAAAGAATCTGCTTAACATTTCTTTCACAAAAGTATACAATTAAATTCAAATACAATAATAAAACTATACTCGTAAAATGTGTTAACCAGAAGCAAAGCATTAAATTAATTTTAAAAGGTTTTACTTCTGTAAAACCAATATATTCCTGTAATTTTTTTTCAACACATAGACTTTTCTCATAAGATTGAATGTTGCAGTCCAAGGCACTATATTTATCTTCCATATGGCCTTCTTTCTACATTTAACTTGTGTTTTTAATTGTTTTGGTGAGAACATGATGTCAAAAACAATCAGGCTGTTGGAATTTTAATAGACCAGAACTGAGAAATGTGGCACTCTCAAAACTGACTAATATTCAGAACAAGTTCTACAACAGCTCAGTTAGTTCTAACAATAACTTTCATTTCACTTTGGAAGAATATACCAATATCACACTCAAATATTCAAGTGAATTCTTGGGGGATGTAGAATATTTTCTTGGGTTTCTGTAGAGGCTTAAACTACCTTTCTTAACTTTCTTATGTGCAACTAGGTATATCACAGGCCCTGTTCTAGTAGCAGCAGACGAGAAATTGTATAAATAGGAATAGCAGGAAATTTCTGAAGAAGGAATTTGATTAATATACAAGGTCCTAAATATTTTCTAAATATTTTCTTTTGTAAACAAAAAGAACTAAAAAACATTGAGCCTGTTTAGGAGAATCCATATTACATCTGGGGTTCCCTTTCTGTCTTGAGCCTTCTGCAGCTTTGCTTTTTTAACTATCCGGGCATAAAATCACATTTTCATATATTTATTTCTAAATGTACCCCATCATTTGACTCTGATTTCTAATTCATGCATTCCTCCAAGCTATTTTAAATTACTTTAAATAGGTTTTTGAATAATACTCTTTTGGGGCTATCCTGAAAAAAATCCAGGGAGAGAATACATGTTCGAAAGAGTTGCAATGTGAGGATCACAGAAAATTAGAGAGACATTAACACTCAAAGACAAAGAGATTTGTAGCCTTAGACAGGGAGGGTAAAGATACAGCCTTTAAGTCATGCCGTGCTGAAGGAAAAACTGGGTCAGTCACTCACAGCCAATTTCTAGCTTTTCCCCCTAGGGATCTTTCTCGTCTGACCACAAGGAACAGGACCAAATCCCACCCAGATATCCACCAGATTTCTAGGGAAGCAAACTCAGACTGACATGTTCCTTTACCTGACCCATTCATATCCATGCTAAACAGTCTCTGCTTCTCTTTCTTTGGAAGACTCACCATGCTATCAAGTGCATAGAGGTTTATAAAAGAAGAGAGTATGTCAGATGATCTGCAGCCACTGCTGTTTTTCATCCTATGCTTTTTACTACCCTTTCTGTTAGCTTTCTTTTTCATTTGTTTCCCTTACAGCAAGCATGGGACAGACACTTTTGGCCTTTAAACATGACTGTACTCCAAATATTTGATGATGGCCCGCAGGCAACTATATAAACTGAGAGGCTTCAACAAAAGATGCCATACATTTTAGATATTGCTAATCAATTCCATTTGCTGGGGTGGGGTGGGGTGGGGTGGGGGGTTAGAAATGCGATTTTAAAATGGCTATAGGATAAATGTAAGGATTTCCAACTCCCCTTTAAACTAAAACACTACAAACACTACTGTTTCACAACAAAGTAACACTGAACGGTTATAAACTACTGCGAGACCATTTCAGGCTGGACATAAGGAAGAATTTCTTTACTGTCCGAGCCCCCAAGGTCTGGAACAGTCTGCCAGCGGAGGTGGTTCAAGCACCTACATTGAACACCTTCAAGAGCAAACAGGATGCTTATCTTGCTGGGATCCTATGACCCCAGCTGACTTCCTGCCCTTTGGGTGGGGGGCTGGACTTGATGATCTTCCGAGGTCCCTTGCAGCCCTAATGTCTATGAAATCTATGAATGCCAAGGGAAAGGAATAAGAAGCCATGCCCAAATTGAATAGTATTCATATTATTGACTTCAGAGGATGCAAGCGAAATATTCCTTTGCATGCTTTCTTGGCTGCATCTAAGGACTGTTTTGAACTCCTCAGACAATTATTAAATAAGAAAATGACTAATTCCCAGCAGCGCACATGGGGTTTATGTTGTTTTGGAAATGACTTGTCTCCTTTCCATTGTGTTCAAAACCCTGCTGTTGCAGTCAGCAGCCTGGCTCTTAGCCATATTTTTTCCTACGGGAGCACAAAGGCAAGGAAAGGCAATGTCTGTTTCTGCCCTTAGCTACAAGCTCACCACAGCCACCTTTGTCTCCCTCCAGCGGCTCTGCATTCTCCACACTGAATACAAGAATCTGCTTTGTGCTTGCAAACACCCTGCTTTATCAGTTCTACTAATTTATTGAGCTACCTACCCTCAACCTTGGGCTGCCAATCACCCTCAGTCATTTCTTGGGTTCCTTCCCATGCACCTTCATGTGTTCTTTGCAGCCTTCCAGACATGAAAAAATGTTCCCATCAAAAGTTCATGAAGCTACTGCCTTAATCCCTTTTTAATCCCTGCTTAAAACTAACCTTTGTGGTGAGCTGAGGCTTTGCTTTCATGCTACATTGTTTGTTCTGTCACTACCTCCTCTTCTCAAGCCACGTGTAATGTACTCTCTTACACTTAGGGCACTTTTCCACATGCTCCACGGGTGTGGGGGAAGGTGGGGGTGGCATTTTAATGAGAGTGGCTCCCAGAGCTGATCTAATTAAAGTGCCACAGAGTTTCATGTATCAGCATTCCCACACTTAAAAACAGTGACAAGGATGTTCGCACTAAGCCTCGTTCAACGAGCTTTCGTTCAAGCACCCCGTCACCATTTTGAAGTGTGGGGACGCTGATACACTAGATGCAGGAGGCCGCTGGAGCGAAGTAATTACCACACTCCAGAAGACTCGATTAATCAAGTCTGCTCCAACATGTTGTAATTACAACACATCAGAGTGGCTTCTGTGCTTGCGTACAGGCACCCTCAGATTTTGAGTTTTGTTGAGGTTATCTTATCTTTAAACTTGTCTGGACAAGGCAAAGCATAATCAGGTTCTGATCCTTGAATGAGACTCCTAGGGCACATCCTAATGAGCGTGCACATGTAGGGGTGATCATTTCCCATGTTTGCTTCCTGCTCGTTTACCCCATATTGGTGCTGCTGCTATTTGTCTCCAGGCATAACTCTGCATGTGCACTCTGGCATACAGCAAAGTCATTCGTGTGAGGTAGGGGTGGCTGGGGCTAACACCTGTTGCCCCAGCAGCCTTACCTGGAGTTGTGGGGGCCTCCTGGTGCATCAGCAGTGCCAAGCTGGCTGCTCAGAGCCTGGTCAGCAGCCTTTCTGACCAGGCTCCCTTTCTGGCAGCATTCTGCTGTTGCACGTGCCATGCTGCTTTTTTCAGCAGTATTTTTTTTGACACCAGGATCTCCTAGTGTCAAAAAACCCAAAACCTGCCGTGCTACAAATTAGCAGTATGGCAAATGGATGCATGTGTGCCACATATGGTTTCTGACACCTCAAACTACTTTGAGGTGCCACAAATCGCACATGCACGCTCATCGGGACGTGCCCTTAGATATTGGCATAAGAACAACAATTGCTGCTTCTGCTGAATTTAACAATTTTTCCAACCTTATGTAAATATTTGTCTGCCCTTTTCAGAAGCAGAACTCACTGGCTGTGACTGGGCAGGCTGAAGTGCTTCTAAAGTTCTTCATTTCCTAGATGGAAAAATGGAGTAGACCTAGATAGGAAGGTCCAATAGTTAGGGTGCCATCCTGAGACCTTGCTTTGCTATAGATTTTCGATGTAACTTTTCTGTCTGTACCTCAGTTCTTCACCTGTAAATTGGGAATGGTAGCTCTTTTCAACTTCTTAAGAATGATAGGAGGATAAATGCATCAAAGATTGTGAGGTGCTCCAAATGCTATGCTATTGCTGGCCATATATGATATGATCAATATGTGCACTGATAAATCCCAAATCATATTTACTTAAGGCATATATTTTCAACACTTCCTTAAAAAGGGTGTTTTTACAAAACGTGACCTGGGAAGCAGAGCATCATTCAATTGTTGAAGAAAATCAGGTCAGGTGGTGACTCCTGCTATTCTTCTGCTCTTATTCCTGTCACTGATAACAATACGGGACTAAAATGTAATATGCTTCATCCAACTTTCTCCTGTATTTAGAGATATCATAAAAACCAACCAAACTGCACAGATGTGCATTTTAATGTCCTAATAGTATGCCAGTGTGAGCAAGATAGAAAATACCTGACAGTTCTTTCAAATAGCACAAGGGTTTTTCATTATAGCTCATAGAAATAAAGCATATTGCCATCTACATATACTGTTTTCATGTGCTGTATTTTTACATTTGATAAAAACTAATCATCCTTGTCTAATATGAATGATACTCCAAACTACCTATTTTGATTGCCCACTAGGTGTCAGACTAGAAGACCTACTGAATGTTTAAAACACATCTCATGCAGCTCATGTTCACATAAAGGTATAAAAAATATGTTCTCTGCAAAATAATATATTAATGAGTAACTCAGGAAAATAGCCATTTTTGATTGAAGTTATCCTGTTAAAACAGGCTAATATCCATGTGCCTGGACTATAAGTTTCAGACAGCAATACTCCCAAAGAAAGATATTAACTGGAAAGTTTTCCAGTACATGAGACTCCCTGGAGAATCTGCAATTAAGTTTAGATGATATATAAGCAAACTACACCTCTGTTTACTATTTGAAAATATCAAGATGGATTTCCCTCTTAAGGCTGTGTTACAGAAATTTGTTTAAAAATAGAACAATTAACTCAATAAGAGATAAAAGTGAAGTTATAATAACTATTATTACTTACAGAAAAATTAGGATGTATTCAATAAAAGGCCAAATACAGTTTTAAGTGATGTAATCTATTGTGTCATAACAGCAACAAGCTCCAATTTGTTTTTTATTTCTATTATTCTTACAGAATGTTGTACTGCTTATTAAGTGGAGATAAATAAATAATTTTTACTATTTTAGCAAACTTTTAATTCTGTGGATGTAACAATTTGGGGATACAAATATTTGATTTTTGACTTCCAACTACCTGACTGCATCCATGACAAAGTAGTCAGCTGCCTAAAAATTGTAGCAATAATCATATACCCAAAATTGTATTAGCAAACTCCAAGCTGAAGTGGTAAGAATCACTGGGCTGATAACAGTTCTGCCTGAAATCTATTTTCTCCACAAGAGTGGCAGATTTCCACAATATTTCTACACCACCCACAGTCCATTTTATCTCTTTCAACGTTATCTGGGAAGTACCACCTCAATGGACAAGTTCAAGCTCCATGCCCATTCAGTTCCTGGTATGGCTGTCAGGGGCACTGATAGGAGCTCACTGTAATGTAGAAACCTGGAGTAAACGGAAACCACAAAATCATTAGACTGCAGTGACCGTTGCTAACTGTGGCCACATTCAAACCAGTGAGAAAAATAAAAGTATAATACGCTGGGCACAGTTATTTCATCTTTCACCAAAACTTTCTTTCCATAGAAGCAAAATGCTTACTTACTCAAACATTTCCCAAGACTGAAAATAATTTAATTGCTTTGAAATTTCTTATTATTTCTGTCTCACCAGAAAATAATGTGGTATCAGTTCTCTCCAGCTAAAACTAATTTCCATGACACTGTAATAACTTTCCCAAATCTGCTTGTAAACTAAGTGCTTACCTAGTTGCTCTGGATGGCCCATAAGCACAGTTTCCAAAAGGTACAATCTAGAGCATCTATTCCACTTCTAACTTAAGTTAAAGAGACATAATTCCAGGTATAAAAACGCAAATGCACTTGGTAAAAAAAAAGGGGTGTCAAAAGAAAGCTGCATCCTCCTACCTCATATTGAAAAAAAATTTAAAGTACTCACATGAGTACTTCATTAGCCAAGAACAGGTAGCACCGATGCAAATTTTAATATCGCGGGTTAATATCAAATTATAAACTGGGCTTCAATGTTAAAAGAATTATGGAAGTAATCGTTTTATGCTGCCTCAAAAAAATTATTAAAAAAAGACCAAGGCTGACTAAGAAAACTGATTTACTTCTTTTACAATTCATTTAAAATAATGGCTTAGTTTTATCTTTGTTACTTTAAAAAATGCTAATTAATTCTAATTCAGAATATATGTAATTATAATAGTTCTGCTGGAAAACAAATTATCTGGTGCCTTTGGGGTGAGGTAGATGGAACATATTTTATATTCCTTTCAACAGCATAAATATTTTACCTTTTAGGCCATGAAAACAACGTGCAAACCATAAATAGTTTTCCCTCTCACAGGTTTATAGCAACTGTTTCCTTCCTTTTAGCATAAAGATACTAAGCAAGTTGACAGTCTGCTTGCCAGTCAGTTTAATCCTCATCTCTCTGTGGGTTTGTGGGAAACTGTGGCATGCCAAGTTATTTTTGGCCAAGTGCTACAGTATAAAGAGCCTTCAGGAACCTTCATTTAGTCAGTGGACTAACTGGCAGCTGCTGTACCTGCAGAATGTGAATTGATGTTGCCATGGAAATAGAATAGCTTTTTTGTTATTCTGTCACAGAATATCTGGATTTATTCTTGTACAGGGGTCACTTCAGGAAGGATCTGCAAGGGCTAAAGGAAAGACAAACAGTAAGTGTTTCACATTCACATTTGCTTCCTGAGGGAATCTAAAAACTACTTGCACTGACCAATGAAGAAAATATGTTTGTAAGTATAAGCCAAGAATATGGCCTAGTCTATTTGGGCCATATTTAGGGAGGAGGAAAATAACTCCCCCCCACTACCCACCCCCCCAGTTCTCTAGTTGTTTATCTGTCATTGACTGGGTACTGGGTGTTTTTTCTTAGCTTCATCTGTGCAATCAGAACTCATAAAGCTGCTTTATTTAAGCGGGGGACCCAAATATGCAGTCTTCATGAAAGCTCAATTCAGGACTCCCCCTTAAAACAAAAACAAAACAAATGAACAAAAAAACGGTCATGCCAAATGATCTTTAATTGCATATAGGGTTTGTGAGTTTGCAATGAGGGCAGATTTCCAATGATTAGTGTACCACTAATCATTTAAAACTGTAATCCCCTGGAAGAGAACTGAAAGAAGTTAAATTGATATGCCTTGAAATTATAGTCAGTTCCAAGAGAGATCTTTCCACCTTTATCCTATTTCCATGTTTAAAAAATAGTCAGGGAAACATTTCCGTATAGCAATAAACCCATCATCATTCTATCAGACAGTATGTTAACCTTGACTCTTACAATCAATTAAGTATGTAGTCACTAAAAGTGTCACAAATCATACTCTCTGTGGAAGGATTTCAGAAACAGAAAGAACAGTTGACCATTAATTATATTTATTTTTGACCTGAGACTAAGAATTCAACTAACAGCAAAGGAGTTTTAACTATCAGAATTGAGCTGGTTATCTTAGTCAGGAAAGCTACATTGGAATAACTATATTTACAGAATTCTACTATTTATGTGAAGCCCTGGCTTTGTGTATCCCAGAAAGAGAGACCAGTTGGCAAGTTTAGAAAATGTTTCACCATCACTGGCAATCTCTTGCAGTTGAGGACGATAGTCTTCCATTATTGCTTTATTTGTGGGTCTTAAGATGGCTGACAAGGCTGATCCGGGATTGACAGACTCTGATGCAATGTGGGCATGTGTTTCCGTGCAGGGCAGGTGACTCTGGATTCTTGATTCAGTCCATGACACGCTGTTTCTGGCATTCCCACTTTTCCAACTCTTGTTGTCATCATAAGGTTTCCAAGTGCTTAGATCCTTGCAGCAGACACTTCCTCCATTCGGGGCGTCCTAACCAACAGTGTCCCACGAGTTGATGATGTCAATGTTACATTTTTTCAAGTTTTCCTTGAGGATGTTCTTGAAGTACTTTCTATGCCCTCTGCTTGAATGCACACCTTGACTGAGCTGGGAGAATAAAACTTGCTTAAGGAGTCTGGAATCAGACATCCAGATGACATGGCTGGCCCAGTGAAGTTGGTGTCATACAATCATCACCTCAGTGCTCATGGTGTTTACTTGTGAGAGGCCCCCATATTATTTTGTATTGTTTCAACAAAGTCACTTTTTCTGCAGATCAATGTAAATGCTTTCACAGTGTATCTAGCAAGGAGGTCCACATACAAGAGTTAAACTCTTCCTTGTTTCTTTATGCAGATTCAGAGTTGACTTCATTTCATGATAACTCTTAATTTCAGTGGAATTCTGCTGAAATGAACCTCCTTGCTTAATAGAATTTGAACACGAAGGATTAGTGAATAAATGTAGGAAGAAAAATCTCTAAAAATACAATAGCTTCTAAATTATCAACTTGAATTTAATGTTTTCCAGCAGCGTATTTTTAAAATAGTACTATATTTATGTAGTGCTACTGCATTTATCTATATAGATATAGTGGCAATAAATATTTATTTGTTGATATGTAATACAGCATTTTCACTACTACCATATCTCAATAAGGTTTCTGTCAACCTATCAGTTTGCCTGAATTAAAGCTTAGAGACTGAGCTTCTTTTGATGTGGTGGTTTGTTTTGTTGTTGGGGTTTTTTTGGGGGGGTGGTATTTTTACCTTAGAAGTGTCTAGTTTAGGTTTCATCTGTTTTGTTGGAAGATCTCTGCATCATACTTTTAGACAACTTCTCTCTAGAATAGTCACTATTCATTTAATATTAGAAAAATAAAACAAACCAAAGCCAAAAGCTGACTCAAATCCCTTCACTCTATCGGGTTTTTTTTACTTTGTTCTACTTTTTATTCTTTCATGTCATCATTTAACTTGTTCTCCAGTAACTATTAACAGTTCTAGGTCAAATAAGAGTTGAATATCTAATGTGAAAAAGAAGCAGGAGAACATCTTTGGATTAAAGAGACAACCTTTCAGGTGTCCCTCATACATCACATAGGAGCAAAAAAAGGACTTACTACTTCCTTATTTCCCCTGTTCAAGGCACCTTTAAAAATAATTTCAAGTATTCATCTACATATAAAAGCAGCTCTGAACAAGCCTACCCTGAGCCATTGGTAACCGAAAGGGAGAAAAGGAACAAAAGATCTCTACCTGCCCACCAACATATAAGTTTACCTTGTTTTACACACCATTTTCTTTGAAGTATCCCTCTACCTTAGCATAAGTTACAAAGAACCAGTTCAAGTTCTTTCTTCTGATGAGCCCCAAAGACAGATCAAAATAGCAAATAAAGTATTGGCTCTTTCATCTAGTGGAAGAACAAACTCCATTGGCCTGTGCAAGCAAAATGGCCAATTTACCAGGTTTCATTGTTTCTTGCCCTGGAGCCTCAGGCTGGAAGGTTTTTTTGGAAAAAGCAAGGTAGGTTTTTAGAGTGGGGGAGCATCTATTCACCATGCTCCCTCCCCACCCCCTCCCAGAGGACAAGAAATAATGGGTACAAACTGATTGAAAATCACTTCAGGCTAGGCATATAAGGAAAAACTTATTTCAAATCAAGTGCTGAGGATTTGGAACAGGCTCCCCACAGAGGTGATACAGTCATCCACCCTGGTGATCTTCAAAAAGTGTCTTGATGCCCATCGTGCTGGGGTCATCTGATCCCAGCACTCTTTCCTGCCCAACTGCAGGGGAGCTGGACCCCATGACCTGTAAGGTTCCTTCCAGCCCCTAACAACTATGAAACTAGGAAATATACATACAAGGTGTTTATAAAGTCCTTATGCAACTTTAAACTTTAAGAACTTTGGATGTACACATGAGAGAAGCAAACTGTAAATGGCAATTGAAAGCATAAACAAGTTTTAACCCAATATAGCTCAAATTTCTAGACTTCAACGTAACTGCCATCTTTCACGATATGTCGTTCAATCCAATTTTTCAACTCATATAGAACATTTTCCAGTTGTGGCTGAGTGATTTCATGAATTGCATTTGCGATCCTTACCCTATGCATAGCTTACAGTTTGCTTCTATCATGTGTATATCCAAAGTTATTAAAGTTTAAAGTTGTACAAGGACATTATGAACACCCGGTATAGCAAGCTTTCTTGAGCTGGAGCTCACTTCACCAGATGATGTGAGAATGGGGCAGAGTAGAAAGAAAGGATTCATCTTTGTCTCAAGAGTGCTTCCTCAGATTTCCACTGCTGCTTCTTTATGTTTCTGGTCTAATAAACATCTAATTAAGACTTCCTGTCTACATTACCAGGAGGTATTCTAATCACTAGCATAAACTCTATATATTTTTGTTGTTTCCTCACTAATCCCACAAGCGCTTTCCAAAAGCACTAATAAGCAATATTGCCCTCAATAAGACCAAAAAAATAACACATTTGCAGTGTTTGAAGATATGACCTCCCTTCCTAAAAAAGAAGGGATTTACACATTTTCCAAATCTCAACATAATCTTATAAGTGCTAAAACTGAAGAACTCTTTCTTTTTCTTGATTTTCTTCTTTCAAAAACAACATTCCCTGGGGATGGAATAAGGGCTGTAATATTTCAAAGATATACATTTCCTTTTGAGGAGGTGTACCTGAAAAGGGTGTGTATAATTCGAAGCTAGCTACAGCCTTCAAGATGGAAAGATTAATGCTGCTTTAAAAGTCCAGATCAAAAGCCCACTGAAGTCAATGGAAAGATGCTCATTGTTCTTAATGACAAAAATCTCTCTGTTTTGGATGTCTGCATACTTTGTAGTCCAAGAAGGCACACAGATGGTGAAAGTTATAAAAAGAATGGTTTTCACTTGCTGTGAATAAGACAAAAGATGGCACTCTCTCTTCTTTTTCTTTATCAGCTCTACAGAAACTTTATAAATGGAACATTAAAACAGAAGATTCAGTTGTGAAGATCTCGCTGTTGATGTAGAGACCCTTCAGTCAGCAGACAGTAAACATGATAAGTTGCTAAATAATTGATTATTGCAAGTGCTTAATACTGAGTGCTTTTTATGCACAGGCACTACACATTATTTTATAGATGTCCATATGTCAGCAAAGCTCAGCTTGAAATGCTCACTTAGAATGAGTGGTTTATCACCAGTTTCTTGGAAAGTGAAATATTTTGTAGATTCATTTCAGTATTTGTGAGGGGAGTTTTTAAGAAAAACCCTGAGATACACGGCTAGAGTATAGGCTATTCCCACAGAAGGGCAGGGCATCGTAAGCAACATACCCCTGTTAGTTTTTTTTCCTGGAATTCTTCCCTTCAGAAGCAGTTACTCTACCAATAAAGAACTTACTTATTTTGTGGTAGCCTCTAGGGAGCCACAGTCATGGCCAAGGATACCTCTATGCTAGACACTATACCATCACAGAACAAAAGAGAGCATTACAAAATCCCTACTTCTCCTGGGATCAGGGCCTCCACTCTGCAACTCAGACCCTTTCAGTCCCTGTGGAAAAGGTGCTGCTGCATGCTCCAAACCATCAAGATGTAGAGCAAGGAATTCATACTGACCAGGTCATGTTAAAAAAACTCAAAAGTGTTTCACAGTATTCCAAAGGCAACTTGGAGCAGGAAAATGATTCAGCTTTTGCAGCCATTTCCTAACTCACCTGCTAACTTCCTTCATCCACAATTCACATTCCTTACATGACAGCACTCATATAGCTATTGTAATACTGCGGTACAAGTGTGAATAATGCTTTGACGCCAGCTGTTACTCTGGGTTATCGTGAAAACTTGAATATACATGAAGTTGTAAAAAAGAAGTTTGACATGTTGTAGAAACACATGTTCTGGGTCTTCACATAACTTTCTGTCACAGGTTGCCCCCTGTGAATCTATTCTTTGATTAAATGTTTTAGAGATATTTAAATTCTTTCAAGTCCGCAGAAAGATGGTACATCTTTTGTAGAAGAAGAGAGCCAGACCCAGGAGATCCAGGCCTGTGGAGACAGCTGGATTCACAGCAGCATTTGCTGACATATACTACTGAACATTTTAATAAATATTGCACTAATCAAAATTGTTGAGTTACCTCAATGTTTTGGGTGTTCAAGCTGTGACATCTTTAAATAGATCACATTTGCAGAAAGTGTTTTATGCTTTCTAAGGCCACTCTACACTTTATATCTATTATTGCAGAATTAATTTAAACTGGCTGCATGTGCAAATTAACCAGGGCCCCTTAAAAAGTTCCAATCACCTATAAAATTATTGCTCAAAATAGGTAATAATTTTATAGCTGGTTTCTATCCAGCCTTAATTTTCACATGTAGCCTGTGCACCTGTGGCTGGTAGACTGCAGGTGCTGCGATCTCCCAAGCACAGGGCTGCCCTGCAGCTGCCAGGGCTAATAGTCCTACAGCTGATAGGACTCTCAGCTCTGGCTACACCCCACATCGGGGAAACGTAGGGCACAGACAGGGTGACTACCCATCCCTAGTTGGGCAGGAAATTTAAAAAAAGAAGTCCTGGTCTTGGGCTGAATGACTCTTGGATAGCATTTGTCTCAGATTCCCAGTATAGTGCAGGGAATCCAGGTTTTCCATTCACCACGGAAAACTGCAAAAATGTGTTTTTCCTTGTAGATTGGAAGAGTTACAGCCTACAAGGGGCTGCTTGGGGCTGGGAAGGCAGGACACAGAGGGCACCACATGCATGTGTGTGTGCACACATACACATGGCCAGCAATACAGCCCCAGGCAGCAGTAGAGAGATGCTCCCATAGGTAAGGGGGGCAGAGGGAGTGTGAATAGATTGAGACCCCATAGTGAGGGAGACAATGGGGCAAGGATGGCGGAAAGGGCTAGGGCTGCTGCCCAGCTGGGGTGGCGCATGGGGTCCAGGGCAAGAATGTGTGGCCACAACTAGCCAGGGAGCAGGATGGACCCACGGGTGGTTCATCCAGGTGGAGGGGTGGGGCTACAGATCCCTGCCACTGCACGTACTTCTGGGGAGGAGGGCATGGAGGGATACATGTCCACCCAGATCTGTGCATGGGGCAGGGGAAGGATGTGGGCTCAGGGCTCCCAACCTTGCTGCCCTCCTCCAGGAGCCCTGCACTGGTCGCGCCATGGTGAGGTGCCCCCTACTTTCCCAGAAGCAGCACAGAGTTGTGCCCCTTACTGCTGCTGAGAGGGCAGGGGGTACCTTGCCATGGTGGCATGGGTTTCCCAGGAGAAGGAAGCAGGGCAGGAGAGGAGAGGGAGGCAGGTGGGCACGTGTCCTGCCTTCCCGTTTGGAAAAGGTGGTCAGCCTAGGCATAGCCAGGCCTGAAAGTCCTGTCAGATGTGGGACTTGCAGCTCCAGGAAGTTGCTATTTGCTGGTGCAGGGGGAGCTCAGGATGATGATCCCAGACTCCCCTTGTACTGGCAATAAGGCATGATAGGATATGATACTGGATCCAAGAATCACACCTTCTGCCATGCACGTGTGACATAGCAGGAGGCGCAATTGTGTGGATTGCACATTAGCTCCCATGTCTTTACCTGCACATGTAGAGGGGCCCTAAATTCTGAAACACTAGTCTTCTTTGTTTTCATTTGAGATCACTAACCATGTTTGAAATGGGATTCATAAGGTCTGCAAAGCAAAAGGAAAGGCTCCATATTTCTCTTTACAGTCATATGCAAATTTAATACAAATATTGACTCCTATGTGTGACTTCAGTAGGCATTTCAGATCTTGGATCAAGTATCTTGAGTTAAGTTTGAAAAGATGTAGATTTGTTTCTGAATTATCATTCCTAATGCAAAGCTGATCACAGAAAAAAGTATTTTAAGGTAAAAAAAATAGAAAAAGGTGCATAGTGACAAGGAAAATATGAGTTACTGTATATGTTAACAATATTTGACTATAAGGGAGGAGTGTCTTTTAGAAATAATAGTTATTTTACATCAGTGTGTCCCATTTTAATCAAAGATAGCATCTGAAAAAAGTTTAGAAAGAAGTTTAACTCACTGAAATCACACACAAATGAGTCACAGTGATTAAAATGACCGCATGAAGGAATTTTGAGCAGATGCTTTCATCTTAAGAAGTCATGACATTATAGTACAAAATACATTATAGTAAAAAATCGGTTTTTTATTTATGCATTTGTACTCATTTTTCTTTCATGCAGTATTTGCTTAATACAAGTGATACAAATTGCCTCTGACTAAATTAAAAGTTGCAGTTTTCAATATCCACAATGAAAAAGTTTGGTTTAAGTTCTTGTTAACTTGGGATATTTAAAGTGGAAATCAGAGCTAAATTAAATGCAGGAAGAAATCCATTTATTGACCTAGTGTAAAATTATTCAAAACACCTAGGCTCAAAAACACTGTGTAAATTAATTCTCAAAGTTTATGTTATACATTTTCTGATATGAATGAATCATTTAAATTTTTTTCTCCCCTCATTTTCTTTCTCTAGCTCTCCTTCACTTGACATCCTTATTTAATATGACTGGATAGGCCAAAATGATAGTTACTTTGACAACCAAAGAAAATTAGAGCAGTGTGACATCAATGACAAGGACAGCATCATGAACAAAGCGAATAAATGGAACATCATAAGATTTAATCCGTCTCTCTCACTGTCTTTTCCATCATTTATTTCTGTACCATAAAAAGCAGTCTCTCGCATGCTTTCTGTATAAGGCTTAAAATAGTAAATAACCCTGAGAAGATTGTACGACTGTGCATTTGCAATGCTGCTTTTGTTTCCATGTGTTCCATATGTGTCATAAGCAACAGGCAAATAAATACAGATCAGCAACTTCAATGTAAAATAAAATGAAAGCAGTAACCTGAATAAAAATTCTTACAGAGCATTTCTCCCCACCCACACTCCCAGATTTGAAAGTTTGTTTAGAAAACAATAAAATAATTTATGAAAAATCTTAATTTTTATTTTCCCAAAACAGGGATGGATGAAATTGGAAGAAAGGAGACACAATCAAGTTGAGCATGCTTACCTTCTAAAACTCCAGCTCCCTATGACTGGTCTTATGATTTTTCTAGCAATATACATTAAGACACCCGAGACATTGCTCAGCATAGATAGCACCAGTGAGAAAGCTCAGCAGGGTTTGGGCATGTTTACTGAAAATGGAATGCTCAAATTTTCTCTGAGCAGCAAGCATCTAGGAAGCTCTGTGGACTGTAACATATATTGTAAATGGTGATTTTAATGGATTATAATTCAGCCAATTCTGAACATATTTTTACTAGGCAATCAGAAAGCACATCTCTGATTGAGGAGGTTTCTACCTGACAGCTTTCAAGCCTTGCTGAAAACCAGAAAGGCCTTACATACTCAAAATTTGTTTGGAGTTTTTTATGATGATAAATATTAGTTTCACCTTGCAACATATTAAAGTGCTCCTAGAAAGTAATCTGATGCTAGCTCAGACAATGAAGTGCAGGTATTATACATGCCCTAGGCACGTCTACATGCTCATTAATGAGCAGTGCCTAATGTGCATTAAATTTAGAACTTGCAAAAAAAGTACTAAATAAATGTGCAGTAGCCATCCTTACTGTGCATAACCAAAATTGCACACTTTTTTCATGACAGTTAATGATAAGTAGACTAATATTGCTGTATATTAACGTAAGAGCACAATTTTTGCCATGACACAGTAGTACACAGTCAATTACTGTGCATTAAGCATCTTGTATAGACATGCACCTGTGTTGCAAAATAATAAGTGTGTACTAGCTGGGGCTTCTGAAAGATCATTGAATGTAGTGCCTCATAGAACAACAAAAACAAAAGATAGTTTGGAAGATGTGTCCTAGGACTTATTAGTACTCATATCTTTCTCCTTTGTTTTCTCTAGTCTTCAGTAGAATTTGGTGTTTTGAACATAAGGCCTTTGAATCATACTGAGGTTTGTATTCAAAAGTGTCTACATAAATGTAAGCAAAGGTGATAAAAGTGCTCTCCAGACTTTTCAGATTTGCAGGCTGTGCTAATTACATACATTGATTTGCTATTAGATCCAAATCTTTATACTGTATATATTCTTAGTGCCCACTGTAAAAAGCAAAAAATCATTAAAATAACTGGTGCTGATATAATATTAATATAACAAAGTAGAAATTTAAGACCTTCAGAATGAAATGCTGGTTCCACTGAACTTAACTGAAATATGCCCATTAATGTAATTCTTGAGAATAATGCGTATTCAATTATATCGCATTAGTATATTGTCAAATAATCTAAGGCTCTCACCTGAATGCTGCCCAGCAGAAGTCTTGAGTCTTAGATAATGTCAAAGGTTCCCCATCTCTTAATGACAGATTTTAAAACTTTTTTTATTTGGTTAAGATGATAGGAACACAGGATTGGAAGAGGTCTCCTGGACTATAAAGTCCAATTCCATGCACTTACAGTCCTATTTTATTCAGTCACATTTGTATTTCATCTTTTATACATGTATACACACAGCAGTATTCAAGTCTTCCATTATTTCTTCTTGTACTTTCACAGAAAATGCCTTTTATTCCTATATAACCTCATTTTTTTGCTCAATTATTGCCTTTTTGAGACATGTAATAGTTTTACCTCTATATTTCCTTTCTTTAAATCAGTGATAGGGATCAACTATAATGTACCATTTAATTGCCTCTTGTGTCCAGCCCATTTCAAAAATTGTTCATAATTCTTATTCTTCACCAAGTTGGTATTTATGATTTATCAATATTTTTTAGATCTCAGTGCTTAGTCACATTTTTCAGCTGATTGGGTAGAGAAACTTTGTAAATGTCAATCAATTCATTCTTGCCCACAGAGGAAATGGGTTCTGACAAGGAAGCCATGAAAATTTGACAAGAAAATTCCTTGTCCCTCTGAAGAAATAAAAAAAAGTTCAGCATACTAATGGTATTTCAAAGGCACTTTGGCATTAAAGTGATGTCCCCACCAACTAGCATTTATTCTTTACATGGCGAGCTTTCCAACAGCACCCTGGCTGCCAGCATAGAAAAGGCTTCAAGCAATTGGCGGGGTATTTCCACCAATCACATAATGGCTAGGGAGATGCTTGCCTCACCCCTACCTGGGGTGAGCAAAGAATCTGGACCTGGTTGAGGACTACACCACCCCCTTCCTACTGGTCCATCTGCAATCTGGAGGCAGAGCCTCCAGAGGGGATAAAAGAACAACGTGCCCAGCACACAGGTGACTGCATTGAGAAGAGAGCGGGCAAAGTATAGCTGGTCCACTTCTGGGTCTGCCAGGGAGCACATAGGGGGTCCTCCTGCAAACCTCCAGCTCAGCAATTGACCACGGGGGGAACCTGAGTGCCCCCCTATACCCAGGAGGCACCAGTCGCCAAGCCAGGAGGGTATGGGGGGGGCTCCCTGCATGCTCTCCAGTAAATCTGGAAATGGACCAGAAGTACTTCTTTCCAGTCTGCTGCCAAGGGGGCTAGGGAGCCCCCCATGCTCCTGTGGGACACTCCATGCACCCCAGCATCAAGCATTCGCCACCTGCTATCTAGAGTTAAGTAGACAAAAATATTTAAACCTGTGTCTATGTCCAAATCACTGAACCTTTCCGAATCGATTCGGAGGGTTCCAACTGAATTCAGAGAGATTAAAGGGTCCTCTTATTTGATTCAGATTCGGCGATTCAGCTACTGAATTGAGCCAAATCTCCGCCAAATTGAATTAGGAACCGAAGCTTCACATAGCCCTAGTGTACATTTTAGATAGATAGATAGATATCTTCTTTTTATGGATTTATATTTATATTATTTCTTAAATGATTCATTGTATTAATAAATTTGTACCCAGGTAAGCCCACCCAGTGTCCTGGCTTGGCTCTCTATAGGGGAAGGAGGGAAACTGCATGCAGCCAGCAGTTTCACCCCACAGCTCACGTGCCCTGCTAATTTCTTCTTCAGTTGGAGAGGGGAGTACTTACCCAGGTACTACCTGGGCTACATTTATTAGTAATCCAATACTGAAATTCTATTTTCAGAGCAGGTATCTAACCAACAGACATTTCAAAGTGTAAATGCAAATAGTCAAAACTATCACTTTCTAGGCTAAAATCAAAGGTCCTCCCAAATCTAGCAGCCCAATAGGCTAATATGGCTAAGGTACATCAAGTTTTGTAGCCAACAGATGTTTATGGCTATTGACTCTCCAGCCCAAATGATCACCTGTTCATCTGTGGCAGGGACAATAATGATTATAAATTAGGAACAGATTTGAAGGTAATAGCCTGAGTAAGGGAGTGTTCAGAAAACGGAATACATCTTATTAAAACAATCTTATTTATAAAAGGGAGATTCTTTCAAACATGTCCTAAAATGAATGTGAAATGAAAGCACCTCCCAGTAGGCCTATAAATGAAAGGAAAACAATCAGATATAACTCAATCAAAAAACAATATATGGTATTAGTAACACAATGTCCTTCTTGAATCAAATGGGCTTGTATTTTTAATAAAGAGGAGTTTCCAGTAACAAGGGAGAAAAGACTTGAATAGAGAAAAACATATACTTTTACTGTATCTACAGAAAACAAGTGAAAATCCTGTCTTCCTGTGTTCGGGTGTTGTAACATGCCAACATAAATATGTGTTAAAGGTCTTTAAAAAAGGAGTGCCCACCAATTAGGCCAGGAAAATATATGCTAAGGGCCTTCTGAGCAGCTTAGAAATAATCCTCTTCCATTGATAATTATTTCTTACTGGTTTTGCACAGCCCGTGTTGCAGTCACGTGTGACTGCTTGTGACAGGGGGCCACCGCAGGGCCAAGTCACCTTGGCCTGCCTACCTGTCTAGGGCAGTCTGCCCTACCTCACAGATGGCATCCAATTCCACTATTACTCCCCCAGCCCCTTAACTCAGCCTCTGGCCAACTTGGCCTCAGGTGTCCTCAGACATGCCTGCGCCTCCTGCCCCCTTACTAGGGCCTCAACTCCAGCTACTCTGGTCAGCCCATGTGCAGTCCTTCAGACCCCATAAGCTGCTACTCTACACGGCCGCTGGCCACTGCTCCAACCCCTCACTGGGGCTACGAAGCGTTACAGCCCATGGGCCTCAGGTGTCCACAGACATGCCTGGACCCCTCTCTTGGTCTATGGCCCACTCAGGCCTCAGGTGTTTGGACCCTTCTCCAGGCTCCACACAATGGGCCTGGACCCTGCCTCAGGCCCCACTCAGTGGGTCTGGGCCCTTGTGCTTTTCTCTCAGGGTGCACTCCCTTAGCCTTTCCCCTCCATGAGTCACCCGCAAGGCAGCAGGAGCTGAGGCATTCTGGTGCCCCATACTCACCCTTCACTGGGGAGGCACAGGTGTGGTATTTCCTGGAAGCTGACCTGCCACAGGCAGCCCCACCACATTATCCAGCTCCAGCAGGGTGTAGCTTCAGGTCATGCTCCAGGACTGGGAATCTGCTCCATCCCTATAGTTCCTGCCTTTGACCTCCAGGTATCCTGGGAGCAGCAGCTCCAGCCAGGCACTGTTCTCTCTTTGGCTCCCTGCAGCAACTGCTGGCTCTGCTGCTCAGGGTCTGCTCCTTATTCTCTTTCAGCTAGGCCCTCCTTCAATCAGGCAGCCTCGTGCTGGCTGTGTGACTCCTGATTGGCACTGCATCCACCTGCAGGCTTCTTTGCTGCCTGCTCCAGCCCTTAAAGCAGCAGGCCCCAAATGTGTCCTGCCACACTGCTCCACAGGCCCAAAACCATTGGAGTTCTGGAGCGCATCTCTGGAAGGACAGAAAGTTGGGGTTCATCTCTAAAACTCCAGGGTGCATCTCTAAATGTGGGTAGATTACAGAGGGTGCACCTCTGAAAGCAGGAAAAGCTTTTCCCTGCTTCTAGAAATGTATCCTGGTGATTGCTGGGGGCATGTCTCTGGAACAGGAAACACATATCTATTGTCCCACAAAATCAATGGACAGGATGACAGGCAATGTGTTTCACGCAAGAAAACAAATCAGCTGTGCCAAACACATGCTAGCACAGCCAATCCACTGCATTGGGTGATGCCTATTACTAACTTCAGGTGTGCAAATACCTATCCATGATTCAGAAGATAAACCCAGAAACCCTACTTCAAATACGGATCCACCATGCCAAAAGCATGCTGACCTATTATGGTGTTTCTGTGCTCACTGCAAGAGATGAATTGCTCTATTATTTTTCCATAGTTAAAAAATGAGTGAAAACTAAGGACTAGCATCTTCAAGGGAATGCCTTGAATATAATGAGGTTTAGAGTCATTGTTCTACGCAAACTGTACTTATACAGTTTAATAATTAAAGGGTACTGCTTAGAGGATTTACCTTAAAAACATTAAAAAAGACAGATTATAACACTGAAAAGTAGCATATTAAAAAGTCAACAATTGAACAGAATACATGATGTAGAATTTCATTAAAGGAACCCTCTTACCCTTTCACTGTCAATGCAACACAGCCATTGTTCATGTTTTCTTTTTTAAATCACATTATATGTTAACATCTATACATTTTGATTATGCATTTTTTCAAACCAACAGTTTCTTCAGACACTAATAAAGAGAAATATTTGATTGCCTGATTAATTTAAAGAGCAAGGAGTTTCTTTAAACAGAAACACACACGTGGAAAACAAAAAACCTTGCAGTCACTCTAATACATCAAATAAAATTAAATGTAACTTTGTTGCTAGAGAAGATAAAAGCTGTATTTAAAAGCCTTGCCAAAAATGTCCTTTTCAGTACTAATTAGCATCAATGGTCAAAGCTGCCAGAGCAGAAGAAGAGCATGAGAGAAGGGAGAAAAAGAGAAATAAGCACCATCTGACACTAACAGGAATTTTTTTAAATGTTGTCTTCACGGTACACAGAACCTTCAAGATTTTTTTCCTGTTAATATAACATCTTGCATTTATAAGTTACTGTGAGCAGGTGCCTGCTCTAAAAGAAAAGCTTGATTACTAGGGCTGTGCAAAATTTCGACTGGTGTTTCGTTTTGAAGCTGTTTCAATGCGTTTTGAGCTTGAAACAGTGAAATCGTAACTAAACAAAAAGCTTCAAAACAGCTTTGAAACAAAACAAGGGCACTCAAAATGTTTCAGAAGTTTTTAAATGTTTTGAGTTTTGAAGCTGGGCTTGCTTGTAGCTAAACAGAACCCAAGAGCAGGGGGGTCTAAAGAGAGGACTGCTCTCATATTGACATTTAGCTCCCTGTTGAATTGCCCGGCTTTCAGATCACTTCCCCCAGCTCTTCCCAGGGGGGTGCAGGCCCCTGGATGATGCAGGATGACAGCAGGCTGCCATTGCCAGCTGGTGATGGTGGCAGCTCTGGGCTATTTCCCCAGTCAGCAGCACCAGCCTGCTGAAACCCCATGCACAGATCCAGGAGCCTGCACCCCGCAGGAGGGCTGCAGGGCTATGACAAACTCCTCCCTGGGGGCACGGGCCCCCAGATCTGCATGCAGGATGACAGCAGGATGCCACGGCTGGCTGGGAGTGGTGCTCAGTACAGCTCATGCCGAGTACCAGGAAGACTGGTGCTGCCACTGGCAGCATGCTGTCATCCTGCACACAGATCTGGGGGCCCACACCCCCTGGGAGGGCTGCAGGGTTTGCCAGACTCTTCCCAGGGAGGGCACAGCCCCTGGATCTGCACGGGGGATGACAGCAGGCTGCCACTGCTGGCTGGGACTGGTGCTGGGCCCAGTCCATGCCAAGTGCCAGGAAGACTGTTGCTGCTACTGGCCCCAGCCAGCAGCGGCAGCCTGCTGCCATCCCATGCACAGATCCAGGGCCCCATAGCCCCCCGGGAGGGCTGTGGGGCTGTTCCAGACTCTTCCATGTGGGGTGCGGGCCCCTAGATCTGCACATGGGATGACAGTATGCTGCCAGTGCCGGTTGCAGCCAGCACCCAAGTCTGCCTGGTGCAGCTCGTGCCAAGCACTGGGAAGAACCTAGTGATGGCACTGACCCAATCTGGCAGTGGCAGCATGCTGTCATCCTACACACAGAGCTAGGGACCCATGCCCCATGGGGAGAGTCTGGCACAGCCCCACAGCCCTCCCAGGGGGCACAGACCCCCAGACCTGCATGCAGCATGACAACAGGCTGCCACTGCTGGAAAGTGATATGAGTTTTGCTTTGAACAGTTTGAGGCGCTGTTTCCCAGAAACCCCTGCACCTATCTCCTTGAAACTTGGCAGGCCTCATGCCCTCAGGCTATGGAAGTCCATAAAGTTATGCTGGTATAAAAGCCATGTGAAAGGAAAAGTATGGTATTAGTGTTTGTGTATATCATAATAAATACTAGTTCTGAATGGAGGTCAATTTAAAATATAGCTCAGATCCTAAAAATCTGATTAGCCTTCAAGTCTTATATTTCTGTCGTATTTTTTTAAAGGCGTTTAATGGGCACCATCCGCAGAGCTGGTTACACACTGATGCATTAGTAATGTACATGCCCCAGCCCTACCCTGTCATTACACCTCATTCCTGCCTGAAAAGGAGACCTTCCCTCATCAATTTTGGACTACCTTAATAAGCAGTATGCATTTACTTTGTGCTAGATGCTCTAGCTTAGTAATTTTCAAATATAGCAGTTTTAAAGATTGTTATAACTTCCCCCTGTATTTTCTGTTGTGGATAATTAAAAAGTAACACTTTATAACAACAGCGAAACCTATCTAGCAAAACAAGAGATAATTTATTGCTATTCTATAATGTCTTTCCCCTTCTTTTTTTCGCAAGCACCTTCAGGAAATGTACTACATACACCCCAGGCCACATATACCCCTGTTTATGAAACACTGTTTGTGAGAGAGTGCTTATGCTAAGCAAGGCCTACCATTAAAAAAAAAATGCACTAAAACTCCCAGAATGCTTCAAGGAGGTTGAGGAGTCAGCGATTAACATTCTGGTAATCACTTTCTGACCCTTAAATGAAAATACTAAACTTCTGACCTTTAAACAAATAATAAAAATAGCAGACATGCCGCTTACATTGTTAAGAATAGGAAACTGCATGGCTAAACCGCAATGACGAAAAAACAACC
>NW_017728906.1:41066610-41110915 GCF_001723895.1 Crocodylus porosus
AATTAGAAAATGCATATGTATAAGTGTTATCATATATAACTAATAGTAAAGTTATGTTAGATGCCTCACTTCCACCATGGGGACAGTTTTGTATCTTTTGCCTAAAAAAAGATAAGGGACTCCTTTTAAATGAGCTGTTGACCACAGGTCTGAGCCTGTGCTTAATTCAGTCCTATATAATTCAGCATGAAGCTCACACACTGTTATACTGTAATTCATTTCTGCAAGAGTAAGAATTTAGTTTGTCCTTCTTCTCCATTCAGTCTTTGGCCAAGCAGCTGAGACTCCTGCCACAAATGCTAGATGTGGTGCTGATTTGGATTATGGATATCTTGTCAGTAAGGACTAAGCAAGTTAAAAACTCATTTTATGTAGGCCACTGAAATTGAATAGATGAAAGGGGCTTTCCATCACTATCATTTGTATACTGCAACCAATGTACCAACTGTAAAAGTCTCCATATATTTTTATTAGTCTGCAGAGCCACCCATTTCCTTGGCATTTTCATTGTTTTGTGGTGTTTATTCCTGTTCTGAGACAGGAATAGCCTGAGGTGACTCTTTAGGAAAGGAACATCAAAATTTATGGCGTAGAAAAGTTGGTATCCTACAATGTGTATATGTCTAGAGAGTACTAACATCACTTCGTAAGATGCATTTTGCAATCTGGCAATCCAGAGGTTTAGTGAAATATTGCTACTACTCTGAACCTTCACAGTCATATCTCTAGGGAAATTAACAATACCTCTTCTGTGAAAATTAAGTCATATGGGTGAAGTTACACGTTACACTTAGACCATACTAAAGGCACTTAAAACATGAGAGTATCTTTACACGTGATCCAGGGCTCTAACTAAAGCAACCACAGCATCTGATATATTCAGCATCCCTGCTTCAAAATGGCAGTGGGAATGCTTTAAGTAAAGCTTGTTCTATGAGCTTTATTTAAAGCACCCCCACTGCCATTTTGAAGCACAGGATGCTGAATACATGAGACTCAGAAGCTGCTGCAGTGTGTTAATTAGCACACTCCAGCAGACTCAATTAATTGTAATTACATTGCATCAAAGCAGCATCCCCACACATCTACAGGCACCCTGAGTGTCCCCACATTAAAGCTGGATAAATCATGATAAATATCCTCTGAGAGTCTCAAAGTTACATACACTACTTTAGGTGAGGCTTAACTCTGGGCCATGCTACCTAGCTTGAGTTAGGTTAAGTTCAGCCTGCTCCAGAGATAAAATGAGCAATTTGCAATCATCCAGCATCCCAGGATCCCCTCCCAACCCCCTCCTCTCTCCCACACACACCCAGATCAAGGATACAGCCCAGGTGTCCTGGGTCCTAACCAAGCTTCCACTCACCAGCTTTCTAGTGGCAAGTCAGTTTTGAGCAGGCAAGAAGCAGTGCCTTAACAGCACATGCTATGAGCAGTCTCATAACTTTAAGACTGTTTAACATTCCACAGATTTAGTATGGTCTAAGTTGTAACATGTAACTTCACACATATTCTTAAAATCCTGGTATTTTACCAGACTCATAAAATGCAACAAAACCCCTGGAATTGGATTATACTCTTTAATTTTATACATATACAATGGAAATGATAGCATTTTGCTACCTTACTGGGTTGCTTTGATAATACTAATAAATATTTTGGAGGAATACAGTTACAGTGTTGAAAAGTGCCACATAAGTATATAGACAAGATACGTATACAATATGAATGATTTTTCCCATCTTAATACTTGTTACTGAAATCAAGATAAAACCAAGGGCTTTCTTTGTTAAAACACAGTGGGCGCATTGACATGTCGACATATAGCAACATTGCTATGGCACCATGTTTTAGTAACAAGCAGTTACTGTACCGTAGACACAGTGTATGGTTAGATTTCACTGCTACATCACCACAGCAGTGCACTATAATTGAGAAGCATGCCACTATGGTGACAGCTGGGAATCGCATGTAGACCCATGTGATCACTATGTTGCCGTAGTGCATTGTACAGCAATGTAGTACATCACTATGTCGCTGTAGGGTGGCACACAGACACTCCCGGTATGAACTTCATCATAATCATTTGTCAAATGCAGTGTCTAAGTTTGACAGTATCCTTAGTTATTAATTCCCCTTACTTTATGCAGTGTTTACAAGTGGCATAAAAGATCATTACATATTTGTTACACTATTACCTGGTCTCTAAGTATTTTTCTGTTCAGTTGTGTTTTGGATGCACACACAAAAATATAAAATTAAATAATAATTACCAAGACTATAAATTCCAATCCAATAAATTCCATGGACTCCAATCCTGTTTACACTACATAACCATTTTCAATTTCTTTGTAATAAAGAAAATGACCACAATACCAATATTCTGAAGGTTCACTATACAAGTGAGTCTACTCTGAAAGGGGTGGGGGCATGGGGGACCTTCATTCTCCCTGTAAGAGTGGTTTACTTAAAATACAAAATGATCACTAGCAAGGGCTGATGCAGCGCAAAGATAAGGAATAGAGAAGCAATATGAGATTTTTCTTTCCAGCATGTTTCTTATGCCCTCAAAAATTTCTCTTGACAGCACCTCATGTGCTGAAGAGGAATTCTTCCATGTGCAATCAGCAAGGGGGTCTCTGTAGATGCAGGTTGGCATATGGTCTCTCAGATTTCTCAGTGACAAGTGGCATGTTAACAGAGCAACAGAGTCGCAGGGAAAAAGACGTTTTGCTAATCACTCCCTGTTGCCCACACCCTCAGGCAGAATCATATTGCTTTATGCAGATGAGCTCATAACAGTTTCTTCAATTTAGCTTTTATATAAAAAAGTGCCAGCTCCTGACGCTATGTCAACAGGCACCCGAGGGCCTACCACTTTACATTGCAAGTGTATTACTATTTAAAGATGAGCTTTTAGCTTAACATCAGTGCTTGCCTTCAGAGTTTAATTACCGCCTTCCCCATGGGGCTCAATGAGCCGTCTACTCCTCCCAAGGGAGCTCTGCTTGGTGGTGATCTTTAACTAAGTAAGTAAATGCCAAATAAGCATTTCTTAAAGATGCAGTATCTTGTTTTCTGCCTGACTTTGAAGATTGCAGAAACCAGGCTGCAATTTGCTTTTAGCTGGCAGCAAGCCATGTTGAAGTTAAAAATCACAGTTATAAATCTCATCTTTAATACAAACAGGTAAAGGGATTTTTTCTTCTGTGGAGGGGGCGGCAGGCAGAGTCTTACATTTTTTCCTATGTTCTTGTTTAGGCTCAGTTATATATATCATTACCTATAAGATAAAATAACTCATTGAACAATAACCCTTTGTTCTCAGTGTTATTGCTTATAGGCACATCACAACATTTTCAGCAACTTTAATCCAGCATTAGGTACTGAAATGCTTCATCAATGGTGTCTTTTCATTTCTGACCCTCCATTACCTATATCTGTAATACAGGGCAATCTTATGACATTTATATCTTCCTTTAAGTAAATATATCTGAAACTGGAACCCAAAATAAGTGTGGGTATAGATCTTTAGTTCAATAACACTTGAGTTAACTGAGGAAGACAAAGGTGTAAGCAAACTAAATGGACAATAACAAATGTACCTGAGGAAGGTTGCTTTGTGTCCAACAGCCTGTCCAAAATCCTTCCCAGTTATGTGGTTAGTTCAATAAAAAGCAACAATTTCCCCCTTCATGTTTAAAAGGGGGATAATCAAATTTGAGTGTTTTTTGGGGGTGATAGAAAGTAGCTGCCAACAAAATGGCATAGCTCATTTATCTAACCTTAACAACTACTTGGCCAAGTGAATGGGAGCATGTAGCATAGGAAGTCAATAAAATATTAATAATAGCTGAATACTTGTCCCACCCAGTTGCCCATCAGAAAACAAAGAACAGAGAGGAAATACAATACTGAAAAACAGCTGACATTTAGAAAGTGACCAGACTGAACCTTCCATTCAGCAGCTAATAATCCCAAAAAATGTACACACCTGTAAGATAAAAGTTTCAATAAGAGACAATCCAATAACTGTTTCAATTTCCTTCTTTACTGAAAGGGAATTAATTGACTTGTGGTGTCCAGACTTTCCAGACTGCATAGAAAACAAACACAACTATGTTCAATGGCCACCAGCCTTTTTTTTTTTTTTTCATTTCCATTCTTTCTAGCCAACATTGCAGATGATATTGCAAATGTCTCCAAGGATTTTTGACTGGTTTAAAAATTCAGATTGAACAAGCATTCTATTCTTAAAGCAGAGAGACTATCCAAATTTAATTGGAAACTTTTCAGAGTTTAAACATCTGATCAAAAGAAAGTTGGGGAGGAAAAAGGGTAATTTTTTATTACACAAACAGTAGGCTCTTCTATCTGAACAATACCAAGGGAAAAAAGCAGAGTTTACAGATCCCCAAACTAAACAAAGTTATTTTCATTTTACATGGGGGTAGGCAGGAGAAGATTATTGTTTTGATTATGCGTTAAGTTTATAAAGACAGCCAAACTTTTCCACAAGACTGAGGAAATTCACTATAAACTCACTTAGGGCCAAAGTTTTCAAATTTATAGGCTCTGCATGAATTACATTAGGTTATTCTAGTGGCAAACCATCACCAAAATTTTCCTACTATGTTAATTTTTTTAATGTGTTTCTCTTATTGGATTCATAAGAGAAACTGCAGAGAATCAAAAAAGAAACATTGTCAAACCTACATCTGATGAAATTCACAGTTGAATATGAACTCATCTCTCTTGGTGGATAGCATTCTTGTTACATTGCCTCACGACAATAGCTGAGAACTTTTTAAACATACCCAAAGTTTTCTTTAAAAAACGAATAGTGTTCTTTTGCCATCTCCTCCTCAAGGTGCCAGAGAGGTTCCTTAATTATTATGGAAGTCAAACAAGCAATGCTTCCACTGTTTTTCCTGTGGTTTTGAAGTTGGTAGTCATTTTGATGTGTTTGAGAGGCACTGCTAAATTATAGTCTGCACATAACTGGAAAGAGCATCTTTTAGAAAATGGATGAGTGAACAGGAACATGGTTTAGGTGTAGTTCTATTTAGTCCGTTGAGATTATTCTGTGCTGGCTCAAAGAAGGAACTAAAAGTAAGCATGCTCTACTACTTGTACAAAGTACAGAGAAGTGCAGTCCCTCCAACATCTTTTGAGCAGTGAGGTATAAGAAATAAAGAAAATATTCCAGATACATCATTCAACAGAATTAAATATGATCCCCTTACTCCATGATGTGCAATTTCTGCATATACAGTCAAAAAAGTACTTCAGTGTTTCTTGCCTCCGTATTTCAAATTCATATTTATCTGTATTGACAATTTATAATCTTGCTTCAAAGTTTCTCTCAGCAGGTTTTCATAGTTGGAATTATCTGATTCAAAATCTATTCAAATTAGCTTGCCTTTTTTGTACCTGAAACTAATTTTATTTTAATATCTATACCATATTTTAACTTATCTAAGTTCTATTGCATTATTTTCTCTGTCTTCAGTGATGTTTGCGAGACCTCCTAATTTAGTATGATCTGTGAGTTCTATTAATGCGCAGTTAATCCCTTCTTCTAGATAATTAATGAAGTTAAATTATACAGGACCTAACACTGGTCTCTGAAACAGTCTATCAAAAAAAACTACTTTTTGCTAGGCTATAATTCAGGAACAGTTAGATGGTAGAAAATAAAACTGTGGGCAACAGAATAAAAATAAAAGGAGGAAAACTGAAACTGAATATAAGAGAAAGGACTTCCTGTCACTGCGTATGTTAGATTGTGGAATAATCTTCCCAGTTAAACTGGTATAAATCTAATATTAAAGTTTGAATATCTTTAACTGCAACACATCCTTTAGAAATAAAATGTGCACGTTAAATATCTGTTTTTATGTGCTTATTTACTGGTAAAACATAGGGCAAGACAGCTTGTAAGAAACTGACTGGTTCAGAGATGCATGAGCAGAGATGTAGGCAACAACCTGCTTCATCGTATATAAAGAATGCCACTCCCATTCAGTGGAAATTTCTCTCTGAACCAGTTAGGTCTTTACATGCCATGCTTCTTTACTTTCTACCCGACTTCAGACTAACATGGCTAGGCACCTCTATGCATACTGGTTGTTTCTCAGTGTCAGTGATGAGCTCTCTTTCGGTATTTGAATCCAACTTCTGTGTGGAATATTTTCACAAAAAGGACAACAAATATCAAACTGCCCAAATGGCTTCTCTCTCCTAAGTTTCCTTTGATCTCTTTTCTTCAGCTGCCTGGAAAGGAGTTGTTTCAAATGTAAGCAGACCATCAGAAATCAGTGTTCACCATTTCTTTCTAGCATTATTTATTTATTTATTTAGTACAAGCAGCATGCTCTAATGAGCTGATAAAATTCTGCATTTTCTTAGCTTAGATTTTAAAAAATCCTTATGTTTTACCAGCTTCATTTCACCACAGAATGCACTTTGGGGTACTACATACATGTTACATATCTGTGTATATATAGTTGTGCCATATATACATGACATCCCCCTAAGATACCGAAATGAGTGATAGTAAACATTCACCCACCCACAAGTCCTTATTCACACAAGTATTTCCCTCTAATTGGTCTGACTGTGGCTAGACCGCAGTGCTCCCTACCTATTCTAGCTCTCCCCTCATTGTACTGACCAGAGGCAAGGACAAAGGATGGAGGAAAGCTAAAAAAATCTGCAGATGTAATGTAAACATTAAGCTTTCAGAGACCAAAGTGAGGACAGATAATAGTATAATGATGAGGATGGGAAAGCCAAGTACCTCCAGGTTCTGTCTGTGTGCTTTGGAGAGTGCTGCTGCTAGCCCAAATGAATGATGCTAAACTGGAACCCAGCCAGCCAGGGAAGAACAGTGGAATAAAGAGAGGCTGCCAGACTAAACAGCTGCTACTACAAAGCAGTAGTGAGAATCAGGAAGAGCTCTCCTCCATGCACATCTCAAGCCTGGCTGCTTTCAGGAGCCAGTAGATGTAATGATGCAGGAACTTCAGAATGGGAAGCAGTGAACAGGGGAAGAATGGAAGGGAATGGAGATCCAGACAAGGAGCCACGTGGATTAAGCCAGTCACTTATGTATGTATAGAGTTGTTAGAAGTTCATTAAAGAAATGTAATTCTGCTTATATTTCACTATGGTTCTGTTCTCTAATGGTAGCTTTGTGAATTTCTGAACACCCTCTTTAGTATGCAGGTTTGAGGGGCTACTCGTGCCTGCTTTCACTGTTTGCTTTCATAGATTTATAGATGTTAGGGGCTGGAAGGGAGCTCATGAGATCATCAGGTCCAGCCCCCCTGTCATGAATGCCATGTGCCCACAGAGGCTGGGGAGGGCACAGTGAGCTCCCGCAGGCAGCGGCAGCGCTGTTGGTGGCAGGAGCATGGCAGCAGCAACAGGCAGCCATGGCGCTGTCAGGGGGGTAGGGGTGGTGGTGGTGAGCACTGACCACCAGCAGTGGCTCTCCCCAGTAAGCTGAGTGTCCAGATGTTTTTTGAAGATTTCCAGAGCAGGTGCTAGTACCACCTCTGGGGGAAGCCTGTTCCAAACCCTGGACATTTGAACTGTAAAGAAGTTTTTCCTTGTGTCCAGTCTAAAGCGACCCTCTAGCAATTGACTGATATGGTCATATGTGGGCATGGGTTATGGTGTTTGAGGTTACAGTGGATAGCAGTAAAGAACAAATAGATCAGCTTTTAGGTCCACCAGTCCTCCCTTCCAAATAGTAACGTTGTAGACACATAAATGTTGTCAAGGCCATGTTGTGCAATAGTCACTAAGGGCATGTCCAGATGAGTGTACATGTACGGTTTGCAGCTTTGAAGCTCACATTTTGAGCTCTAAACTCAAATTTGGGTGCTACGCTACAAATTTGCAAAATTTAACCAGGAGATACCAGTGTCAAAAAAAGCCACAGAAAAAAAAAATGTCATGGCACATGCAACAGCAGCGTGCACCACCAGAAATGGAGCCTGACCAGCCAGAGCCATGTTCTGGCTGCTGGGCAGGCTCCAGGTGGCCAGATCGATGCCACTGCTACCCCAGGAGGCCTCTGGGACCCCAAGTAAGGCTGCTGGGATCAGCACAGGTGCTGCCCCCGCCTCTCCAACCCCATCCAGGACAATTTTCCCCAAACCAAACCTTACACACAGGGGCATGTGCAGTAGCAAAAATTAGTGGCCCAAATTTGTGTTACTCCTATTTTAGCTGTGGCAAACACATGCCCCTGCATGTGGGGACACACCCTAAAAAGGCAGTCCTCACTATAAGCTGTGTAGAAGTTTGCAGTGGGGTGGACATCCATTTTAGTCAAAATTTGGGTGTGGGAAGAACAGAGAAGCAGAAGGGAGTGGAAGTCAACTCTTCAAAATACAAGCTGGATTGAGCTGAATATGAACTGTTCTGAGCTATGGTTAAGAGGTAATAGTTAGCACTTAAACATGAGCTGGGATAATGTTAATTTGATCTCAAATATTAATGAACTCCTTTAAACATACAGATTCATCTCTTTAAGCCATCAACAGATGAATACCATTGGAGAATTAAGAAGAAAAAAACCCAAACAAACCATTTTTCTCAGTAGCTCCTCATACATTACTGACCCAGATCTTCACCTGGTATAAATCAGCATTGCTGCACTGAAGGCCACAAAACTATGTCAATTTACACCACTTGAAAGTATGATTCTTCAAGTCTAGGTTAGACAAATTACAAGCATCTTCCACTTAACCCAGAAATATAATACATCTCTGACAAGAAGGGAAATCCATTATCTCTTTTCCCATCTCTAATTTCTATACTTCAAATGACAAGCACATATGTCTAAGCCAAAATGAATTTTTCAAGTAAGATTTTATCAAGACTTTTTTTTTCGAATGTTTTACAAGAAAACATATATATTTTCTATCTCTGCTTCTGTTGTGAAAGTCCTGATCTTGCAACAAGCTCCATCTAGTGAAGACATCACTGTAGAATCAGGAACTGATTTTTTACTACCACCATAAAAAATGGCCAAGGTTATCTGAAAATTGGTTTTAGAAATCCACATAGATGGTAGCTTGTTTATTTTTAAAGAGCTTGTGATTTATATTCTCTTTGTTTGTTCAACCATCTTACTAAGAATCAAAATTAGCCATACTAAATATTATTGTTATGGTGACAGTTTTTGTAGAGACCAATACTGCTGGCATTTCCCAGTATCAATGCAATTCTTCATGAGTTCTCAAAAACACGTGACTTCATTTTCTGAATGAGACAGCATCCATCACCTTTTATTGAATAGACTTTACTACAAGGACAGCTCTAGGGACAATTTGTGGAGCAAGACATGACCCAAGATTAATAAAAAGTGCTGGAGAGTGATTGCATGATGTAATTCTTTGAATGGCTTCACCAACATAATGCACTGACCACACAGTGGTTACCGTGCAGTCGGTTAGTACATGTATACAACCCATGGCACCATGCAGTAGCACCAATGAACAGCTTTTCTGTGAAACTGACTGTGCAGTAGCCCAAGAGTACTGTGTAGTAGCATCATATCATGGTTTCCGCCACGCAATGCTACTGCACAGTAGTCTCGGACTACTGCGTAGTCAGCATCTCATGTAGATGCAGTCAATGTTCTGGAATCTGCTGCATGTGAACTCATGGCAAATGATAGCTTTATTAGTCATTACTTCCTAGCTCTATGTTCATTAATGTATTACAATGCCTTCAGCTTTTCAGAACTATCTGCTTCTGTTTTTGCCTTTAACAAGAGAAAGTCAGAATTTTAGAAAGAGAGTTCTGATGCCTGAGCCACTGCAGGGTTTTGAGTTAACTCATTTTCTTTATGTGCTTAATTCAGGGAAGTTCTTTTGCTACTGAAAATGGCTGTCATAACAGTGCTATCACCTTTCTAATCCCAGTCTTCCTTTGCACTAGTAGACCGCTTTAGAATGGCTGTACCATCCAGTAGGATACATCACATTTGATTAGAAGTTGCAGAGCTGTATGCTATTACAAGATGTGCTGCCTCGCTAAATATTATAATGGCTATTATTTTACATACATATGGATAGATGACATATTTCAGTGATTACAGAAAAACAGCATTACAGATCAGATAAAAGCAGATTTCTTGTGTTTTAGGCTTGGATTACTATTAAAATCCAACCCGGAAATTAAAACAGGCCTAAGTATCTTTGTTTATCAGCATTACAGCTCCAAACCATCTGCACTTAATTGTTAGACAACAAATTGTCTCAAAATCAGGGAGGATTAAAGGACAAAGCTTCTTATGAACCATTTATATTAGAGACATTTAAAGAACACTAAGATAGCATTGCTTCTTGTTAGATGTGTTATCTCAGTCAAGTCCCTCTGTGTTAGTGACAATAAGTTTATCGAAGTTTTAAACCCTAGCAACCAAGCCACCATTGGTTTTCCACCTATAGTTCACATCAGGAAAAGGGACTAACTGGTTACATCAAGTCTTCTATTGACTCCAATCCTAAAGGAATTGGGGCAAAGGAATCAAAGTCACATTAGGGCATGTGTGCAGAGCATATGTCTTTTCAAAACAAAGTCTGTGAGCCACAGGATGAATTGCATTTTGTGACTCAAAATGAGGAACAAATATTCTACTGCAGCTTAACAGAAGAGAAGAAACAGAAGCTGCAATATTCAGACAAATAAACTGGGTGCAGGTCCTTTCAACAGAAAGATTGGCCCTGATTTGCAGTAGCTGAGCACCTGCCCGAGAGCGTACACTGAATACTAAAGAAATAGTTTCAAATGGTTGATTTGTTCAACTATGTTCATGTCCTTTTCTAATTTTATTTGCCACTCATCATTTCTTTCCTTCACTGCAACAGAAATAATATTATATAATTTGCATATAATGAATAAAGAACATCTTTGGTCGAATTAAGCAGTTCACTAGCAAGCCATCTGTTGAGAACTGTTCATCCAAATTACACAGCATGCTTTTACTAAGCACTGTCTATCCACAGAGTTTACAAACAGTTAACAAACCACTCATGAACTGGAAAAGAGGTTCTTTCAGAAACAGGGGTCCTTGCTTAATTTCCTGGATTCTAAACCTCAGTCTTTTCCCTTCCCATTCTTTGCTGAGGTTTTGCCACTACACCTTGGTTTAGTACTCCTTTCTTGGAGATCTTTTTACCTTATTCTCTCACCATTACCCCTTTTTTTTGTCCTATTGAATTCATAAAAGATACAGTTGCCCAGCTTGATGGGAGGTATAGGGGAAGATCACAGAACTATTCTGCCTCTAAAGTTAATGCCTGACAAACATAATTTTGTTCCCTTACCTTCATTAGAGCAAATGAAAATGAAGTATCAAGAACTGAAACAAAAATGTTAAAGGAAATGTCTCCTGACATTCACTGCAGAGCAAATAAAACAAATTTGCAATGGAAATAATTGATCATATTATTTTTAAAAATATTTAATTAAATAATCCACTACCTAGAATAAGCATATACAATTTGAATACACTAGTACACATTGCTCCTAGCTACTTAAGTATTATGTGTCATATCGTAATAGTATGATAACTTTATGCTATTGGCTGGACTCTAAACAATAATGAAGTTCTTTCTAATCTTATGTTTGTACATACTTTGGGTCTTTTGACCTAGAAAAAACATGAGCACACATATTAAATTACACCGTCTGTTTTTTTAAAAGAAGAGTGATTATTATTCTTACTTTGGGGTTTGTATGTTTGATAAATATTTCTCAATAGTTTTTTTAAGCAAGTAACTTTTTTTGCAAAGAATTGCTAATGACATTAAAATGTGTATTACTTGCTAAGCAGGTGCCTTTTAAATATATTTTAAAATACATTAAAAATTACAGATAAGGTCTTAAGTGAACAAAAGATTTAAATAGCCAATGAAATATTATTTCATATATTTTAATTGACAAAAACTATGCAACGGCCAAAAAATAGGCCATTTTAAAACACTTCAAAATAAATTTTCTATATATCTATGTATCATTCACTGGGGGGGAAAGGCCTTGATTCAGCCAGGCACATAAATACTTGCTTTACTCCTTTGCTGAATGAAAGCCCACTCCTGATTTGATCACATTTTCAAAAGTGAAGATGTATCTTGTACCATTGTCTTGGCCTTCATGTGAATGTCTTGAAGTCCCCAAAGTTGCTAGCTAGTTTAAGGTGGGTGCCCATCTGAGTACTGACTACAGAAAAAAACATGAGATCTCAACCTAAATATAGGTGCCAGAGTGACTATAAAATGTTTACTGATACTGTTCTAGGCTATTAAAGACCATTGAAGATTCAGTTGAACCTTTCATTCTAAAGCATAAAAATACTGACAAATGTAAAATACTAATTGAAATATTGAGACTTGTCAAATGGAATTTGTATGTTCTGTTTAGGAATAGTTTGACTTGCACCACCTCATTGACTGAGCTACCAGATTGAACTACATCTTCCATGATGGCTGCTGGTGCACCCTCTTACTGCCACACTGAAGTGCACTGCAAGAGTCACAAATTCTCCTGCATCAAAAGAGATATTAGGAAATCTGACTCACATATACTGTTATGAGGGCAAAAAGCATTTATACTGTAATTCCCATGACATGACAGCATGGAACACTCCTTGACCTTCAATGAGATTTTGAGTATTTTACCTTATTGCAGTAAAATGTTGCAGCTGGTGCCAGGAGTGTAATAAGGGCTGGGCAACCGGGGTACTAGGCCTAGGCATCCCTGCCACTGCTGCTGCTGTACAATTAAATATAAGGTCCAAAAGCAATTACAGTGTAAGCTGATGAAAAACGCTATTTAAATATAAAGCTAATATAAAACAGTAGCTTACATCTAAACATCAAAGCTTTATTTATGTATATATTTGAAAACATGGCCTAACACAATGAAGGTTTTTCAGTATCATCAGTCAGGTTTTGCCCATTACAACCATACATAATCAAACAACCATTTGTTTTCAACTGCAGCAAGTATTTATATATTTGTTTATATAACAGCAGCATATTTTCTCAAATCCAAGATGAGATTTCCCCTCCCCCTACATTCAACATGAAGAAAAAGAAAACTCATCTTGGTTTTAAGTATGGCTAGGGCAGGCAGCTGCAGCAGCTCCAACTCTGACCCTGACCCTGATCCACAGGACACTGCACAGTGCAGAAGGGAGCATGGGGGAAATCATGCGGTACATGATCAGATTTAAGACAACCCTCCAATAATTAGATTTTATACACGGAAATTTTAACACATTTATAATTTTCCAGGTATATAATCTAATTATTGGGGAGTTATCTTAAATTTAAAGTCTTCTTGGATTTGGGTAAATATGGGAAATGAATGCATCTCTCTGCCTCTCCATCTGTCTGTAGCATATAGACTATATGGAGACATATTGCTAAGTGTTCCTACAAGTGTAACATCTAGAGGTTCTAACTACTTTTTCATAATACAACTACAACCTGAAACCATCTATCAAATGGTTACTATTAATTCCTAACCTGAACCTAGCTCTTTCCAGCATTACCTGGAATTTTCTCACAAGCTCTGACTTATTTTCCATATCAACTCTGCCAGAAAAAGGGAATTTTTTTGATTTATGCAAGTGTTCATTATCTTTTTACTGGACAAAAACACAATACAATCTACTGAGGCATGAAAATATCAGCTTGGAGGAAACTGCAGCTTGTACAAAATGCACCTGCCCTCTGCTCACTAAATTGGCTCCCTATTGGATATCATGTCAAGTTAAAGAGCTCACTCTTTATCTTCAAGGTGGTTAATGATCTTCAGCTGGGATACTACAAGATTGCCAAAAAGTTTGAGGACTGCAGTTGACAACTTCGACCCTCCAACACAATGGAACTGTCTGTCTCAAGTGGAACGCTTCTTTCTGTAGGAGACAACTTCTACAGGTGGCCAAAACTGTGGAACAAATTCCCCAAATACCCAAGAAGCTGCTGATAGTGAATCTCTACTATTTAGTATGGAGCTCTATGTGAGTTATGTAAGCAATCTCACCAGGGGACAAAAAGGGCTGTTTCCTTGTGGCTATTCAAGTTCCAGTGAATTAGAATCCTGGTCAGCTCTGCAACTGCAGATTCTCTTTGTTTCAAAAACTATTCACAGTTGTTGCTGTTACTTGACCAGTTGAGTGAAGTAGTGTCCTTCTTAGCAGGTTGCTTTCCTGTAGCACAAGAAATGCAGTAAATTCAGGTCAACCCTTTCAGCAGGTTGCAGAATTCTGTCACGCTTCCCCACTCCTTCCCTGATCAATGTGCAGATACACTTCATCTAGGAAAGTTTTAGTAAAATTTTGTCAGCAATTGAAAAGATACTTCACACTCAAAGTTGGCATTAACTGCTCAAAATTCCTCACCCTGTCATTTAATTTTTTTTCAATTCTTTTCATTCAGTCCATTTCCCTCTAATGCGTGTTTTCCCTCCCCCTTAATCTAGTTTTTCTTTAATTTATGGAATACTTCCTTCCTTAATTCCTTCCTGTTTTTTATCTGTGTTGCTGCTACACTATTTTCTAGATTCCTTCAAATCTTCTTTCTTGTGCATGATTTCTTCCATTACAACTGTTGCCCAAATTAACTCAAAACCAGCTGGGTATTTCCTTGTAGAAATACTGGGCCAGTCACCTGTCATTTCTTGACTCTTTATTCCTGATGAAGGGAGTTTGTTCTTTGCTGCTCTCCTTCCCACAGGTATGGCAGAAAGGGACCAATCTATAAAGGTTTTCAATTTTCCCTGACAAGACCAGGGAGGGATAGCCTACTTAAGGTCCTTCAATAGTGCCGAAGACTGGTACTGGTGAGAAGTAGAATAAGCCAACTTGACACCGCTTAGTTTGACACCAAACAAAGTTACATCAGATGAGGGAGGGACACAGAGATAGCCAGCAGTTATAAACAAAGGGACTAACACAGCTGCCCAAAATAGACAATAAGTCAACTATTTCATTATCATTATCTGCCACTATCATTTAAGATAAATCCAGGGCTGTGTCCTTCTATTCTACTTCAGACATAGTTCTGACAATATTTGTTGGAGTTTTAAAAGAAGCACTGGACTAGCCATGCTTTTCTAGATCTCACTCTTGGGGTTTTTTGTTTCAGGACCTGCTCTCTTGCACAGAACATGTGAAAAGATGACTCGTGACATCTGTGTGTGCTCTGAAACTTGCTACCAATTCAACAAGCATGCTAAGCTCTGATGTTTCCAGTGAGGCTAGGCTGTCATTAACAAGCATGGAAGATATGCAGTGGAGAGACTTATAAAGAATTGTGGTTCTATTTGGATGTAATACATTTTCAAACAAAGACCATGAGAATTGTCATAGGTCAGACTCAAGCTGATGAGAATTCTGTAAAGCAATGGCTTTTTTAAATAAAGAGTCCTACTTGGGCATGTTTTAAATCACATTCATAAAAATATTTTGTTTTCCAGCTTAGATCAGTGCAACTTTATAGCCCTTGGTCTGAAACATTATGTAGAATACTGATTTAGCTTTGATCATAACTGTACCAGAAAAGTAGTTTCTCTGCTGCAATAAGCCAGCTTTATTAGTTGTCTAGTAATCAGTCTTCAGTATGATTATTATTTACTATCATCTGACTTCACTCACCATTTACTAATGGTTGATAGACGAAATTGTCAAAACAGTTATATCTCTGATCCTCCCTTGAAAATAATTAAAACCTTGAAGGATTACATTATCTCTATATATATTTTTCCCTTTTTTAAAAACTTAGCAAGACTTCAGACTACAGGAAAATGGGATTTAAGTTAGTTCTTTCACTCTACCTTGGCTTAAGCCCTCCAATCAACTCTCATCTTCTAATTCTGATGGCTGTCCTTGTTTATTTCATAATGCACAATGTGACTGCCTGTTGGAAGTGATTTTAATACCTCATCGCTCTTGGCTTCAAATAAAGGAATGTCCTTCATCAGGGACAACAGGATGTGGGGGAAGAATTTATGAGCCAATGGCTAGATCTGACTAGTGGGCAGAAATCATTTTTATTATATACATAAAATGGTGTTTGGATTAAAGGACAACTACATTTCTCAAGATGACAACCAATCTAATACCTTACAAAAGAGACTTAAATACTCTCAATTTAGGGTTTAGTTTAATAGTTATATGTAGAGTTTTTTTAACTTGTGCAAGAATGTTAACAAAAAATTGGTGACAAGGCCCGGGGGGGGGCAGGGATTGGGGACCCCCACACCTGTCCTGCAGGCGCCCACCTTAGGGCCCTGGAAGTGCAGGTGAGGGAGCTCCAGGAGGAGGTTAGCAGGCAGGGGGGACTCAGGGAGGTGGAGGACAAAATTGATGGCTATTTCCTTTCCCTGCAGGGCCACACACCCAAGGAAGAAGCACCTCCACTGCAGAGTGGCAGACAGTCACCTCCAGAACCAGGGCTGCTTGCAACACAGGAGTACCAGTTCCTCCAGTCCAGCTGAAGAACAGGTACAGGGCCCTGGCAATGCTGGAGGAGGAGGAGGGAGATGAAGCAACTGGACAACAGGCATCTCCACACTCTGAACAGGCCGAAGGAGGAGAAAGCGTTGAGTGATCGCCATAGGTGACTCCATCCTTAGAGGTACAGATGGCCCCATCTGTCGCCAGTACCCCTTGACATGTGAGGTCTACTGCCTACCCGGAGCAAAGATTCAGGACATGATGGGGATGATCCAGGCCATGATCCAACCCGCTGATTACTACCCCATGGTCCTAATCCATGTGGATACTAATGATGCAGCCAGGAGAACCCCTGATCACCTGATGGCAGACTACCACACTCTGGGGGGCATGCTGAAGGAGATAGGTGCACAAGTGGTATTTTCTTCTGTGCTACCAGTGAGCGGATATGGAAGACAGCATGAAACATGCATCGCAGAGACCAACTGGCAGCTTCAGGAATGGTGTCTTGAGGCGGGCTTTCGCTTCCTTGACAATGACCCACACATCACGATGAGACACATGCTCGGATGGGATGGGCTACACCTTTCCCCTAAAGGTAAGTGCGTTCTCTTCTAGGTTGGCGGATCTCCTCCGGCGGGCTTTCAGCTAGGCTCGTGGGAGGAAGGGGAAGACGAGGGAGGAGGAAGCCTTGAACCGCTAAACCAAGCAGCACTCACAAGTACAGCCCAGCCTAGACCAATGAGCGGAACACATACACAGGTAAGCAACAGGGGCCAGGGAAATGCTGTGATTAGGGAGCCAGTGCACACATCCACAGGAGGCCTCAAATGCCTCTACACAAAATGCTCCGGAAACAAGCAGGAGGAACTTATCCTCCTGCTAGCTGACACCAACCCAGACATAGTGAGGCTCATTGAAATGTGGTGGGACCCAGTGCATGACTGGGCGGTGAATATCAAGGGCCATAGGCTGTACAGGAGGGACAGGATAGGGAGGAAAGGCGGGGGTGTGGTGCTCTACATTAAGGAGGAATACACATCCCCATCAGGCAGCACAGAGTCAGAGGAGGGGCACACTGAAGTGCTCTGGGTTAAAATATAAGGCAGTCGAGGGGAAAGAGACTTAAGGGTGGGGGTCTACTACAGACCACCCAACCAAGGGGAAGAGCTAGACCAGGAATTCTTAGGTCAGCTCATGGAGGTAGTTAGGTCAAAGGACGTGGTCATCATGGGTAACCTGAACTTTCCAGACATCTTCTGGGAAGAACAGTCAGCCAGGTCTGACCGCTCACGTAGGTTCCTAGCCAAAATGCAGAACCTCCATCTAACACAGGAGGTGCACAGCCCCACCAGGGGAGATCCCTTGTTGGACCTGGTGCTGGCCACGGATGATGACCTGGTGAGGGGGCTGCGGGTGCTCGACCACCTGGGCGACAGTTATCATCGCCTCCATTAATTCACCATCCAGCGCAAGGTGGCAAAGGCTTGCAGCAAGGCAGCAGCCATAGATTTCAGGAGGGCAGACTTCAATGAGCTAAGGAGAATAGTCGGGGAAGCACTGAGGTCCTGGAGGGGAGGGGAGCCAGGTGTCCAAGAAGAGTGGTTGCTCCTTAAGGAGATGATCCTCCAAACCCAGAGAGGTAATCCCAACATGGATCAAAGGGAGCAGGAGGGTGCAAAAGCCCCCATGGCTCACCAAAAGCATCTGGGAATGTCTTCTAGCTAAAAGGGGGTGTACACCCAATGGCAGGGAGGGGCCATCACCAGGAAGGATTATACTGCAGTTGCTCAGGGATGCAGGGGGGCAGTCAGGAAGGCCAAGGTAGAGATGGAACTGGGACTAGTTTCCCAGATCAAGGACAACAAGAAGTCCTTTTTTAAATACATAGGGGGCAAAAAGAAGGTACTGGGTAACGTGGGGCAAGACATGCTAGGAAATTTGGTTGTCATATCAGATGACAAAGCTAACCTGTTTAATGACTTCTTTACCTCCAATTTCCTCAGCAGGGACTAGATCAGCCCCCCACTAGATCCCTCTCGGGCCCCAGGGGAGGCGCACCAAGACAAGGGTCAGTGAGGATCTAGTCAGGGAACTTCTGGAGGGACTGGACGTATTTAAATCAGCTGGTCCGGATGATCTCCACCCCAGAGTGCTGAGGGAATTAGCTGAGGTGATTGTGGGACCTCTGGCCTGGCTTTACGAGCACTCGTGGTGCTCTTGTGTGGTGCCAGAGGACTGGAAGAGGGCCAATGTGGTTCCCATCTTCACAAAAGAGAGGAAGGGGGACCTGGGGAACTATAGGCCAGTTAGTCTTACCTTGATCCTGGGGAAGCTTTGTGAATTATTCTGGCACATGTCCATGAGGGGCCAGCAGGGGAGATTATTCTTAGGGGCAACCAACACAGGTTCGTTAGAGGCAGGTCCTGTCAGACCAACCTGGTGGCCTTCTATGACCAGGTCACCAAATCCTTAGATACAGGGGTAGCAGTGGCCATAGTCTTTCTGAACTTTCGAAAGGCCTTCGACACTGTCTCTCAACCCATTCTCATTAAAAAACTGGGGGGCTGTGGTGTTGACACATACACAGTCAAACGGGTCGCCAACTGGCTGAAGCGCTGCACCCAGAGAGTGATGGTGGATGGGTCATTTTTGACCTGGAGAGATGTGGGCAGTGGGGTCCCCCAGGGCTTGGTCCTTGGGCCCGCACTGTTCAACATCTTCATCAATGACTTTGACAAGGAGGTAAAAAGCACCCTGTTCAAATTCACTGATGACATTAAGATGTGGAGGGAAGTGGGCATGCTAGAAGGAAGGAATAGGCTACAATCAGACCTAGATAGGTTACAAGGGTGGGCAGACAAGAATAGGATGGGATTCAACACAGACAAGTGCAAGGTGCTGCACCTGGGAAGGAAGAACCAGCACCATACCTACAGGCTGGGGAACTTCCTCCTCATCAGTGCAGAGACAGAAAAGGATCTTGGAGTCATCATAGATGCCAAGATGCACATGGGCTGGCAGTGTGGGGATGCAGTCAGGAAGGCCAACCACACCTTGTCGTGCATCCACAGATGCATCTCAAGTAGGTCCAGGGAGGTGATACTCCCCCTCTATGTGGCACTAGTCAGGCCACAGCTGGAGTACTGTGTCCAGTTCTGGGCACCGCACTTCAAGAAGGATGTGGACAACATGGAGTGGGTCCAAAGGAGGGCCACTCGCATGATCAGGGGCAGCAGGGCAGACCCTACGAGGACAGGCTACGGGACCTGAACCTGTTCAGCCTCCACAAGAGAAGGCTGAGGGGGGATCTAGTAGCCTGTTACATACTAGTCAGAGTGGACCAGCAGGCACTGGGGGAGTCCCTGTTTCCCTGAGCACTACCAGGAGTGACTAGAAATAACAGTCACAAGCTGGCAGAGGGTAAATTCAGATTAGACATCAGGAGGTGCTACTTCACTGTCAGGGCAGCTAGGATTTGTAACCAACTTCCAAGCGAAGTGGTGCTGGCTCCTACCCTGGGGGTCTTTAAGAGGAGGCTAGACGAACACCTTGCTGGGATCGTTTGACCCCAGTAGTCTTTCCTGCCATGGCAGGGGGTCAGACTTGATGATCTGCTCAGGTCCCTTCTAACCCTACTAACCATGAAACTATGACAACAGCCCTCCCCCACATTTAAAAAAAAAAAAGAGAGAGAAGCAAACTAGACACAATCTGCTTGTAAGCTAAATAAGAAAAGATTTTTTACTTTTATAGCCAGGTAAAACTAAAATTCACTATAAGAGTTCTGACTCAAGAATAGAGTTCTCATACCTGTACAGTTGGGCAACCAAATTTTTGGTCAAGGTGGTCTCAGGGATTTGTTTATTACAGGTTAAAAGGAAAGAACAAATTTTTATCAGACAATCATAGAATCATATAAAATGAGGCTGGAAGGGATCTCAGGAGGTGGTCTATTCCAACCCCCTGCTCAAAGCAGGACCATCCTCAACTAGATCATCCCAGCCAAGGCTTTGTCCAGCTGGGTTTTAACAACCTCCAATGATGGAGCGTCTACAACCTTGATGGGTAATCTGTTCCAGTGTTTTAGTATGCTCCTGGTGAGAAAATTCTCCCTAATACCTAATCTAAACTTCCCTTGCTGCAACTTGAGACCTTTGCTCCTTGTTCTGTCATCTGCCACCAGTGAAAACATGAGCATCACTTACTTCACCACTGATTATTAACCCACATTTCTGGCTTATCTCATCACTTTTATAAGATGCTGATACAGATATTTCTCTATCAATGGCTTAACCAATTATGTTGATTCTTGTCTTTGTATGATGTTACAGGAAATTAAATTGCCAATTTATGAATACAATTGTCAATAAGATAAACTGCTGGTGTTGATTCTGTGACATGGCTTTCCACTGAAAATATGAATATTAAGAGATAACTACCATCAACCAAAGCTCAGGAGGTTTGTCACCTTTCTCCTCAGGTGATTCCCATTCAGGTAATACTTACTATAGGACTACCTTGATAGAGATTCCTAACATAAAAACAAAAATAGCTTCTAAACAACTGCAGATTAAGAGGTATGAATACTAGCGCTAAGTACTGACAGTCAAGAAACTTGAAGTTTGTTTAGGGGTAAATTCAAGTTACAACAATTAGAGTGAAGATAAGAATGTGATAAAGTGCTGCAGTAATGAGAATCAACTGAGGTGGCTGCAACTAATACGAATATTTACCAAGAAACTCAATTTTTACATTCTTCAGTGTGGTCTCATATTCAACATCCAAAAGGACCACACCAAAGAAACAAGATGGCCATACACATATTGGCCATAAGAACCCACTTGTAGAAAATATTGGGGAGAAAATACTATTAGACCCCGAGTCCATGCAGCGCCCAACGACTAGGGAGACGATGATCCAATTGCTCATGGATCCTGTTACTCATTAGCCAGAGCAAGCAGGGAGCAAATGCTACTTGCACACATTGTTTGTAACAGCTTTATTCAGAATGGAGACAAAGGTCCCAAAAACAGCAAATCAGGGACCTGCACTGAACAATAGTTTGTTTTTTTTTTATATTTTATACACCTTGGTTCATGCTCATTAACATTTATTCCACCCTCATTCCTCCTTTTGTTCATCCATCTCTCCTCCTATCTCAAGCTCCTCCTCTATTTACTGTTTGCTTCATTACGTGGAATTGCCTATGCATTTTATTCATTTACATGTCTTTTTGCTATAAGCACATGTCCAAGACTTTGACTTTACTTCTTTGGTCAATGGGCAGACTTTGACCAAAACCTGGAAGCTTCTGGAGGCTTCTTCACCAATCACTGTTCACCTTTTCGCATATGTTTATCTTGGGTTCTGTTACTAATTACGTGTTGTTTTTCACATTCCAGTCTGTTTTACTGTCCCATATTGTACCATCTTCCACATTCCTAAAGCTTCACCTCATTCACAGCACACAAACTTACACAGATTCACTTGCTGCTTTTTCTCAGAAAATGGTTGACACAGTTAAGATGGTTACTTAGCAAAAGCAAATGGCTGGCTTATCATAAGCATTTATAAAAAAAAATCTTATATATATCTTACAACAATACTGTTTGGTTAAAACTACTTGCCTAAGCATCTCGCAATGTTACTTTTAATATATCATTTTGCCTTGTGGTCAGCAGCTCTGCTAGGCCACAGGTTACAGCCTTGTATTCAGCTGCAAATCCAGTGCTCCCCAAGATTGAAATATAGTCACCCTAACAAATACAGGTACTGAAAACAAGATTTTAAAAAAGGAATTAAGACATCTAAAGTGGCAGAAAAGGACTTTTGGTAATACTACTAAGCACATAGGCATCAACATACCTTCAAAAACCTGACCCACAATGTCTATGTTTCTGAGAAGTCATCTAAAAGTCTTATCTATGATAATATTATTCCAATTCTCTCACTAACAGCTTCTAGGGCTGTGTTAGGTTAGCCAGAAAGGTTATGTTACACCCAAATTTAGAGGTTTTGACACCTCTAAATTTATGGGATTCATTGTCGTCTCACTGATACTGTTTTAAGTGAAAGGAGCTCTGTTGGAATCAATGGAGTTAGCTTGGTGTAAAAAACTAGAACAGCCAGGCCCTATGTTTGATTTCTCACGTTGTCACCTGAGGTTTCTCCAGTACTAGGCTCTCATTGGAGTGAATTAGATTGTACTTTGTGCTGACATTTACCAAACGTTATATCACAGATGATTTTTGAGTGCATCTGTGTGGTTGATTTTTTTCACTTTTATCAGATCTAGCATATTTGTACAGATATGCAGGTGCAGATTGGCTGATATCTTGGCAACATGCAGATATCTTAGCTGCCTTTTTTTGGCTAGAGAGGGATGAAAAACCAGACTGTGGTACTGTTCTCCTTCCTAGTTTGCTTGTAGTGGATCAATATTAGTAACTCTTGGTTAACTGCTAGTATATAATCAGCAACTCTTTTCACTGGATTCAGTCCCTGGTACCTCCTCTTTCATCTCCTGCTGTTTCCCCTCATGCCCTGTTCTCCTGAGATTCCAGAATTAGTTTACCTACAACTATCATACTTCGGTGCTATTATTTCTACCTTCCTAAACAAACCTAGTACATCATCTCTTTCATCTATCCCTCAATCAACACTCTCAAAGATTTTGCTCTCAGTCACTTAATCTTACAGTAGATTGCTATGCTGACTTCTTTTTTAAATCAATTTTACATTACCATAATGCAAAACAGAAACTCTCAAGTGTAAAATTAATTATAAAGAAGCCCAGAAGGGGGAGAGGGGTGTTAAATATACATATTATATGCACATACACACATATCCAAAACTTAACTGGACACATTTCATGGTTCCCTTGAGAGAAGATATATTGCTAGGTCTAATTCTGTTATATCATTTTTTTCCTCATAGACATTTTGCTTTGGATGTAGAAAATAGTGAGACTATACATAGGATTGGATTTCCATTCCATGCTGATTCTTAGCAGGCTGCATAAAGAAAATGGGTGAAATCTGACCAGGAAACAGAAGCTACAAAGGAATACCTCAGAGGCACAAAGTTTTGATTATAGTTGTACTGATTTTGCCATTCCAGACAGCAGATAATTCAGTGACATACTGGAAGAAATCAGCAATTTAAAGTTCACCTAACCAATACTAGAGAGTGCATTTTATGGCAAATTCTATTTTGAGCACCACATAACTTTAAAGTATAATGTTAAATCAATTGTAGAAAAGGCCCATTAAATCATTGTGACCACTCTCATGTTATAAAGGATTGCAAGTCTTTATCTGTGATTCTTCAGCCAGTTTGCAATGGATATTTCAATATTTAAATTAAAGCCAAAACAATATGATTTTTTCAAATACCTTTAATAAGGTTTCTTTAACAAACGTTCCTAATCTGTTGTTTCATTCCTGTCCACTTGTGTTAATAATTCCAGCCAAAAACTGTCACACTTATGCAAAACAATTTGTTCCTTATATGTATTTCTGTTTGTTGCTCATAGTTTTGATGTCCTATATGGTTCAGATTTTCAAATAATTTATGCATCTGATTAAAAAAAACAATCCAACCTAGACACTTACAGAACAAAGTCATGCACACAACTAATACGCAAAATAGATTGTTTTTATTCTGTTTTAAAGAGTCGTACCATATTTACTTTTTTCAATACTCTAGTACAGTGTGGGCAACATTTCTGGCAGGGGTGCCACAAGTTATCCCCACACTGTCCCCCAGTGCCATTCTGATCCCTTCCCCCTACCTGATCTGCTGCTCTGCTTTCTGCTTCCTTCCCTGTACTCCCTACCCAATTTGCTGCTTTGCTTTCTTTTTCCTGCCCCATCTGGTACTGTGCTGCCTGTCCCCTCCCCAATTAGCTGCATGCCACATGCAGGAGCTGCCCATGCTACAGATTGGCCATATCTGTTCTACTACATGACCACTCTCCACTTTGAAAAAAAAAATGCCAGAGAAACATTAACAGGAACTATTAACTAAAAATAGTAAGTGTTTTCCAAATGTGGAACATACATACACTTATGACAAACTTAATTACTGCACTTCAAGTCAAGAAAAATTAAAGTCGCCACCTATCAAAAAACCACAAAAACCCTCAAAAGTAAAAATATGCATATGTATATAGTTAATTCCTGTGCACATAACAGCCACCCTATCTTTATTAAATTCTTTCTTAAGATTAAATTTGCTCAATGCACTTCTTGATGCTATTCCAACACTGAAAGAACACTGTCAGCTATTCATTTTTTAATGTTATTGTTAAAAAAATTAAACATAATAATGAACAAGAATTTCATGAAGCAAGGAGCTGTATTGGGTCAGGCTGCCCCAGATGTTTGTACTACTGTACTGTATATTGCCTGATCCACCTCTCCTGGAGTAGTCTCCTGTCCTTCTGTTGAATTTTGATCTAATTTAACATTGGAAGCCTCCTGAGAAGAAAAGCTCCACTGTCTTTGTATTTGCTTATACACCGTGATGTACAAGCATGGCACTATACACATCCTCATAATGCTACATCACAACATGTGTTCTCCCTCCTACTTACTTGACAAGTGTGCTGTAGTTTTAATTACTTTTGACTTCATAATGTGCTAGCAAATGTTGTACATAATGTGAAAGCAATGAAGTCTTAATAATAAGACCCTTAGAAGCATTCCACTATCTAATCATTGCTGAAAAGTGAGGAAGAGAATAATAATTTGTGTGGCAATTAAATGCATACACTAATGAAACTTTACTTTGGTCTTTTACATCCTTTGTATCAAACATCTAAATATACTACTGTACTTCCTATACTGCTAGGTATACCCTTTTCCATATTCTTGCAGATACATTAAAAACACTTCAGTAGAACAATCATATCTAAATTGACATTACTTTAATTCCTTATTCATTTATTAATGTTTTTTTTCTGTCCTCTGATATCTTGTGCAAACTCCTTTGATGATTTTTGGTAATATCTGCTCTTTTCCTTTTCACCCCATTAAGTCATATTGGGCGCATCCTGATAAGTGTGCAAGTGTGGTTTGCAGTGCCTCAAAGTAGTGCCCATGCACCCGTGCACCCAGGAGATCCCAGTGTCAAAAAAGCTGCCATTGAAAAAAGCTGCACAGCACACATGGCAGCAACAGGTGCTACCAGAAAGGGAGCCTAGCCAGCCAGAGCCACACTCTGGCTGCCAGCCAGGCTCCCAGCAGTTGTCTTGGCATAGCTAGCACCCCAGAAGGCCCACAGCACCCCAGGTAAGGCTGCTGAGGCAAGCACAGGTGCTGGCCCCAGTCTTTCCTCCTCCACTTGGAGCACTGTGCCATGAACCAGAGTGCATGTTTAAGGGTGTGCATGGAAACAAATAGCATAGGAAAAAATATGTGCCTCTCCTATTTGTCCCATGGGAAACATGCACCCCTGAATGTGGGCATTTGTCAGGATGCACTTACTAAACCTGTTCTAGTTTGGATCACACCCCAATGTTTTTTATTTCCAGCAAATTTTCCTCTATGGTTATTCAGCAGTCCTTCATGAAATCATAATATCACTGCTTATTTGCATTTCTCTTCTGCTGTAGTATCATTGACTTGTTTATGAAGAAGGAAGGGTAGAGATGCACCTTATAGGCTGGGTGGGCAAAGTCTGGCCCATGGGCTGAATTCAGCCTGCAGTGGACTCCATTTCCCAGCAGCCCCTGTGATGGCTGTTCCTCCTGGCTGCCACTGCCAGCCCCAGCCCCAGCCCCACTGCACCTGGGCCCATCTGCCCCATACCCACTGACTTCTATGGACAGGGTGTGCAGCTGAGTGATTGGGATGGGGCTGCAGCCTGGAGCTAGATGAGCATGTGGGGCCAGGCAGTTATTTAGAAGCTATCTATGGTCTTATGTTAGGAATCCCTATCACAGTAGTTCTATGGTAAGCATTACCCAAATAGGAATTATCTGAGGAGAAAGGTGACAAACCTCCTGAGCTTTGGTTGATGGTAGTTACCTCTTAATATTCCTTAGCAAGATAAAGTCTATCACATCTGCAGTGGAAAGCCATATCACAGAATCAACACCAGTGGTTAATTTTATTGACAATTTCATGTATTCATAAATTGACAATTTCATTTCCTGTAGCGTCATACAAAGATAAGAATCAACATAATTAGTTAAGCCATTGATAGAGAAATATCTATAACAGCATCTTATAAAAGTGATGAGATAGGCCAGAAATGAGGGTTAATAATCCACTTTCTTTCCTAAACTGTTGGGTAATATTGTCATATGCTGAATGTCAGTGGTGGAGTAAGTGATGCCCATGTTTTCAGTGGTGGCAGAAGACCGAACAAGGAGCAATGGTCTCACGCTGCAACAACAGTAGTTTAGGTTAGGTATTAAGAATTTTCTCACTAGGTAGGAGTGTAGTATAATTTATTATGTAAAATAATTTAAGAACCTTCAAGATAAAATGTATAAGAGCACCATAGGGGTCCCCTGTATTCCAGATTTTAGTATTTCTGAAATTGTCAGCTAATTAGAAAGTAGTCATTGTGGCTGCCTATAGACATGCTGGTTCTCATTCTAATTAAAATGTGTCGGAGTAGACTCAATTAATCGAGTCTGCTTCTCAGTCTAATTAGAAAGCTCCAGCATCACCTCACTGTCATGTATATTAAGCCTTGTGCAATTTCCAAGGGCTGCGAGGTACTTTCACTAAAGCTTGTTGAATGAGCTTTAGTGAACATGCCCCTGTGGCCATTTTAAAAATGCAGTTGGCTTAATACACATGACAGTGAGCCATTTCAATTAGAGTCACTGTCAGGGAACCTCTCTAATTAAAACAGCCCCTTCTTACCCTTGAGCATATATATAGCCACCCTAAAAATTGCAGTGATCCTCATATATGCAAGCTCAGTAAGTAACTATGGAAAAAAGGAGACCATTCTAGCAGGTTGAATCTCACCAGAAGCATATGGATACTGTGAAAAGGCAAGGTAGTAATTCTGAATTTAATCCTCACTGCTCCTCCCGCACATCCACTACCAATGATTATTTATTGTAGCTTTTACTCAAAAAGAAGTAGCAACAATATTTTGATTTCTGAGTTTGCAGCTTCCATTCTAAAAAATACAGGGCCAAAAGAGATCCCTGAGTGTAACATCATCAGGATTGAAGCTCACTAATCATGGTGTTTTCTATCCAAGAATAGCACTGTTATCAGCCACATGCAGGCTTTGACCCCCAAAGGCTGTCTATTGTATAGCAGGGCAGCAGCTTTGGGGGCTGTCAGCAAGGACAATAGATCAACCTGATCAGCCTTTGCAGATTGGAGCCATGTGAGAAAACCAGGTTTAATACTGTTGGTTGGATTAGAATGAAAACAGAAGAAGAAGAAAAAAACCCCTAACATACGGCATCTTGATCATATTGGCAGGGCTCTACACCTGCAATGAATCTCATGTAGGCAGAAAGGAACCATCCATTTCAGTAAATAGCACTAAATATGTTTAGCTGATTAAGAAATCTGCAGCTTTAGATTTCATGTATTATATTTGTGGATAAATGAAAGGCCAGTAAAACAGATAGTAGAATCAGTTGAATAGAGCAGATGTACCATAATTAATATACATCTTGACTTGAAACATAAGGTAAAAAATGAAATACAAATGGAAGGAAAAAAACTGAACATTAGCGGCATTTTTCTTTAAGTAAAAAACAAATAGCAACAACAAACCCTCCCACCCCTGGTGTCATTCCTGCCCATATTAGGGGGTCGGACTTGATGATCTGTCTAGGTCCCTTCCAACTCAGTGATTCTATGAAACCCAGAGGAAAACAATGCTAGGGATATTCCACTGGACATATCTTCTAGTAATGCGCAGGAGTGACCTGCAAATGTGGTGGTGATAAACAATGACATTTTGCTAATAGGATTTGTATACCTGAAAATTTCTTGCATATTATAGACAGATCTAGTAAAAAGATGTATAAATGTAGATAATGATAGTCAAAACATTCTGTACTAAAACACTAATGTGAAAAGCTGTAAACTTTGTTCTGAACTGCATCCATGTTACATGTGCAACGAAAGGTCTGTTCTTACTTTGCTTGCAGAACCCATTAAATGACAATTATACACACATAAAGAAAACAATATAGAAAGGGGCATAAAATAACAGGGACAATTTAACTGCCACATAACAAAAAGTTTATAGGCAAAATTTATTTTTCTTTAATAATACAAATTACACTACATTCAAGGAATTAGCATTTAAATCTCAAATGGTTTAAAAACACCTTTTTTTCCCCAACTAAAAATGTATTTAAGTAACTCTTGACCATTATATGCTTACTATTAACAATACTTATAGCTTTCATATACTAAATTAAAACACTTTATTTCTGATAGTGCTGCAATACCACACAAAATGAATGTAACTGCACAAAAAGTACTGAGATAGAGTGCATAATATACTTGCCTGAATGGATCTCTTCTGTGGCATTCTTGAACATCCTTTTCTAAAACCAACAATATTCAGAATTTCTAGTTCATCCCTGGGCCCACCAACTAAATTTAAACCAATGATTTCAGAAGTAAAACCAACTCCTTTCTAAGTAAAATACTGCATCTTCTTTACTGCCCACCCTCATTTGTTATCAATACAGGCATTTCATAGTGGGTTTTTTCCCATTTCTTTGTTCTTGGGTTTTTTTTAATAAGGCATGTGTTCCAGGAAGGAACAAAACAAACAAAATGGATGTATGTCTGGAGATATATCTAAAATTTCTCATGGTATATGGCCAAAGTAAGGAATAGACCAAGGTTTGAAAAATTCATAACAATTCACTCTACAGAAAAGAGTTATGTGAAGTTTACTAGAACTGTATATTCCCTGTTGAGAGTAGCCCTGTCTCTTGGTGAAGGTTAAGAAATGGAAAGCTCACATTTTCTAGAATATTTGGGCTTGGGAACTTTCCCAAAGTGAAATTAGCAGGGGTTTCTATTCTTCAAAACTCAGCTCTCAGCTGGCACCGAGTCTTTTGCTTCCACAGTTGGGCATAGACAGAAGTGCAGCCCCCTGCTGTAACTGAGAACCCTTTGCAGGAAGTGTTGTGAGTGACACCAATCCCCCAAACAAAACAGAAGTTCATTGGTGGTTCCAGAGAGTAGGGGAATCTAGCTGTTGGCCACAAGTCTGCAGCCATTCTCCTCTAGCAGTGGCCCCTTCTCCCCGCCAGCCCCAGCTGTTTTCAGAATGGGAAGGGAGCCGACAGAGCTCATTAGGGGTTCCTCAGCCAGTGCTGGAGGGAGGAGTGGGTGAATTGGAGCCTCCTCTCCCACACCTCAGGCTCTAATCCACCCACCCCACTCTCCAGCAGGGGCTGAAAAAAACGCAGATGAAATTCCCTCCTTTTCTCTTTCTTGTTTCCCATTCCAAAAACAAAAACAGACTGGAAAGCTGCACAGACAGAATCATAGAATCAGTGAGTCAGAAGGGACCTAGACAGATCATCGAGTCCGACCCCCTGCCATGGGCAGGAAGGAGCACTGGGGGTGGCAGGGGTCATGAGACCCCAGCCAGGTGCCTACCCAGTCTCCTCTTGAAGATCTCCAGGGAAGGAGAGAGCACCAACTCTCTGGGGAGCCTATTCCAGGCTCTGGCCACCCTTACAGTGAAGTAGTTCTTCCTAATATCCAACCTAAACCTATCCTCCCTCCGCTTGTGGCCATTGTTCCTGAACAAATTAGAGAAGATACTATGTTTTGAAATGTCTTCAGATTTTCACCTGATCAGCCATTTTTGAAGCAATGCACTTGTGTTTGGTCACAGCTATAGACCTCTGGCGGTGGCAAGATCAGGCAAAAATTGTCACTTCAGTCTGTGCCCAATGGGCTCTGAAAACTGCTGTTTTTTGCTCCCTGACAATGTGGTTCCACTGAAATCCTATTGCTTTGGTTACTTCCACTGATGGAGGCTCATCAAATATCTTACTTCCCTTGTCTGGGGAAGTGATCAGGATTGCGGGGGGGGGGGTGTTCTTTTTCTTTTTTTTAAAGAAAGAAGATCTGGCCTCAGGCTGTATAATTAACTTATAGATGAGTTTATGACTGATGCCTGTTTGTGGATGGAAAGCTGTATGCCTTCCCTTGCTAAGCATGACCCTTCCACCAGCCCCCATGTGCAAATTCCTATAGAACTCTGGAAAAAGCAAATGTCAACCAACATTTGTAGGGAAAAGAAAGTGTGTGTAAAGCACCACCCCTTGCAATGCTAATCCTAGGAACATCATCTCTATATGGTAATGATATAAACTACTGGGCAAGTAAATACTATTCCGCTATTACAAATAGAGTTCTGTGTCTATACAAACACAAAATGATCTGACATAGAATTGCATTTAATGCAGTTGTTACAGTGATTTTATATTTTAGAAATAATCTTTTTTAATCTTTGACGTAAGTATCATTTCTCTACCATATTCTCCTGGTCTAGGAACAGATCGTATCATACCTATGTGTAACAAAACTATTGTGATAGAATAAATATCTCTTTTCTTAATTTAAAACATTGCCTTCCAAAGACTCTGATTTGGCATGCAAAAATAAGTGTGTATGTGCCCACTAACTATATGCTAATTTCTTATGGACACAGTTTGCAGTTATTGTTCAGGTAAAATTCAGTGGTATTCATCTGGAGATTCATTTCAGATTCATTTCCACAATAGAGCTCTTGAACTGTTCAAATGAAACAGGGCTCAGGTTTCACTTAATCCAGGTCATATTTATGGTTTTGAATCAAAAACTTACTTTCCAAATCTCATTTAAAGATTTTCTATTCAGAAAAAACAACATGTAATAAATATATCCGTGACATTATAAAAATCAACTAAGAGCCACAATAGATTTTTATTTAAGAAAAAATACAAACTGCAGCCCTGAAAGTTATGCAATTTACTAATGTATAGTGAAATAACATACTTTTATGTAGAAACTGTACTTTGTATTTACCATTCTAGTATCTATCTATCTATCTTTCTATCTATCTATCTATTTGTTCTGCTTCTTACTGATAAATCCTTGGCTTGTTCTGCAATGTTAGCATATGGTAGTAAATTCTTTCTCTAACAATCACCCACATGATTCCTTTAGGAAGTGGTCATTCAGTGGGCTTCAGATTAAAAATGAGAATAATTTTTTTCAGGTTACCTCTGGCAGCCATTAGAACTGACTATAACCATTTGAGTTATGACTTACACTAATTTAATACAAATAACTACACAATCAAACTATATAAATATCTTTTAAGTGATCAAATTAGTGTTTGATTATATAAATGTAGGGATTTTACAAGCTAGAACAAGCAAATTTTTGTCATCAGACAAAACATTAATTTAAATAATGACAAAGACATGAGCACAAAAGTAAGCTGGATAATTCAAAGTGAAGGATAGCATAATTGTATTCAGCTCCTGTTAAAGAAAAAACACACTCATACACTAAATACTGAAACAGAAAAGTGTTACTAGGGGATACTGAACAATCATGGAGGTAGTTCTTATAAAAATGAACTCATTCATAAAATGGGATATAAAAACTCCTAAAGTTCCAATAGGTAAGTAAAGGGACCTTATACTCAATCACTCAGTGATGGCTTCTCTGATGGCACTTACACTGATCTAAAACCCAATTGAGTAGTCGGGCCCCAAGATATTTTAAATAAAATAAAATAAACCTGCTGTCCCTCAAAGAACAATCAATCCTACTTCACAAAAGGTATTCAATAGGGACACATGCTATCCTCCATTTGATTTTGTATAGCTACTGAAATACCGATATCACTCATTAGTATGATGTCTAGAAAGTTATTTGGCCTAGAAATGAGCCCAACCATCCAGGACTGAACTTCACATCATCCTACTGTCTATATCTAATGGTGTGGATAAACAAAATATATGGATTCAAAAATGGGAAGGAGGAACTCACCATGCATGTTTGCTCTATATTGCTGCTCCTGTCTCAGAATACGGGGAAATTAAATTGTGGCAACTTGCCCTGTTTTACTCAGAGGTACTGGTTTAGCTTTCATTTACTACAGAAAAGGAAAGGACACAAAAAACAGTTACTTTAGAGCAGGTGATACACAGTACATCCCTGCCTTTTAACTGTTTACAATTTGTTCATCTATCCATAGTTTTAGGGTGCAGTCCATTGCAGTAATGGAAACCAGCTGAGAATTTCAGATCAGCACTTTTTTCAAGTTTAGATCATTAGATTTTAGGATGTGTCTCATCCCATTCTCAAAAAAGCATGGGTATAGGTTCTTACAGAGACCTCACAAGTGTGGTCTAAGTGATAACACTGGAGCACTACTTTGGATACCTCAAACACACTAGTTGTATAGACAGAGAATGAGAGATATTAAAGGAAAGGATGCAGGAATAATAAGAATCCTAACAATTCACCTCTGTTATTAAGACATGATACACTCTCCAAAAAAAACAGATCCCACTTACTGACTGAAAAATCTCCATTCTGATGGCAGATGTAAGAAGAACATAGCAATGTTGAGATCAAAACATCCTCAAGGATATTATAGCCCTCTATACTGCAGAATAAGATTCAAGATTGGGGACCTGCATAAATGATTTAAAATCCCCTGGTGGGTGAAAGCTAGAATCTGCAGAGTCACTAGAAAGTGATTAATTCTAACTTGTTCTCAAGTAGGTCTTTTCTGTTCTTGTCTTACTGCCAGTGGTGACACATAGGGGTGCACATGCACCCCCTGAGAGTGCTGGTGCACCCCCTGTCTGACTGCACTTGCCACTTAGGTGATGGGCAGGGGGCAGGCAGGAGCACTGGTGCACCCCCCAGCAAGTGCTGGATGGGGAGTGAAGTGCCATGGCACTCCCAGAAGTGGCTGTAGCCCCTTCTGGAAGCGGGCACAGACACTTCTGGAAGTAGCCACAGCGATCGGCTACAGTGACTGGCCGTCTTATGATTGGCCATGGGAGACCGCCCCCCCCCCCCCCCCAGTCGCTGACTGGTTGCTGGTGGGGCATATGCCCTCCCTGACTAAGGTGGCACCAGTCACCCATGCTTCCCACTCCCTGTCCCTGTTTTTGAAGTACTTTGCTCTTTATTTTTAATCATGGGAAGAAATTCCAGTAAGGAAGAGTTGCTGTATTCAGAGAGCTTTCACCAAACCCTAACCTGACAGGAGAGAAGGCTTATGATACTGAAGGTTTGGAAGTGCATAGGGATCTCTAAGTCTAAGTCTCTATGGCTATACTGAGGTGTTTTGCTGCCCTTCCTCAGACATGTTACGCTGGCAAAAACTCAAATAGAGATGCAACTACAATGGCAAACTGAGTAGGCCTTTTGCTGCTAAGATGTTTTAAGCAAGAAAAAGCAGATTAAGTTATACCTTCAAGGGAACTGGTTTGGTGGGATAACTTGCATCTCCAACAGTGGCGTTTGCCTGAAAAGTTATATTGTACAATATGCTGGTATAGATGTTCCAACAAACCCTTTTAAAGGTAGACAACCTTTTAGGCTTTATACAGACATTATATCTAGAAGTTTTGGGAGTTAGATTGGATTAAAAATACCCCCACCCCCAATCTAACTCTGTAAATAGATAGGTGTCAGAAGCCTGATCTAAGGTAAATCAGGGGAGGGGGACGGCCAGGTAGGATGGGTGCCTAATGTGGGACTTAGAGAGATTGGGGGGCTCTCAGACTCTGTGAGGGGGTGGGAGGAGTTGAGGGGCTACTGGGGTCTGCAGGGGGCTTGGGAGGATTGGGGAGCTTGCAGAGTCCACAGGAGGGGCTGGGGGGGAATCAGAGGCCCACAGGGATTGGGTGTTGGTGGGTGGGGAGGTTGGAAGGGGTGGTGGGATTGAAGAGGCTCTCTGATCCCACCAAACCCCCCCTATAATCCTCCAGTTCTCCCCCTGATGCTGCTGAACCACCCCCAAACTGCCCCTGTGGCCAATTTTACCAGAGGTCACTGGTCCCAGAAGCCCAACTGAATGAACTTGGGGTGAGGGGAGGGGTAGGCACATGGAGGAACCTGTAGGCTTTGTGGGGAGATTTGGCAGGATTGACAGGCTGGCAGCTCCATGAGAGAGGGGGTTGGCGGGATTGGGAGAGCTCTCTCCTCCCTAACCAGGGCCTGTTTTCAGCCCTCTGACCTCCCCACCCTCAGGCAAACCACCCCCAGGCAAACCAGCATACTAACTCACCCCATCCTGCCTGCCCCTCCCCCCCACCCTGACATTTCCATCAACTCCTGGCACCAGCAAATGCCAGTAATGGCCATGGGGGCTAAAAACAGCCTGTTGCTAGGGGAGAGGGGAAGGGCTGGAGCTGGAGGCTGGATTTTCCCAGCCCTGGAGCTGTGCTCCACACATGTACAGAAGTTCAGATAGATTGGTCTACCTATACATGATCTATCTTAATGCACCCCCAAGGTATAGTTAAGTTAGGTTGGGTTGGCTATTTTTTGACTGATCTACCCCTCTGGGAACTTCTGTACAGTTTGCACTTAGATCAACCTAACTAGAAATCTAAGAGTAAGGTCCACACATGGGTGAAATAAGTTAGATCAGATAACCATTTTTAATGTGATCTAACTGCCCTGAATGTTTGTGGCTAGAGGCAAACATTACACATAAACTGGTTTAAGTGATCAGAAACTGGTTTAAACCTGTAACAGAACAGATATTCAGTGCACATATACCAGTTTGAAAATGACTGAAACCAGCCTGAGATAAATCTGGTTGAATATAGTATTAGACTTAACTGATTTGGGTCAAACTTGTTTATGCAATGTCTGTCCCAGACCCCTTGCTGGTTTAATTTAAATCAGATTCCCCCAGCATCCTGGCATGCTCTCTGGGCTGGGCAGAGCTCTCTGCTCCACAGCAGGGCTAGCCCCTCCCCTCTGCTCCCTGGCTAGAGCTCCAGGAGAGACTTGCAGTCATAGCAGGGTCTTCTGGCTTCCCTGTGTCCCCCTCCCTCTCACTCACCACTCACTGCTTAAGCAGAAATCCCTTTCTCCTCTCTCCCACAGCACAGACCATAGCCAGCATGTGGTATGCTAGCTAATTCTGCTTAGGACTCTTTGGAGCTAATCAACAGCTCAGTTGGTAATGTCCCTGCATTCCTTCCTTTACAAAAAGCTGTATAAGAAGAGCTTGAACTACTCAGTGATGGGATTCTAAATGCTGATAACAGAGCTGACAAATGCTCTGTTATCAAGGGTCGGGGGCAGGGGGGTCCTCTAAGCACAGTGTCCTGCTGGGGCCTGGTCATGCCCCCTCAGCTCAGTCCCATGGAAGAGAAGGGAAAGCTGCTCTAGTGCCCCCTAGCTTCTATCCTGAGCCACTGCAGGCACATGCCTGCATTTTTTCAGTCCACAGGGGATGTCTGTGCAGTTACAAAATGATTTAGCATAGCATGTTAGACTAACCTGCAAAGATTGAATCCATTCAGGCTCAGGTTTTTGAATGTCTGTCCCTAGCCTGTATGTATCCTTAATGTGCTTTCTTGCTTCCCAGCAGATGGGTCAGTACCACTGCCAGCCTGCAAACTTTATAGAATGGGAGAAGAGGGGAACAAGCAGAAAAACTGTGTTCACCTTAACTAACATTTCATCACTTTCATAAGACATCTGAAATGAACACATAATCGGATTTAGCTAGGATCACTCAAACTTTCAGTGTTTGAGTGGGCTTGAATTTAATCCAAGCTAAATCACCTAGCCTTAATAAAAGCCTTATGTAACAGGCTGTTTTGAAAAGGAAGAATATATGCAGCTCTCATGCACAGTTGGATCTCTGATGACATACTAGTCTTTTCGTCTCTGTGTCTGGTACATTTGGAAAGGGTTTATTTTTTTCCTTGATGTACCTGTAATCGTTATGCTTTCTATCCCAGCAGGAGAGGATTTGAGATAGGTTAAGTCTGCAGTGTCTATTATCTTCTGTAGCTCTCTATACAAAGTTAAGTTGCCAAAGTATTTTATGTTGTGTGGGTTCACTATTTACTCTAAGCTAAAAAACACACAGACAGACAGAAAGGGTCCAGAAGTGGCTTTTGCTCATTATGCCCAATGAGAAGCACCTACTAAGAGGAGCCTATACCTGGAACCAACAACATGTAAATTCCTTCCTTCTAATGCCTACATAATGCATGTCCAAGGATGGTAGCTAAAAAGCAAAGGCAGACATTTCTTATAAAAATATTAACTCCCAGATAAGCATTGTCCTTTCCATTTTAAGCTTTCCATGGGAATGCCTATAAAATCCCTATTGTCTGACTCAGACTATCAGGCTGAAAACAAACATTGGATTTCTGCCCAGGACAAAGCCTTTTATACTGGGATCCTGTAGATGGACAAGAGCATTAAGTACCTGTGAAGTATGTGAATTAACTATTTGCCCAAGCAGTTAACTGCACATGCTATTTTGTTCCTGTTTTGATGCCAATCACAGCCTGAGACAGTCAGCCCCAGGATAAACCCAAAATCTGTCTTTAGCCATAGACTGATACTTCTTTCTTGTTTTCCTTGTAACTCCTGCTTACCAGAGCTTGGGTCTTCAGATTCCTAGTGAATACAGGGAAGGCAGAAAAGTCTTTCTGACAGGAAGGTGTGGTTTAAACAAGCCTTCATTTGCAGTCTTTGGAGGGGTAGGTAGGGTCTACTAACTGTCTCAATAAATTTAACTGTCTCCAAACCAGACTACACTGCATATTCATACTTCCATAAACACCAAAGGGACAGCTGGGAAAAATGAGCTAGAATCAAGTACATGACATATGAAGAAGGAAGCCAATAAGAATAATTAGGGAAGATTATTCAGCCAATCTTGAGAGAAAAATAGGACTGATCCATTTCAGCTCCTTAGACCTAGAAAGCAAATCTGCCCAGTACTTGGTCTGTCAACTTCATAAAAGATACTGTGTCCCTATATACCTCCATCCATAGAAAAAGACTTTTTTTTTTTGAGAAACTTTTTTGGCTTATATGTAACAGGAAAGGATAAACTTCAACTGATTTTACTGACTTGTTGAAAACTTACGGGTATATATTAAAAAACATTGACTTGGTCTATTATCTCCTAGGTTAGAATTTACGAAAAAAGAATTTGCTCATTTCTAATGTATTCAGGGTGTCAAAGGGATCAAATCACAGAATAGGAATAATTTACTTGTTAATCAACAAACAGAGCCCAAAAAATTAAGTTACAGCACTGCTGTTTTGTATCCTAAGTCAAATGACTTCTAGTTGATCCACAAATTAGTCAACACAGACAGGGAGATGGTTTGTAAGTGGGAGGCCACAACTTTATTAAATTAACAAACCAGGAATATTTTCCAGATGGATCTAGGTCAGGTGGGAGATAAGGAGTTTTAGAGCTCCCACCCTAGGACTCATATGTTGCAGTAAACTCTCCCTAGTCTTTCTTTAGCATTTAAACCATTGATTTCCCACCCCCTTTTCCTTTTAACCCGCAAGCAAGAAGCCTGGGGGTTCTGAAAGCCTTAGGTCCCCTCCCCCTATAGGTACAAGTTCCACCAGTAAAATACCAGGTAGGTCTTTACTTTAGATAACTAGTTTGTTGGCCTTTTATCCTTATTGGACACTGACTGCAAGTTGTAACAAACCAAATACACCTATGACCTGCTCAATACGATATATCTAAGTCCTACAACCTTGAACTTTTAACGTGCCCACCTGCTAATCTGGCCCCAAAAAGAAAAAATCCTTCCTGACATCCAAAAATGGTGTCTGCTGACTGCAACATACTAAAAACACCATTCTGGTACTAAAATTATGAGTAGAGACCTACCTAAATCACAGTGGAAGCGTGCTGTGCTGTCCAATGCTTCCTTTAATCTTGTTCTTTTTACAACATACTCCCTCCCTCCTCCCCCCCCACATCAACAATGATTTGTGGAGGGGCCCCAGTGGCCCCATCATTTGTTGCTGATCTGCTGGGAGCCAAATACCACAATTTTAAATATACCGTGGTTTTTATTCCCGCCATTGATTGGCCAAGGAGTCCTAGCAGCCCTGCCATTTGCTGCTGATCAGCTAGGAGGCAAAAACCACAGCTAATTTAAAACCACAGCTGGTCAATGGGAGGGACAGATTCCTGGAAGTGACATTCCCTACATTCCATAGATGAACCTCCTTTCCATTCTTCCATAGATTCTGCCTAATCTGCATTGCCATCAGGCACATGGTGACTATTTTTCATAGAAGGGAAGTGGCAACATAAAATATTATCATATGTGCATTTGGAAAGGAACATAACTGCAGTAGGGCTAGTATCTTGGGACAGTCAGTAGAATCCTAGTCATATTAGGCCATCATGTTTCTTTGCCTATAACTCCTCAGCAAATCTTTACTGGCAGTGTCAACAGAGAGGTGCAAAAGAGTATCATTACCTTCTGATCATTACAGTTCTCTTCAAATCAAGGCTGAAATGTATTCTGGTTGCATTAGGGAGGGGGAAGGTTTAATCCTCTGCTTCATGCTCTGCACTTGTGCTGAGAGTAACAAGCAACTTTTGTCTCCTGTGCTCCATCAACTCAGTAATACATGGATGTAACCAAAAAAATCATTCCCAATAATAAGAAAATCTGTACATATATAAAATGTACATTACCTCACATTTCAGTCACTGCTATGCTACGAATTATGGTAGGTGCTGATCTGCGAAATTCACACTGAAAAAGCAAATAAAATTTGCTAACGCTATGAGCCCTAGAGAGACTGTGTCTGCTCCAGAAGGGTATTAAATGTTTAGTACAACCAAAATCAGGATCTGTTGAGGAATTCAAATGTATAACATATATATTTATAACAGAACTATTTAGCTGCTAGTGTTGCAATGGAAAACAATAAATGTTATGTGGGTGAGTTTTACTGTGTTTAATGCTCGTGGGTCAAGTAGGATTAATGGTAATGACTCCTTGAGATAAAAACAAAACTTATTTATGACTGAAAGTCTTTTGATATCATTCAGAAATCTAGTGAACATTTTACCATTCTAATATGTAGCTTATATGCCTCCCTTCTTCCTCCTCCCCCACACACTGGCAGGTTTTTTTAGTTCTATTTACCTATGGAAGAGGAAAAAGCCTGTGCATGATTCCTTTTATCATGGAGAAGCTGCTGCATATCAGCTTCCACACACTTCTTGACAGAATGGGACCTTAATCTAATGACAAGGAGAACTCATTCCTCTGCAGCCTTCATCCACCTTCACAGCCACTGAGATTCTAACGTCTTCTCCCATCTAGTCCACCACTGAGGACTTGTAGACTAATGGCCGGAGGCTGGGTAGGCTTATTATACTGGCATCCCGTACTCTCCATTTCACAGCATTATCAAAGGACATAGTGGTTTTTCAGGAGGGAAAGCATTACTATCTGCTGTCCCTGCCACATCATGGTGGTGCTGCTGTTCCTTGGTCTGCAACTGCTTATAACACAGTTACCCCTGTTTACTTCATAGCTTACTTTCCCTGAAGCCCATGCCTCTGTTCACCACCTGTGGACACACTGTGTAGTAGTACACTGTATATATCACATCAGGGATACCATGATTGTGACAGTCTTCAAGAAAGGATACAAGTCCAAGTGTGGACATTATGGAGGGATCACCTTGCTGTCAATCACAGAAAATATCACTGCAAAAACCCTCCTGAACCACCTCCTTCTACTTGCTGAAGAGCTCCTCCTGAAATCTCAGTGTGGGCTTAGGGCATCAAGAGGCACAACTGACATGATATTCACAGCTCACCAGGTGCAGGAAAAATGCTGGGAACAACATAAACCTTTCTACACGTCCTTCTTTAACCTCATGAAAGCCTTCGGCTGTCAACCAAGAAGCTCTGTGAAGAATCCTTCTGAAGTATGGATGCCAACTGAAATTTGTCATCATTCTTTGCCTGCTACATGATGGTATGCAAGTGGTGATTCTCAGTAATGGATCTCTCACAGATCCCTTTGAATTAAATATGGGAGTTAAGCAAGACTGAGTCATTGCTCCAACACTCTTCTCAATATTCCTTACTGCGATGCTTCATCTGACCACCAACAAGCTTCCAATAGGACTGGAGCTAAATCACTGAATGGATGGAAAGGTGTTTAATCTCAACCGACTCTGAGCCAAAACTAGGACTGCCTCAACCTCAATCATCGAGCTCCAGTACACAGATGATGCTGTAGTCTATGTGCACTCAGAAGCAGAACTTCAGGCAATCGATGATGTCTTTACTAAGGCATATGAGAAAATGGAACTGATGCTTAACATTCAAAAGATTGAGGTCCTCCAACAAGCTCTTAATGAGCAGTCCCTAGCTCCGGTAATTCATAATCAACTTGAAAAAAATACAACCTACAAGACAAGTCATGGGAGACTAACACCCAGGGCTGCCCCAAATGGAAGAAAGGTCTGCTGCAAGGATTTCAGTACTTGGAAACTTTATAACATCAACAGAAGACAGAAAAGCAGGAGCAGCAGAAACAGTGGGTCACAAACTGAATCAAGAATCCAGAGCCACCCACCCCACATGAAAACACATGTACAAATTGCACCAGTCTGTCAATCGCAGTTTGGCCTTGTCAGCCACTTTCAGACACACAGATAAGACAAGAACAGAAGAAAATCATCCTCAACTGTAAGGGATTGTTGACAAAGAAGAGATCTGTAAGCTCTTTATAAAAACCTAGCAATTCAAAATACAACCCCAAAGTATCATTTTAGTATGTCTCTTTAATATAAGGTGGCTATATGAGACAATGTGAAATCTTGGACACAGCCCCCATCACCACTATGCAGTCAATGGCCTGTTAATGGCCCATTGTTCTTTACTTCACAAGTGAAGTAACAATGACTTGTGAAGTAACACTTAGTGTTAATGGTCATTCCACTAATCAAGCTAACCTATTTTAGGGCAATTTTGCTGTCTGTTTGGGCTTCCTGTTTCACAGCTCCTGCCACTCTTCCTCCACCCTTCATACTCTGTGCCCAGAGCCCAGCTCCTGGGATGCTCATTTTAATTTTCACTGGCCAGCTGGGACTGGCCTCTGAAATCTGGGACTGTCCCAACCAAAGCAAGGTATATCGTCACCCTACCTTTATATTAATACATTATAGAAACCTTCAAGTCACTGTATTTCTTAAAACGTTTCATTTATCCCTGAATCAATATGTGAAGGGGTCTAATACTGAACCTTCTATATATTTGTCTTAAATTATTTTGCACTCATCTAGGCCAATTATCTTAGCATTCAGATTCTTTGCAAATCACCTTCAGTATGCAATACTATTACTGTATTCAGAAAAAAATCCATAATAAAGAAAGGCATACTTTTGTAGAAAGGAGGACATTTTACAAAAAAGACCTGGAAATACTTTTCTACATCTATTTCTCTGAGAAAGGCTGAATCTAAATGTAGTTAGAACCCAAGAAAAAATCAAGTGGGAAGTAAGTTTTCCTATCCCTCTTGATTAGAATAGTACAAGTGTTATACACTGTGGCACTCCAGTTCTTTACACCTCTCTGGCAATTTTATAAGAGTAAATATTATTCACATCAGAACAGCACTATGACAACACGTCTTTTTTACTAGTGATATAATCAATGAAGAAACAGCAATCTACCCTGCAGCCTTCTGCACTCTCTAACATCTACAATAAGATTTCTACATGTTGGCGGTCAATACAGTTCAATTAATGTTTAATTCATGTTTTCTTCCTAAAGCAAGATGAAAAGGCAGAACATTTATCAATAGCAGAGCTACAGCAAAAACAAACACATTTTGTTCCAATGTTACCATCTTTTTTAAGATGCAAGATGCCAAAGCTGAGAGAGGCCCATATGTCATCTGCTTTTTATTTTCCAGACCTGGATTAAATTGGGCAGATGATCAAATAAAAAAAAATGGTTCTAAGATACATGAAGAGAGGATTTTTCAGCTACTATAGTGGCCAACCTGAACAGCAAGTGGCCATTTTCATTCTTTTTTCAGTGAAAACACCTTGAAAATGGTTAAGCATCACATTTAACTATACTTCTAGCATTTTCTCCTTGCCAGAGTTATTCTAGTCTGTCCAATCTATTTCTAATGATTGAAAGGTTGCTGGTCATCAAACTGAATGTCTATAATTCTGAGGAAGGTAGATGAAGAATTCTCAGCTGAAGAGCTGTGATGCCTCTCTGTACAACAAGCATCACTCTCTGAAGATACAGGGTGTTTTATCTCCATGACAGGCGCAGCCTCATCCACCCCAGGATCTCTGAATATGAGTTCAAAGTTAATTCATACCTATGCTCCACCTTATCACCCAGCAGGCTTTAGGAAGTGTTTCTTTTAGTTGCTGGTTCTTTACAGGAAGGTGTATCAGTGCAAAGTGATGTCCTGAATTAACTTTTTAAGCCCCTGCCTGAATCCAAATCAGTCACCAAAAAAGTCTGGTGTGAAGAGACTATATTGCTATTCAAACTAAAGCTACCCTTTATATAATAAGCATTGTGCTATACCAGTTTAGTGAATGTGAGGGATATGTCTACCCATTAACTATAAAGTTCCCCTTTATTCACAGAGGCATGACAGAGGGAGATGTGATGACTTAAGCAGTAGAGGGTGGAAGTAACTGTTTAAACTAAATGCAGGACTACAGACAAGATGAGCACAAAAAAGCATCATATTTGCATGCTTCTTAATGTGCCATGATTATAAGTTAAGACTACCAGAACTCTACAGTACATAAAAAGAGAGAAATGCTGTTGACAAAGTTTGTAAAAAGCATTGCAGATATGTTTTCTCTCATGTTTTTATATCTTGTTCCACTTCTGTGTCAGTTTGGATGTAGGCTCCAAGGTGCTAAAACCAATTTACAAAAAAACTAGATTAGTGATTTTGATTGATGAGTACCTGATAAACTGGCCAGGACGGGAGAGTGATGGAAAGGTTTTCCATTGCCCCCTTGGAACATGTATGTTGTTCTGCTTTTAAAATTTGTAATATTTACCAAATATAATCATGTAATTCTTTTTCAGTAAAATAAATTAAGAAAAATCAGGAATCATCATTCTGTAAACAAATGAATATCATGCTTCTTGTATACAGGTCACATATGCAAAAATATAGCAAACATCATATGATAAGGTACCATCCTTAAATACAGCACATCACTGCAGAATCAGGCAATGGGCTTTATTGTGACCAATATCTTGAGATTCTTCAATTTCAATATTCAGCACTGTCAAAACACCTTCAGGGTCAAAATATGGATTCGAATTAGTGTTGTAACCAAGATATGTAAACATGGCAACTAGCAGGCCACTCTTTTTGCAGCTAGACATACTGGTTTTGCAGAACTCTGATGCAGAATATTACACAATAAATATGAAAATGCACAAGATGATGACAAAGGTGTGTGTAGATAGACAGCTAGGCAGCTAGATTGATATACTTAGTAATAGCATACTTATATGTACAATATATTTATGTTAAATTATAGTATCTGGTGATATTTGTTTTTATAAAGGAATTTATACACCTAACTGCGTCCCCAAATCATAGGTTTACTGAATACCGCAAACGTTTATTTTGAAAATGCATGAAAGCATTGCATAGTTTTTTAAGGGAGAAGCAAGGAAATCTAAGCAGGTCTGGAGGAGAACACCCACGAGTGCATGGGAGAGAATCTGGGGTAACTATATCATTGGAGTTTTCTACTAAAATAATAGTGAAAAAGTTGA
>NW_017728906.1:41111015-41120056 GCF_001723895.1 Crocodylus porosus
CCTTGATAGTAATAATGTGCTCACTTACAGCATAGATTCACTAATTTGTTTACTCACAGCACCACTTAATTTTTTCACTTACAGTGTAGATATCATTATACTGCTTCCAAATCAAGAAGTTCATGTGGAGCTTGAAGACACCACTGCCTGGCCTATAAGTTTCCCATGTACACATGCTGTTAGTAGGAGTGTGCAAAATGGGATCTATTCAACTCAGATTTGGCCCAAATCAGGGACAGTGATATGATTCATTGATTCAGATCACTATCCCCGATTCAATTCAGCTGAATCCAAATTTGAAGATTCATTGCTGATTCAGAGAATCAGCGATTTGGACATAGACACAGCTTTAAATGTTTTTCTACATACCTCAGGTTACCAGGCTTGGGTCATGAACATGCTGGGGCAGATGGAGCATCCCACAGGAGTGCGGGGGGGCAACCCACATGCTCAGTGCTGAACCCAGAAGTGGACTGTAAGTACTTCTGGTCCACTTTCAGGTCCACCAGGGAGCATGTGGGGGGCCCCCCACATCCCCCCAGCTCAGCAATCAGCTTCAGAGGGAACCCAGGTGCCTCCCAGACCCAGGAGGCACCATTCGCCAAGCTGGAAGGGTGCAGGGGGGGCCCCTGGCATGCTCCCCAGCCGACCTGGAAGTGAACAGGAAGTGCTTTTGATGCACTTCTGGGTCTGCTGCCAAGCATGCTGGGGAGCCCCCCGCACTACTGTGGGATGCTCCATGCTCCCTACCATTGCAGCATTCATGCACCTCCTGGTACCTTGAGTATGTAGAAAAAACATTTAAAGCTGTGTCTATGTCCGAATCTCTAAATCTTTCTGAATCTCTCTGAATTGATTTGGAGGGTTCCGATTCAATTCAGAGAGTTAAAGGGTCTCCTGATTTGAATCAGATTTAGAGATTCGGCCACAGAATTGGGCCGAATCTCCACCAAATCAAATCACAACCAAAGTTTTGCACAGCCCTAGCTGTTAGGTAAGTAGCATATATGTGTAATAGGAAATCCTGCTCGCAGAAATTCCATCTAATCAAAATTTTGTCAGAAAACATGAGTGACACATCTGAACCAGAAAGGAAAGAACATGAAAGAATTCAAGTAACAGTATGAGAAATGAACTGCTACCTAAACAGATATAAAACTGGAAAAACAGCAATAAGTTAAAAGATCCTTCTTTATATCTGGTGACAGATTTCAATTGTTTTGCACTCATCTGATTGTGTTGGGTATATGTGAAAATAAAAGCCAGAGAAATGTCTTTTGCTTCATAAGCACAGGTCAGATAAGGATAAGGGAAAAAGTTATGCTTCTTTTTCAAAAGGCAATGGCCTGGGGTGGAATTGTTATTCAGCTGCCAAGAGCTGTCTCCCTTATGTATAGGCATCAGTGTTTTCTTTGAGATATTGTCTGATATCTTAATTGTAGGCTACCTTTTGCATAAGTCTGTGGATGAAAATCATGTCTCACTTCTCTTTGTTGGGTGGAACATTGCCATAAATCTCAGTCTGAGTCCCAGTGGAACTCCAAGACAGCCAGTGCACCAACCACTAGTGTTTAGTTCCTAAATATGGAAAACATCCAGAAGCCAAAAGAGTCAAACCCTACAGTTCCATGGAAAATGTGCTAATTCAGTCTTGTTCAGGTAAGGGCTCTTAGTCACTGTGAACTAAAACACAAAGTAAAAAGAACAGAGGGGTGAGAGGCAAGCATTTTTTTCATGTAATAAGCAAGAAAAGATTTTATCATGGCAAAATTGTTTTTTATTTTTTTCTAAGGAAGATAAAAAAAGATTATTTGGACAAAGCTGAACTCTCATTTTCTAAATATACCTTTTAATCACATACCTTTCACTGTTTTTGTTCTGTGTTCTTAAGGAAAACATGCATAAAGATAATACAATATGTAATTTAGACTAATATATTGTCACATTTTTACAGCTATCAACAGAGTCCTTTTTTGAAGGAGCAGGAAGCAGATGAGCACAGCTGTTCAAAAAAATGTAGTTGCATATAATGTAGCCATATTTTACATACTGGTGTCCAAACCTGTGTTGATATGATTTGAGAACCACATACTTTAAACTGTACCTCAGCTGGAAATGTTGCTGTTGCTACTTTCTACTATATGCTTTATGGTAGCAGTGAAACACCAGCCAACAAGGTGGACCCCATTCTGTCAGTTAATGGAAAGCTACTTCATGGGCCTCTGTGGATCCCTTTTTCAGAATGATGAAGTGCTGCCTAACAAAAAGTAAAGAGTCACATCTAAGGGTGGTGTCACACAGTCACATGTTTACTTGCAATAGTCACAAATCACTGGAATGTAGCCATCTATTAAGGCCAGTACATATTAGGAGATAACACTCACCTGAAAGGAGACAACTTTGCAATGCCAGGAGGGCACTAAACACACACTAAACTCCTTGAACATGCATCAGCTCAAGTTTAGCTGAACTTAGCAAATGTTAAATTGAACATGTGATGACACCCTAAGGGTACTTTCATGCATATTAAAAGTACTTAAAATGAGAGTATTCCCACATTAAAGCAGAAAAACACATGCCAGTGCTCAGTAAGCATGGCAAAGTTATGCCATGTTGGATGAGGAGCATCTCCAGCTGCCTAGACAGCTCACATTGTGCTAATGTCATTCTACTCCAGGGAGACAAAACAAACAATTTGCAGTCCTCCAGCATCCCAGGATGCATCATATTCATCCCCTTGCTCCCACTCTGTTGGTGATCTATCCACCTTTTAAAACTGTACTGCTCAAGAGGTAGGACTGCCTAGGGCAGGTGGGGTACCACCACTGTCAGGGCTGCCTCAGTGGGACCCCTGCACAGTACAGCTGCCCTAAACACAGCAGTCAAATGGCTACAGTGCCACCCTTTGGCTCCATGTTCCTGCTGCCCTAACCACACACCCCGCTTGGCAGCTGCGGCTTCATGTTGGTAGAGGAAGATGGAGCATGGAGCTGCTGGGAGAGGGATTAGCAGGTTTCATGCTCCCGCCATCTCAACTCCTCTTCTGGTAGGTGTGGCTCTGTGGTTGTAGGGAATGTCAGAGCAAGGAGCCACCAGGAGGCAGTTGCGCTGGTGGCAAAACACAGCTTACTTTTCCACTCCCAGGAGGTACATGCTCTGGCTTCCTCTACCAGCATGAAATGACAGCTGTCAGGAGTGGGGTTGGTATGGTAGGAATGTGGAGCTGTGGGCCAGTTGTGTCACCATGCTGCAAGGTGTCCCTGCTGCTGTCTGCCTGCTAGGAGTTGCTGTGCTGAGAAGGGAATTCACCCATGGCCAGGGGCAGCAACCCCAAGCAAGCAGAGAGAGACCCAGCTGCATGGGAGCTGCAACAGGTTTTATGGCTGTTCTTCCGTAGTGAACAATAGCGAGAGAAAGAGTTTCTTAGTAGCCCTCTTCACCTTTAGTTCTCCCCAGCACAGTCAGCCCCCTCCCCCCGGTAACCCTCCACCTTAGAAACATAGGTATTCTGACTCCCACCTCCCGTGCTATAACCTCAACACCCCTCCCAGAGCAGGGACAGAACGGGTATCCTGTCTCCCAGCCACACCTCTGCTTGCCACCACCTACTGGCAAGTCAGAGCCATGCAGGCCAGAGATGGTATTATACATAAATGAGTGACTGCTCGGAGCATGTTCGAACTTTAATACAGCATAACATTCTACAGAGTCAGTGTGTGCAAATCATAACCTCCAACAACACCCTAAATCAGTACAACTACTAGTTTGATTAAATTCTCACTAAGTCAGACTCTGATAAAAGGTCAATGACACTGCAGTTAAGTAATTCTCCCTGTATCTTTCTTGACGTACCAAAATTATTTTTAAAATTACTATTCTTTTAAGGAAATAAAGTCTCCATTTTTGAAAATGTTGCATTCTACAGCAAAATTATGAGACTGTAAGGGAACATTGAACATTAAAAGGGATTACTGAATGATAAAATATTGCCAATATAAAAAAATGCATTTTTTGCCCTGTAACCATTAAAAGATGAGGAGATCTGGGGGTTTGTGTTTGATAATTTAAACCTTTTATTCACATTGAGTTCTAACTTATCAGAAGGCTGTTTAGGCACCCACTAAGTAAAACGCCTCATTTCTCCAGAAGGAATGGATTTCAGCATTTAGCTCACCAATTCAGCTAATGTTTAATTCATTCCCTTGTCTTCTAGCTAGATTAAAAAAAAGAACATTTATCAACAGAAAGGAGGCAGCAAAATCCAACATCACACTCCTTTCCTAATTTACAAGAGGATCCAGTTCCAAGTTCTTGATAAAAGATGTCTTAGAAGGTAGGCCTAAGTACAGATTGCAAACCATAAAGAAACTACTGGGATGCAAACGTCACTGATAATAAATCCTTTAGGCAAAGTAAAATTTATGATCTAGTTAAAATGGAATATCCTGGCACCTAATCTCATCATAGTGCTAATGGGATATATTTGTTCCAACAAACTGCATTCTCCCATAAAATACATTATTTTGCTATTTTCCTGCTTCTCAGCTTGCTTCTTATTTTACTGTAGGCAGGGACTAATAGCACAGCATATTACAAATTACTCTTTTTTCCACATTGCTTTTCAGAGTTCATACGTCAGTACCACTTTTTAAAAACACAGGTATTTGGAAACACTGCACAGATCAAATATGCAGACATGCATTCTACAAGGAACTACAAAGAAAGAGAAAAACAATAAACACTTAAAAAAAACCCATTTATATAGATTTTGAGCCATAGCGTAGATGTGATCAATCATAGTCACAGAACAAGTCATGTAAGGCAGTATGTGTATGAGAGGTAGGCATGATCAGAAAAATTACTGGTCCCAACTTTCCTAATGGAAGAGATATTCCCACCAAACTGGAGCATATAATAACTTAATTTGATTTTAAGACCCTTGATTTCTATCATAATAAGACAGTTTTGATGTCAGTATAAAATGGGGGAATGGACCATATGGTCCATTCCCCCATACGGGCATTTTCCTTAAAGGTTCACTTCTTCCCAAAACATACTGATCTTTTATAGGTATTGCTATCTGATTTAATTCATCTCTATGTGAAACAATCTTTCATATCTGTACAAGAGCACAAGAAGATATTTTGAGCATACCAGAAGAAACACTAACAAATGCAAACTGCTGTAGGCTCATCTATCTAGCAGGATGACACCTAGAAAACTGCAGAACTGCTCTGATTTCTACAAAATAGTGACCTTGCATCATATAATATATTACCTGATGGTAGAGGCTAGGAAATATAAAATGAAAGGACATAGTATATGTGCATATTGAGGGGAAACTACTGACCTGTATTTTTACACCATCCATTTTCCCCACAGTTTTGATTTTAGTAGTGTCTTTACTGATACTGCAGTACTAAAACTGGAGGGAGAAAAAAATCGCCGCTAAGGGGAAGGAAAAACCCTTAGGGGTTTATTTACTCATTGTTCATTAAGTATATCAATTTACAAGTGAATCTTATTTAAAAGGGGATGGAGTTATTTCTGGAATGTTCCAGGACTCAAAGAAGAAAAAAAAGCTGCAAGCAAGGTCTATACCTACAAAAATTCAGATAGAAATTTTTCCTCATCTTTTCTCAGCAGTCCCCAAATGAGGAAGTAGGCTGTCACCTTTGAAACCATACGCCTCTTCAAACCAATTAATCTCATTCTGCCCTGCCTTCTGCCTGAAGTAGTTACAGTTTGCACCCTCTCCACCATTAATGTAAAAAATAATCTCCCATCTGAATCCTCTGATATTTAATGCGTGTTACTGAACTAAAAAAATCCCATACATCTCTTCAGGTGCATTCAGCATTACCAGAAAGGAAGACAATTAGTGGATTTTTTTTATTTTATTTTAGCACCAGAAAATTCTTCTCCCTTTACACACACACACTTTCCAAAAAAAACCCAAGCATGAAATCATAATTTACCAGGTTTTGAATCCATTAATACAGAATTTGTCCCTGAATTCTTCTCCTCCAGTGGGATAGCATATAGTTATGCAAGTTCCATTATTTAATATTTTGCTATCCTGTAAAAGTAATCCTAAAAATGAGACCTGAATATTAACTGATATGGTGTAATTTCATATTGAGGACCATAGCAGCATGAAAATTAACTCTGAAGTATTACAGTTAGCACAAATAAATACAAGTGACATAGTAGCTTATAAGTCTTTGGGTTTTTGTTTTAACCCCCTCCTCAAATGAGGAGTTTTATGAACGTGAAGATGATGTTAAAATATCAACACTCTTAACTGTTTCACTTCTGATCCTTTTTATTAGAAATAGGCAGATAACATAGTTATTTTATAAGCCCAAAGCAATAACCATGTCCTCTCAGTTATCAAAATCCAAACTGCTCAATCTCCAGATTCCTGTGACAGCTTAATATGTGGTAACTGTGCATTGTCAATGAAAAACTCTACAGAATATTGAAAAATAAGAGTGAGATTAGTAACTTAAGGCCTCTGTTGTGGCCATATCATTTTCATATTTGATTAAATTAAATTTTCCATTTTTAAATTTAAAATAAGATGACGGTGACTTTCCTATATTTGCAGCACAGAGCCACAGCAACCTGGCTGCTGAATTTTGGTCCAACTTCGTTCTGCCCTACTGCCGCTTACCCAGCCAGCACTGGGGAGCACATGATGCAGGCGTGGCTCACTCCAGGTGCAAGGGAGCAAGCAGCAGCAGGGCAGAGCCCCTGTTCTCAGCACTGCTGTTCCTGCATCCTGCAATCCTCCCTCTTCCCCTCACCCTGTGCCGGCTGGCAAGTAGTGACAGGGCAGAGTCCCCACTCCCAACACTGATGCAGGTGCTATGCCCCCTGCTGCTGCTTGCCCCCTTCTGCCCAGAGAGAGCCGCATCTGCATTGCGCCCCATCCCCGCGCCAGCTGGGCAAGTGGCAGCAGAGCAGAGCCCCCTCTCTGAGCACTGTGGCACCCACAACCTGCCCCGGCTGGGCTGCTTGTCCCAGCTCCAGCCCCAATCCCTCCTTCTCCCACACCCCTTACCTCCCCCAACCCCAACAGACTTACCAGCTGGAGACAGCTGTGTCAGCTCCCTGTTTAGTCCATGGGTAAATTGCCAAATCATTTTCCGAATTGCTTTGGATGCTTCAAATAGATTTGGAGCTTTTAATTGGTCTCCCAATTCAATTCAGATTCAGAGATTTGGTCCCCAAATCAGGCCAAATTTTCTCTGAATCGAATCAGCTACTGAAGCTTTGCACAGCCCTAATAGATATAGATATAGATATAGATATAGATATAGATATAGATAGCGGTCTTTTGTTTTAATTGTAGAAGAACATAGATTTCAGACATCTTGCAGTTCTTAAATAGGGAACACCAGGATTCCTGCTAGTGAGGCAATTGGCAGGACCCAGGCCAGAAGCCTGCTCAGGCATCCGCGACCCAGCTGGAGATAGCTGACCTCCTGGCCACTTGAGGCCAGCAGGACATGCTTTGACAGTTCAAAGCAGGCCACCACACTGGGAACATCTTCTAGGCAATAGCTGCCCAGATGGCAGTGCACACATAGCAGTAGTGCTGCACAAAGGTCAACTTTGTAGCCACAGCCCATTGGCAGCTAGCCTAGAGGTGCAAATGCCACTGCTGTAGACATGCAATCCCCATCCAGGTCTGACAGGCGCACAGCCTTGGGGCCACATGCTGTTTCAGGTGGCAGCAGGTCATAGCCAGGCAGCAGCCTCCACTGCCAGACTGCTGCAGTGGGTAGAGGGTGCATGCTCAGTTAGGGCTGCTTCAACAGTCCATCTGGCACAAGGGGTAGTGTCCCCAGATACCAATTGGCTGGGCCCCAGAAACTCCTGAGAGCAAGTAGCCCTGAGCTACTTGCCAGGGCAGGTTTTCCTACTCTTAGACTGGCACAGGTGCTGGCCCCAGGGTCTGGCTCCCACTAGATGCAGATCTGGGAGGAACTTGGCAGAGTTATTTTGCTCCAAGTGGCACAGCTTGCCCCACACCAAAGTGCATGTCCAGGCCCATGTGCTGAGGCAAAAATCCTAGGCTCAAATTTGTGCCACTCCTACTTGAGTTGCTGTAAGCACACATGCCTGCATGTGTGGATGCACCCGTAAAGATCATCTTCAGAAGGAGGTTTTTAACTATTTAGTTTTCTTATTCAGAATATGAAATTCAAGTGAAAGAAAAAAGCTGATGGAAGAGACAAAGATAAGTCATTTACATAAGCCCTCCCAAAAGCAAGGTAAGCTTTTTAAATGGCAATTAACATGGTATATAATTTCTACCTCAGTTCTATTTCATCATATTTTTTTTTACCCTTAAGCATACTGTTGAATGATTCTTCACTTTGTCCCACTCTCCTTCCTTCTCCTCTTCCCTGGGTAAGGGAGAGGAGATTGATGTCATACATCTTGACTTAAAAAATCCTTCGATCTGGTATACCATGACTACCTCTTTGCAAAACTGGCCAACTGCAGCCCTGGGTCCACCACTGTCTGCTGGCTGGGGAATTGGCTCCGTGGTTGGACCCAGAGGGCGGCGGCTGATGGAAGTCAATCGTCATGATGCCCTGTGACCAGTGGGGTCCCTCAAGGCTCTGTCCTTGGACCTATATTATTCAACATCTTAATTAATGATGTGGACATTAGAGTCAGAAGTGGACTGGCCAAGTTCACTGATGACACCAAATTTGGGGGTAAAGCATCCACACCTGAGGATGGGAGGGCGACCCAGGCTGATCTTGACAGGCTCAGGAAATGGGCAGACAAGAACCTGATGGTATTTAACACTGAAAAATGCAAGGTGCTCCACCTTGGGAGGAAAAACCTGCAACATCCTTATAGGCTCAGCAGTGCTATGCTGGCTAGCACTACGGAAGAAAGGGACTTGGGGGTCGTGATTGCCCACAAGATGAACATGAGCCATCAATGTGATGCTGCTGCTAGTAAAGTGAGCAAAACGCTGGCTTGCATCCATAGATGCTTCTCGAGCAAATCCCGGG
>NW_017728906.1:41120679-41130213 GCF_001723895.1 Crocodylus porosus
TCCCCTCTCCCTGGGGTCATGGTCCCTAAGGGCCTGACCGACAAGCCTCTTGAGCTTGTCAAAGTCGGCTTTTCTGAAGTCAAGGACTTTACCTTTTATTAAACTACCAATCCACAAAGAATCAGAGTTAGGACCTTGCAAAATTTTTGCTTGCTGAAACACAGTCCTAGATTTGCTTTATATTGCAATGCACTAAGTAGTGAGGTACATGCCTTCCTGAGGTAACAAGTTAAAGGTTGAGGTAACATTAAAGCCTAATAATCTAATGTAATAAAGCATCTCTTTGAGATTTTTGAAAATAAATTTCAAACTGTATCAAATTAAACTTTTAAAAAACTTCATGGATAAGCAGATGATTAAAGAGAATTTTGGTTCCATAATTTCTCTTAGAATTGAACTAACAAGTTGGGTGCTGACAAACAGGAGATTGGTGGAAACTATACCATCTTTATTCAAATTATTTTCCCCTGAAGTCACCTGCACTCTTGCCCTCATTGGGTGCATTCACACAAGCACGCACATGCATCTTACAGCATCTCAAAGCCCTTTGAGATGATGCAAGAGGCATGTGCAGGAACAAAAAAGTGTTCCCTGCACTACAAGTTTGCAGCACGGGCGCAAAATTAGACTCCTGGATATCCAGGGGTCAAAAAAACCATTCTGCTGAATAGCGGGCATGACACAGTCCCAGACCGTGCCTGGAGGCAACCCGGGAATCAGTCCTCTAGGACTGACACTCTGGTTTCTGGCCAGAGCATCTCTGTGGTGCTCCTGCTACTCCCGGCACTGTCAAGGGTAACTCAGGGATGGGGGGAGGGGGTTATGGTTGTGGGTGGGTATGGGTGGATGTGAGGAGTGGCAGGGGGGTGTCGGGAGTGGAGGGGGTTGTCAAGGGCTATGGGGAGTGGCGGGCAGCTGCCAGGGAGTGGAGGCGGTGTTGGGGGTGTAAGAAATGGGGGAGTTATCAGGGGCTATGGGAAGTGGAGAGGGATGTTGGGGGGGGCAGTGGAGGGGGAAATGTCCCTATGGGTGTGTGGAGTCTAGGGCATAGCAGCCTGTATGGGGCCGGGGGTGGCGAGCTGGGAGCAGGGTGGCAAGTTTCTGGAGTGTAGAGGCAACGGTGCACAGCAGCCATGATGGAGTTGGCAGTGCATGGCAGCTGCAGTAGAGCTGGTGGCACGTGGTAGGACCAAGCCAAGCCCAACCCAGCATGTCTTGCTAATCCAGCTTTGCACCAGAAGAGGGTACATGGCTCCAAGAGGCACAGCTCCTGTGCAAACACACACAAGCTGCATGGCCTGGGCCAGATCGGGTCAGTGGGACATGTTTTCTATGAGGCTCAGGACCCTATCCAGGCTGGGCCGCTCAGCTAGTGTGCATTTGCACAGGAGCCATGCCTCCCAGAGTCATGCATCCCACTCTGGTACAAAGCTGGACTAGCAAGCTACACCAGGCCAGGTCCCCCTGTGCGTCGCCTCCCCACAGGCACTGTGGGGCAAACAGTGCTGCCACGAGAGGCAGGACCCAACACAGCGTGTAGGGACAGTGCACTGAGCCAAGCCGGGTCCTGCCAGTGCTGGGGCCACTCGTGCTACCAGGCTGGGCTGGTTCCACGGTGACAGGACCCAACTTGGCTCAGCATACTGCTCCTGCATGCTGCACCGGTCCTGCTGCCCGGCAACTGGCCCGGCCTGGTGGTGCAAGTAGCACCAGTGCTGGCAGGACCCAACTCGGTGTGACATGTGGCCCCTGAGAGTGGCACCAGCCCCTGATGAGTGGCACAGGCAGCACTGGCTCTGAGATGCTTGGGGCCACTCCGTGCCATGCGGGGGCTGGCAGCAGCAAGCTCTGAGTGCCCCCTCCCACTGCTGCTGCAGGGGGCAAATTGTGGACCCTGCCTGGGACATGGATGGATGTGAGCCTCCCTGCAGGGTGGCTGAGACCCTGTGGGGAGGGGGTTGTGGCCCTGCAGGATGGCTGGGACCCCATGCGGGGTGACAGATGGCCCTGCAGGGTGCCTTGAATCCTGCAGGGGATAGGGGCTGTGGCCCTCCAGGGGGGAGCTGGGGCATTGCAGAGGAGGCAGTCCATGTGCTGTATAGAGGGGCTGCACCCTGTGGGGGCCAGGGGACCAACCCCTCCTAAGCATCCACCCCCCACACCTACAGTCCCCCCACAACCACTCATACCTACCCACACACCAATCTGCCTTCCCCCATACCCCTTCCCACTCCCTTCCTGCAAACCCCACATCCCCACAAGAAAACCAAAAGCACACATTCACACATATATATATTTAGAATTTATTTTATCATGATGATAGAGACACTGGTAGGCTTCCCAGTTGCTTTAACATTGTAAACATATCAATAAAGCATTGCCCAACTAATCAATCTCTCTCTCTCATACACACACACACACACACACACACACACACACACACACACATCTTTTGTTCTAATTGTGGAAGAAAATGGATTTTGGGGGATTTTAAAAAATGGTTTTGGGATGCTGCTGCAATAGTCCAGCTGGCACAAGGGGCAGTGTCCCCAGATACTAACTGGCCAGGCCCCAGAAGTTCCTGATAGCATGTAGCCCACACCTGCTTGCTATGGCAGGTTTTTATATTGTTATATTGCTGGGGCCAGCACAGGACAAGTGTTTATACTGCTGGGGCCAGCAAAGGGCAACTTTTTATACTGCTGGGGCCAGTACAGCTGCTGGCCTCGGGCTCTACCTCCCCCTGGCTGCAGATCTGGGAAGAGCCAGGCAGGGTTATTACCCAAGTGACACAATTTGTCCCACACCAAAATGCACATCCAGGCATATGCGCTGAAGCAAAAAGCCTCAGCTCAAATTTGCACTGCTTCTACTCGAGCTGCTGCAAGCACTGCATGTGTAGATGCGCCCATTCTGTGCATTTTTACAAAGGAGTTCCATTATGAAACTGTTTTGCTCCTAAAATAGTCATTCAAATATTTCCCTTCAAGGGGACAGAACCACAGAAACATGTTAGCTGAGGAAATGATTACAAAAAAATTAAACCTCTCAATAATTAATTTAAAATAAAAATAAAATGTAAAATCCATTGAGACATAAATAACTATCAGTTATTAATTCTAAACATTAAAATGACCAACCATGGTGCGATGAGCAGCACTACACAGGTGTTGTACTACCTTTGGTCATTTGTCACACATTTTGATAGCTCACATCACACATTGGCAAGTATGACGGTTGAGCAGTACGGGGTCTCCTCTCAATTATGGACCTGTAGGAAAGAACAGGATATAGCCTGGCTAGTTGTTAATTAATCGATGAAATGCAGTTGCTGTTTCTTCCTACCTTTACTCTAGCTGACCTTCACTGTCTTTCCCTTTTTCTAGAATAAAATTAGCTCCCCTGATAGGTGACACTGTTTGCCTCCTCCAGGCGCTTGCCATCAACTTGATATACTACTTTCTTCCATGATAAGACCAGCTTCCAGGTGACAAACAATGGTACAAAGGGCAACTGAATGTTATTTCTTTCAGAAAATTTAGAACATAATGATGTTTCTTCAGTAGATGCAGCTATGAAACTACATTAATAAAACAAAATAATTTATGCCTCCTTCCAGTCATGAAAGTCTTGTTTGTAGTCCTTTCTAGGAGTGCTCACATACACAGGCACTTCCCTCTGCTGGAAATACTGTATAGGCCTATGGCTCACACATGTAGAAAGGTGATATTCATAGGGATCCCAGCTGTTTTAGAAAACAGTATTAAATACAACTGGGAGACAGGAGAAGGAAGGTGAAATTAATGTTAGTTAATGGCTGGTCTGTTCTACTGTTTCTGACAGGCCTTGAACAGCTTGCCATGTTGTAGTGGCTTAATGTGGTAACAGGGGTGTATGCGGATTTCTAGTGCAGCTAAGAGACCGTATTCCAGTCAGGTTGTGAACTGCAGTTGCGGTAGCTGCAGTGAGTAGAAGAGACAGAAAGAGGGGAGGGCGAATGTGGGAGGATTTAGTGTAATCCTTAGAGGGATGCTTCAGAGGCTGGATTTCAGAATTTTACAGGGGGGATTTTGGATTGGTGACTTGTGAGTCAACGTTCGTCACTAGCAGGGCTCTGTAATGGGGGAAATCTACAACGGTATGACAACCTGTCACCACCAGCAAAGAAAGATGGTACTGCTGAGTTAATGAGAACAGGAGCAGGTAAACAAAAAGAAATCAAAAATAAAGAGGGCAGGGAAGAAGATAAAGTGGTAAGCAAGAAAATACACAGAAACCTGACCCTCTCCCCCACAACAAATCCCAGGCATTTTCTTCCAGAGCTGATTAATCATTCCTTTACATGCAAAGTAAAATATGTCTTCATGCAAACCTATTTTTTTCAGCTCAGTTCTACAGTGTCCCTATGCTCTAGGAAAGCAGCTCTTTTATAATTGCACCCAATATGGACAGGTGGACAATGATGTTAAATATATATGATTATGACCAATAGCAGTACTGAATGTTGTCATCTGAAAAAAAAATGCTGAGGACTCCCTTTGACTTCAAAAGAAGAGGATGCTGGACTCCTCCCAAAATTCGATCACCATTATGTATCGCATTCCCATTATTTGCAACAGTATAGTCAAAAGAATTCTTGGCAAGATATCAATAGGCTGTTATTGTTTTGTTTGACTCACAGTATTGCAAAAACTATGACAAATTATGACATGGCAGATACAGAGTACAGACTATTTCAAATGTACTTGGCACTGCAAAGTTTCAAATGAGAGAAAAAAATGTTCTTTGAATGAATACCAATATTTATCATGTGGCCCTCTGAAGGCCACTAAACATCTCCTTAAAACTCTCTACTGATCTCTTTCTCTCTCTTTTATTTCACTTATACCTGCTTTTAAGGGAACAACCACCTTCCTGCTTTCTTGGGTTGTCAGCTTCTCAGAGTAGGGACACATTTGTACCAGAAGGTGCATGTCCTTGGCCATTACGGTAATAAAAATAGTGCTCAAATCCCAGCCACTGGATCCATGCCAACACTGCTGCCACCTGACCTCCTGGCTAATCATATTAGAAGTTGAGCAAATCCCAAACAATACTGATCTCTTGTGCTTCTTGTCCACTTTTGGTGAAAGAGGTGTTCTGTAGTCTAGCTGGTGATGATGTAATAAACACACAGATGAACCCACCCGTTCTCCTTGTACTGCTGCTTCCTTTTAAAATTGTGGATTGGCCTCAGTTAAAGAAATGCCTATATAATGATTATGAGGACCTACCCTTTGAAATCCCACATATAGCTTAGATTTACTTGCAGCATAGAAAACCATAAACAGAATTTTTGCCTCTTTCACTTACTCAACCTAGAAAGTATTTTGAGTAAAACTATTGATCAAATACGAACGTAAATATACTATGTTGTCAGCCCCAATTTTACTTTATGAATGGTAACTATAACATTTCAAATAAAGCTGTTCATTAACAGTTGTATTAGACCTGATGTTGTCACTGTTAAATCTCAACAACTCTAGATTTTACTCAAAAGGAGAATTAAAGAATCAAGCTCAGTATCTTCAAATCTCTGGAACTGAACGGGCAGGGTATAGAGGAAACCTTAGAGTCTTAAGAGAGGTGTAGCAGGGTTTGTTTTCTGTAAGCACAGCGGCATACACAAGAAGAATGGAAGAGGATTCTCTTTTCTTGCCAATACTGAAGTTCTATGCAAATTGCCTACCCACTCCTACTTTTGTCATATCTGGTTTGCAAGGGCAAACACTGCTGGTAACAACTCCTAACAACTTCCATTCTTGGAACGATCTCTTATTTTTTTCAAGAAGAAAACCTAGACCTAGTCATGAGACACATTGGCTTAGTGGTCACAATGTATAATAGACGATAATATGGCAGCACCTCAAAACAGGTGCTATGGCAATGAGTTATTACCATAGGAAACAACAGTGGTTGTGGGAACTTGTGGTTAAACAGAATCATAAATCTGTATTATCTCTCATAACAGTTTTGCAGTATATGTACCACCTCAGCCTCTTGTCAGTTGCGAAAGATAATTTTAAAAAATTACACTTGGACAAGTCTGTCGTCTTTGGTCTATATAATGACTGAACTGTTGTGGAGATCTAATGTGTATATCATCTAAAGAAACAATAAGGTACTATGTACTGACTCTTAAATACCTCTGTCACATTGCTCCATCACTTAATTGCTTTGACATAAGAATACATTTTATAACAAGTTTATATAAATAAGTTGCACAGAGAGAGCTAGATTGATACATTGGTAAAATATATGAATATATAGCAATTCTCTGTCATCCAGGTTAAAGTATATGTGTAAGAAGCCAGGATATGTCAGAAAGTAATTCCATGAGTTAAACAGTTATGCTTCAACTACTCAATTTGGGTATGTGCAGGACCCAATCTATGAACACATAGCTCACTTTAAGGGGCATGATCATAGATCAGGCCCCCACTTATGCTAGGAGCCATGCCAGGAATGCAATCTAAATAAGCTGGGGTCAGGGGAGAAGCAGGTAAGATTTGTGAGGGGCAGGGGTGGGGGAGGTAGCAGGTCCATGGGGAGTTGTCTGTCCAGGGTAGGGAGGTCAAAGGGATAAAAATAGCCTGGTCACGGTTCACAGGGGGATAGGAAAAGTGCAGCCACAGGGCTGGGATGAATGTCTGGATTTTTCTAGCTTTGGGGTTGTGGACCTAATGTGTACAAATGTTTGGTTAGATTGAGCATGGGTTAGCTCAGTCTACATAGTGCACCCCTTTACATGAGCTAAGTTAGATTGGGCCAGCCATTTTTTGCCCGATCTAAACTCCCTGAACATGTGCAAAACTTGGCACTTAGACCAAACTAACCCTAGCTGGTCAACTTAAGTGAAACATCTGTACAGACCCTCTGTTTCATACAGCGAGTCAATTGTCATCACTGAAATATTTGTCACCTTCTCCAAAGATTTTCAAGATTAGACTGAGGACAAACAGTTCTGTGGCATTCCCAAAACAGAAATGTCCAAACTCCAGTTGATTACTGCTAGTTAGTCCTGGTTGCAGACCCCCTATCTAGTCCAAACCCATGGACTATCCACATTAGTATACCAGTCTATTCCTGAAAGCTCTCCTGAATATCAAAATCCTGAAACTGGGCCTGCTCTCCTATCTTATCTTGTGCTCCCTATAGCATATTCAGAACTCACACACACTGAAAACTAAAAACACAGGGAAGCCTGCCAGGACCCAGCTTCCAGGCCTTCTCCCTATACCCTATCTCTGCTTCTTGCCAAGCACAACAGAGAAACCTAGTGGGAAGACCTGCGCCTAACATGACTCAAAAGAAGCCCTTCTAGGAATGGGCCTTCCTGCCCTTTCTGTGCTTGGTGTGTAGCTGCAGCAAGGTAATAAATAAATAGGGTGGAGCAGCCTTGTTAGGGATGGATCCTGAATAGCACTGTATCCCAAATGTCCAGAAGGATTCCAGGGCACAGTGTGTGGGGAGAGGGGGGGGCAGGAGGAAAAGAAAATGTTTTTATTTGTTTATAAGTACAACCATGCACAGATGACTATTTATGGTTCCATAAAAAACAGACGCATCTGTTCTTCTCTGGTTTGTTCTGTCCCAGTCACCTTAACATTATATTTATTCCTTATTATGCTTTTTCTCATTTAGGATTTTCCTGTGCCACTTAATGAACACAGCCATCTCTCTGTTATCTATCTTTAACTGTTCTCCCTTTTTATAGAGGTTTGCATGCTTTGTTTATCGTGTTTAAACATTCATATACATGGGGGGGTTAGTTTGCTTTTGTTTTGTTTTTGTTATCAGTATCTGGATCTGGGCAACGTAATTATATAGTACCCTGGAATGAATTTATTCCTATATCCTTTCTGATAAACTATACTGGAGTATCCAATATTTAATATACAGTAATTCAAGATTCCTAGATATGCAGTCTGTCTTCTTCCACTACATTTTCCTCCTGTATGATACTTTCAAGAAACCCTTTGAACCTGAATGAGAAGAATGTTCTTACATACCACTTAACTTTGCCTATTATGAGATATTCAGTTTAGCCTAAAGTCAATTTGCATGTTGATAATTCTCTCCCACTTTCAGTCACTATATCTAAAATTATTACACTTCTCTAATAATTCCAATGTGCATCAACTATGATTTCTTTTGATTGGTTTAGTCACTTACAATGGATTCAGTACATTTCCCCTCACACCTGTTTTATGTGAACATATATTTTGACACTAAATTCAGTTACTTTTTTTCTAATTATTGAAGAATTCAAATAGAGAATGATTTATGTTTTCAGAATAATTGCATTGGGCAAAAGAGATGACAGCTTATTCCACAATATTTTTGAGTCTTTGCAGTTATATCACTGGGAAATGCAAAATTAACTTCTCCTTCTTCTTATTATTATTATTATCATTATCAGCAACTAACCACAGGGAAATAAATACTGTTGGTGTATAATTTTACATAAAAACCCAAATTATTAAAATTATTATTTAATCAAGCTAAGCAGTTTAGGGCTTCTCAGTTCAGAATTTATCACAGAAAAAATATAACAACTACATGGTAATGAAAAAAGGAAAAAAGATAATAAATAAGATATTGAACAAGGTCAGGGAACCCACATGGTCTCCCTGAATGGGTATCAATAAGGCTACAGTTTCTGTAGGCAAAAAAGGGGCAGTGTGAAAAAAAAATAGCAATATTTATAAATGCTTCATCTTAGCATGCCATATCTCACTCTATGCCTGGGGCCAAACAAGCCATTAACATTAGTTCCTATTGGCAAGAGAACAGGGAATTTATATGCATAATGCCTCATACGTGCCCCTTTACTAAAGGCTCATTTTGATCACTATGGCATTAAACAGGTTAATTTACAAATACATTTTCTCTCTCTCAAAATGTATTTTATATATTTACTTGTTGCTATTTACAAAATTCTTTTATGGCATTTTTTATGCTAGTAGTTTAAAAATCTTCCCTATCCTTCAATTTATTCATTACCACTCATTTATCAATATGTATTGAATGTGGTTTTTTATGCAGTTAGGTGAAACTACATGCTACTATCCTGAATATTACTATAATGGATATCTTTAAAAAATATCTGTCAATCTGATATAAGTGTTTTCATATGTTGCAATTCAATGAATTTGTACTTAATGTAAATTTTGTATTGTGGAAATTTACAATGTTCCCAGCAAATGAAAAAAAACTGGAAAGCTGTAAGGGACAAGGAGAAGAGTTGCAGTGGAAAGTGCCTTTTGTTTTCACTGAATATTGAAGGTGATAACATAAAGTGCCTATTCTCCTCCTTTTTCAAATGTGAAATTATTTTACCAGAACCACTGAGGCTGACAATTGTGTTTATCCCAGATCTGCTTCCACTGACTGCAGAACAGATGATGACAGCTGGCTAAGATGTGACACACTTTCCAATTTTGTCTCCCTATCAGTCCTATCATTAAAGCTGAACCTACAAATAGAGATGAT
>NW_017728906.1:41130443-41171489 GCF_001723895.1 Crocodylus porosus
TGTTTTTTATGAATCCAGTAATACTTCAGCTTGGTAAACAGGCGCAGGCTGGAATGTAACAAAGAATTCCCAAATATATTCCTTTTTGTTGGTTCCACCTCAAAGGAAAAAATATTCCAAAAAAACACCCTTTTTTTTTTTTTTATTTCTCCTCATTAGAATAACTATGAAATACTGATTTTAAGCGCTTTGTTCCATATCCAGTAAAACAACCCTCCATGAAAAAAGGATATAAAAGCAACCTAAAAAAACCCAACCTCTTCCATAAATTGCTATTCTTATTACTATAGCTATTTTGCTAATGGTATAAACCTAATATGAATAATGCACTTGTCTAAAAATTCTGAGTTCTTTTTCTATAATAGTTTAAATAAGATAGTTTGATTTTTCCTAACTATTCAAATGGCCAAACTATGATTTTAGAAAATGTTATGTCCATCACTATAACATATTCATCAGCAATTTATGTTATGGGCTGATTATCAGCCTTTATTTACCTTTTAATCAGTTGCTTGGTTTTGTATTTACATAAATGGGACATTTGGGGGGGGTGTTTTTATTTTTGCTTCAATGTTGATTTCTACAACAGATATTCCAGATGAAGGAATGCATGAACAAGAAAAAAACTACTTATATGTATTTCCAAGGCAGCAGTTCATGAGACAGATATTAACACTGCTTTGAAACAAAAGAACATGGTAAATTGGCTGTAGGTGATACAATAAGTCAGCAAGTTGTTCTCCTGACACCCATTTGCACATTGACATGCTTTGTTAAAACTCATATCTCCAATTGTTTTATCTGACAAGGAATCATCCCATATGGAAATAAAGCAAGAATGGTACTTTGATATACTATTTTATTGTCAAAGTTGCAGAAATGGTTGAACACCAACATGAAAACAAAGGGATTGTGTATTTTGTAGCATCAGACTGATATACTATAAGTGCAGTACTTTGAACAAGGGGAAAATCCAATCTCTTTCAGCAAGCACAAACAGTTGAATAAAACAGTCTCTTGCAGGATGCAATTCTGTGCTTTACATATTGTTTTATATACATGAAATAGGGAAGGTTTTAGCTGCCTGAAGTCAAGTTACACTTGCCAAAGGGGGATATAAATTTCAGCAACAGTGGAATATTGCTACTTCCCTTGAAGCTCCAGCTACCCAGATAGTGTACAGGCCCTATGACAATAGAGAGGATGCATAAAGAATCAATGTATGGGGGGTTAGAAATTGGCTAGGAATCATGGAATGAATTCAGGACACAAGTCTCACCCTTCCTGGGCCTCAAGTATTTAAGATAGTCTTTTAACACCTAATTAAAGTGGCCCCAGAATCAGGGGCTTTAATAATAAGATGGGGGGGGAAAACCCCTTAAAATACAACAGGAAGAAATGGTGCATCCCTGAAGGCCTCTAAACAGCTGTAACCTTGGAAACCCAGCACTGCTGGTAGAATCAGTCGTAGGGCACAAGCTATTAGAAACCATGAAGAAAACAGTTGTTATTCTGTCAATGAAACCATGTTCAACCTGTCCTGCTGTGCATCTGGATTTGGTTCTCACCACACAATAAGGGGGTAATTTTTATGAACTTTTCCATAACCTCTGCTTTGTAATTTAGATAATAAATGACAACACAGGGCCTCTGGGGGACACATGTAAAACGTGGAGTTTGAGCAAATAACAGCAGGTATTTATTTGTTTTCAGTTCAAACACAGGATGGCATTACTGGATTTTATCTCTCCATCAAGTTGAAGGCTGAAATATTGCACATACAGATGATCCTGAAAAGGCATGTGTCAACCATGGGAACAGTAAGAGTAGCAACACGAGTGTCAGAAAAGTGTGGCAGATGGAGCCTGATCCATAGCATATTAAAATTAGCATGAATCTTTCCACTGACTTCAGTGGGCTTTAGCTCAAGCAGATTAGAAGGGGCTCCAAGGGACCAGGAGCAAGTGGTAGGGATTTGCCCCACCATTACCAGGATAAGGGTAAAGATTAAGACAGTCGAAAGGTCAGGGATCCTTTATAACCATCTGGTCTGATCACATCCCCATCACAGGGCAGAGAATGTCACCCCAGAGAGCCCAATAACCTGTGCTTAAACCAGAACATGTCTTTTAAAAAGATGCCCAGTCTTGGTTTTAAGCAGACTTCAGTGACACAGAATATACCACAATCCTGGCCAATGTGTTCCAGTGGTTAATTTCCAAACTGCTATAATTGAAACTGCAAATAAAACAAAACAATTTTGACAAGCTTCCAGATTGTTTTATGCTTTTTGCTAAATTAAAGAGTTCTGAAGCTATTTTCTCTCTGTGCTGATATATATATGCAGTGAACAAATACTCCTTCAGCTAGGTATTCTTTTTGATAAGTTAAATAGGGTAGACTCTAAATCTTTCACTAAAAAAGAGATTTCCCAGAAATCAGATCATTCTGGCAGCTCTTTTTTGAACACTTTCCAATAATGCACATTTTTGCAGATTCCAGAATGGGGCACATATATTCTAAGATAATATAATTATCACTTAATACTGTGGTGGTATCATCAAAAGATAACAGTAGCCCTTTTAGTCACAACTTGGCTATGGGAATTCATGAGTGATTCTAGAGCCTATTGGATCACAATATACATTAAAAAGTGCTGTTGCTTTGCAGCAACACAAGGAATGTGTACTGAGTTACCGTACATGTGGCTTGGTTAGAAGGAATTTCATAGTTAGACAGTCACTGCACATTAGGGGTGGATTTCTGTTACCCTGCGTACACTTAAGAGCAGTTTTCCAGTTGCATAAGTGGCCCATTTGGTACTTGGGCATAGTTTGCAATTCTGTTACCCTCAATTACTGGGGCAGTATACATGTAAGCATATGTGCTTATACTGAGTGTGTGCAATAAGCTATGCACTGTCAGGACAGCTATGTGGCTATCTGCACATAATCAACAAACACACATAAGTAATGAAATTGTACTCAGATAAAAATCCATGACCAGCGCTTATGAGAGTCCAACACAAGAAGATCCTCCTAAGTTTTAGTCCATGTAGCTAAGTGATTAGGACACTCTCCCAGGAAGTAGGAGACATAGGTTCTAGTCACCCCTTTAACTTCCATGAAGAGGGAGTTTGAACCTGCATCTGTGACTTCTCAGCACAGTCTGTTGACCAGCATAACAACAGTTCAGCATTACCCAGGATCCTCTCAGTATTCATTTTAAAGCTGGCTTCTTGAACCAGGAGAAAGAGAACAAGACAAAGGGTGTCCAGCTCAGTAAAATGCTGCTTTGGAAGAGTGAAGGCTATACAGTTTAGTCTGGATCCTTGCTCCTAGCAGGGCAAACACTTCCTCACTTTTCCTCTATGCAGGGGCAGATCCAGAGGGGATGCACTGATGCAGCAGCACTTCTCTTTCTAAACACATGGCGGCGGCAGCCATGAACCTTTTTACGTTCCAAAGAAAGGAGGAGTTCCCCCTTTGCTATCTGTCAGAGGTAGGTCCCCTCCTAGTCTTTCCTCATCTCCTCCCCCCTCTTATTCCCCACTCCCTTTCTTGCTGCTGCCTGTGTCCCCACTATCCTGGGAACAAGGAGAACTCCTGTTCTGCTCCACCAGGGCTGTACAGGGGTAGGGCTCTGTAGTGGTGGTGGTGGGTAGGCAGGTTCCCCCTGCCTGTCTGCTCCCCCAAGCTATTCCTTCACCAGCCCAGGAGCAGGTTCAGGTAGGGAGAACCCGCACACCTACCGCTGCTGCTATTGCCACAGTCCCAGCCTGAACCCAGCTGCCCTATAGCCCACCTGTAGGCGGACAGGATACACCTTCACTCCCAAGACAGGAGAGACACCAGCAGTAGCAGGGGGGCCATAAAGATAATGGAAGTGGAGGAGGTAGTGGAGGGGAGGGAACATGCCTCATCTCATCTCTAATACCAAGGCAAAATTTACAGAGATTTCTTTCTAACTGAAATGGAAAGGAAAACATGGAAATAGAGAGTTAGAAACTTAGTATGTTGGAAGGAAATATAGTAAAACAGGGGTCAGCAGCTTTTACAAAGGGTGAATTGAAGTGACGCAGCTCAGCCCTAAGGGATACAGCCACTTGCAACCCAGCCACTTCCCTTGAGGTCACTCTGCCATCACATGCCACTGAATGTCCCTTGGGTCACCATTTCCCAAACCTGGTAGGCACACTTAGTGTCTTCCCCTGTGAGCCCTCCCCCGCCACCCCTGTGCAGTTGCTGCCACCACTAACCCCTGTCATTGAGGGCTGCCAATTGCTATCTATGGCAACAACGGGCAACAAAGGATGTGGCAATGAGAAAAACAGCAGCTATAGTAGGGAGCAGTCCCCATGGGGCCTTCATTCTGGCACCCTGCTTATGGTATGCCATGAATCCCTTCTGCTGCAGAATGACACTGATCCCCTCCATGCTGATCACCACTGTGGGCTGGATCATTTCTCTTCAGTAGCCAGATGTGGCCTGTGTTGCCGACCCTTATACTAGAATATGAAATTTGGTTGCTCTTGATAGTAATGGTCCACTACACAGATATGTGTTTATAACACTAAAGAGCTGCAGATTTAAATAAAAAGATGCATCTGTATAGGTGTAAAGTGTTGGTTTTGAAGGCCGAGAAACCTTTTTTTTTTTAAACACAAGTTCAGACATGTCTTCAGAGTCTTAATATAAACTTGAGAGAGAAATTATCTCATGGACCATTCATCATTGTGTAGAATACCTCCACTCACATTCATGACATCCCTCTGGCAACTAAAGCAATTGTGCATGTGAGAAAGTAATATTAGGAAAGACATTAATGTATTTTTTGCTGTGTTTAATGAGATGTAGCAGCTGGAAGCAGAGATAGTACCATGTGACCAGAGCTTTCCACAGACCACCAGCAAGTGTTCAATGGACCTCATGGTCTCTAAACCAAAATCTGAGAATTAGTGCTTGATGCCAGATCTTACAGCTTTAGTATCAAAAAGGTAAAATCTTGCTTTTACAGAGCTGCTCAACAACAACCACCACAAAGAGCAAGGTCTGTCAGGTAACTCAGACAAGATACAGTTTTGAAAACAAAACAATCCCTTGCAATTATCCCTTCCCAAAACAAACCCTTCCTCATAAATTCTAGTAGCATATTATAAATGTGGGGTGAAATGTTGAGTTCTTATAATTATATATTATTTTACACGTGGTAATTATACTGATATCCAGATACCAATATAATGATGATAATGGGCATGTTTGATTACCCCTTCCACATATCCAGGACTAGATACAACAGCTAAAAAACACTACAGATACACTACTGCTAATCAGCAGTTAGCTCTATGTTACCAATGACCATTAAAGTTAAAATAGCATGCATGAGGAACTAAAACGTTAAAATTCTAAGGAACAATAAGGTACCAATCAAAATAATGACTGCATAATAAATATTAATATGATGAGAAGTAAATTGCCACCAAGTTTTTTTAATAGTGTTTGTTTAATAGTGCTTTCAAAGCATACATACCATACCTTCATATTTCCTTCTCATTTATTCACACATAGGGCAGTCCCTGAAACACTTGTAGTCCTCAAATAAAATTCACATTTTGCATCTTTTATCAAATCAATCATGGTACCAAATAAGTACAACTGAATCAAACCAGACTAGACATGTTCTACAGTTTCACTGACACAAAATATAGTAGGTGTCATTTTATTTTCTGAAATCTGATCTATTTTAGTCCTTTCAGGAACAAGGAGGGATACAGAGAGCTCTTTATGACATTACCATAAATACACAAATCCTACAAATAGTGCAGTAGAGGCTAGCTGCATCCCTTTAGTGAATAATCCTTATAAAAAGAAAAGAATTGGGGCCTTCAGTCATTTTCCTTATAACCTGAAGATGTTCATCCCCAAAGAATACACAGCTGCGATGATGTTCTGGAGTTTTATCAGACTGGTTTCTCTTTGTTGTTGCTGTGTCAATACAAAAATAAAAATAAAATAGCCTTCTTAAAAAAAAAATGTCATTACCATTTTGCCTTTCAGACTCAAACCCAGCTGGATCACAGAACTCTAAAATTTTAAATCAGAAGCTGTATCACCTGTGGCATCTTAACAATCTTCAATCAGTTAGCACTAGGCAAAATATTCTATACAAAACTCTTCTTTTAAGAAAAAATACAGATTTGGTGAAACTCATTTTGTGATTTTCTTGATTTTACTAAACTTTTCATCCTTTTAATTCCAATATGTAAACAAAATAAATGGATAATTTTGACTTTTCAAAATGAAACAGTGAAAGAACAATGATATTTTCTATATCCTTTTAGTTTTAGTTTTAAAAAATCAAAAATAAAATATAGAGGTTGAAATAAAAACTGCAATCAGCCTATTTTTTTTCCAGTTCTCAAAAACTGAATACAATTAAATTTTATAGTCTTAATTTTTAAAAGTTAAACAAATTGAAGTGCTAGAATTGCCAGTTAACTGAAATATGTTTTTTTAATCCAATTCTTTAAAAAAAAAATCTTCCACCTTACACACAACTCAAGACAAATACATTCAATCTGCATTCTAGATAGCATTGTCTCTAGGAGGATGCGCCTGCACGAGCAAGTAAGGTGATTCAATAAACTCTGGAGTCAGCTGCTCCTGGGGACAGACAGAGTCTGCATGTGCACCCAAGAGAGCAGTAGTTTGAGCTAGGGTGATGCAGCCCTGAGCTGGCAGCAGGTTCAGGATGTCAGCCCCTGGCTCTAGGGGGTAGCATCAGGCAGTGTCAAGGCTGGCTAGGGCACAAGAGTGCTAAAATGTGGAGCACTTTAGCATTCTCATGCTCTAGCCAGTCCCAGTCACTGTCTACATGTGTTTTGACGTACTAATTACTCCAACATAAGATAGTGCAGTCCCTGACAATACTGTTTTACAACAGAGTTAATTTAGCATGCCCTAATATCAGCACATGTATGGACAGTGACGCTTCACTACAGAGCTAATTAGTCACCCCTGCAGTAAAGCACACGTGTAAAGCATCTGGAGAGGCAGAAAAGAGATTAGTTGAAATAAACTTGTTTCCTTAAGCAATTGCCTGTACCTATCTTAGGTACTCATATGCCTCCACAATTTTGTACTAAGTTCTTCATGATCATTAAAGTGTTTATCCTCAGAATATATTAGGGAAGTGCTTTTATCTCTGTTTGACAGATGGGGAAGTGAGGCGTAAGTAGGCTAGGGTCGCAGAGGAAATCTATATGATTAAAAAGATGGAATTGCCTAAAATTTTCCATTTCTTAAATAATATGGGAGCTGAATGGCTTCACTAGATATGGAAAAGTCACTTTCACCATAGCTATGAAGGAACAATTGCAAACACTTTGAATTCCAAAGAGAAACCACAGGGAATGGACTGTAATCGTTTCTATGGAATACCTTTATTATAGTCTTTCATACTCATTCAGTGTTCTTTATATGCAAGAAATGTAGACATTTCTACTAAAAACATAGGCAAAAATTCCTTCTGCTTAATTTACTTTTAATTTTGTGTTTCATACCTGGTAATTTCTATGGTGCCTATCATCAGCATCACATTTTTCTTATTTGCATTATACATTACTTTTTGTGGATGTTTAAAATCCATGTCAAGGTAACATCTTCTGCCTTTAACACAGCTGCATTTCTTGGACAAGGCCAGAGCCAAAACAAACACTTTTAATAAGTACGTGATCACTTGAAAAGCATGTTAAATACATAGCCACATTCCAGACATGCTCATGGGGGGACAATGAAATAATAATAGATATTGTTTCTAGAATCAACATCATGTTGATGTGAAATCCAAATTGGCAACTCAGCTTAGTGGGAGGAGACGAAGTGACAAGCTTTGCGAAGAGTATTGTTATCTGAGAAATAAAGAGCAAATTACAATTGCGTGTCTCATATAAATCTGTTCAAAATTCAAGGTTTCCATTGGAGGGGATTTATCTATAAAACTTTCTCTTGGCATTTCAAATTTGAAACTTTTTTAAAATTTATTTTTTTGAAAAACATAACCCCCTAAGATTCCAAATAAAACTTAACTGAAACAATCAATAACCATTTGCTTTTGCATCAAACTGTAGTGCAACTGTGAAATCTAACAGGAACCCCCTCCCTGTCCCCCCTCAATCTAGGTCATGTCTTTTCAAAACTGTAATGGAGAAGGCTTCAATCAATTGATCTGAGTTTGCAAAAGTGACCTAAAACTATGCAAGTCCATGTTGTCTGATCATAGATACTCTGCACAGCTCTAATAATGTTTGTGTGTGTGTTTTTCTTGTGTGTTGTGCATGTGTGTAAATTTCTAATACATTAAAAATCAAAGATACCTCAAATGTCTCTTTCCAATACAGCTGGTTTATTGCAAATAAACTATAAATGTATAATGATAACGACAATTGTCTGAATAATAAACCAAAGTATCAGAAAAGGATAAACTTATTTAAAGTGAGTGACATTTTCTCATCTCAGTTTTGTGATTCCTTGTTCACTGCACCGTGTCCCAGAAGGCCATTTTCTATTGCTTTACCCTACACCCTGCTTTGTGGCAGCTTGCAGTGAAAATCTCCTTTATTTAAAAAAAAAAAACACAGTTAGGATTTTTTTCTATCAAAGGTTGAACAACAGAGATCTCTATAGGAAGGGCTCAGTCTGTTTCGTGTGCAATCTCCTGAGTAGTGTGAATTTATTAACCACTTTGAAGTAGTAAAAATGTGATGTGTGTGTGTGCACAGATGATCCAAACAGTATAAAAAACAGTCAGGAAATCAATAAAGCAGCTTTTTAACAAATGCATTTTGAACCGATCAAAAGAATAGCCTAACGGCTACATACAGCTGATCTAACACTCATTACATTATCATTTCAAGGAAACATCTTTTGCAACTGAAAGGTGAAGTCTATCCATAATGAGCTCCTTCTGAGTCAGCAACAAGACCCTTTTTATAATGCTGAGACAAAATAAATATGTGGCAAACACCAGGGAGGAATTATTCTCTGCAAACAAATGGTTTTCTGTACAGAAAGGCTCTTACTTTGAAATGGAACGCTGCTTAAAAGCAATGAAATGTAGGAAGAAGAAGGCCTTTAATGTGGGACCTTTTCATTAAAAGAGTGAAAATGTAGCTCAGAGGTGGTTGTCTTGAGGGACGGGTAAAGAGGGAAAAATGTACTCTGCCTAATACTAGTAAATTCAAATATATGCTGAATGTGACAGAGTATTTGAATTGGTGCTACAGAAGCTGTCTCTGATATTTGCCACAGATCTCACAGTTAGATGAATGTTCTCCTCACAAGCAGTAGTAAAACAAAATGCACTTTGCAAAAGAATGAATAAAGGGAAGACCTCAAGGAAAGGTCTCATTTGGATTCTAAGCACCAGTGAAATGGCATGAGCCACATCCTTCGCTAGCATGCCTTGGCATACATCCAATGATCCACAGACCCACACGTATTTATAAAACGCATGTTGTAGAATAACAGACAGAATCATCCAGAACCAGGCAAGTGGTTCAGGTTGTGTAACTAAGAGGCGCTACCAGGGCACCAGCCCTAGGTGCCAACTTAGGGGAGGTAGAGAGCAAAAACAGCAGCCATCACTACTGATGCTCTCTCGGCTGCCAGCAATCCAGTTATGACTACTGCCGCTTGTGCTGACGTCATCCATGGTGCAGAACTGCCCAGTTATGCCTCTGACTGCTTCATTTTCATAACATAAACTCACTTGGCAAGCCTAGGAGTCAGTACAAAAGCTGAGATGCAGACAGGATGCTGTATGTGTTTTATTTTCATGTCATGCTTATCACTTTTTTAATTTTAAAAATAAACATTCCCACAAAGTGACACCCTGAAGATTTTCTTAAAGAGGAGTGTTTTAGAAGTGAAAGATAAGGCTTTGAGCTAGCACACTGCTCTAGATCAGTGATTCTCATCCAGGGTGATGCAGCACCCGGGGGTGCCTTTTCAAAGGGTTCTCTAGGATGCCATGCAAGTTAGCCCTGTTGGGTGTACAAACAAGATAAACCCAGAGTTTACCAATAGGACTACAAAGTGTTAAACCATTCTGATTTGCTGTTATCTTTCTGAGTTTTTGCAACAAAAGAATTGTTCTATTATTTTTCTCTAGTCAAAAAATGAGTGAAAAGTAAACTGGCATTTTCCAAGGGGTGCCTTGAGTGCTAAAAGGTTGAGAACCACTGTTCCAGATATAACACTCTGAAACACCAAGGAAATTCAATTTCCCCCAGTTGGACTTTTACTGAGGAGTTCCTGGATACCCCCTACAGTCCTCTCCAACACACCACCAAAGTTTGCCCATCGACAATATCACTATGAGCAAACAATTTAATTTACCTTATTCAGTTTAAGTGTATGTACTATCAGCATACACTTGATAGCATTGCTCCTATCATACCACCATTGCACTCTGCTCTCCTATCCTTTCAATAGAGATTTAGGGAATGGCAGTTACTTTTAACCAGCCATGTATCATTAAGAGAACAGCTTGGGAATCATCCTGCTCACAGAAGAAAATGAATGTTTGGGGCACAGGTTGCTTCTGCAATTTGCTGTGGCTCACAGGGAACAAAAGTAAGGTGAGACGTCCACCTGCAACCAACTTTTCACAAGTCAAAGTGCAAGCATTCATTGGACAACTACCAGCAACACATTCCTATGCTATTATCAGGGGTAAAAATAACTTTTAATGTTAAATTTTAAAAGGCATTACCTCACTAGGAATAAGTCATGTCATGGCCCAAAATAATATAACTACTGGTACTATTCTCTAGTAGTGGAAAGCATTTCTTTGTTAAAGTTGTTCTTCCCACCTTCCAGAGAGACAAGGAATAATCGTTGCCCTGAGGAATTCACAATCTAACAGCTTTTGGACCTAGCTATCACAAAACACTCGGGCACAGGGCCATCAATTAGAAAATGGGGTATAACCCCTTTTTTAATACTTTGTTCTTGCCTGTTCAAGGCGACTGTGATTAATGCATTCTCATTCCAACATTTCCATCCTAATCTAGTTTGTCTATAGTTACACATGTGCTCCCAAGGCATTCATTTAACTACTGCTATTACTGAATACCTTGTCATAGCTTATTGATATGATAGCACTTCATCTGGTTTGTGCATCTAGCTTGCACGCATTCTAGAAACAAAGGTATGTTTAATTTTACTTCACCTGCTTTTAATTTTTGTTCTCACGTTGTTTCCCATGGGCTCTGGAGAAAATAGTACCCTCTAATATTTTCCAGTCAGCTTGTAGCACCTCACATTTCGCACATTAATATCAAATTGGGCTTTCATGCCCTAACCCTTTCCATGTCATCTGAGTGTCTATCATTACGAATTTAAACTGTCACTTTAAATAACATTTTGTGTATGCAGACTGGCTAAATTTCAGCTATTAAATCACTTTTTTTTAAGTACCAAGATGCCCGACAAATTTTTGTGCTTGTGGAAAGAAAAATGAAAATATTTGGAGCTTTTATTCTGAGCTATAAATAATAAAAATGCTTTCTGCAGTTACCTGAGTGTTAGAGTCAAAACTAAAATGTACTTTAGTATCTTCAGTGGAAAATATCATCCCAGGTCCACAAATATGCACTTGTTAGGTGGCTTGGGTTTTCTGAGTTTTGTTATTGAGTTTTTATTTTTATTGATATTTTAATACATCAACATACATATACATCAAGTACTCCACAGTCACCAACTGCTTTTGGAATACTAGACAATTGACACACAAATCTGCAGACATTCAAAGGTAAGGCAAGTTAATGATACACACCAACTTATCTCCAAATTATAATGTAAGGCAGACAGAAATCTGAAAAGAGTAGTGATGCTGCTTGTGAAAAAAAACCCAAACCAAACCATTACCAAGAATACTGTGCTCCCAGTCTTATCATACCTGTATCAGATTGATTTTTGCCAGATAGGCTTTTTACAATAGATGCTTTCAATTAATAATTGAACAATGATCCTGCCTCTTCCCTTGTAGCCCTGTTTCTAAGGCCTAGACTTCTGAGCATATATGCCATTGACAAACACAACTGAACATAAAGCAAACACAATTAAAAGTTTCCAGGTATTATTGCTGTTAAGCGTATTTGCTCTTCTCTCATTGATCATCTGAACTCCATCTGACCATCTACTAATGATCAGCTCCAAGACAGCTCAACAGATGACAGACTTGTTGACATAGCACAAAATATTCCTCCTCACCTAAATGAAGAGACACCAACATCACGCACACAAAATTGTTTCTATAAAATGTCTTCTGTAACAACAATACATATTTCTTAGGCAACACAGTGCCCCATTTTGTCCTGCATCTTCTGATTTCTCTTTACTGCTGCTTAATGTGCTGTTTTGATCTTCATTACAACTTGTATGCTTTATATGTCTCCTCTCTCTTCAGTTTGTGAATTGTTACTCTACATGTGGCTAGCTTTGGAAACTGAATGCAGAAACCTTACAACTGCCCCTTACATGCTACAACAAATCCCCAAGATTAATCAAGATTACATCACTTGGATGATGGAGGAGGAACTGTATGCCACCAGTTTGCCCATGGAACAAAGTCCAACCGCTAACAAAGTCTTGCCCATCTGAGACATCATACCGGCTTTCTTTTCAAAGCAGGTTATGTAGATGCTCATGCACATTCTGTTGGGTTTCAGTGGGCTACTTCAGTTGGGTAACTTAGCAATGGGATTCAGACACAATCATGGGCCCTGTAAAGTTCTTCAGGCAAAATAGTGTGCTAAAATTGTAAAATTCAGCTCAGAAAGAGACGTGTTCTCTGTTACCACCTTTCCCAAGTTAATGCTTTCCCTTTATTCAAAAATAAAATACAAACACTTTGAGATGGGTATCAGGAAATGGTATTTGAAAATAGTCTTTCTTAATTATTTTATTATAATAATTTTCCTAAACCTCTATATGACAAACTAGGGCTTAAATCCTCCAAGTGGTTATCACTTGGCAGTTAAACAAAATAAATAATTAATAGATGTATTTCTCAACAATAAGCAAAAGCCTGGAGATTTAGAAATCTGGATTATAACTAGTGGATTAAAACAAGATACTATAGTGGAATCTACTTTGTTAAAAAAGAAGAATATGAAAAAGAAAAATTTCCTACCGATTACACTAAGCAGCCTTATACTATGCAAAGGATTGAGGTTTACATTATAATATGTTTTCTTTCTATAAACCTTTAAATTAGTTAAATACTTAAAGATAAGAAATGTCCCCAATTTCAAGAAATCAAAATGAAAACATTTATTCAGACTTGGAATAAAATAAAAACAGCTGGAAGGAAATGCACAGGGAATTTTAGAAAAAATAGTTATCCTAAACTTCAGAACTCATTTAATAAAGGTCTTAGAGGCAAAAGATTTAAAAAACAGTGCCAAGATCAAAGCTCCCTAGCTTTGTTTTCATATAGCACAGTAGCAAGTGCTATTTAAAGGGGCCTCTTATGGGCTACCAAGACATTACGTTCTCACAGTAGTTGTATCCCGCTTGTGTGTGAAAACAAACATTTGTTTTCATAAACATCTAGATTTTTCCAACATTATCTTCTTGGGATGTGAGAGTTACAGAATGTAAATAGGTAATTCACAGATATTTCTAATTGTGTAGGTAAACTGCATGTTGGTACTAGAGGTTTGAAAATACTGATGCACATTGTCTGCAGGCACAAGCTACACAGGCACAGATACAGACTCCTTGCTATTTGTGCACTGGCTTTTTGCATCCTGAGCTTCAAAACACATCTGAACCTTAGCTCCAGTTCTCACTGAACGTAAAGTCTACGTAAGGCTCAAATAATAGCAAGCTACTCTCTCAAACATTCAGCAGCTTAATCAACTCATTTGCAAAGAAACAACGGAAATATGCAATCTGAAGTGTCAGATAAATTCTAAATTGCACAATTTAAAGCATGCCAAGACATTGAGCCAGTGTTTCTACAGCATCCCCCAGAAATCTTCATAAACTTGTTTTTTTTGTTTATGCTTATGTATTATGGATGTTTTCAACAACTGCTCCATCAGTTGGAGGGAATTAGAATAAAGTGGTTTATTTCTAGGAAAACCCCACATGAGTGAAGAGGGGGTGGGGAAGAAGCGTGGTAATGCTCTGACAAGCAAAAATGACCAGTGAAGTTGATGAAGATGACAGCAATATGCATGAGGACAGTATCCTCAGTTTATGAAAGAATGACAGTTGTAGTTCATATAGAAAATTGTTTCCATTCTCTTGCTGGTCAGTTGCAGTGGTAAATATGGTGGATTGCCCAAGGTGCATGAACTAGATGAGACTACTTCTCAGTGATTCATGCCACTGATTGAGCTGGTGTGACAGTCAGTAAAAATTATATTTGAATGTATGCAAGAACTTTTACTTCTGGTCTCCATGCAGATCTATTATTTTTCTCAGCCGAGCTGCGGTGATCTACCTGAATTTATCTAATTCAGTTACATACTGATGGGGTAAAAGTAAAAAAAAAGAAAAGAAAAGAAAAAAATCCAAAATTAGCCATGTGTTCTAAACATTTCTCAAAAACAGAAATGAAACTAAACCAACAACATAATCAGAGGTAAGTGAAAGGGGCATCCACCCTGGAAACAAAGTTAGGAGGAGTGCCAGAATCAATACCCATCCCTGCAGAGACTGTGCCCTGGAAGTATACTCATACAGGGAACTCCAAAACAGTCCCCAGATACTGTTGCTGCTGCTTTAAGAGAAACAGCAAGGTGGACAGACTATGAAGGGACAACAGCTGCAACTCACCCAGGGATCATATTGGATTTCCTGGCATGGATGAGAGTGTTGCTTCTCCTCCTGAATGCCGGCACACCCCTCTGCTTTTGGAACTGCACACCCATTCTTAGACCGCCCCCCCATCCCTATTTAGAACTATGATCTTGCCCTCCCCTGTCTCCTGGTCCCGGGCACCAACTTTGCTTCTTCTATCACTGAACTAAGAACACAATTTTCTTTCCTTTTGGCTATTTATTTGTCTGTTGGGTAGGACCACTAACTGCAGACCAACTGGAGGACATGGTGGCAACATGGTGGAGATGATTGTGGCAGGATACCTCCTATAAAATACCACAGTGTTGTATCTAGGGTAAGGCAAGTATAGGGCACCTCAAAAACCATAGTCCTCACTGCCTGGAGGGTACTCTTTGGTTTGAAAAAAGCTAAGGGACATCACCCTGCCAGAAACATGCCCTCACTGAAGCATTAGCCAACCAGCAGTAGTTCTTATCTGCTGCTCTCTGCTAGAAGCTACAACCATTGTGACACTGAATGTCTAGACTTGGTCTGGTCTTTGGATTCTGTCTCAATGGTCTAAAGGAGGGATGGTAGGTTTTGGGCAGCCTTCACTCCTCCATACTTTTCCCTATATTTAGACATCAAAGGTCTTGGTGTGATGGTCACAGGACTCTGTACAAGTCGATTGATCAGGCACCTGATTAGACCTCTTATACATACACCATGACAGGGGTGGCCAACCTGCAGCTCCAGAGCCACATGCAGCTCTTCTGAAATTAATATGCATCTCCTTGAATCTTTGCACAAGCACACAGTGACCAGCTTCCCAATGGTCACATGACTGGCCACTGTGTGCTTGTGCAAAGATACAGGGAGATGCATATTAACTTCTCAAGAGCCACATGTGGCTCCAGAGCCACAGGTTGGTCATCCCTGATCCAGAAGATTGACAGTTGTTTACTATTAGTTGGCTAAGGTTTGACAGGTCCAGCAGTGCAACATCTGGGGACTATTTGACAGAAGAAAACTTTCAAAAGCACCTTTTCTCTATATAGGATATATTCCACCTGGCATTACTAGATTCTGTAGATCGGTATGTGAAAGGAAAGGCTCTTGGCATGGAGGAGGTCCTGGGGATGATAATTACCCTCTACTTTCCTCAGGCAGGGAAAGGAGCACAACCATAGCCCAGAGTACCGCGCTGTGCTTTTGCAGTGTGTGCTTCATCCAGACAGGTGGCCAGGAAGTCTGGAGCAGTACTTCTAGCGCTGGAGAGGGGCAGCTGGGGAGAGACCACAGCATCCCAGCAGAAGAGATGCTGGAGGACTCTCCTGCCTGCACTAGCCTAGAGCCAACTGCAGCAAAGGGGCACAGGCATGAGTGGTCAGAGGGCCATCAACTAGTGCAAGGACTGGTGATGGAATGCTTGAGGTTGTGGACCTAGAGAAGACTGAGGCCCCAAATTGAAGTAGGTGCCTAAGGAGATGGGTGTGTGCCATGAGAATCCAAGCCTTCAGGGAACAGGGCCGTAGGGCTCACCAGCAAGAATTCTTTGCTTTAATTGATTGTGTTCATTTAGGATTGCTCAAAAAAAAGGAATTGATAGGGAGAGGGGATGACCCCCAAAGAAATGCATGTTCTTTAATTGATTGTATTCATTTTGGGACTGCTAAAAAAAGGAACTGATAGGAAGGGGGGATTAACCCCAAAGACATGCATGCACTTTAAATTATTTTGTTTTGGGACTACTAAGAAATTGAATTGATAGGGATCAACCCTGAAGGTACGAAGGAACTACAGTGGATGTACCTTCTGAGAGAATTGAGGAAGTACTGAATTAAGTTTATGTTGGCAAATTGTCAATCAGTTCATAATACGGGATGACCTGTAGTTGAAAAGCAGACCAAAAATCAGGGTAGCCCTGCTGAGTGGCATCAGAAGAGTCCAACAGCAGGGGCTTGAGCAAGATCTCAGCAGCCTAGGGAAGATTGCCTCACATGTCACAAGGGGTTATGCCCACGAGAATAAGCCAGGATAACATCTAAGTTGTGGTAAGGGTAGAGCGTAAGGAGAGATGAAGAACCACAAAGAAACTCCCCCAACAGGCCTAGATCTATCCACCAGCAAAACCAGCTCCCAACTTGAAGGAAGATCAAAGGTGTGGCAGGTGAGAAACACAACACTGGAGAGTGGCTGGAATAGTGTTGATGTCTCCCCACTCCCAATCCTGATGTTGGTCACTAGTAGGATGTCCGGCCGGAGATGACCTATACCATACAGCTCAACATTGTGTAAAAAACATCAACATGACGGCATATTGCAATATCTCTGAAATTTTTTTCATTCATTACTTGGCCTGGGTGCCTGCTGGGTTTACATTTCCTTGACCATATTGTTGCTCCTTAGTCTCATGTATTTTGCATTGGCTATTTATCTGGCCCATCATGTGCTCAAGAGTATTCTACATTGCTTCTTTAGATTAACTGTTCCTTATTATTCTATCTGCCTGTTAATCATCATACTGGATGTTCCATCTTCAGCTCATTAAACAATGAACAGAATTCATCCTAACAGTGATCCTTGTGGCATTTCATTAGTCATTCCCTCCATCCCAAACTGCTCCTATGCAAATTATCCTCTTTAATAATTAAATCTATGCTTTATATTCTCACACATTGTTCACTAACTTTACAGATTGGTTCACGTAAATTATTTGCATAGCTGGTCACATAATATCATCTTGTTATTTCTAATAAGTATTTCCTAGATCTTCCCTCGTTCTCTTTGTAGAGTTGTAGGGCTGTAGAGGCTGCTAACAGCTTGGGAAGAAGCAAATGTAGCTCTCATCCTGCATACAGATGCATCTTCCAAGCATATATGACATAATTTAGACTAACTTTCACAATGTAGACAATCTCTAGAGCAGCTTTTGCATCAATATTTTTAAAAAGCAACAGCCAACCTCAGGGTACAATTAATGCAACACAGTAATCTTTTGTAAGTACTAGATGTAAGCAAAAATGCCGCTGAGTAGCAGCTGAAGTCAAAGAAATGCTAGTGCAGCGAGAAGAAACAAAAAAGCTTTTCTGCATATGATATTACAATACAAAAACAATCTGTTGTTTCTGCAGGAACTTCCAAGAAAAAGAGGTCGCTACTGCCCGTGGCTCACTTCTATACAAGAAGAGAAGTAACTGATTTCAGACTTAAAGCGGGGGGCCACCTACAACATGAATGCCAAAGTGGCATGGGAAGCCTCTGTATGTGGCATCCAGCAGATCAAGGAGGGAATAGACAGCATAGCAGAAGATAGAGCAGGAAGCAGAAAGCAGAGCAGAAGATCTGGCAGTTAGGGCTCCATGAAGCTTCAGTCCCTGATTCAATTTGGTAGCGATTCAGCCCTATTTGGTGGCCAAATCTCCAAATCCAAATCGAATCAGAGGACCCTTTAATCTCTCCAAATCAAGTCGGAACCCTCTGATTTCAAAATCAGATATTCAGAAAGATTCAGAGATTCAGACATAGAGACAGCTTTAAATGCCATTTTCCCCAAGGCTCAGAGGTACATGAAATGCCTAACCCACACAGGGCTCTTCGCCCCAGTTGCACCTCACATGCAGCTGGGACCAACCACCGCACAACTGATGGGCTTTATGATCCTAGCTGTGTGTGAAGTGCAGCTGGGACTGAGAACCTTGTCAGTTGTGGGATCTCATCTCCAGCTGTGTGGGATCTCTCATCTCCCACGGCTGGAAGCCTCGTCAGCAAAGAAATGGGTGTCTGCTTCTTGCCAGTACAGGAGTAGACCAGGATCAGGCTCTCCCTGCACCAGCAATAAGGCACAATTGGCTCTAATGTACGTGAACTATGGCAGGAGGCATAATTGTGTGGATCACTCATTAGATCCAATTGTGCCTTTACCTGCCTGTGAAGAAGGGGACCTAAGACACATCTTCTGAAAAAGAGTGAGCCAAGAGAGGTGTCAGCCCTGGACCCCTGCATAGGAACAGTACAGTCTGATATTGTCAGCAATGATTCTGTCAAAGCTGATGGTTTCAGTGCCAAAAGTACTTCACATTGTTCAGTGCTCCAAAAATCTGTCTGCTAAAGCATCTCTCAAAGACTGGTGCTGAAGCCAGAACAGACAGTTCTGCCCTTATGGCAATACTGAATCCTATTCTGCCAGTGGCCCACTGTGGACCCTGCTCTGAATGCTGGAGTTCAGGTTTTGGTGCTATCTATTTAAGGCTTCCCCTGTGTGGTAAATGTACAGGCTCAGCTGTTAATCCCATCTCCATCAGGGAATAAACACTGAGCAGACCAAGCACTATACTGACAAATGAGTTTCTCCATAGCATGGAAAGCATTCCAAGGCACACATCCACTTACCACTTAAAAGTAAAAATGGCTAGAAACTATCTAGTGTGCACACAGGCCACTGAGAAATGTCTTACTGCTCTTTGCAGTGGAGGAGTAGAAGCTGAGACTGTTTGGACTGCTCTTGCACACATGCAAGCTGACATGCTGATATTTATGGGGGAACGTCCAATGAGGGCAATTTGTTCAGAGTTCTGTCAGTGCAGGGTACCTGCGAATATACAACCCAGAAGTGGAATTGCACAGATCTCCTTGTAAAAGAAAATAGTTCTCATTTGTATGCTTCTCCCCACTCTGACCCATTCTTCAAGCTTTATTTCTAACCTTGACTTTAAGTCTTACACTTATAAATATTAGAGAGAACTAAACAAAACTTTCCCCAGCAAACAGGACAAGTGCTCTGAAAATATGCTTTGTGAACTTTATCAACTATAGGACTTGTTCAGGTTGAGATACGAACAGTTAGAAGCTTGTACTTTCAGTTAGTTAGTCAATGAACACTCATCCCACATGCAAGTTCTCAAAAACAAAAATTTAACATAATTCCTTTCTAAGAGAAAAACTAATATGTTAAAAGGAAGGGTTCTTTTTGTGTCAATTGTACCTGTGTGGGGAAACAATTTGATAAACACAAAGCCCCCTCAGACTTTCAGCAGAGGTGGTAGACTATAGAACAAGGCTGAATATATAGGGGGAATCTCTGCTACTTAGACAAGTCCAAGCAATGCTGTTTTCATCTATCTTTATGCAAAAATTAGGGGTTTGTGAAACAGGCTGTATTCGATTTGGATTTGGATTTGGATTTGGATTTAGCCCGAATTGGGGAAATTGATTTAATTCGTTGATTTGGATCACTGTCTCAATTTGATTTGGCTGACTACAAATCTGACGATTCAATGCTTATTTTGGAGAATCAGTGATTTGGCCACAGACACAGCTTTAAATGTTTTTTCTACATACCTTGAGGTACTAGGTGCAGCTCATGAATGCTGTGATGGTGGGGCAGATGGAGTGTCCTACAGGAGCATGGTGGAACCACCCACGTGCTCAGTGGTGAACCTGGAAGTGGACTGGAAGTACTTCCAGGTCCAGTGCTGAACATGTGGGGAACCCCCCACACACATCTCCCCAGCTCAGTGATTGGCCATGGGGGGACCCCAGGTGCCCCCCAGACCCAGGAGGCACCAGTTGCTGAGCCAAGGGGGCGGGTAGAGGGTTCCCTGTGTGCTCTGTGGTGGACCCAGAAGTGAACCAGAAGTGCTTCTGGTCCACTTCCAGGGCCACTGCCAAGCATGCTGGACCCCCTCCCTCCCCTGTGCTCCCATGGGACACTCCCTCTACTCCAGCATCTCATCATTCTTGAGACACCTAGTACCTTGAGGTATGCAGAAAAAACTTTTAAAGCTGTATGTCCAAATCATTTAATCTTTTAGAATCTCTCTGAATCAATTTGGAGGGTTCCAATTCAATTTGGAGACATTAAAGGGTCTCCTCATTCAATTCAGATTCAGAGATCCCGCTGCTGAATTGGGCCAAACCTCTGCTGAATCAAATCAGTGACTGAAGCTTTGCACAGCCCTAGAAAACATTGTATCAAATGATTTAAAACTGTTATCACTTCAGTCTAGAAAATATATGAAGAAACACATAATGACTCATATATGGAATTGAAGCATTACTTATGGAATATACAAATAATGGTGCTGATCTTTTACCAGTTTTTGATTTGTGTAGAAAATAATGTAGGTTTTTACAAGAAACACAGCTTCACTATTCATTTCATTCTCTCCCAATAACTTATTATATGAGAAGTTTGATCAATGTATAGTTGATTTGTTCTCTCTAATATATTCCCTGAATATTAGGCCCTTTAGTGTAAAATGCTGCACAAACATTTCTGTTTTGTTTTGGGTTAGCAAACCTGATCAAATGCGTGTAAAACTTCCCATATTTTCACTTGCATGTCATTTTGTATAGCATTTTCAGATACTTCGGTGTAAAAATGTCATAAATATAAAGTTTTTGTCTGGTAAATAAAAATATTTGGTAGTTATTTCAATAAGCTCAGAAAAAAACAACTTTTCTGGATTGATAACATTGTTGGAACAAATGGCAGCTTCAAGGGAGATAAATTAATATGAATGAATGGGAAATAAGTTAAGATGGATAAATAATATGGCTTCTCTGCAATATTTTTCTTTCATAAAATATTTTAAAAGGTTTATATTGTTATCCTTAAAAACAGCTGAGGCTGTCCATGAAAGAAGGCTGTTATGTGAGAAAGGCACCAATGGTTATGAAGAAAAACTGAATGATGGGGAATGCCTTTTTTTTTTTTTTTTGGAGAAAAAAGCTGAAATTTAGCATAAGTCAAGCATTCTGGAAACATAATTGTTAAACATCCATTTACAAAGAAGGGTGGATCATTTCAATTAGATATGGTACATAAATAAGATTTTAAAAGTTTAGAATAATACTTCCAAAACACTTTAATTTGAAATATCTGCATTGTTTCTAGATATATCTATCCAGATGTATCTAGATATAGCTATCTAGATATAGCTACCTTATCATCTATCAACCTTATTTTTTTCAATGAAATTTCTCCCAGCTCTACTTTTAGCAAACTGCTTTCTATGTTCCACTTATTGTTGATATGTTACCAATATGCTACTACTACTGCTGGTAGTAGAGATAATTTAGGTCATTTTTTGCACAAGTAACCTTCATTGCAGCACTAGTTTACAACAGAAATATATATATTGGACAAGCAAGGAAACAAAGTACAAAGAGATTTAATACACCACGTCAGTACACAATCCTGTAACAACGCAGAGATGGAATCAGTTCTGAGTACCAGCAGTAACACTCAGCTGCCTTCTAATACAGTTGCAAAGGCCAGCAGAAAATGGTTGACTTGGAAAGCACAGGAATAAGAAAGAAGTGTGGCAGCGAAAGAAAAGAGACTTGTGTGTGCAGGTTGATCTATCTGTGAAATATTTCAGTTTGATAGATAATATCATAAAACCTTCAATGAAAAGATTAATGAGGCTGAAAAATTGTTAGCCACTGCCAAAAATATTTTCTCAGAAAGACTACTGTATCTGCATGTATAATGTATCCTTTACATTTTGCCTTTATGTTACATGAAGGGAAAAACAAGATTTAAGAGAATAACAACTTATTTAATCCAGTTGGAACCAACCTTTTTGGCAGGCGTGCTACAATTTAAGCTTGCACCCTCCTGAATACCACTCCAATCCCCTACTACTGCTTTCTGCTCCCTGCCCCGTGCTCCCTACTTGCTCTACCATGTGCCACACAGAGAGGTGCCCCTAACACTTTTGGCATGCATACTCAAGTTGATCACCGCCTGGTTTAAATTCAGCAAAAATAGGGACTATTTTCTTTGTGTTTTAAAAGCAAATTATTAGTACATTTAATCATCAACCTATGCATCTGTTTGTACTTGAACTGTATTAATTCTAGTGGAAAAGAATGAAAGCTCTTTGGGGAGGGTACAGTGGGATTTTTTTTCTAGAGTCAGAACACTTTGTATATGTACAGAGCTCAATAAATAATGATTTTTAATAATGAAATTCATTCTCACATTTTTCACTGATATCAGTTTGGCATGTAAGACTGCAGGTTTAGGATTCTTACACAACAGCACTGCATTAAGGGCTTATGTCACTCTTCACACTGTGCCCTCAGGGCACAAGCAATAAAATAAGGATGCAGAACTAAGAATGCCAGCAATTCAGAATAGAATAGTAATATTCAGGGTGGGAAAGACAATCAGGTTTCCCTCTTCCCTGCCATTCCCTCACAATGAATGTAGAGGAAGAATCCAGCAGCTCATGGTAGTTACTTGATTTTTCTGAAGACTCACCAATTTAATCTTCTATTCTGCAAAGTTTATGCTGCTTTAGCAGAAGACAGGGTGGACAGTTTCTATAAAGTGAGTTCTTGGTCATGAAAGCTTATGCATCTTTGATTCAGTGAGGCAATAAGCTGCACCTCTACCTTGCTTTCAGCCTGACTTGAGACTAACGTGGCTAACTACCTCTCATTACTTTAGCAGTGATACAAGTGACTGGACAAGGTGATGTCATATTAACCAGTGCAAATGTCATAGGGAGGGCAGCCTTCATATCTCCAGCACATAATGACCCCCATTTTTTACATCAACCAAAACACACACTTAGAATGATAGATATAGAGGCTGCTTTATAAGTCAGTAGTCTGGATTCTTACCAATAACAAAAATCAAAGACAAAAAATGGAACTGCTAGTTGTTCAGATTCATTTGCAAAAATGGTGGCCTTCAATTCCATATCCCTCATTTGTGTCCCAAAACAGATGCTTATTTCAGATATACTTGGCTCATTCTTCTCCACTAATGGAAGCTTCCTAGCATTCAGTAAAGATCTGCCTTTATTGTTCTTTTTTTTCTTTCTTTTTTAATACATTGTTTTATTGTTGTTATTATCTTTTCTGAGTTATATATATAAGGCACCAGTAAATATGTAATAAATTTTATTTTTACATGTCCCTCAAGTGATAAAATTCAACACACACCTTACATTTATAAAATAGCTTCCAAACATTACTATTATAGATATAGGATTGTGCTCTTGCTCCAAACACCATTAAAGGCCGTATTTAACTCCTCCAAATTTAAATTCTAGCACTGAACCAAACACCTCCCTACTTTATTTTTATGTTATGTGGGCCCTTCATTTTTTTCTGTGGCAGTATGTACACAGAAACTGCTGCAGTAGTGAAAAGCTTGAACTTTTTTACTAAAAGTTTTGGAAAAGCACCACAACATTTCACACAAGATTAGACACGCATTTCCAGAGAGCAACAACTGATTTCATGGGTTTGATAGATGGCAAGGAGAGTTACAAAGAGCAATCCTCTTCCTCCCCTGTTTCAAAATTTAAATTTGGGCTAGCTCTTGAAAATGAGGATATGTTAGTTAAAGTGATTTTTCAAGATTTTATTCTAACACTGAATTAAGCATGACACTGATTATATCATGGAGCAGGTAGGTCCTCAAGGAATCCATTTCTAAGCACTTAGAGGAGAAGAAAGTGATCAGGAACAGTCAGGATAGATTCACTAAAGGCAAGTCATGCCTGACCAACCTGATAGCTTTCTATGATGAAATGACTGGCTCTGTGGATGCAGGGAAAGCAGTGGATTTGACATACCTTAATTTAGCAAGGTTTTTGATACAGTCTCCTACAGTATTCCTACAAGCAAGCTAGGTTGAATGAATGGACTGTAAGGTGGGTATAAAGCTGGCTGGACCATTATGCTCCATGAGTACTAATCAGTAGCTTGCAGTCTAGTTGGCAGCCAGTATCAAGTGGAGTGCCCCAGGGGTTGGTCTTGGGGCCAATTTTGTTCAATATCTTCATTAACGATCTGGGCGATGGGATGGAATGCACCCTCAACAAGTTCGTGGATGACACTAAGCTGGGGGAACAGCAGATATGCTGGAAGGTAGGGCTAGGACAAGTGACCTAGGCAAATTGGAGAATTAAGCCAAAAGAAATCTCATGAGGTTTGACAAGGACAAGTCAAAGTCCTGCACTTATAGAACAGAAGAATCCCATGCACCGCTACAGGCCTGAGACGAACTGGCTAAGCACCAGCTGTGCAGAAAAGGACCAAGTGGGTACAGTGGACAATACATTAGATACGAGTCAACAGTGTGTCTTTGTTGCCAAAAAGGCTAACGGTATACTGGGCTGTATTAGTAAGAGTGTTGCCAGTAGATCAAGGGACGTAATTATTCCCCTCTATTCTGCACCAGTAAAGCCACATCTGAAGTACTATGTCCAAAGTTGGGCCCCCTACTACAGAAAGGATGTGGATAAATTGGAGAAAGTCCAGTGGAGGGCAATGAAAATGGTTAGGGGGCTGAGGCACATGGCTTATGAGAAGAGGCTGAGGGAACAGGGTGTATTTACTTTGGAGAAAAGAAGACTGAGGGGCAATTTGATAGCATCCTTTAACTACCTGAAGGGGGTTCCAAAGAGGATGGAGCTAGATTGTTCTCAGTGGTAGCAGATGAGAACAAGGAGCAATGGTCTCAAGTTGCAGCAAGGGAAGTTTAGGTTAGATATTAGGAAAAACTCTCACTAGGAGGTTGGTGAAGCACTGGAATGGGTTACCTAGAAAGGTGGTGGAATTTCCATCCTTGGAGGTTTTTAAGGCTCAGCTCAACAAGCCCTGGCTGGAATGATCTAGTTTGGGATCATTTGAGCAGGGTTGTCACGGAGTCACGTTAAGTGCCCCGTGACTGTGAGTGTGATTGGCAGAGCGACCAATCACCCGGGCAGTTCAGGTGCCGGTTACCAGGGCCACCAGGCGGGTCACATGGCCAGAAGGGGGCAGGGCCGGGCCTTTATAAACAGCTTAGGCCGGAGCCTGCCTCGCAGTTCCCTTCTGGCTGCCGCAGGAGCAGGAGCTCTGCAGCTGAGCTGAGTGGCCCAAGTTAGTGGTCGCAGCCTTACCACGCTAACCGGCTGCGATGATGCAGGGAACAAGAACGCCCTAAAGGGAGGTAGGCTTGAGAGCCTTGGTGGGGGCTTGTGTTTATGTTTGGAGCACGGAGACTCTGTGTGGTTTATGTTACAGCCGGGTGGCTTGAGCTTATGTTACAGTTTGCACCGGAGGACCGGGTGAGGCTGTAGGGGAGTGAGGAGGCCTCACAGGGGCTTCCCAGGAGCTTGGGGGTTCCTGGTGCCCAGTAGGGGCACAGTGCCAGCGGGGCACTATTGTCTGTGCCGGAGAGGCACCGTATTGTGCCAGGGAGGCGCAGTATGCAGGGTTGCAGACCCTAGCCCATAAGGGCGGTGTTTTGCTCAGTGGGGCAACCGGACCCAGAGAAGGGTCAAGGGGACAGGCACGGCAGCGATCGCCTGTGCCCCTAGCGCGCGGAGCACGGTAGCGGCCCCTGAGAGGGCAAGGTCCCAGAGCGGGGCAGAGAAAGAGCACGAGGCGCACGGTGTTGGCCCCAGAGAGGGCAAGGCCCCAGAGCGGGGCAGAAAAAGAGCGCGAGGTGTGCGGTGTTGGCCCCAGAGAGGGCAAGGCCCCAGAGCGGGGCAGAAAAAGAGAGAGGGCGAGCAGGCGAGGAACGCTGGCAAGGGCACTGGTATGAGGGCGGCGTTAGCGAGCCAGGCCCAAGGGCGCCAGTATTAGGGCGGCAGTAGCGAGACAGGCCAAGGGCGTAGGGAGCGGGCTGGAAGATAGGAGCCCGGCCCAAAGGGGCGCCAGGTGGGCAAGGAGCCCAGGGTGCCCAAGAGAGAGGGAGAGGGCACCAGAGGGGCGAGGGACCGTACAACGTCCCACAGAACAGCTATGAGGCTTGGGGCATGCTGAAGGGAAGGTTTGGAGGCACGCATAGCCCTTAAGGCGGGGCGCATAGAGATACCCCATTTCGAAGTAGGGGCAGGAACATCGGTACCGTTAACTAGGGGAACAGAGGCAGCCTCCCATATGACTTATTTGTCATCAAAGTCATGGCAGGCGAGGATTCAAGGGTGCCCAGTCCACCCTAACGTGACGGTAGGAGGTGCTAGGGAGTTCACGGCCGCTCCTAGGCCCCACTCCCTCACAAGGGGGTTGGACTAAATGACCTCCTGAGGTCCCTTTCAACCCTAATTTTCTATGATTCTGTGACATGATACACAGCAATCACTGTGTCAGTTGGTTAAGGGACTGTAAGAGAAGAAATAATAAATCAGCCAAAATCTGTACCTTTTCGACCATAATTCTCCTCTACACATGATGAAATAACACCAATTGAAGCAAATTCATACTTAACTATTAATCAATGAATACATGATGTATTAGGAGAAATTAATTTATTGTGCATATTATTAGAAATCAGGAACCAACTGATTACATACAAGCTTAAAGAAGACTACATTTAAAAAACATATCCCCAATTAAGAAAAATATATAAGAATGTGATTAAAAGTGTGTACTGCTTAGGGATGCCTTTCTGAATTAGAACCTATGTTTGAGAGGGCTGTGTCACATCAGACAAGTCACAGAATCATAGCCATAGAAAATTAGGGTTGGAAGGGAGCTCAAGAGGTCATTTAGTCCAATCCCCTGCTCAAAGCAGGACCATCCCTAACTAGATCATCCCAGACAAAGCTTTGTCTAGCCAGGTCTTTAAAAACTCCAAGAATGGAGATTTTACCTTCTCTCTGGGTAACCTGTTCCAGTGCTTTACTACCATCCTAGTGAGACAGTTTTTCCTAATATCTAACCTCAACTTCCCTTGCTGCAATTTGAGACCATTGCACTGTCATCTGCCACCACTGTGAACAGCTTAGCTCCATCCTTTTTGTATGTTATTTGACCACAAGTGCTCTATGAATTTGTCTACACTACAGTAGTGCCATATAAAAGCTGGGACATTCCCAGAAATGGTCTGCTTATCCATTCCTACTGTATGCTTTAAAACTCAGAAATACACTGGTAAAGGTGTGCCAGGGTCTTCTCCAGCAGGCACTCTCAAGTGCACTGAAAACTGAGGTCTCAAGAGTGGTGGCAGATGGATGTCCCAGAGCAGATTTACCAATATTTTCAGGTTTCAAGTGTGCAGGTGGGAATGCATGGGGTGGTCTATGTATATATCTATCTAGATATATCTACCTTATCATCTATCAACCATATATTTTTTTTTAATTTCTCCCAGCTTCCCTGGCTGAAAAACACTGCTGCTGCTGCTGTGATATAGATATGGTCTTATATGGAATTCACAAAGGTTCTATCGTATATTTCAACAGTTCAATAGGTTTTTTTTACAAAAGCCAAATGACTTTTAAAGTTGCAGTGAATGGTAGTTATCAGATGGTAAGAGTGATTTTAAAGTTTCTGTCTACTATGTGTAACATGGGTCTATTTTGTGTTGGAGGTTATTTCCTTCTCAGGGTTTTTTTTCTCCCTGGTTTCATTACCTGATGTTATTCTGAACTTAACTCCATATGTCATTTTCCTGCTACATCCTCCTATTTTTATACAAGTAATTTTGAATGTTATTGTCCCCCCGCCATCTCCAGTTGTGCATCAGCACAAATTTCATAGCCTTATTGCACACACTTTCTTCCATGTCTTTGATGTATGGGGACAGGCTCATTGAGGGAATAACAGGGAGAAAGCTCTTATATTTTCCAATTACAAACAAGCAAGTGATAAATTTATAACCAAATTCAAAAGGTAAATAAAAAAAAGACATTTATATTGACAGTTTCTAGGGAAAGGTGAAACTGTTTGATTGGATCATTCTCACACCAGAAACTAGTTGAGATTGTAGAAAATGTGGTTGCTTTTCCCTTTCTCAGCTGAGGACAGCAGATGCCTAGTGCTCTCTCACTAGCAAGGTAACAAAGCTCTAGACTGGATATATCTTGGGGCTGCCAAACCTGACACTGACAATTCCCGATAACAATATGAATACATGGAACTTGCTGTATGAAAACAATTGTTCACACTGAAAGAGGAGAAATGCCAAATTTCACACATCAGATCATAGGCACTAGAATCCCAATTGCTGGGCAAAAAATGAGGGCTCAAAAGTATTTTTTGTAAAATGCTGCTAGAATGAGGTGGGGGCCACATAAGAAAAGCAAGGTGCAGATTTTGAGTGCATGAACTACTTAAGCATATAATTTAGCTCTATCTAAGGATGGAAAGAAAACCTAGAAGCCTCTTCCAAATATACTCACCCTTCCATCTTATTTTAGAATTATGAAATGGATCAATATTTCTGCCCTTAAATTTTGTCACTTTCAAAAATACCAAAATTTGCTCTTAAAGACAAATTATCCAGCAATGAATGGTTTCACAGATGGCTCTCTTCTTTTAAGAACTAGTAAATAACTCATCTAGTGAGATGACGTTTTCTAAGACATAAAATGCACAGAAATGTACAACTCTTCTGATGACTCATTTTGGTAGACACCAAGGACTTACTACTAGCTTTAACTAAAAAGAAAAAAATCAATGGTTTGAAACTCTGCAGGAAGCATTGCCAGAAACAGAAAAGCTCAGGCTGAAGTATATTTTGTCCACCATTATTTTAAGTTAGCAATAAAGGAAAATTTATAAAAATAATAAATTTGGGTAATATCCACATTGTGAATGTCCCTCTTCTTAACACTTGATAAATTAATTGCATTAACTTTGAGGCTTGAAGTTGCCTTACATGTGTGCTTTGCTGCACAGTAGAGTAACTGCAGTAAAGCATCACTGTCTACACATTCAAAACATATAGGCTGATGTAAACTAATTTACTGCACCATCGGATAGTCCCATTAGACACAAGTACCATCCAATGGCAGAATAAATTACAGTTCTTAAATGCACATGTAGATGATGACATCTGGATTAGTTTAATCCAGTTCAAATTGCACTGAATTTTATTCATTCACATTCATTGCACATATAGATGAACTCAGTGCCTATAAAATATTAATTCTAAGATACAGTTTTCTAGGAACTGTCTTCTCATACAGAAGGTTCAGTTACTTATGCTATGAACAGACATTCACTTTCACCTGGGAGAGTTGCTGCTCTCTCACTAGAAACTATGAGTGTATACGATTTTTCTCCCAGAGCAAAAATGGCGACTCAGGAAACAACCAAAGTTAAATTGCTCCCAGGAGAGTTTCTCCTAGGAGAGTGAATGCCTGTATATATTTCCTTCTGAGATTAACCATAGCACAATCCTCTAGTATCCCAGGGTGCTTTGCCTACAATACTTCCATTCCCCACACTGGGAGATTGTGGGTACATCTACACAAGACGCTAGCAGAGCAACAGCCTAATAATACTGCATAGTAGCACATTATGATACAAACAGTGCTAATACTGAGGGAGCCTGCAGAGCACATTAAAATGTGTGCACAGGGGACCTAGGCTGTGCAACATTAGCACTGTAAGATCTCTGATCTTCCTGGTCTTAGTATTCAACTGTCTATTCTATGAGTATTTTTTTCTGGCAGGAGAACAAAACCAAGAAAATTGTTCCAATTCATTTGAACATGTATATGCAACCTTAGTAACACTGATAAGGCTTTCAAGTGATCTCGGGACATAGCGGGTTTCCACCGAGGACAACATATATAACACTTTTGAAAAACACAGTTCCTCATTTAGGTACCAAGTAGGAGCTGAAAATCCATTGCGTCTTAGAAAAGGGTTTTGGCTGCCCACTAGGATTATTACTTCTTGAAATGCAACTCCTGAATACCAGTGCTTGAGAAAAAAGCATCATTAAAAAAAAACATTTTAGGATCCACTGATAAAAAAAGTATTGAGAGATGGGAGTTGCACCTTTCCCTGAGCATTTCTGTTATGCTCATTCCCACAGTCTCACCTGTTTCAAGAAGGTGTTCTAGGAGCACTCTCAACCTTCTGAAATTAGTTTGTAATATAACCAGCTGTGTCATTCATCCAGCTGAAATGGAGATCACCTTTCAACTATAACCACTTCTTTCCCCATATATTTTTTCCTATAGCTAGCCATAATTCTCTGTTATATCTCTGCAGACTACACTATTACTGCTGCCAGTGCTGTTGCTACTATAATACTTCTTTTATCTATTTTCTAGCTGTTATTTGCCTAATAATTATAATGTAAATGTGCTTTCATAGCTACTGGGCAATTCTTGTTTTTCCTCTCTTCATAATAAATTACTCTTATTACATTACAAACAGGAGCCTGAGGCTATAGATTTGATACCCACAGGCAATTAAAAACTTTCAACCTCATGTCTGATGACTAGGGAATTAAACCAATGTCCTCACATATGTTACAGTCATAATAAAAATTATAGCTACTTGTATCATAAAGGGTGTTATCTATCCTACAAATTTATTTTTCTAAACATTTTATGAGGATGCAAAGCAACATTTTATGGCTTTTATTACTATTTTCGATGTGTATGGTTTGTAATACCATCTTACAAACCTGAAATTAACATTTATTTTCTTGTAGACCTACTCCTTTTCCAATTGACAAACGGTGATTTTCCCTCAGCACCCCATCTACCCCAATTTGTAACAGACCTGAAATCATCATTACAATTGCTTTCAATGTTTGCTTCCTTATAAATGATGCCATTATACAACTCATACCTGGTCTGTCTGAGACAATTAGACCCATTTAAACCAAGTTGTTATTATAAAACAATTTAGTTAAGCCACTACAAAAGGCTTTACAGTTTAAGTCAGACTCATTTTGGTTTCATTGATTACAAATCACTTTAAGTTAAGCCAATAGAAGAGTGTTCTCAATCCTCTGCACAATCTCAACAAAATTGGTTTAAAATCATTTTCAGATAAATAAGTGCAACTTTCATGAGTAGGCAAGGTCTAAGTGCAATTTTTTTGCTAGGGAACTGCAACTGCATAGCCAGCATCAGAGAAATATACTTAGGTCTTTAAAATACAATGGTTTTAAAAATCCACTAACAAATTATGGATTATTTGAAAGCAGATGTTTTCTGGTGGTAACTACTTTATGAATGGCCACATTGAATATTAGTCATTTGGCAGCAATCTTAACTGTGGTGAATGTAGCATGGGTGAACAGAAGTACATTTGCATCTGTTGCATTTGGAAAGTAAACAGATAATTTAAAAGCATTGACCTTTTTTGGTTAGCTTCTTGGGAGTACCGTGCCATAATTTTTAAAGGTACTGTACATTACTAAAGTGCAATAAATATTCACTAAAAATCTACAACAAGAGTATAAGCACTTGATTTGATGAGTTTATTAAAAAGCATCTGTAGGGGAAGTGCATTTAAAAATCTGTAGTTTTTTCCACTGCTATCGCAGCCTTTCATGCCATTAACACACACACATATACACACACACAAAATACATATCGGTATTCATGGGTGACTGGTGTCTCCTGAGTCTGGGGGGTACCGCACAGAAGCCAGCAGCAGCATCGGCAGCAAGGATGGGGCTGGTGTGCACCTGCAGAAGCCGCCGGCAGCGTCAGTAGTGGGGCGTGGCCCTGTCCAAGGGGCACATCCTCCCCCATATCCTCCCTACCAGTCACCTACGTCTGTAGCATACTATAAAACAAAAAGCAAAGAACCCAAAATGCTAGAAGGTTCACTTTTACTGACCTAGAGGACCAAGACTCTCTTATGTACTCTGCATTCATTGCATCTCAGACCCACAGATGAACTGGGATTTACACATCACAAAGAAACAAATCCACACTTCCATGAATCTCTCCTCCTTCATCTAAGCTTAGTATTAACGCTGGACAAAAAAGACACCTTATGAAACAAACAGCCTCTGACATGAGCCCTAAAAAAGCTGATTTATGCAACTAGAGCTTATTCCATAAGAGAAATCTCACTAAATTTAGTGGGGATGAACATACGTATAGAGCTTACAGGACCCTGTGCTTAGTTTTGGTGTTTAGAGAGGGACAGAATCTTCCATTCAAGGAACAATGTAAATAGTTATAACTGACAAAAACCAAAACCATACATATTGATAACATTTAAAGAAATATTATTTTTCCTGAAAGCAATTGTGCTTGAAACACAATATTTGGAATAATGGAAATATAAACCAGCTTCATATAAGACATGTGAGCTTGCACTGCTGGCCTGTCTAAATAGAGTGTTTGTACACAGTTTAAATGGCAGCCATTCTTCTGCAAGAAAATATCCTTAAAAAATGAACAAAATGCAACTGTTAGAGAAGGAGAGAAAATCAAAATGCATATGGTTAGAGGGAAAAGAGAGTATTTTCCCCTAATATTTTCTTAATAGATTATTCCAAACATGTTAAGCTGCTTTTAAGAAATCTAGGTGACTCTAGAAAGATTATGCAAATAATTATTTCATTTCTTCTTCTTTTTGGTGAAGTATCTTCACCATTTTTAAAGCTGTGAAGTCCCAGCATCCCCTATCTCTACCACACAGCTGGCAACTGTATCTAAAGGATTATGCATAATATGCATGTGAGACCATGAAGCAAATATATTTATTCAGAGCAGAAAAGAAGCAGGAATGCTGCAGTCTTCTAGGCATAGAGCTGAGATCCTTAAATACATTTTCATGATTCCTGCCCCTCTATCCTCATGAAAAAGGTTAAGTATCACAAAAATTGTAAAGAAATCAAAGACCCTTCTGCTACTCTTAAGGCTGGGGATTGTTTTCTAAAGGCATGTTAATCTAAAAGATCTTTTCTGCCTTCTCTCCACAAATGCAGTTCTCATTAATATTCATGGTAGTTGCACAAGCATATTTCTCAGTGTGTCATTTCAAAGAGAAACTACCTTCTCAGCCTCAGTTCTAGGTATACAAAGGTTCAGGATTGACTATAAAGACAAAGACTCATTATAGGAATGGCAGTAACTGGACTTCCCATACATTTTAGAATGTACCTGGTTCATCAGCAGAGGTACTAACTAGAGAAAAGCAAGTGTTTTGTTTTATCGACTCACAGGCCATACTGTCAATATTGGCATAACAATAAGAAAACAAAATGAATGAAAGGGTTAAGCAGTACCTAAGGGCTGACAGAGAATGGGACCCCTTTATGCTGGGCATTGTATAATCAGGATGATTAACAGCCCTGAGAGCTTGCAACTTAAAATGTAATTTTTTTCAGTTTGAAATGTAATCAATTTGGAGGCGTGAAGTCTTGTTGTGAGGGGCATCTGCTAAATGGAAAAAATGTGTGATGGGAGAAAGCCATGTTGAAAGAAAGGGTGGGGAAATGGGAGTAGGCTACAGAAAAGAGAGGGAAATAGTGTGATCAAGTAGATGAGGAGGAGACAAAGACTCTGAGACAGTAGTATAAAATCTGAGGAGGGCACTAGCCCCAGTCACAGATTTAGAGGGTCACTAGAATGACGCCCTTCCTGAGACTTTGCTATGGCAGGAATGGTCCCGTGGCATGCTGGCCATAGGGGCCAGGTGCAAGGATGCAGCATCAGCAACCAGGGTCTGAGTCCCCAGGACAGGTAAGACTGACCCCTTACAACACGTTCTGGCACTCTGAAATGCTCCCCCCAACACACACCATCCTACAGCACAAGGGAGTTTTGCCCAGGGCATGAAATCAGTTAGTTACACCCCTGCTCCAAAGGGAGCAAGATGGAGTGGAGTTGCACAAACAGCCAATTGGTGCAACAGACAGACTGTCCAAAAAGAAAACTTCAGATAAAACCTCCAAGGAAAAATATGAAATATTGCACTTGTGAGACACCCTACTGATTAGTTTGTTTGTCAGAAATTATATGTTGGCTTTTTGGTGGCTTATATTTAAATTAAATGGTGTTCCTTGCTCAGTGCCTATTGGATCACTGTTCATGCATTAAACCAAAAGAAATACTAAAGAAATCCCACATGGCATAACAAATGGACCTGCCATAGCAAAAAAGGAAAGTAGAGTAGAGTGCATGAAATGAGCCCCCTCATTCCTTTAGTTGATTCCTTAGTTAATGATTTTTAAGGGTTAGAGTGGAAAGACTGAGTATGCCATGGTGTACCTCATATACTGTATTTTTCCGTAGTCAAAAAATGAGTGAAAGCTAAAGAGCTGGCATTTTCCAAAGAGTATCTTGAATCCAAAGAGGTTAAGATTCACTCTCCTAGTCTAACATATAACTAACTTCAATTTGCCATTGTTTTCTTGCTGCAGCTCCTGCTATGAAACTTCTGGTCATTTTTATATATGCTGGGTTGCCCTGTAAAACTGAATTTAAAATCTAGGTCAAAAAGTAGTAATGCCACTTAGAAAATTAGAGCCAAGAAATTCAGCTGGTATGATATCTGTGCTAATTCATATCAGCTTAGAATCTGGTCTCAAGAGCCTGTTAAGCCAAAACTCAATAGATGTTATTACCAGAGGGGTTAATGCAGACAACTACAATGTAAATTTGCAGCTTTTTGCTTTCCCTGATTTCAGGCACAGCAAGCAGGGACTATAATTAGAGAATGGGTAGTCGGCACTGTTCACCAGTTGTGCGTAAGCTTTAAACTAATAACTCAGCAATTAGAAGAAAAATGAGCAGTAATTACACACATTTTACTCACTGCTAGACAGATGGAACATTTTCTGCTCATTATTGGCAAACTCACTACGTTTATTTCATTTTTAGTGTTTACTGTTTGTTGTAGTTTGATTAGGAATAATTACAGGCTAGGAAAAATATGAAAGAACCAAATAGTCTTTTTATGTTTTTTTAAATGGAATACAGCCACTTCCACCCCCATCATCTTCAAGATGAACACAGCCTCTTCACACATTATTATTAAAATAAGACAGCACCTTACAGAGCTTGGCAGCAGAGCAGGTTGTTGTGCTAGCCTTCTACTTCTGAAGGGCTGACTCAGATGTCTCTCCATATTGCAAAGCTATAGCATAAACTGGTATACATTTATTGCAATTAGTATTTTGGGGTCAGAAGAGGCCCTAGAACCAGAACAGAATCAGAGAGGTACTTCAGGCCATGCCTGAACTGAGGAGGAAAGCAATTCTTGTGTTACATTAGTTAACTATGTACATCAAGAATGCAGGCAGTAGCTCTCAGTGTGGACCTATTACATTTGGAGCTGTTTCAAAAAGGGAACATTTCAAAATGGCAGCAGCTGTTTTATTCTATTTGTCAGGAGTGGGCAAGCTTGCTACAATGCTAATATAGCAAAACCACTCCAGCTTTAACACTGCTTAATCCAGGTTATACATGACTTAGTACTAGCCGTGATGACAAAGCCTGAAGAAAAACCAAACCAGCAAGGCTTTTCAGCCTTTTCAGCCCATAGGCCAGATGAGTAATGCCAGGTCTGTCCATAAGCCAGATGTGGTCCATAGGTCTGATCTGGCATGTGGTGATGGGCCCAATCCAGTCCCATGGAAATGCAGCTGCATGGGAGAATCCCAGCTGAAGCCTGATGCAGCTATGTGGAAATGGCTCAAATAGGCCCCAATCCAGAGGCATGCATTTACATCCTGAACACCTAAATCAGGCCCTGGGCAGGCTGTTCCTACACAGCTACATCAGGCCCCAATCCCCTACAGCTGCATAAAGGACAGGCCAAACTGTTTCCGCACCCAGCTGAAGCTGATCCAGCCATATGGGGCTTGAAATTTGGCAGCAGAGGAGCAATGGCAGCATTAATTGTCACTGCTCCCTCACTGCCACATTTCCACACCCATGGAGAAACTCATGGAACAGATTATGTGGCTCCATGGGTCAGATCTGAGTCAGCCTTCTCCTCAAATGTAAGATTAGGTTAAAAATATGAGGTAAAAATAAGTAATAATAGTAAAAAAAACAAACAAACCCCAAAATCCCCACTATTTATTTGTTTTCTAGTCCTTGAGCCTTTAAACTGATAAGTTTTCAAGTATATCTCTGTAACTAAGAAGGCTAGCTCATTTTCTGTTAAAAAAACCTGAAAGTTTATATTCTTAGGACTTCCACAGCAGTAGCTTTCAGGGAAAAAAATCGTATATGACAAGGTTCATGCTAAAGCGATGAATTACCATTACCACATTGCATAATAGGAATTTCTGAGACTTCCACCAGTGGTTTTCAGGGAACAGTTCTGAAGCTTCTTGCAGGCTGCAGTATCTGTAATTAACATTTCTAGAGGAGGCACATGGAATATAACTGCTGCTGGGAAAATCATATGCAGAAGCCCCTGTAGTTTCATTTTAGGTTACACTTGAAGTCTTTTAGAGGGCCAGTGAGAAAAGGGAACATGGCAAACTATTCATAGAGTCAGCCACACATTCCAAGTGTCACTGGCACAAGGGAAGAATGCCTTGGAAGGGACATTTTGTGCTGCCAAGCACTGATGAGCAAGCACGCCTTTCACTAGAGCAATTAGTCCAGATTCCAGCCCGGGGTTCTCTCAAGACAGCATGAGACAACACAATAATAATGGGGAAGAGGTGCAAACCATGAAAATTGAAGGGGAAAGTGAAGCTGTTCTAAAGACAGAAGACTGTGAAGGCCTTCTGTATCTGGGATGCTTGTGCATTGTGATGAGCCCTGTTATTTAATATTTTTGGAGATTAAATTTCTACAGGACAAAATCAAGGGCTCAGTAACAGGTTTATACTGGGACAAAACTGGAGCAGAGGCCTGGGACCTAACATGTTTCGAATATACACTGTAATGGAGCTGAGAGACTCAAGTAAAACAAGGCTGGGCTCTAACATAAACAAGAATTGGAGCTTACAACATTGCTGTCCAGCTGCAAACTTAAGAGCTATCTTCTCCCAAGCAAAAATACATATCACATTGTTCAATTTAATGTATTTTAAACCCATAGTTATGATTCATTCATAATCTTGTCGGGTGATATTTCAGCTCAGCTGATCACTAAAAACAAAGAAGAAAAAGGAAAAGGAAATGGAAAAGGAAATATATATATCCTACCTACTTTGCTGATGTCAGTTACACTGTAATCTGATGAAAACATTTGTCTTGAAGTCCCAATGAGTTCAGGCAGGCTAAATACAGACATTCAAAAAGTCTGAGCATGAACTGATTCAGTCTCTGTAGGTTAGTCTAACCTGTGTAGATTGAACCGATTTGCAAGTGAATAGACATTCACTTTTGATTCCGGAAATGCAGGCACATGCCTGCAGCAGTTCAGGCTAGAAGCTGGGGGGGCACTAGAACAAGCCCTTGCTGCAGGGAGGCTATGCTGAGGATAAGGTGTGGCCAGGCCCCACCAGGCTGAGTATGACTGGGGAGGGGGGGGTGCTGGTTTATGTGCACTTCTTCCTTGTGGGGGGTGGGACTGGTTTATGTGCACTGAATTTCTGTTCTGTTACAGGTTTAAGCCAGTTTCTGATCATTTAAACTGGTTTATGTATAACTTCTGCCCATAGCCCAAAAGACAAAGGGATCCCTGTTCACACTGTAAAGTTGTGCTCTTACATGACACAAGCTTCATTATATCTGGCACAACAACATCTATATTTGTTATGCCACTCTCAGCATTTCTAGCCAATGAGTAGAACATGTGGAATTGAGAAAATTATATAAACATTTCTAAGTTAATTCTTTGTGAGCAACTTAGACTCCCAATAGTTGACAGTCTTCCTGTGTTTTACTTTTTTTCCTGTATCTGCAGCCTACCTGGCTACAAATGCATGTAAAAAAGAAGAATGAGCAAAGCTCTAATTAATCTTGCATCCTCTGAAATTTGCCTCAAAAGTTTTCTTTCCTTCTTCATTAAAATTTAGTGCCATGATTCCTAGCTTGAATCTAGATTTAAAACACAAGCACTTGTTTGAAGTTTTCTCTCAAGAAAAAGTTAATAAAAAATAACATTATTTTAATAAGACTCCAGTATGGGCTAATGTCTTGCAGGCAAATAGAAAATAAGATCCCAAAGGCTTCTGTTTTCTCTATTCATGTAGATTATATCAGCCATCTAGTTTTACTCTGCTTTGGCAACAATACATGATTGAAAGTCAGGCTCAAGTCATCAGCATTCAATTCATCACTGCCTTCGGTGAAGCCTGTATTATTAATTACATGCTATACAAGGTTTTACTAGTATCCCAAAATGGGTCTTGTAACAATTTATAAAACACTCTGATTAAGACTACTTTAATTTTAGAGCCAAATAAGGGTTAGCCTGTGATTCAAACCATAAAGTTTGACAGTGCAAGGTCACTGTTGATAGAGGGAGATGGACATTTACACAGTACAGAAAGAAACAATGGAACAAATGTCTTAAATGAATTCTTTATGGGGTGGGCTATCTACTTTATAAGAGAGCTGGACAAGCTAACAGGGTCTTTTCTCTGAGTTGCAGAAATTGAATCCCCCAGTCTGCAGGGAATGGCACTGAATGATTCCGACAGGTTTGCTGGAAGTTAGGTCCCGCTAATCATCACACTGTATTTTATAAATAGTTGTCCATCTGTGTATTCAGTCTAAATGGTAGCTTGAGCATGAGGAAGGAGTCAGGCTGGCACCTGTTTTTACTCTACCTACACAATTATTGAAAATACATATTGACAAAAAGTCTATAGAATCCCATACTTTCCCCCCAAAATCCCACACTGGATGGGCTCTTGGCTAAGAAAATGGAAAGAGGCTGTTGATGCGTAAGGTGTCCAATTTTTGATCACTGAAAAAGTCTTCATTAAAATCTAAACAATCCTTGTTTGGGGATATCAGTATTCAAAGATGGAAATGTCATGTCTCTACTACCAAAATCATATCTATAAAATGACAGAAGTTTAAGTGTTTAAAGGCACTGTAGACACTATTACAATTGCTTCAGAGGGCTTTCAACATCCTGGGCATTGTTTCTGGTGTCTCTGAAAACTTTACATGCTTCCTCCCATTTTAGGATGATTCTTGTCTCCCTGGATATGCTCAAAGAATTGTTCTGAAAAAAGTGGAGCTTTAGCACATCTGAATTGTTTACAGAAATTCAGTTCTTCCACCTACATTCCTGTTATTTCAAGCTATTACTTCATCCTCCCGACATTCCTATTATTTCAAACAGCAAGCTTTCAAGCTTTGCTTCAGTCTCATTACTATATTTACATTGCAGAGTGTTGAGAATGGTCTGAAATGTCTAAGTCAAGCTTTCAAAGCCCACTGGGCTTTGTTGAAAGAAAAAATTCAAAATAGTGACCACAGGAATCAGCAGAACCTTCACATCATTACATACCACTGCTGTTTCCCTTTTGGAAGCACCACACTTTTCAGTAGGTGATTATTTATATTTAATGCGATTAAATATAATTAGAGACAAAAAAAAGAAAAGCTAGGAATTGAACAGTTTAGCCACATATGTATGTATTAATGTTCTACATTAGAAAAAATCTGTCACTCCAGTAGGCTTGTATACATACCACCATTGACAAGGGGACATCATACATGTGGATTTCAAGGACCATAGCAAAGTAAAGAGGTCTTGGTATAAATGAGAAATAGATGGACTATGTTTCTTATATGGATAAACCCCCTTCTGGGAAGTAAAACAATTGTCAATTCAGTTTCTACATATGAATTTCAACAATGTACTTTAGCTTCCAAAAATAAGAGTCTGATATTTTAATATTCACTAAAAAGTTTTACATAACCATACACACACATAAAAATATTTATAGCACAGTTACAGTAACATGATAAACATAACCATTACAAAGCTAATGAAAATATGCTTGATAATTTCAGACTAGAAGTGAAAAAGACAGCACAGAATTTTTTTTCTCCTGTTTCTATATGTTTCTTTCTAGAAACCCTAGAAGGAGTTTTATTAGTTTGTTTGCATACAAGTTTAAAAATATCAAGTTTGGTCCTCCCTGTTTTGCTCTAGGTACCCAAGAAGGACCCAAGGATGTGGTTTGGGAGCTTTCTCAACTCTTAATTGAAAGTCAAGGTGCTAAACTTTTAGCAAAAGAACTTCCTACTTGCATTTAAATTACTTGAATGCTTTAAAGACAAAGCAAAAGCACCACCTACCCCCAAAAGTTTTAAGAAGTAAAGATGGAAACCATTTCCCCTCTGTCAGGGTTCACTTCAATGATGCCTATGGCTAGGGATAGAAAATACACATAAGCCAGTATAAGTGATTGGAAACTGGTTCAAATCTGTAACACAACAAACATTTAGTACACGTAAACAGCTTTCAAAATGGCTGAAACAGGTTTAAGATAAACCTGGATAAATGTAGTATCAGATTAAATTGATTTAGGATAAATTAGTTTCATCGTTTCTAGGGTCGGAAGGGACCTGAGCAGATCATCTAGTCCAACCCCCTGCCATGGCAG
>NW_017728906.1:41172559-41181180 GCF_001723895.1 Crocodylus porosus
CCACCAGGTTGGTCTGACAGGACCTGCCACTGATGAACCCGTGTTGGTTACCCCTAAGCATGCAGTCCCCTGCTAGCCCCTCCTGGATGTGTGCCAGCATAATTTTCTTGAACAGCTTGCCTAGGATTGAGGTAAGACTAACCGGCCTATAGATTTCCCAGGGTGCGATAGTTTATTGAACTTCTGTCCCAGATCCCCTCTACATTCAAGTGAACTCACAGTTCCCCAGCATCCTAAGATGCTTTGCACCTCCCCTGGAAAAAAGCCTCACAGGATGGCTGGGCTAGTCTTTGCCCAAGTTGTCTGCTCCAGCTGAGTAGGGAGGTGTGCTCTAGTGGCCCCCAGCTTCTGTCATGGATCACTGAAGTCATATGGCTGCATTTCCAGAATCAAAAGTGAATGTCTGTTCACTTGTTTATCAGTTCAATCTATGCAACTTAGACTAACCTGCAAAGATTGAATCAATTCAATCTCAGGCTTTTTCACTGTCTGTACTTAGCTCTAGGCTCTATCCCTGTTCCGGGTAGAGTGCTGGGAGCTGTGCATCCTGGGATGTTGGAGGACTGCAGATTGCTCATTTTATCTCCAAGGAACAGGCAGAAATTACCCTGACATGAGCTAGGTAGCACAATCCCAAGTTAACATGCACCTGAAGTGGCGTGACTTTGAGGCACTCAGAGAACACTTAAAACTAGTTAACGAGCTTTAATGTGTGGACGCTTACTTTTCAAGTGCCTTTAGTATGGTCTCAGTGTAATGTCCAACTGCATCTTCTGCCTCATATTAGAGGCCCTAACATTCATTAGTCAAACTCCTGGCTAATGCTTAAACTGTGATTTGCTGAATGAAATAACTGCAATCTCTCCACATCTTCTCTTGCTACTGGGTAATACTGTTCCCTCATTATAAGTGAGGGAGCCATGGAAGAAAAATAGCCTGCACATGCAGGCGGAGATGTATTGAACTACTCATTTTTGCTCTGCAAGCACAATGTACTATTTACCACCAGTATAAGCTCCATTATTTGGCACATTTCATAACAGGTTCACCACAATGGAACCTGCAAGCTCAAACATTTCAACATTTGGTGCCAGTGCAATCTTTAAAGGGTTTTACCAGGTTTGGCTACAGCACAGAGTATATGCATCTATGCAGTCATTCATGCAGTGATTAAAATCCAAGAAGCTCAATGCTCTTTATGAATGACTATAAGTATCAATATCACCCTTTACAGATGAGGAAACTGAGTTGCAGAGATGTTAAAACTGGATCCCAGATCCTGTCCCAGGTGCATGAATTGTTACATTCCTGGAGGCTCCAAACTCAATTTTCTGTAGGCACATGGCCCCACCAGCATAGAGCTGCATGCCAGATTAGACACTAAGTAACCTTCCTAAAATCAGTGGCAATGCTCATAGCAACAACTGTCTTGATCCCACTGAGCTACATGGGTATTTGCTTTTTATTTCAGTGGGACCAAGTTTTCGACATTGCCTATAATTTTCATCCACCTCCCAACAAATGTTGCATATGTCTTAAGGAGCCGAAATATAATCCTTTCCCTCACATTGCCTCTACATTGGGCTTTATTAACAAAAAGATCATTCCAAAAAGTACCCACTGAACACACCTCAGTTTAAGCATTCTGCCAAGGCTCAATACTTCCTGAGGTTCCTTCCTTCAGGTCTTGTCTATACTAGACATTAACTCCTTCTCGTTAAGGGAGATTTCTACCTCCCTTACATCCAGGGTGCAAGCTAGCTCGCCATATGTCTCCATTAAACTGCAATTCCCTGCTGATCTCCAGCACCTATTAACATAGTAGGCTTAAGAAAAATCCTTCCCACCAGCATGTTACATAGCCTTTTTAGAAAACATGTAATTGAGCTAAGACCAGGGTAAAACCACCCCCCCCCCAACACAACACTATACAAAAAACCTTCTTTAAAGCTGGAAGAAAGCAAGTAAATGAGAGCTAATCCAGATATCTTTACAACAGGTCATATAAAGTTACTGATATTACTAACTGCACTCTGTCACATACTGTACTAGGATTCTGTTAGGTTCCTAGGTTTACTTCTGACACATTCAGTAGCTATATTTCTCAGCTGGCTAGCAGCACTGAAGTATGCCACACTACAAACAAAAAAAAGTGTCAAAATTTAAGATATTTTGAAAAATAAACATACTTTATTATAAACCAATTCAGTGACACAAAGCATTCAATTTCCAATTATCAGAAAAGAAAAGGAAATAATTAAGCATGGTTCAAAATTCTTAACCTAAGGGTTTTTTTTGTTCTGCCTGTTAATATCTGTTATTGGTAAGACAGTATCATTCAAAGGCCCAAAAGATTCAGCATGCTCTGTAGAAAGAAAACAGAAACACAGAAAGGCTAAAGTTTAAAGGTAAAGTTAGAGGCATTAGGCACCTAAAGTTACAGAGAAATGCCTAGCTTATACAAGTGCTTAAACAGGTTAAAGATATAGAAGATATAACCTGTACCCAAAGGGTGTTGTCTGTCTATGCCCTTGGAGCAGCACAGCTACAACCAACAACCCTTAAGTAGGTTAGGCATCTACCTCCCCTTGATTTAAATGACTCCCTCAAAGTCAGAGTAGGAGTTCATGGCACAGCTGAGTCTTAAGGTTTTGTGCTTAAAAAACAGACTACAGCTCAGAAGATCTGCTCTCTCTCTTTTTTAGTTTATCCATAAACTGCAATTTATACTGTTAGAGCTATACATTTCATTTACTATTAAAGATCACCTTATTTTTGATGTTCTTCAATAAGATACAAGAGTGTGCTGCTTTTGTATTGTAGCACAAAAGCAAGTTGAGAAGAGACCTTGCCATCAGAACTCAAAAACTGTGGAAGATCCAGTACCTGCTCCAAGCATAGCTGAAGGAGGATACTAGTGATTCACTTGCTTTCTCTAAAATCTGAATTATGAGCTTTGCCACCCCCAGAGAAGCCATTTGTTCTTATTATGGGAGTGTTTGCATTCAGGATTCTTACCTAATTTGTGCTCATTTTCTCTCCCCAGCATGAAAAACAAATTATCTTGTCTAATACAGGCTGGTGGAATTTCAAGGCAGACCATCGCATGAAAGTCTGAAACAAAAAATTGGAGCCTTGCTTTCTCAAATTAAGATTTAGGTCTAGGTCTTATTCTCCCTACAAGTAGTTGTAAATCTTTGCTGCCAAAATATATGTGGTTTACCCCAAGCATACAATCATATTCAACACAAGGAGATGCATAGCTCTCTCACTAGCACCAGGAAGCATTGTTAAACTGCAGAGCACAATGCTATTATATCCTGGGAGCCACAGAGATCTCCTATTCTCTTCAGGGTACAGCTTTACTCTGGGCACACCTATACACGCACTTTCGTGTTCATTACCTACTTTAATGCGCATTAAAGTATCATGTAAAAAACCATGCTTTTCACTTAATGCACATTAAAATAGATGCATATTAAGCATCCCTTAAAAAACATGTGCTTTAGTGAATGTGCTTTAAGCCAGGCTTATACACATTTTCCTAGTACCTCACTATGGAGGGCACTTTTACACATGCTCTGAAAGACGCTCTAATTGAACTAATTGAAGTGCCGCAGTGACTTGTGCACAGCATCCACGCTTCAAAATGGTGGTGGGGGTGCTAGAACTAAAGCTTGTTCAACAAGCTCTAGTTCAAATGCCCCCACTGCTATTTTGAAGTGCCAGGATGCTTATAAACAAGATGTGGGAGGCTGCTGGACCACAGCAATTACCACACTCCAGCAGACTCGATTAATCAGGTCTACTCCGATGTGCTATAATTACAGTGCGTTGGAGCAGGCTCTGTCCTCATATGCAGGCACCCAGAGGTACTATATTAGTAAGCATTAACTAGAGCATACTAATGCACATGTAGACATGCCCTCTATCATGTACAGAGACATCTTGATCCAACAGCTCCAGGTGGTGAAATCATCCACCTGAATCAGTGCATCTAATTTGTTAACAGCACTATCTTCCACACATAGTGCTGCACATAGACCACTTGGATACTGGGGAATGCAAAAATCATTTGGACTAGAACAACATTCAAGATGGCTGTCTAGCTCAGTGGAAAAAAACACTCATCTGCTACTATAAATGCTAGTTATTCATTTTTTTAATAGTCACTGGATAAAATGCATAAAAAGAAGAGCAGAATGGGGGATGCACATGAGATGTAACATGAGGAAATCATTTCCAATGTGATGGGAATATCATTAAGTTATTCTTAATAGATTGATTTAAATACCTTGGTTTTCAGCTGATAATGTTGTCCCCTCAGATTCATGACTCACTGAATCTCATTTTGATTTTTGATGCCCAAGGTCAATTTGATAAAAAAAGCCTTGATGACATGCAGAATTGGAGCCTCTGTATACTTCTGATCTACTTCAAATAAATCATCCTTCAAATGTACTTTTTGTAGACAAATTTGAGTGAGACTGACAGGGTTAATCAAGGGAAAAAAAATGTAACCATCAGATAAATGCACTATGCTGACTGAACCAATCTTAGGAATAAGCATATTACAGATTTATGGGTGAACTCATGCCAGTAATTGTCAGTTATAGTGAGTTTGGTTGACATCCAAGAAATACCAAGAACAAATCAAAGATTCCTTAAAGCAGGTTGTTAAAATTAACATCCCACCAGTCAAAACAATTTAAGATACCATTATCCTGTGTAGGAGGATAAAGGAAAACAAAACACCCAATTAGTATACTCTTCTTAGATGGTATTTTCCAGCTCACTCTGATATAAATGGCAAAATGTTCAGTTCTTTGGACAGAGCACAACTGACCTCACAGTTACTATTAAAACTTCAGCATCTGCCAGTAGTCACCAGAAGTAGGTACAGACACTATCTGTATCTCCTATCACTGTCTTCCTACCACACAGACACTACCTGTATTTCTTAAAGAGAAAACACAGTGCTGTTAACAATCACTTGAAATCAAATGCTGTTGAATTATAAGCCTTTCAATAGCAAACAAAGTATTTTTTAAAGTATTGCATTTCTTTTGGCAACTGTTTTTATCCAGCGCATTATGCATTATTCTTCAAAACTGATGCAGTGTTTCCCTAGATGTCTTATCAAGTATGCTATAAACAATTAGATGCAGTTATTCCTTTGTTGGTGACCTGTCAAAAGAATACTTTTAGTGACTCCTCATTTAAACTAATCAAATTAAATGCTGTCTTCCTCCAAGCAGGGGGCGTGAACCCACCATAGCTATTTCTGTTTCATAATACATTGTCTTTGATCTGCTTGCATTACTCTCAAAAATTTAAATATGTCTTGTGCATAAGGCAAAAGAGAACCTTTGGTCAAATTAACTGCTGATGTTATTCCCTTGGCCTCAGCAGAGTTAAGACAGCAGAAAATATGGACAGTTTTCTTTATTTTGAATAAGCATGTTTACTTACAGTCTTTGTAATTAGATAGTCATTTTTATTTGATTGGGAAAGTGATAATAAAAAGGCTTGGCATAGTGTGCGTAAATTATCATTCCCAGCAAAGGAAAGGATACATTTTGTTTGGAAATGCTACAATATACTTAGATTTCCAAGTAATAATTATACATTCCTAACACTGAGCAATGTAAACCATTTTTTTAATTTACTTCAGAGATTTGTTAGTGTTGTAACCAGAACACAAGAGTTATTCAATATCAAACCCCACGGCAATGTGTTGAAAGCTGGCAGAGGAGGAAGAATTAATATTCTTTGCAATTAATTGAAAGTAAAACTGCATTTTGTAGTATGATCTGAATTATTCCAAGATAATAAATGGTAAAATCAAAGCCTTGGACCCAAGCATATAATTGTACATAAACTAGAAAAAAATCCTAAAAATAAGATGGGTTAAAAAAACAGGGTTTTTTCCTGCAGGAAGGAATTTAAACTCATTTTTACCAAGCTCAAAGCATTACTTTTAGAACAGGCAGGTTGTCTCCAAGCTATATCAACCCTGTTCATCCAACCTTCCATTTTGATGGATGTATTTAGGTCTATGTGAATCAACTTTGCCCCCTTCATCCAAGGAAGAAGGAAAATGACATTGTTTAGGTACCTGAGGTGACAACTCTGTCACAAACACATATCAAATCTTACAATAGGATTCAATGCAGGCTGTTTCACATTGCATGCTGAATTCAGTATATTTTGTTAAACCATGAAAATGTTGAGATCCTATACTATCCTACTTGAGCTTTAGGCCAAGCAAGAACAATAAAGCCCTTTCAAACTATTCCATGAAAGTTCCTAAAACCCACAACGACAGCAATCACCCTCAAATTGGTGCTGCTTACCTGGTGTTTAAAAAGTAACACCTCTACTTATGAAAATTTTTTTATTATTTTGCAGATTCATAAGCTCTAAAATCTTACAGCAGCAACTAAGAAGTCAGCCTGGCAGATTCTTTTTTTTATTCCAAATTGTATCAACAACTCCTGCTCTAAATCAGTTAGATCAAACTCAGGCCAGTAAATCCTATCCCAATGCTGTCAGTCATCTGCAATCTGAACCCACAGTTAATACATTTAACTAGGAACAGTTTATTTGCAATTCCTTCCATACTGAAGAAAGAACTCTAATTTGGGATGTTGCCATAGTATAAAGGAGAGAAGCCACGTTACTACACCTATGCTGGGAAAATGGAAGTCTTAATTTTCACATTTGTGGCTATTTTCAGTTTAATTTGTTTTGTTTTGATTTTGGTTTACATTGTTACAAATCTACCCTTGTCATTTATCTCACAATGATATACCATCAGTCCCTCAGCTCCTCTGGGAATCTAAATGTCACTTGTTCCATTAGTGGGAGCTGTCAAACAAGCTATGGGTGCATTATTTTTTAATACCTCTGCCACCTGACAAGATTGAGTCAAATTGCATTATTATGTACTTCACTGTGAAAAGATGGTCTTTTCCATTTCCCCCTATTTTTGGAGAACAGGCTAGTTTATTTTTGCACTATTACTATGATCACCCGCCTGTGCCTTTCTTCCAGCATCACTGCCTCAGGACAGCTAATTGTGATGTTAAACACAGTCTTTCTGCCTGTCTATCTTGAGGATAAGGAAAGTCGTGGGTGAAGTGTTGGATTGCAATTAAGCTTGACACATGCACAAAGCATGACCTTCTCTAGACTCTTAGATATTATGATTGACCACGTCAAGGAGGGAGGGGATAGTTATAAGGCAACCCCTAAGTGTTGTGGGATCCCTTTGACATACACTAGCTCATAACTCAGCAAAGGAAATTTACTCTGAAAATTATGCTTAACAGAACAGTTTTATCAGAGTCTGAAAATGACCTTAGGAAATGGGTTCAGAGGTCCTACTTTACTGACTGCTAAACCATGGTGCTCTGAAATTATTCTTTGAAATGGACTGTTATTTGTACACCTCCAACACTGGCTCCAATTGCTCCTGGAATCCTGATCTGAACTGAACTCCACATGGAGTGAAATGAGTTAGGTAGTTTCAGCTCTGACTCCAATAAATACCAATTCACATCACAAGAATAACTATTTTTAATACACTGTGACAACTTAGATGGTCTGTCATCTGTAGCACTTCCTTTTGAGCTGACATAGATAATATATCAAAATCAGCCCTTGAGAAGGTGTTCACTTTAGGCCAAGAATGAGACTATTACGTAAAAACTAATTTGAACAGTATTAGCTGATACAGAGATACATATTTACACAGAATATAATCCTATTTAAAAGAATAAGGAGGGTATCTTTATTGTTTAATGTCACTGTACTTCTCTTACATTAAGATCATCCTATATTTAATTGTTTACTATTTAAAATAGGAATTACCATACTGCATCACACCAGTGGTACCTATAAGTAGCATTCTATATCTAAAAATGGAAACTACGTGTATCATAATAGCACTCTGAATCTTCATTGTGCTAGGTGCAGCATAGCCAGACAGTAGACCTGTGCGAAGTGGCTAGTATTCGCTTCAGGTTCGGATTCAGCTGATTCAGGGGACAGTGATTCAATTCAATGATTCAAATCACTGTCCCAAATAGATTCAGCCAAATAGACCAGCTCTGAGTCAGCTGCAGCTCCCTGCTGCAGGCACCAGGGACTGCCCAAATCTGATTCAATGATTTAGGTGCTGCTGAATCTCTGAATCAGTCAGGCTGTCTCCACCAGCCTGGCAATGGCTGCCCCGCCCACCCCAGCTCCCAACACTTGTTAAACAAAAACCCAGATTCAGCAGGTGCTGCTGAGCAAGGGGGGCAATCCCTGCTGCCCCCCCTGCCCCATGCTGCATGGGGGGCTCTTCACGAGCCCCCTAACCCTTCCCCTTGCTTCTCCAGCCCCCCCACATGGGTGCCCCACCTGGGCCAACTCCAGCCCTTTAAGAAAAAAATAAAAAAACATGGAAAAAACCCCAGACACTCCACTCCTGCTAGCAGGGGGCGATCCCCATTACCCACCACTGCATGTGGCTCTGCATGACCCCCCAAAGCCCCAAGGCCACTGCACAAGCGGTGAGTCCCAGGGCTTTTCTCAGTTTTTTTTTCTTAAAGGGCCAGAGCTGGCCCAGGCGG
>NW_017728906.1:41181280-41183416 GCF_001723895.1 Crocodylus porosus
GGGGGGAAGCAGGGATCGCCCAGCAGCACATGATGAGCACTGGGGGCGTTTCTTAAAGTACCAAGCTGGGACAGGTGGGAACAGCCATGGAGGGGCTCAGGGGGCTGGCAGGGGTCCCCCCATGGTCCCCTCCCCCCATCACTACCCCTAGTACTTACCAGCTCTGAGTCAGCTGCAGCTCCCTGCTGCAGGCACCAGGGACTGCCCAAATCATCAAAGCTCTCTGAATCTTTCCTGAAGATTTGGAGAGCTTTGAATCAATTCAGACCTTTAAATTGGTCCCCTGATTCAATTTGGATTTGGAGATTCGGCCATTGAATTGGGCTGAATCTTTTCTGAATCAAATCACCACCCAAAGCTTCACGCAGCCCCACCAGACAGTGAAACAGTTTATACCCCAAAGAGATTAAGAACCTTAAGCTTATGAGAAGTAACTGAGGGATATAGTGTGGAGATGGGAAGGTGAGGGAGCCAATGGAAATAGGAGCTTGAATATTTTTAATTTTCAAAATTATATTTAGAAGACTAGAAGACCCATCACCTTCATCCTCTAGAATGACCTCCGGCCCCTGACCTACCTGTTTTTATATTTGTGAATCCAAGAAATTCGAAGTAGCCCTCTCAGTTACAGCAATACATTACAAGTCAAAGTCTGCTGAAATAACTCCAAAGTCAATTCCTGAGATGTGTTAAAAAATACAGAACCCTACACAAGTCTTTTAGATTGTGGTTATTTTTATCAATATAACTTGTAATTTCAAAAGAATATATATCATATTTGATCTATTATTCAAAAGATCATGGTTAATTAAGACCAATTACATTGACATACAGTCACTTCTTATTTACTGCACCACATCCATATCAGCCTTTCCATGATTTTAAGTAAAATCAATGTTTAGCTAATGCACTATAAAGTACCATGAAATAAAATGTTCTCTGCTATGTTTTTAATTGGGAATAAGTACAATTCATTAATATGAAACTCCACTCATAACAGGTTCCCATGAATGCTTTGCTGAAAACTGAAAATGCCTGGAATAGGAAAATTTAGGAATTTATTAAGTGACAAGCAAGGCAGGCAGTACTGCATAATTAATTCTTTATTAGTTATGTCAGTATTTTATGAATTATGACTTTGAAAAAGGAACATTTTTTGTGATAAGTGGGAAAGGATCTTTGCCCTTAATCTTTTTATCTTGCTTAATATTTTTTCATTGATGGATAAATTCTGAAGTAAATGGGACTATTTATAAAATATAAATGGCCCTAAATTATTGTGTAATTAAATATACATAGTGTATATAGTGGCAATGCTATTAACTTTACACATCATCTCATATTTGCTCTTCCTTTCTAGCTTTCCATCTACTACTTTGAGTTATCCTTTTTTTGTCATAGTAATACTTATATTGTAAGCTCTTTGGTTCTGAGACTTTCTTGTTTTATTTGTCATTGTGAACTCTTCTACCAATTTTGTTACAGTTCAATTCACCCAAATAAAAAGGATCAACACAGGTTTATGACCAATTAAAGTTTCACTATCCCTCAATATTGGGATTTAATGGTATTTAAGTCAAGTTGGACTCCCTCTTGCTACAAAGAAGAAAAATAATCTTTTTGTCATTTGGTCAATTTAAAATATAAAGCTGAAATTTTAGTCCCATTATACGCACCATTTTGGGTCAACTTTATGTGAGGCTAAATCAAAGCTCTATGTATAACAATTTTTTAGATGTTCAAGATATAAAAACAGCTCCCAATTTAGACTGACCCATTAGAAGAGTATAATTGCACAAATGAGAATACATGGGGGCAAAAAAAATACAAAGGACAAAAGTCATTCTGTACTTTCATATCAAGAAGGATATAGCAAGTAGGGCTGTGCAAAGCTTCAGGTGGTGATTTGATTCAGAGGAGATTTGGCCCAATTTGGTGGCTGAATCTCCAAATTCGAATTGAATCGGGGCCAATTTAAAGGTCTGAATTCATTCAAAGCTCTCCAAATCTTTGGAAAAGATTCAGAGAGCTTTGATGATTTGAGCAGTCCCCAGTGCCTACAGCAGGGAGCTGCAGCTGAACTCAGAGCTGGTAAGTACTAGGGGCAGGGGAGGGGACCATGAGGGGGCCCCTGCC
>NW_017728906.1:41183516-41191717 GCF_001723895.1 Crocodylus porosus
ATCCGCACTGTCCCCCACTGCCCCATGCTGCATGGGGGGCTCTTCCCCCTGCACCCACTCTCCCAGCCTCCCCATGGCTGCCCCACCCAATGTGGCTCTGGCCCTTTAAGAAAAAAACAAAACAAGAAAAACTCTTGGACTCACCACTCCTGAAGCAGCCTCGGGACTTGAGGGGGCTTGTGCAGAGCCCCCCATGTGATGCGGGGCAGCAGGGTTTACCCCCCGCCAGCACAAGTGGTGAGCCCAGGGTTTTTTCTTTTTTTTTTTTTCTTAATGGGCCAGAGCCATGGAAAGTGGGGCAGCCCTGGGGAAGCTGGGGTAATGAGGGAGTGGAGATCTGGGGCTTCATGCAGAGCCCCCCATGTAGCTTGGGGCAGTGGGGGGCAGTAGGGATCACCCCCCCACCTCACCCAGCAGCACCTGCTGAGTCATGGCTTCTTTTTTAACAAGAGGTGGGAGCTGGGGCAGGCAGGGTAGTCATTGCCAGGCAGGATTTGGGCCTTGCTGATTTGGAGATTCAGCAACACCCATATATCTGAATCAGAATTGGCTAAATCGATTCAGAACAGTGATTCAAATTGTGACAGTGAATCGAATTACTGTCCCCCAAATTGCCCAAATCCGAATCTGAAGCAAATACTAGCCAGTTCGGAAAGACCTAATAGTGAGTCTTCACAGAGTCCTGAAATTTTCCAGTCAACAGGAAGTGCCACATCAGTCTGATTTTGGTTCCTTCTGTGCTTTTGCTGAAGCCACTAAGCAAATAATTTTCTACAGAAAACATAGTCAATTTTACACATGCAGTTTTCCTCAGTTTCCCCATATTAAAAAAATCTGCATTACAGTAGCACAGACCCTAGAAGTCAACTGAGATTGGGGCTCACAGTCCTTACCGTGATACACACATACAATCAGAGACCATGCCTACTGTGAAAATCTTATCATCTGCGTACATAAGAAAAAAAGCAAGAAGACAAACAGAGAGAGAAGGTGACTTATCCACAGTCCCAAAGTAAACCAGCAACAGACTGGCAATATAAGCAAGGCTCCTGAATTACATCTGTCTACTGAACCATACTAGCTGCCAGAATTGGTACTATTAAATTTCAGGCTTGTCTTAAATCTGTAAAAAAACTGACCTTCCAATTTGTATCAAAACCTTTGGGCAAACACCTTTCAAAGTCAATCTGCCAAGGCTCTAAAAAAAATTAACAAATATGTAGTTTGCATTTCTTACAACTCAACGTTGTGTTGCAACTGAGCAAAAGTGACACTCTAATAGGTCACAATGCAATGAGATGGAATCTTATTGCTAAACCTATTCATAGGGCATCATGGGAATTCTACATAAATCTTCATATTTATGAAGCTTAATTATAGCAAAATTGCCAATCTGTAAAGTACAGCTACATTCAAGTGCTGATTTCAAGACTAAAACATGAACAAAGAGAAGATGATTCCCACGAGATACTTCTGCACTATGTGCAAAGAGGCACAAATGTAAGGGAATTATAAAACACAGAGAGAGAGAGAGAGATCAACAGACTACATTTGCCCTAAATAACTAGAACAGCAGGCATGGAAAGGAAATTGCACATGTTTGGGAAGCAAGACATTTTTTAATCATAATATAATTTCCATACCATAGGAAGTGCATAACAGTTCAATGGCATATAAGCTGGCTATATCTTGGTCAGAGACAAGGAAGCATTTTACGAATAGCTAAAAAAAACCCACCAAAGGCCTTAGTACTCTTAGAACTTGTATTTTACTCCTAGGAATGATGACAGCGGTTCTACATAATGCATTATGACATATCATTAGCTCCTGCTGGTGCTTCAGACTCTGATAACTATGAGATATACAGAAATAAGATATGTACACCCAAAAATCTGATTTTCTTTAAAGGACTACAAAACAGTAAGACAGATAGCATATCAAAGAATCCTGTCTGTGTGGCCTGGAAGCAGCACATCAGGTTTATGCACTGCCTCTTGTATCCTATAGAATGGCAGGACATCAGAGATGAGACCAGATTGTTATTCTTATCTGTCACTATGGCTCCCCAAAACACAATCCCATAGGCAGCAACATATAGATGATAGCAGAATCGGGGGGAAAGAGACTGCAAAAATAACATAAAGTAATTTGTGACTCCCTGCTCCATGTTAGCTAAGCTAATATGGAGGGATATCAACCCTGATGGCATGGAAGGTAAATACTTATAAATTCAGCCTATGAAAGATAAAACAGGAAAAGTTAGGAAAGAACTACTTTGTGGGGTAGCTGTTTGAAATACTGTGGATGATCATATTGTCTGAAACACTGTTTTCTCTCCTTTAAATGAATGCTGAAACAAAAAATCCAGCTTGAAACTAGGGATACTATGCTTCTAATGGTACAGTTCAGGTAGGGCATGTTTACCATAAAGTGTACTGTACTATAAACTAGCAGCACCTTTCATAGGAGTAGGTGCATTTACTTTGGTCCTCTAGCCAAACTCCAACTTGCTGAATAATTAAACTCTCTTTTTAAGTACAATATTAAAGATAAGTATTCACTCTCTCACCTAAATAGCTGAGGATTGTTGCTGTGTGCAGTTAAAGAGTTGCAACATTTCAATTTAGAAATAACTGCAGTTTGGTGACGGATGAATTGGTCCTTGTGTACAATTCTATTTCCATTTTGTAACTGGTTTGGAATCCCTGATAGAAGCAAAAAATGGTAAATCATTTTTATTAGATGTATTAAAAATAAAAGACATTCATGGAAGCTATTTACCATAAACTGGAGCTCTTGAAGCAACAGTAGCACTACACAAGCAATAGTTTGGGTTTTTTCCTTCAGTGGCTATATTTATTTATAATTATTATTACAAATTAGTGCTGTGCGTAACCTTACAAATATATGCAGGCATGGCACAACACTGCCACAGTCCTCACACAGCATATGTCAGCTTGACCAATACTTGGTTTCTCTACTGGGTACCAAAGATATCTGATGCCTTTGTGGCAGTATTTTTGATTCGGTAAGCACCTGTCACATACAAGTTGGGGTAAGACCCATTACCCAGCAGATTGTGATGACTTTTAATTGGATACCTGTGTCATATTTGACATAATGACATATTTAATCCTTTTTGTATGTCATTTCTCATTTCCTCAGCCCTGCCACCTATAAATAGTAAACATCTCAAGTAAGAAGATTCTTGAGGACCTGAGTAGAGATGGTCAGGAGCTGAAAAACTTGGATCTGGATTTCAATAAATTCACTGAATTTGAGTAATTTGAATCTGAAGTTCTCCTTAAACATTCTCTCAACCTTTATTCATGCCAAATTTGCAATGGCTCCTCAATTGTCTCAAAAAAATGCTTTGAACCTTTCAATTACCTTCCAGTGTTAATCTGTCAGATTTTAAAAGTTAACAGATAAATGTATGTACCAGAATTACCCCATTCATTTATCTATTATGCCCCTTTTAGACATAAGTACCAAGCATTTTTTTAAGTCATTAGTAAAACATTTACCAAAAATAATTTGGGGCACAATCACATTTTGGGAATAATAAAGTATGGGAGACAATGCAAAAGCAATCCCCAAAACACAAGAATGGCAATCTTATTTTGCTTACACTTGTATTCAGCAAAAATTCCACAAATGTTAATGTGCTTAAATATTATTTCTTTCTTTAATCATATATCAATATTTTATGACCAGCACTTTACAGTGGGAAAGGATACCCTATCTAAATGTCATCTATAAAAGCCATCTATACTATTAGCCTTTGTACATCTATTTTGCACTTTATTCAATTAATAGTGGTGACCCCTTGCAGTGCGCCCACTCCACAACACTGAACAGTTCTGAACATTTGGTGTTTGTCACTGAGGCAAAAACATCTAAGGTCAGAAGTGAAAGATCTGTTAATTACTCACAATTAATGTAGTGCTATGAGATCTTTACATATGAAGAAAATATTAGATTTTATGCAGGTAGAAATAATGGTACTAATACATTTTCTGATTTGAAACAAGATATCCAGTCTTTGCAGAGGTTGTGTATCTGTTTAGCTTTTAAATATAGGTTTAACCGCTCTCTTTCTTCTGGCTTTTTCCTGCGCCACAATACAAGCATGCTTTTGTCTCTTCCATTTTAAAACACCCTGGAATCCACCTGCCTCTCCAGCTACTGCCCACTCTGTACTGCCTTCTTTTTATTTCTTTTCTTATTAAACATGTTGGTTTTGGTCATTATCTGGAATTTGTCTCCCCACGCCCAGTTTCGCCTTAGGAGTCTCAACCGTGGTTTGTGTTGCTAGTGTTCCATTAAGACTTGTCCCACCAGTGCACCCAATGACCTCACCCATAGTAAAACTTAAAGCCAGTATTGCATCCTTACCCTTCTTGACAGGATAGCTGCCTTCAACACAACTGACTATGATCTTCCTTTTTGAAACTTTACCTTGGCTTCTAGGACACTCCCCCCTCTTGGTTTTCTGTCTACTTCTCAATCACTCTTCCTTATATTCTCACTGACTTACTAAAGGATTTCACAGCCTCTGTCCTTGGTTCCCAATTCTTCCCTCCCTCTGTCTCTGGATAATCTCTTCTAAAACATCTTGTGGCTATCTGGCCATCCACTCAAGCTGAACATGGCTAAACAGAACTCAGTCTTCCCACCTTAAACCTTTCTGAGCATCTCCTTTCTCAATCAACTGCAGATAATCCCAGTGCCCTGTCACTCAGGTCTATAATGTCAGTGTCATCTTTGACTCAGCTTTCCCTACTTCTAAATTCTTCTTGCATATTATTGCCAAAATATGACCGTTCCTATCTAACCACACAGTAAACTCTTTGGCAGACTTGCATGATCTCATAACATAATTGCTGGAATATCTGCAATTTTCTTTGGCCTTGACAAATGCAACCTTGTCTAGTCCATAATTTTCCTAATCTTTCACTTCGACTCATCATGCCTCTTCATGCACCCATCCCATGGCTTCATCTTCTTTAGCACATTAACCATAAGTTATTTAGTTATTTAGTTAGATTTATACACTTCCCCTCCCACCAAAGGCTCAGGACAGAATAGAAGAGAGGGAAACAAATTATTAAACAAGAAAGAGGAGAACAAATCTAAACAAAACAGGAGAAACAAAACAACTTATAAAAGCCATTCCCCCTCATCCCTAACAATATCAAAGCTTTGCCTTTCCTATCCAAATAAGGAGGTCTTACAATGCTCCTGGAAGGTGTCCAGGCTCAGCTTCTGGCAGGCTCAAGGAGAAGGCAGCTCCAGAGATAATGAGGAACTGATGACAATGGCTTCCCCCATGTTTTCACAAAACAAGCTTGGTGCACTGATGGCATTTGCAGGATGTTGCTCTCAGTTACTTGTTTTCACTGTACAGGCCTTTAATAACCTCTCTCTACCCTTTCCATTTTTTCATTCAGTATCAAGAGCTTGCTTCCCACCCATGACTGGCTCTTGATAACAGCTTCCATCACTCCACCCCTTGTTAAATTTTGAACTAAGCATCTTATTTTCTCTACTCTTCGGAGGAACACTTTCAGAACACCTATAAAGCTCTTTCATTTTCTCCTTAAAGCTATCTTTTTTTTGCAAAGCCTATAAAAACACTTGCCAACATTTCACCTGTTGGTGGGTTAGAATAGACTGCCCTCTGTCCTGATGGGCTGGTCTATACTGCATTCTGTAGTATAGTGCAGATATACCCAAGTTAGTTGCAGAACAGGTACCAGTAGATTCTACCCATGGAAACATGAAACTCAGTCAGTGCTGATTTATCTGCCAAGAAGCAGTATGAATTCACCTGGGCAAAGCTCCGTGCTGACATGAACAGACTGCTTGTGATACTATTACCCAAACTAGCTTAGGTATCTTTAAATAGCACTGTAATCTGCAGTACATGCTGCCTCTATGTAGCTATCCATTGTCTCTTGTCATATTAATTGTAAGCACCTTGGAATGGGATAGTATTAGTTTCCTAATACAGTATACAATAGAGTCTGGGCCCTTGTCTCAGACTATAAAGCAGAAAAATAATATGAACCATACAACAATAATCTATGTGACCTACAGACTTCCATAATTGGTGGGGATTCAAATAGGTCTTGGCTAAGACCTCACTAGGATTTCAAAATTAGGGAGGCTTCCTTGTGTCAAGTAACCCAAGATAATTTTTAGTTTAAGTTCAATATTTTGTAAATCATTTATGGAGATATTGCCCAAAATATACTTTGGAGAAGGCAAATGAAACCATGCTTTCTAAAAGAAAATTCTGAATAACCAGAGCAATCCTTTGATGTCCCCAGGAAGTCACGAACATGGATAAAAAGAACTATTTTAGCAGATGAAAAGGACTGAGGCCAATTTTGTGAGGTTATCTATCACTCAATGTGAAGTAAAAATGGGTCTGTAGAGCCTTTAAATACATGTTCTTTGCACCTACCTATACAGAGGTTAGCAGAAAAGTTTCCTGATATAGTTGCAGTGGCTGTTTGTAAAACACTTTAAAATCCTTAGGGACAAAAGGCACTACAGAAAAGATACTTCTTTACTAGTAGAGCTTCATTTCTCTCCTTTTCATTTGTTTCACTCCTTATATCTTCTTTTTTCCTTTTCCCTTCCTAGTCCATTTGCTTCTCTTCTGAAGCCCTTGTCTCATATTTTTAGTCTCCATTCATGACAAAGCTAATGAAAAAAACCCTATTCTCCTGTAAAAGACAGAAGACTTAAACAAAGATTGAACAATCACACGCGAAGTACAGTATGAACTTTAGTTCAGATGGCATTTATCCTAGATGAAATTACCATAGCAATCTTATCCCATGGAATCAGAAACTGCATAATATATTTTTTTTAAATACTTTTAAATCTGATTTGAAAAATACTAATGAGTTGCCTCAACTGCCTCATCAACGTTGTTCATTTTTAACCCTTCCTGCCTGTGAGGTTTTAACTCTGGGCACATCTAAACATTCATTAATATGCTATAGTTACAGTGCATTAAACTTAGTACTTGTATAACCAAGAACTAAATCAATGTGCAGTAGCACCAGCCCATAGCTTTTTAGTGATGCTAACTGCTCATTAGCTTAACTGCGCAGTAGTGTATTAGCACAGGTTTTGCCATGACATGCTACCATGCAGTAGTATTAGGCTACTCTGCAGTTAGCATCTCATGTAGGTGCACTCTCTGTGTCCTTTTCTGATGACACAGAGTTTATTCTCTGTGGGCGCGTCTACACAAGACACTTAATGCATGGCAGCCTAATAACCAGGGAACCAGGTAAGGAAAAATACCCAGATTTTCTCCTTTAAAGGGGAAAAATATGGGACACAGTGGGTTTCATTTTTCAGGCTGGCAGAGTTCCATCCTGCAAGGAGCTGAGGGGAGGGAAAAAGGCAGTCAGGCAGAAGGCACTGTTTGCATGTGCGCATGTACACACACGCATAGCCACTAGGCTGTCTGGAGAACAGCTCCAGGTAAGTCCCCACAGGTAAGTCCGGCAGCAGGGAGGGAAGGAGCAGAGGGAATTGAGGCCCCCGTGGTGAGTGAGGGAGGGAGCGCGTTGGGCAGGGTTGGGGCTAGAACTGGTGCCAGGTGAGGCAGTGCATGGGGCTTGGGAGGCTTGTCCAGGGAATAGGGGGCAGCTCCCCACCACCATGCATATTCCCAGGTAAGGTTGTGGGAGGTACATGCCCCCTAAATTTGTGCACAGGGCTGAGGAGGATGCAGGCTACCTACTGTGGGCTCTGGATCCCCACCCTGCTGCCTTTCCCCCTGGGGCCTCCATAGCCAAGCAGGCTGGCATGGCAGGGCACAGCAGGGTGAGGAAGATCAGTGCCACCACCACGAGCCCCATACTGCCATGATGATGCACCCCCTGCCTGTCCAGCAGCAGCAGGAGTGGCAGTGCAGATTTTTGTCCCTCACTGCTGCTAGGCAGGCAGAGAACACCTTGTCACGGTGGCACAGCGCTCCTAGTGACAACAACAAGCTTCCCTGCATGGTCCCGCTCTGCCCGGCTGTCCCAGGTCCTGCCTGCCGGGCCACAGAGACCCCATGGGGAAGGCATCAGGGTAGAAAGCCTGCAGTGGGCAGCCCACACCTGGACCTCAATGGGCTTCACTCTGGCCATGTTTCCCATGGTGGATGGGAGCTGGGCTCCATGCTC
>NW_017728906.1:41191817-41202767 GCF_001723895.1 Crocodylus porosus
AAGTACAGTATGAACTTTAGTTCAGATGGCATTTATCCTAGATGAAATTACCATAGCAATCTTATCCCATGGAATCAGAAACTGCATAATATATTTTTTTTAAATACTTTTAAATCTGATTTGAAAAATACTAATGAGTTGCCTCAACTGCCTCATCAACGTTGTTCATTTTTAACCCTTCCTGCCTGTGAGGTTTTAACTCTGGGCACATCTAAACATTCATTAATATGCTATAGTTACAGTGCATTAAACTTAGTACTTGTATAACCAAGAACTAAATCAATGTGCAGTAGCACCAGCCCATAGCTTTTTAGTGATGCTAACTGCTCATTAGCTTAACTGCGCAGTAGTGTATTAGCACAGGTTTTGCCATGACATGCTACCATGCAGTAGTATTAGGCTACTCTGCAGTTAGCATCTCATGTAGGTGCACTCTCTGTGTCCTTTTCTGATGACACAGAGTTTATTCTCTGTGGGCGCGTCTACACAAGACACTTAATGCATGGCAGCCTAATAACCAGGGAACCAGGTAAGGAAAAATACCCAGATTTTCTCCTTTAAAGGGGAAAAATATGGGACACAGTGGGTTTCATTTTTCAGGCTGGCAGAGTTCCATCCTGCAAGGAGCTGAGGGGAGGGAAAAAGGCAGTCAGGCAGAAGGCACTGTTTGCATGTGCGCATGTACACACACGCATAGCCACTAGGCTGTCTGGAGAACAGCTCCAGGTAAGTCCCCACAGGTAAGTCCGGCAGCAGGGAGGGAAGGAGCAGAGGGAATTGAGGCCCCCGTGGTGAGTGAGGGAGGGAGCGCGTTGGGCAGGGTTGGGGCTAGAACTGGTGCCAGGTGAGGCAGTGCATGGGGCTTGGGAGGCTTGTCCAGGGAATAGGGGGCAGCTCCCCACCACCATGCATATTCCCAGGTAAGGTTGTGGGAGGTACATGCCCCCTAAATTTGTGCACAGGGCTGAGGAGGATGCAGGCTACCTACTGTGGGCTCTGGATCCCCACCCTGCTGCCTTTCCCCCTGGGGCCTCCATAGCCAAGCAGGCTGGCATGGCAGGGCACAGCAGGGTGAGGAAGATCAGTGCCACCACCACGAGCCCCATACTGCCATGATGATGCACCCCCTGCCTGTCCAGCAGCAGCAGGAGTGGCAGTGCAGATTTTTGTCCCTCACTGCTGCTAGGCAGGCAGAGAACACCTTGTCACGGTGGCACAGCGCTCCTAGTGACAACAACAAGCTTCCCTGCATGGTCCCGCTCTGCCCGGCTGTCCCAGGTCCTGCCTGCCGGGCCACAGAGACCCCATGGGGAAGGCATCAGGGTAGAAAGCCTGCAGTGGGCAGCCCACACCTGGACCTCAATGGGCTTCACTCTGGCCATGTTTCCCATGGTGGATGGGAGCTGGGCTCCATGCTCCACTCTGCCACAGCAGCCACTGCCTTCTATGGGTGGCAGTCAGGTCTTGGGCACTGCTTGGGGGGGATGCAGATTCAGGTCCCTGACCCCATAGCCCTGGCAGCTGGGGGCCCCCTTTGGCAGGCGTGGGAAGGCAGGGGCTGTGGGTGGGGAGTAAGGGGCAATGGCATGGGGCAGGACACCAGCATATCAGGGCTGCTCAGTGCCACAAAGCAGGGGGGAAGGGACAGATGCAGCTTGACCTGGATTAAGGTAGCAAAGGGGGCAGGGGGAGCTCTGATTTTCCATGACAAAAAACCCAAAATCAAACGCCAACACTTACAGGTATTTAGAACATATTTTTTATAGTTACTGAGATTGTCAATGTATCAATAAAACATTGTGTCAGAGAATCTGCAATTTTTAAACAGAGGAAACCAGGATCTCTGCTAATAACACTGCGCAATAGTGTGCTGGGCAAAAACTGTGCTAATATGCTATTGCACAGTCATATTAGGCTACTGCACAGTAAGTGTCACTAAAAAACTGTGCGCTTGTGCTACTGCACAATAACTGTTGTTACTGCACATTTAGTTAGTACTTGATTAAGCAAGAACTAAACTAAATACACAGTAACTATTGGGCATTAATGTATGTAGACATGCCCAGTGAGAATAAATTCCATGTTCTAACAGCATGACTCTTAATTGCTGGGCTGGAACCTCAATAGTCTACAAAAAAGCAATGTCTCACACCTATCATTATCACCATCTGTATAGGCACGTTGGTCACAGACATTAATAAGAACTGACTTGCTGCCCTCTTCTACTAGTGAGCTAATAATCTGTAGTAAAGTATGTACAATGCTACAATTTAATTTATTTTGTGAGAAAAGACTTCCCTCTAAACCAACATATTATCATGTGACTACGGAGTATGTATACTGCTGCCCTCAGTTGAGTAGTAATGGAATTTCTCTAATTCATTGTTTGGACGTATGCCTCAAACAACTAATAGCTACTGAAAATGTTCTTTAGGTTGGAAGATGAAGATTCCAAGTCTTACCCCCATTACTGGTGTGAAACTCTGGGTGTGCACTACATGGAGCTTTCTGATAATTAGAGATGGATGTGAAACAACATATCACTCTATTTTATTTATATTTGTTTGGCCTATTTTACTTAAAATATATATGAATTCTAATATTTTTATATTTATCTTACTATGATTATTTTACTTTTTAGGAAGGTGATTAGAAATTAGCATTTTTTAAACTTCTTTTGACCAATAAAAAAATAAATGCAAGGTACAGAAATAAAGTGCTTTATCTTTGATACCACAAATTTTTACAAAGATTTTGGAATTTTTTTCATTTTCTCATATCTGACCCATTGCTCTTTCCTAAGTGGCCCTAGTTATTACATTTGTATGTTTCTAAGTAGCAAATGGAATATTGTTGGTAACGAGTCAATTAATTTAATCCACTGTATTACTTGTGGTTAAATTTTACTTGCAATTATATGACCTTTCTAATGGCACATGACATTTTCTATCTTCACTAGCTAGAATGATTTTAACATCTCTCCTGCAAGAATGTATTAAATTAGTTTTAATTCAGCAACAATGTGGCACAGTTAAAGTGACAGGCAACAAGTCAGAAAATGTGAAAGCTGAGGTTTCCATACCAGCATTAATTTGGAAGTGCAGCCTATTAAAACGTAATATTACAGACATTTAACAACATAAAATATTCAGTTACTGTACCTCTACTGTACTTTACTAAAAGAAAAACTTTGTAGGGCAGCTGAACAAATACTGCTTTACAACCTTATATGTCCTTCCTGACCTTTATTATTTTACTTCTGTAACATTATGTACTGGGAAAAAAGAAAGCATCCCCAAAAATCTTGTTAATCTGCTGAAGCATCTGACAAAACATGTTGCTTGCTATAAAAATGCATGACTCTCTGAAGCAGTTAGTGTCTAAGGGCATGGACACACTTAAAACTTAGAATGATTTAGATGTGGTTTAAATTGAAGCAGGCAGAGGTGTATACTCAAGTGCAGGCAGCCTGTTGCGGAAACACTCTAACTCAAGGCACTTTACACAAAGCACCATGAGTTAGAGCACCACTGAACCCAACAGGCATTTCTGTGTTGGGTGGCAGGTTCTGAGCCTGCCTGCACCAGCCCTGGCCAGCAAGTGGGGGCAATCCATCAGCCTCCCATGAGGCTGCCAGACTGCCCTTTTACCCCAGCCCCAACCCTCCCCGCCTCCAGCTGGCAACTGTTGACAACTTGCTTGTGGAGGGAGTGGAGTGGGATGGGTCTTGGAAGGATCCAGGCTGGGCCCACAAGGTGGGGGGGTCTCTCTTTCCACACCCTGTGCAAATATCTTGACTGTGGCAGAGGCTGCCATGCCTGGCCCAGCTCCACTACCCCTGCTGATGTCTTGGGGGAAGACATAGGCCAGGATGGGCCCATCAGGCAGGGGCTCCATCTCTCCCCCCATCTCACACCCCATCTCTGGCTGCAGCAGCCTCTGCCACTGCCAAGACACTCACATGAGGGAAGAAGGGGAAAGGAAGGTAGTAGGGGTAGCTGGGAGGCAGGTGTACCTGGGGAGCTCCCTTTCCCCCACCCTGCTGTTCAGGGAGGAGGCTCTGTCTACTTTATGTGACAGCCCCAGGGGTGGGGTGGGGCTGGTGCTCATCAATGCAAACACCATCCCATGATGACTTGGGATGCTGTCAGAATCCTATAAAATTCAGGCATTCTGCCTTACAGCATCCCTGAAATCTAAAGTGCTCTGCCTTAGAGCATCCCTGTCTGATACTTCATCAGATGAGGGTTAGATTTTTGTGTGATTAGCCATTTTAAACATTTGTTACCTCTGCAGCCATAAACATTTATTACATTATGGCTATAGAGGGCCTTCAGGGGGATGATCGTGCAAAAAAAGTAACTTCTTTCAGTGCCCAGTCACACAAGTCTGTTAAACAGATTTAAATCTGCCTGGAATGGTTCAAAAGTGTACCTGGAAAATCAAGTACTGTTTGAATGGGCTCAGTGTTATGTATGGACACCCCACGTTCTGTGACAAGGGTTTGGTCAGTCCTACAGGCACGTCACCTTGCCCCAGCACTGCTGCAACAAGCTACTCTGGTATGTAGCCAGAACACTACTGCCCACCTTTTTTTTCCCCTTTTATTGGTACTTGTACCCATGAATTCCCTTGCACTACTCGTTCAATAAACACTTTCTAACAAGCAGCCCTGTCCTCCCTGCTTAATTGCAGCCACTCATCATACCTCTTCCCCCAAACCATGAGAACAAAAAGCATGGTTTCAAGCACTCCCTCTCCTGTAAGTCAGGGAGCACACTTGCAAACTTTGGTCATTTGCAAGCTATTGGATTTTATTGAAGACATATTTAGGAAACAAGGGAAAGCAGAAAGGTGACAATTTCCCCAGCTACATGGCACTCACCCCCTGCATTCTTCCCCCTTTCCCTCCTCCCCCCACAAAGCATGGGTGCAAGCACTTCCCCCCAACTCACCCACTGCAAGGCATGGCGGGCTGGGGGCAAACTCCTACCCCCTGATGTCAAAGCCACAGCTCTTGACACAATTATGAACTAGTTCTGAATTGGTTCTCATTTTTAAACAGTTCATTTGTTATGTCTATCTGCACCATAAAGTGCCACCTTGCCCTACCTTCTCCCTGGCTTCAGACTAACATGGCCAACTGCCTCTGAGATGAAGCAAATTATCAAGCTTCCTTTGGGATCTCATAAAACCTTATCACTATAGTCAGAAGGTGCTAAATTGAAACAAATGTGTTTTGGTTTTGACCCTGACTTATTGCAATTTTTGATTATTCAGAAAAAGGAGATTGTAATGGAAACTGCTTTGTAACCATAACAAATATAGCCAACCACTTGATATAATTCTGTATCAATTTGTGGAAAGAGGAAAAATAACTCTATCAGTGCTATAAAAAATAAGAATACATAGAGTCTACTTAAAGAGCTAGCTACCTAATGCAGGCAAAACAGATTAGACACATACTACATACTACTGCATCAAGTTTGGAAAGGACTATTGCTGCTGTTATTTCCAGGTGTCACAGAAGTGTATTTTTGAGAAAGGATATTCCATATCAAGAATACCAAGCTCACTGAGTATAGTTACAAAACTTAAGGTCAGGCTATTCTCTAACACAGGACATACTGAATGTGAATTTATTGTATGTAGCTCATTTACAAGGACATGAAAATAAATATTTTTCTTGACATGAAACTGGAAGCTTCAAAGGAAAGTGCTGATAGTAAACAAAGCAAGAATTTGCAAGCTTTCCCCATATGGCAGACTACATCTTAAGAAGCTAAATATTAACATCTTCTGGACACCTCTCTCATTTATGGTTTAAATAGAACCTTTCTTCACAGTTATAAATGAACACCACCCTATAGTAACTATATGTGCTTACATGGCAAAATATTAGTAACAAAATGTATTTCACCTTGTTTAAAATGTGCTTTAAAAGAAAGAAATGAGGAAGGTGGCCAGTAGCATATAACAAACCCACTAGCTCCTCTCAGTTTGTGAGAAAGATCTTCATAAATTACAGTTTGGGAACCAATACCGTAAGTGATAGAAACAGTACAGGTATACTGATATGTATATGTTTTCTACCATAGTCTTCTAGTTCATAGTATTGAAAAAAAATTTTTGAATTCTGTTTCTTTTTGGTGCATTATTACCTAGAATGAATTGGTCAATAATGTTCTTGTCTTCATTGGAATAAAAAAGAATTTATGTAGGAAATAAAACAAAGAGGCCAGAAAGGTTCTGAAATGACAGAATTTGAATCATGTGTATGAGAAGGAGACATCTAACATATATTGTTTCACTTTTTGCTGGACCAAATAGAGGCTGAATTTTAGGACAGCAGTATCTACTTGACATGATCTCTTATTAGGGATTTGTTTGCAAGTGGTTATAAGAAAGGTCTTAAGAAAAGGTAGATGGACAATTTTTGGTATACAGTTTATTTGCTGAAAAAAATTTTAAATCTGAATGTGATGAATAGTGGGTGCATTTACATATGAGCTTTAATGTGCAGTAGACTATTTTACTGTATGTTAAAGCATCACATAAAAACCATGACATTCTGCTGATGTGCAGTAAAATAGTCTACTGAGTATTAAGCGTCACTAAAAAGCATGCAAATGCACTATTGCACATTAGCACAGCCTAATGTGCATTCATTTAGTACCTCACATTGGAGATACTAAATATCATGCACATTAGAAAAGACACATTAATGCATGTGTAGAGGCTCTGAGCAAGATCTGAAAAAAATATTTCAGGTAAGATTTATATCGTCATTGCAAGGTTGAACATGAGCATAACACTGATTTAGGATACAAAAAATCTAGAGTCTCTTTGCCGGAGAGATAAATAAATGATAAAAATAATTAAATATTAATTGGAGCAGGAATAGGAAACCCAGGTCACTCTTTCTGTGGCCCAAAGAATTTTTAATTATTCAATATAAAGTGAGAAAGTTTTAGTAGAAGGAACTGAGATAGGTCTACAGAAAATAACCCAAAACCAACTGGCACGGGAACTCAGAAAAGATGAGGGACCCCATGGTTCAAATCCATGTTCTCAAGGTATGAACGTATGAATCAATTACATCAAGTTGAAAGGTATCTGCATGAGTTTAGGAGGTGGGCAGGGACTTGCAACAGATCTGATAACATGTTAACCCTGTCTACTTTATCCTAAGCTGAGTGGATGCTAAATAGGGCCCAATTCTCAAAGAATAAAATTTATTTTTTCAGCTACTAAACGTATTTGGGTTTAGTTTTCATTTACTGAAGTATAGAGTACTGCATACAATTTTAACAGACTAGCTGACATGCACTCACAAATCATTCATCTCCCTCTCTTAATTTGGTATAATTGTTTTATGGAGCTGAATTTTGGTGTCATACATCCTTGTGAGTGCCCTAACTCCTGGACTAGATGGTATTCTGAGAGATGGTTTCCCTCAGTATCTCTTTTGTGAATTATTTTCTTCTGTATAAAAGGTGTAAATACTGAGGGGGAAAGAGAGAGACAGAGAGACTCTATATGCTACTGGTTAGGATCTTTGCAAAGAAGTAGAATATCCAGATTCCAGTTCTGACACCAATGAATAGTTTTGTAGGTGTTGTATACCCACAGAACGAAAGAAACTTCAGCAAGAGAGTTTGAGAGCACTTCATGCCAAAAAACCCTCTACCTGTCTTCTTTGGCATTTTGCGGGGAAATAAAGAGATATTGGTTAAAATCCTCCCAGACAGAGGAAAGAATTCAACCTGCTTCTTTCATACCTTTTGTACAAGTGCCTAAACCATTAAGCTAAAGGATGGACAACATGACTACTGCTTGGTTTGGTGAACAACACCAAAGTCTATTCCTTGATGTGCACTGTTCAGCTTCTGCTTCAAATGTTCTGATGGCAACAAAATGCTTGTTTCTTTGATAAGTGAAACATTTTGCCTGTAACAAAATAAAACATTAATTCTAACTAGAAAAAAAATAGTTTAGATATATTTTTTAACATTTTTACTTTGGGATATTTCAGTTTGGCTACTGAACCAAAAAACTATTCACACTTTCCTAGTAACGATATCTATCGCTTACCAATCACTTTAGTGATGTGACAGTTATATATACTGGTAATGGTAATTTATACTGAAACTTCATGCTATTAAAAAAAAATTCTAGAAGAACAAATCTATTCCCTATAGTTTCTCCTGGATGAACAAAAATGAAAATGCTAACTATAGCAGTTCAGAAATTCTCTCTACATAATTTCACCTCCAAACCCCCAAATCTTTTCTTTTAGACTGAAAAACCTTGTTGCTGATCTCTTTAGCTTAAGAGGACAATGTGCATCCATGCATTTAAAGTTGGTTTTCAAACTGGTATTTAAGCAGCATTTTTTCTAAAACAAATGAATACATTTTGGCTTACAGTCTCATTAAGTTGGATGTGTGGGTATATGCATGAGAGTCTTTAGAAGAGAACTGAAGATTATCCACAGCTTTTCAAACCTCAGGCGAACTATGCATTAGTACTTGCTTAAAGCATCTATACATACGCTTTAATGCACAGCAGCCTATTTTACTGCATATTAAAGAGTCACATAAAAATGTGCAATTATGTTAATACGCAGTAAAATAGACTACTGTGTATTATGCGTCACTTTAAAATGTGCTTTTGATACTGCAAGGGCTAGGCAGCAAGTGATTTGCTTGGTGGTAGGCAGGGCCCAAGCCAGGGGCTGGGTGGCAGGTGGCATGAAGGTGATTGCCAGGGCCAGGATGGTGTCCTCCCTATATGAGCCACCTCAGCAGCTTGCTTCTCCTGAACCTCCAGCATCCTCTTGAGGAGGGCAATGTGCCTCCCCTTGAGGACAAGGAGCCTGTCCCAGAAGGCATGGTCTTTCTGGTCACTCCCTCAATCATACACGGCAGCCTGTGGGACTGCTGGAGTCAGCATGTGCCCAAAGAACAGGGGCATGATGCCCAGGGGCCAGGGGGCAGCCAGCAGAAGCCTGTGGGTCAGGTTGGGGCTCTGCAGTGCTGCTGAAACCAGCACATGCCCACGACACCAACACAATGGCCAGGGGCAAGCATCAGCTAGCCCAGGCCCCAGGAGTCAAGCCAAGGGTCTAAAGGCTAGCCATGGACTACTAAAAAAATCATTTCTGCCCTGTGGCTGGAGGGACTCCCAACCATGTTGCTCTGCTCCTGGTAGGAGGCTGACCCCTGCACATCTAGCTAACTGGGAACAAATTTGCTGCTGGTTATCATTTACGTGTGCACACATCATTAGCTAACGTACAGTAAATCTACTACTTGTAAATAAAGGTAGTAGATTTACTGCACATTAGCCTATTTTACTGTATGGTAGCTCTGTGCACAGTTACATAGCGACTAACCTAATGGGCAGTAAAGCATGTCATGTAGACATGCCCACTGACCACTACGCAGTCATTTGCTCACTGCAGGTACTTCTCTTTGGTTCTAACAGAATAATATACTTTCCTGGAGATATATTTCAATAGGGGAAAATTTCTTCTTTCTTTAAGAAGCTTTTCAATATATGTCCAGGAGAGACATTTCTGACAGAGTCTCTGTTGGACACACAAAGAAGATACCCTGGATGTTAAAAGAAAGGGCACAAATCATTTCCACAAGCTCAGTACAGAAACTTAATTGATTTTCTGTCTACTATAGGTCACATGCCCAATGAACATAGGGGAAAAAATGTTGTTTCCACAGTATCTATACTTCCTGCTTCCAGAAATTAGCATATTTTTGAAAAAAAAAGATAAAGAATTTGTCAGGTGGCACCAGTGGAATGGAAGGGATCATAGGATCATAGGATTCCACCCTTTCACTGAAGTGATTAAATGCCACACTGGACCCATCTACACAAGACGCTATGCCACCACATAGTGTTGGTGGGCACAAACCATGATGCTGCAGCTACATCACCATAGCAATGCACTCCCTTGCTGTAGTGCATTGCTATGGTGACACAGCAGCTAAAAATAACTGCACCACCAGCATGGTGCAGTATGGGCTGTTACTGTACCATCATTTAATATTTCAAAAGGAACTACTAAATCAGGGGTGTCCAGCCTTTTTGAATGTGGGGCTGGATCATGAACTTTTTATCACCCAGTGGGCCATCAAGCCATATTCAAAGACCTCACAGGAAGCAGTATCACATCACCCCTCCCCCCCAAACGAAAGTACAGTGTTTACTTTTGTTTCCCATCACAGCACTTCGAGCCTCAGAAAACAGCTTGATCTTGGAGGGCCGCATGGCATCCCGCGGGCCATATGTTGGACAAGTCTTTACTAAATGCAACAAGAAGCAAGGGGGGCAAGAGTGCCCGGAAGCCCCCCTGGCTCACGAAGGGCGTCCAGGAATGCCTGCTTGCCAAAAAAGGTGGTGTACACCCAGTGGAAGGGGGGTGCTATCTCCAAAGATGAGTATACCTCTTCTGCTCGGGCCTGTAGGGGGGCTGTCAGGAAAGCTAAGGCAGACATAGAGCTAGGACTAGCGTCCAAGATCAAGGATAATAAAAAGTCCTTTTTCAAATACATAGGGAGGATGAAGAAGGCACCGGGTAATGTGGGGCCCCTGCAAACTACACTGGGCAATCGGGTGGTTGCGCCAGAGGAGAAAGCAGAACTCTTTAACCAATTCTTCATGTCCGTTTTCTTGTGCAGGGACCGGGACTTCCCCACTGGGATGCCAGATGGACTCGAGGAGAATGCCTCCAGGTTGGGGAGGACCGGGTTAGAGAGCTTCTGGAGGGGCTGGACATGTTCAAGTCAGCGGGTCCAGATGCTCTCCACCCCAGGGTGTTGAGGTTGGGGTTATTGCAGGGCCCTTGGCACGGCTCTACGAGCGCTTGTGGTGCTTGGACCAGATGACTGGAAGATAGCTAATGTGGTCCCCATCTTCAAAAAAGGGAAG
>NW_017728906.1:41203907-41213959 GCF_001723895.1 Crocodylus porosus
ACCTGGCTGAACTCATTTGAGTCCAGTCTTTTTCTCCTGCCCAGGCGGGGGGTTGGGCTTGAAGATCTACAAGGTCCCTTCCGACCCTACTTTTGCGATTCTATTAAATGATGGTGCAGTAACAACAGCACTGTAGGAGTACGTGTAGATGTGCCAAATGTGCCCACTGAGAGGGTACCTTTATTTGCAAAACCAATCTTCTTTTAAAAAAACTAGACTATATTTTTGTTACTGTTTTCTTTTCCTTTCTAAATATCTGCAATGTTAAATATAGGCCTTCCCTCTTTCTAAAAGATTTTTTCCATGTTTCTGACATATATGTGAAGTCTAACACCTTAGCTGAGAGAGTAGAAGGTATTTATAGGATCATTGGAAAGTAGGTTTGGAAGGGACCTCACAAGGTTATGTGGTCCAGCCCCCTGCTGAAATAAGAATCATTCCTGACTAAATCATCCTAGCCAAGTGTCTAACGTGGCCTTAAAACCTTCCAAGAATGGAGAGTCCACAGTTTTTTCTAGGTAGCCTGGTCTAATGCTTGACCATCCTCATAGGGTGGGAGAGGAAGGAGGTTCCTCCTAATCTTTAACCTAAATTTTTTGTGCTGCAGCTTGAGGCCACTACTTCTAGACCTGTTCCCGACAGCAACAGAGAAAAGCCCATCTCCATCCTTTCCATAATCTCCCTTCAGGTATTTGTTGCCAAATCCTCCCTCAGTCTTGTCTTTTCTAAATTAAATCACCCTAGTTCTTTCAACTTTTCCTCATAAGTCTTGCTTCACTTTAAGTCACTTTACACTGAAATCCTTCCAGACTGTCTACATCCTTCTTGGAGTATTAGGCCCAAGATTAAATACAATACTCCAGGTGAGGCCTCATCAGTGCTGAATAAAATTGAATTAAAAGAATCACTTCCCTTGATTTGCAAGCAACCAGCAGGTACCTCTCACAGCACAAGCCTTCCCCACCTAGCTCCCAAACCTGGCTGTCCTTGGCAGGGACAGACAGGCCACAGTCTCTGCAAAGCCAAACCAGAATCTGGGTGGAAGCCTTGGTGGTCAGTGGCTGTCCCTAGACAGAGCCCATATAGGAGTCCACACAGGTGCAGGCAAAAGAAAAATTCACAGTGTCAGGGTCTTTAGCAATGTGATATTTTCTAGCCAACCTGTTGATTCTCCTTGCTAGCTCCTTCTTCTGTTTCTGCTGCTACTTCCTGAAAAAAGTCCCTCTTCTTCCTTCACTTGCTTCCATTCAGCAGGCTTGCAGTGAAGGAAGGGCAGGAAAGAAAGTGAACCAGCAAACTCTCCACTTGAACTCCTGCTCAAACATCCCTGTTTGTTTGCCTTTCACTAGTCCTGTGTTGCTGGCTCTTCTCTGTCACCAGGTTTTGGCTGACCTAGTCTTTCTATTTAGGCAAGCCCTGCCTCCTCATTCACACTGCAGTCAGCTATCAGATGCAATCATTCCTGGGCTCAGCGGCTAAGAGTTCTTGTCTGCTCACTCCTCCAAAGAACCCTTCAGAATGAGTTGGTTCTTTAAACATAAAAACCTCCTTCTTCCTCTCCCACCCAAATATTCATGAGGCATCAGTTTTTTAAAAAGTGCTAACAGAAACAAGAGTTTTAGGGATACTTCTTCTCATTTGCTTAGACCGCAGTCCTCTGTACTGCAATAATTTATGAGTTCTCCAGTCACCATAGGGCATTCCAGAAAAGATACATCCTAAATTTCTAAAGCAGAAATCAAAGGAAGTCTTCTTGTGTTTTTTCATATGCCAATAAAGCAGTAAAAATGATACAAAAAACCACTTTCCTTCCCTTGGAGGTCACCTGAAATGAGGTGCCAAAATACTGTAATAGCAACTGCATGAAATAAATTAGAAATAATGGAAGAAATGTCAAACCCAAAATCATAGGTCTGTTTTAAGGATTTTTTTTCATACGGGGAGGGAAAAAATGTCAGTTACAAACACTGACAACTATTTTGCTGTCTAGAGAGTCTGTTTTTAGAATAGAAGCACCTAATATAACCTGAAATATGTGTCACAATATAGCATTGTTACCTGAATTTATTTTAAAAAAAAAAACCCTGGAGAAAATTCATCTCAAACATTAAGGAAGAAAGGAAAGAAAGGAAGAAGAGGGGTCTAAATTATTTGAATGGACAGTATGGTAGTAATTATTAAGCTAGGGTACCCTGTATATCACTAATGCAGGAACACAATATAAAGTGTATTAGAGGTATTTTAACTCCAGGATGAAATGTCTGTATGCTCAACAGGTTCAGCGACATACTGAACTATAAATTTTAAAATATGTGCATATAAGTAGTTTCATTGTTCCATAAATAGAGAAGATAACCCCTTAAAAACTGGGGTCATATTTTGCTCCTCTTGCAATATCCTTCAACATACATCTTCAGCTAGAGTAGAACCATACCACTTTCTATATATAAGTAAGAATACCACAGTAGATGTTTCTTCATGGAGCTTTTATACATCATTAAACTGAAAACAACAACTTTAAAGAAAAATACTTATGAACATTAAAAAAAATTCTAAATTTTAATAGCACCTTTTGGGAAATTTAATACATTGCAAATATTGGCATATTTAGTCTACTAAGCTGTGTACACAAACAGTGCACAATAGGTGTAATTAAAAATGACTCAGAGGGCTGGAGTTTGACATCAGGAGGAAAAAGCAACTACTGTGCAGTTTCAGAAAATAATCTACAACCATCCGGCCCCCAAAAATGAGAGAAAGAGACAGAGAGAGAGATGTCAAACTCAAGTATCTCTTGCTCTAGGCTATAGACTGATGGATGGATCACCAGATGTCCTTTACTTATCATTAGGCTAGATATATTGTTCTCTAGCCTCTGTATAGAAGCATTCGCCAGTTTTTATTTGTAAAAAAGAAAAAGTTAACTCAAAGACCTGTGTGTGTTATATATGGCAACAGTATACATTTAAATATAATTTACTTGCACACACATGTATATTATAGCCAGTGTCTTGTATCTATTATCATGGCAGGCACATATTGTTAACTTTATTCATTTTTTAAACAATTATTTGTTAAGCATGGCCTTCTGACCACAAGCAATGCTAGCCCTAAACCAGAAAGCAATAATCTCCATAGAAAGGACAGTGTGAAGTTCATGCATCTCACCAAGCACATTTTGCAGTTACAATCTATTATTAAGCCACATCTTTTCTTATTGAGCTTGTCTGGGATTCGAAGAGGGAGAGATCAAAGAAATCTTTCCTCATTTTTTCCCCACCACTGTTCATACTGCCCTATGGGCAGAATGACAGAAATGGAAATTCATACAAATTTAATGGGGTTTCAGAACTGGAATGATGTCAGTTAGATCTAGCCTCCTCACTCCTCAAGCACACACAGTCTCTTAAAGCAATCCCATCGATAACAAATACTCACTAGGCTCTACTAGGCTCTAAGAATTCAATGGTGAAACTCTATTACAAACCACAGGCAATAGCTTATTTTTTCCTTCCTATCCCACTCAGTGGCCATATCTAGATGAGACACTGACTGCACAATAGCCCATGACTACTACTGTGCAATAGCGTTGCATAGAAGGAAGCATGATGTGATGCTATTATGCAGTAATCACAAGCTACTGTACAGTCAGTGTCATAAAAAAGCCATTCCTTGGTGCGACTACACAGTAACTCTGGTTACTCTGCCGTCATTCAGTACTTATGCAAGTACTATATGACTGTGCAATAACAACTGCACAGTCAGTGTTTCATGTAGACATGGCCAGTCAATACTTGTATAAGTACACAATGACCAAACAACTTTGGGTCAATAATTTTCGTCCAGTTTATTTTGTTTGGGTGCAGGAGGAAACCTAGATATACATGATTAAAAAGAAACATAATATCTCAGATTGCATTAAACAAGTAATCATCAGGATTTCCACAAATTTAGGTCCCAACTTAGAGGGACAGGTCAACATGATGCTAAATTTGAGTGCATGAAAAGCCCCTTTCTCATATTTAAATTAGGCACATGCTTAATCACCTTGTTGAATTTGGGACTTACAAGGCCATAATAAACTGCTGAACTATTTAGACTGCCATTGACCTCAGCAGACTTTACATTAAGCCTTTCCTCTATAATACTTCCCATTTTGCATGTAGGTAGTAAGTGTATAACATCATATTTTGTAGGGGTGGGTATTATTTCCTTTTTTCAATTTCTGGAGCTCAAGAAAGTAGCATGTCACAAGATGGGCTGGCCTTGTACACCATTTGAACTTACTCTCAATTGTGATGAACTAGCTGCCATCCCACCTCTGTGTGATAGATTCAAGTTTCTGGAAGGAGTTTGGAGTCAGAAAGGACTGACAGATATTCTTCATACTAGCCAATGGGGAAAAGGCCATATTGGATCTTACTAAAGTGAGAAAGATAAGCAAAACATTCTTAAAAGGGAATTAAGAAGTTCCAATAAAATGAGGTATCCCAAGCATGAAGAAATGCAGACACAATAAAAAAATGCAGGGTTTTGCTCCACTTTCCTGGCCATGAAATTAATTGGCACTGGGAGACAACCACAGGATTCAAACCCATGAAACACCGATAACTCTTAGTCATCCAAGTGCTTCCAGAATGCATAACCAGCAACAAATTGGTTTCAGTTATAATCGCAGTATTGTTATGATCGACATTGGACAAACATACAAATCAACACGCCTTCTATCCTGAAGTGCCTTTAGTCTTTCTTGAAACTACTCTGATATTTCTAAAAAACAATATAGATATGCCCTTCCCCATGAAATTAAGGAAATATTTTTTTTTTCTGAATTTGGCATTGATCTAGCAAAGAGCTCCATTAACTTCAATGAGATATCACAGAACATAGCATGAGCAGGTGTTGACCCATGCAGTGTTTTCAGTAGAACTTATGATTTACTATGATCTGTTTTTAGTTTTTATGTTTCTCTCCTCCCCACAGTAAAATTTTTACTGAGGGCAGACAGAAAGCCAGGTGTCAAACATTTAACACTATGAAAAAAATGTGTTCATTACCTGTGAATGAACTACTGTTACAATATGTATCTTTTAAGAAAAGCAAAACTCTTCTCAGCAGTGTTGAATTTACTTTAATAGAGGTGACTCATCTTTTTAATTCAAGATGCATAAAAATAAAAAAATGGTGAGAAAGAGCAAATACACATTTTTCTTACACAATTTATGAGATAGGTTATCCAAACTTCTGCAAGAAAAAAGATGTTCTTTTCCATTAAATAGGACATTTAAAATAGCTTGAGTTCATTTGTAAGATGAAAATAATGGTGTATTGTATAACAGCTGCAACACTTTCTGAATTTTTATAAGTTCATTTTTTTAAACTGTATTTTTTCAGAACAAGCCATATTTTGTGACACATATAATAAAGGAACAGACAACAGTACAATCAATTGTAATAGTCTGATAGTAAGAAAATCCATTAAACAGCAACTCACTTTTAAGCAACAGTCTATTAATATAGGAACCACTGGCTAGTTTGTACCAGCAGACTGAATGGATTTTTTTTCCCAATACAAACTAAAGCATTTAGTGTGTGCTTCTGTTCCCTCAGATCCTTAGTCAGTACTACTAGCAGGTATTATATCTGAGTGTCTAATCATGTTTCTGTCTAGTCATAGCATCTGAGAAGTTAGAGATGAAAATCAATTAAGTCAACTAAACTATTAAATTAGAAATCCTATGTAGAAAAAGATATATTTGCTAACTGCCATAAACAAGCTGTCTTGGATTCTACATGCTTGCTTAAACACTTTACAAAGCAAAGGCTTACAACAGGCAATAGTTGTGCAGTAACTATGTAGGAAAACATAACTAGCATTTATGTTTTCACATATAGACAAATTTGATAGCAGAACTTGTTATATTGCAAGTAAGATAAATTGTCTGATGCTTGACATAGGTCTTTTTTTAGCTATAGTGCATACCTTTTATGAAATTCTTTCTCCTTTTCTGTATAAGAAAGAAGACTTTTCCTAAGAAAAGCAACAATTTTCTCCTGATAAGTCATCTAACTATATAATAAACTAGGACAAAAATGCATACAATAAAATCCAAGATTTCATATATAAATTGGTCTGGAAATTTTATTCACCATAGTTTTCAGGTCTGACTGTTTTCCACTGAAAAAGATTAGGTAGATTTTAGAACTTCACTTCAGAGAGGTTAGTTCTGTCTATAATTCCATGACTTTCTGAAGAAAATGTTTTGGCTAATCCATAGGGACCTGTTTTGACATCAGTTATTCCAGTATTCCCCTGTGTCTTACGAGAGTAGCACACAACCTTTTCTTAGTTGAGAAGGTTGCTTCTGAATGAACTAAACTCAAAGTGACTTTCTACTAGCTATGTTCCCCCTTTAGAATGGGAAGGGCCAAGACACAATATCTGCATTATTTTAAATTGTTGCATATTAATAAATTGTTCCTTCTGTAGTGCTAACTTCTAACATGGGTATATAAAACTGTTAAAAGTATAAAAATATAATCAGAACATCAATTCCATTTTCAATTTTAAAACCGATGATAAACTTCTTGATAAATTACATTTCTGAAGGTTTGTAATCTAATTTTAATATTAACGAGACAGAATTTAGGTTTGGAGAGTGACATCTTCCACAGCAAGGAAAATTCAGTAAGCCACAACATGAAAAAAAAAAAAATCAAGACATGGACCTTGGCTCTTTCCCCTTGTAACCAAAAGGAAAAAGATCAACCAGATTGTCTAGGAGTACCTATTAGGAATTATGGCTAAATATATATTTGGTAGGCTAATAAACATGACCATGAATGATTACTGATCACTAACAGATTCTCTAAAGTCTCCCCTCCAATATGGTCAGGAGACAAGAGAGAGTACTCTGTGATTATTCTCAGTATAACTTTTGTACATCTCTCCTTGTGGTGTTACCATTATTGGGCTAGCCCATGAAGTCAGGCAGAAGGTAGGGAAGATAGCTAAAATATCATCTGACAAAATAGGTTGTTGCCTATAAAAGCTCATGCCTGTCTGAACCTGTTAATCTCAAAGGGCAAATCCAGCCCTACCTTCTGCCATGTTAGACCAGAATGCACTTCCTTACTTTATCTTGAAATAGTATTTCTCTCTTCTAGATATTACTAGGAGTTACATGGGCTTCCTAAAGCAGTGGCAACATGAAGGGAGTACACATGCATCCCTGAGAGTGCCAGTGCACCCCCTGGCCATGCTCCCCACTTAGGCAACAGGCGCTGGCCAGGGAGTGGGAGTGCCACAGCCACTTCTGGAAGCACTCTGGCCACTCCCAAAAGTGTTGCAGCCACTTCCAGAAGCCAGTGAGATCGGCCACGGGGAGAACTGCCCCCAGTTGGCGAGATTGGTTGCTGACCAGTCGCTGGGGGAGCGGGGGGCACGTGCCCCCCTAAGTGAGGTGACACCAGTCACCCATGACCACCTGCATACGTCTCTGACATACTCTTATATCCTAAGATGGGCTTTATACTACAGCTTTCAGCTAAATGAAACTATTAGAAATTCACTGCGGGGAGAAACAGCACAGCCCCTCAAGTGGCTGGACTTTCCCAGGGCTGTGCAGTGACCAAACATGTGCAGGCATTTGCTGGATTGGTTAATGCATTCACAGACAGGGTTAATATTTTCTCAATCTAAGTTAGTTCATCCTCTGAAGTGAACATACTTAGACTGAATGCACCATTTTTGGCCAATTTAAAACCTATGAATGCCTGCAAAAGTGGACATTTAGATCAATCTAAAACTCGTTAGTCTACCGAATGTAATACTGGTACATACCCTTACATACACATTTAAAGTCAAAGAAAAAGATGTTAAAATAAAAATAGTTCTACTTAATCCTTACTTTACAGGACTATTTCTGTGGATTTTCTTCCATAAAAGAGTCTCCAATAAGGCCAAATAAAGAGTATTCATTTGACATGTCTTAGCTTTTGTCATAATGGGTCCTGAAATACTTGACTGGTCACTAAAAGGAAGATGACAACCTTTGTGTATACCTGCATGAACATAAATTCTGTGTGTATGTGTGTGTGCATGTGTACATATACATAGAGTGGGTGCAATCCACGTGTGCAGTTAGCACATAGTAATAAACTCAGTGCAGTTCATGTAGGAGCTTATTACTCCCACGCAGTGTTTACATGTGCACCTGGGTCTGCAGCACATTAAACCAGGGTGGAGCAGCTCCAGTTGGCAAAGGATCTGGCAGGGAGGGGGTGGGCAGCCTGCCAGCCTGGAGCTGCTCCACCCTGGCTCAGTGTGCTGTGGAGGAGCTGGCGGGGGCATGAGGGTACTACAGCGTGGGGCTAGCTAGCTGGCAGGCAGCCACAGCACTGTAGCACCATCATGCTCCCACCAGCCCCAGTCACCATCTACACACATGTTTCGGCACACAGAACTATTCTACTGTACGATAGTACTTGTCCTGGATAGTACTATCCTACAGCAGAGTTAATTAATGTACTGCTCCCTAATACGAGCACATGTAGATGAAGCTAATTATTCAGCTCTGCAGTAAACATGTACATATGCTCACAGATCATTGACAATCATTGTATTGAAAGCACTACAGACAACATACAAAGGTCTAAAATATATGCAGACATATACAAAGTGCACATAAACTCATTGAAAGGGACTATGTGTTTGTTGCCTAAACTATGAAATATGTTCTAATATAGGTCCATGTATAGAAGTTAGATCTAGAGTAAGCTTTGAGACAGACTTTATTTATGACCTTGGATAAATCATGCAATCATTCAGCCTCCCAGTTTCTGTATCTGTAAAATGGAGATAAATACTTACTGAATTACTTCCTATGAGTATTGGGAGATTAATTTTAAAATGTGTGTAAAACCCTATGTGAGAGATAAATATCATTAACAGTAACTGCCGTATAGCAATATTCTATCTCCTCTAATTCCTATACATAATTATCTGGTTTTCCCCTAGTTTGCAAAGAATCTTTAAGGCAGGAATAAAGCCTGAACATGCTGATTTGCTTCACAGTGACATTTTAATATCCTTTGAGCTTCTGAAAGATGCCTACAATTTATCAAAACAACATTTTTGCAAATTCAACATTTTATACACTCAAGGATTAATCCATACTGAACCCTAGGGTTTTCTAGGTTTTAAAATGACTTTATAGCCAGTTTATTAATTACAGCAACTGGAATGAACAAGTTTTCATTATTAACATGAGTTTTCAAGCTCATTCCATAGCATCTCACATCTCTTAGACTTCCCTCCCATACCTGTACCCTTTAAGTCCCTGTTTCTCCATTGCTGCATTATTCACCCTCTGGAATCCTGGTTCTGACAGAGTTTAATCTTTAATTTACCAAGTAATTTTAAAACTACGAGTATACCAGGTCCAGATTTCCACAACCAATGATAGCCTTTACCCCTGAGGGAAATGAATGTAATGTTCTTAAGGCATTACAGTTCTCCTGTGCACTACAAGATAGGTATTGAACTGATGTCTCATCACACCTTTCAGTTGCAAATAGGAAGCTAAGACAGGTCTACTAGGGACTGCTCTTCTGAAAAAGACCCAGTCTGTTTCACAACTGAAAGGAGGTATTTTTACAATTCAAATGAGGAGGAATAGGTACTGGGAGTAAATTGTCTTGAATCCTGACTTCTGGGATTCTTGAATGCATCTGTATCTTGGAAGTGGAAGAAGAGCAGAGCAAGCTGGGAATTGCTATCTCTTCAGCCAGGAACAACTGGTGCCTCCTGAGTTGGGGGGGAGCACCTGCAGAACCCTAGTCTCACCTTGATCCTAGGCAAGCTGTTCGAAAAAATTATGCTGGCACACATATAGGAGGGGCCAGCAGGAGACTGCATGCTTAGGGGCAACCAACATGGGTTCATCAGTGGCAGGTCCTGTCAGACCAACCCGGTGGCCTTTTACGATCAGATCACCAGATCATTAGATGCAGGGGTAGCAGTGGATATAGTCTTCCTGGACTTCCGGAAG
>NW_017728906.1:41214249-41225873 GCF_001723895.1 Crocodylus porosus
TGAACCCCATATTTTCCATCAAAGTCGTGGCAGGCGAGAGCGGCGAAGCGAGACGGTCCACCGAGTACCCCTCCTCTCCAGGGGACATCCGGGGTTCGGGGTCCCACGGTGCGTGGTACACCCCCAACCCTTACAAAGGTCACCAGCCACCTTTTGCAGTTGTAGAAGAAGCCTCCTATGAGAGCTGTCTTTGTACTCCCTGCACTGTGGAGCACTCAGGCAATCCTCAAACCTCATTTGAGAACAGGACATTGAAAAAGAAAGGCCAATGCCTTCCCCCCACATCATCCCTCAGACCAGCACTGAAATGCTATAGGGTGGAGAGCAACTTGTCCGATTATAAATGAATAGAGAAGTTTGTTCCTTCCTGCCCACTATACTTGCTTAGGGAATTCAGAGGACAGTGGCCCAAACAAACACAATCTCTATCACCATCTTCCTAGGACAGTAGTTTTCACATTGCTCCCATTCCCACTTTTCTTCTCCCAGGCCGCCTCCCCCCCCTCAGGCTGTGGCACAAATGCCACGATATAGCCCATAAATTATAATCACTCTCCATATAAGCAAAATTTAAAAGGTCTTATGTTTATGTTAGTAGCAAATAACATTCTGCATTCAAGGATGGGACGTTATTGTTTCAAAAGGGATCCTGGGTAGAACTCTTGGAAAAGTACATGACAGAGATAATTGATGTCTGCTTTATAACCCACAGTGCTGGTTATTGGTTTACAGTAATCAATAGTTAGGGATTCACAAGAGTGTCTGGAGTCATTTCTTGTGCTTAATAACATTAAACACCTTTTCCTCTAGATGCTACACCACTATGAATAGCAAAATAATGTCATCAACTGTCCTTCTGAATGATGAAAGTCATCCTGATGAAAGAAAGATTAAGCCAACATATTTCATCTGAACTGGTGAAATTCCCCAGGGTGGCAACCGGGTAATTTTTCAATCAACTTTACCAAAGTCTAACACCAGTTTAAGAGCTCTGTTGCTCAGGTCTATACCATATAAGTGGCTCAAATCAGTGGGCCAGAAATAGAGCTGGTTAGAACATTTTTGAACAAGAATATTTCATCAAAGCTGCAATATTTTGAAGAGATGTATTAGTGTTGATAAAGTGTTTATTTTGATTGGATTTTGGGAGTGCAGGGCTTTCTGGTCACTTCTGATTAGAAAGACTTCTACATTTTTCAGTCTGGTGGCTAGTGCTCTGAATAAGGCAGAGGGGGGTCTTTAATCTGGTTCTTCATCATGTTTGGGTGGTACCCAAACCACCAGACTAGTTTATCTAGCATGAGTCTCTCATGACAAGTGAGATGTCCCCAAAACAATCTTCCCAAGCTGTTTGAGCTGTTTTGTCCATTCTATTTTGCATAATTTTATTTTTTAAAGAAATATCCCAGGTTCTGTTGTAAAAGTAGTGTCCGTACTAACTTCAGTAATGAAGGGGACACAAGAAAATACTGGTCAGGAGCTTTAGAAATTAAAAAAAACAAACCATAGTGTGTTCCTCAGAACAGACCTGCCTGAAACATGGTTTGATATGTAGAACAGCAAAGCAAAGTCTAAATCTAGTCAGGAAGCTGCACAGTCATGATCCTATATTTTAGTGTTTGCAAACAGATGTCGGATTTATCCTAGGATAAACCATTTTACCCCAGGACAAAGTGCAAGCATACAGATGTCCATGTCTGTTGTCCTGCAATACATCCTAAAAAAGCTTCCTGGATAAGAGGTAATAACAGTTTATCCCAGGATATTGAAAAGTTCATCTGTACAATTATCCTTCATCACTGAATCAATGGCAGAAAAGCAGCACTGCATTCAGTTACTCACTAAATCCTGATTAAAAGGGGGATGTGTTTATATGCCACAATATTTTTGTTCTCATACAAATACAGCCACAACTTATCCAGGTACAAATGCAACATCTTTTTCTAGCCAGTGTTCTTCATTAATATACTATGCTTCAGCCAGTATACACTTGAACCGTGGCATATGGGATCTTTCTATTCCTTCAGCTTAGCTGAAGATGAAAAATGTCAGTGTTTTTAACTAAATGGATTCCCATTAGGAATGCAGCAATAGCATTTTTTTAAGAAGAACAGATGAATGATGAACTTATACTGCTACATACAAGTCATCTGTACTCTAGTGATTTTAGTAAGGAGGAAGTAAAATGTTCTGCACTAATATTCTGGAGAAGTTTATAAACATCCACAATATGTTAATTTAACTGACCAAAAATATTCAGCATTCCTTTCCCAAACAAGTTCAAGGAAAGATGTGGGAAATTAACAGTGCTAGAGGAACCCCCAGTAAAATCACTTAACTTCCATTAATAATTCAGATCAGGCATTATCTGGAGACAAAAAAAACTTGAACTGTACAGAAAAAGAAAGAAAGAAAGTTGTGGGTAAAACAGAATTCTTTGTTTGACCTGAAAATAGAATGTTACATATCTTTCTCCTATGTTTAAATTTAGGAAAATGTTGAACGTAAAAACTGTACTATTTTGTTTTTTAAAATATTGAAATATTTCAATGGTTTCAAAACAGTATCAGGTTTTTCTTGGTGGGCAGAGGGTTCAAAACAGTGTAATGGATTCATTGATCGCTTTGGTCAACCTCAATATGCATTTTTCTGAAAAATAACTAAAAAAAATTGATCAAATACTATTTGCCCAGCTCTAATTGGGATAAAATTTCTACTTTAGCTATAAAGCATGCCACTATAAAGCATGAATCACAAGTTATAGATAATCATTACAGAAGAGGAGAGACCCTTCCAATTCTAAATGCAAATCACTGTAATTGATTACACATACATAGTGTTTAGTTTTATTTGACATATTCAGAGCATTTATTTTTTTATTACAATACTCACTCCTGCTTCTTTAAAACCATTTATTATCATATACCGTATGTACAAGTGGTGCAGCAATAGGCAAAGATTTTTTTATCTGCTTTATACCAGCTGGGTTTAGCAACAATGATTTCCCATACCATCTCACTCAGTGAGTTTGACCTTCTGAGCCTCCGATACAGGAGACTCCAATCCAAGTCAATAGGAGTTCTGTCAATAGGAATCCAAGTCACTGAGTGCACATAAGATAAGATTTACTAATGAATACTACATAAAGAAACTGCACTCTCACCAAAATGTAACTTTGCCATTGTTTCCCTAATTATAATTTTTTCATATCATTGCTAAAGATGTTGGGGAAATGAATGGAAAAAGTTCCCATATCTTATAGGCCAACTTTTGTTACCCCTGTATTTATACAGAAACATATGGAAATGAAGCAGAAAAGCAGAAAACTATACATCAGAACAACCAAGTTCTAGTCATAACTTTCCTACAGAGTTTTTCTAACAAATTGGAGAATTCACTGAGGCTGTCTACACATGTGCTCGGGGCTGGAGAGGGTGTGTTTTAATTAGAATATTTCTCCGATAGCCACTCTAAGTAAAACACTGCAGCACCACATGTTTTAAGTCCCTGCACATTTAAATAAGGCCATGGGATGCTTTAACTAAAGCTCATCTGATAAGTTTTAGTTAAAGTGTCCCAGCAGCCATTTTTAAACCCATGGAAGCTTATACACATGATACCACAGTAAAGCTAGAGCATTCTAATTAGAACACGGAGAAGATTCAATTAATCATGTGCACTTGTGTAGGCAGATGGTGAGGCCTGCTTGAAAAACAGTATGGACATACTCTGAGGTCACCATTTCTCCATAAGTAAAATTAAAGTAATACTCAGTGACATCATTAGTATGGAGCAATTGCTCTGGGCACCAACCTGGGGGGATATGGGTGGGGAAGGTGGGGAATGGCTGTTGCTGCAGCGGCACATTTGTAATTGTGGTGACAACCAGAAGTCATGGCTGCCCCTGTGTGCATGGCAGCAGCTGCAGGCACCCAACCACATTGTGATGCCTCTGATATTAACTGCCTCATGAATACTCAATGCATGTCACCAAGGAGGTTTTCAAAATCCAACGAACCATTATTTACACTCATTTTCAAAGTCCTCAAAGGACTTACTTTTTCTAAATTCCTCTCACTTTTAAAACCTGGCTCAAAATGCTTAATGATCAAAGATACTTTATGATCAAAATGTTTAATGATCAAAGAACTGGGAAGTATTACTATGAAGACTGTTGTTTCAGTAACATTACAATGGATATAAAGAGAAGGGGCATGCAAAAACTAGAAGATTTTTAAAATGAGCACAGCATCTCAAAGATCACCTTAATATCTAGGGAAGATCTTTCTCTGTTTCAGCTTTAAAATGCTGGCCTTTTGTTGTACAAATGGTGATAAAATGGTTGCTTTCCATAACTTTCAGCTTTTGTTCTAAAATTCTAGTGTTATTTTTTGGCAAAATCATTTTGCTGTTGTTTTCTTTTACTGTCAAGAATAACAATAAGGCTTAATTTTAGAGGAAGAAACGTTTCAGAAAACTCAAACAAAAAAATGTTGGGGGAGTGGAAAGAAAATGAAGGCCAAAAATCCTTTTATTTCACTGGATTCTCTTATTCAATGTGTCCATACTTAAATACTACAAGGTGCAAGTACATTGGCTTTTGTTTCATTCCTGTCTTTTCACTAGTGTTCTTTCTTCCAGTCTCCCTCTTCACTCCTTTAATTGCTTATACATGTTATTATTATTCCAAGTTATATAAGACTTCAGCTGAAGAAATTGTTATGTAAAGATCATTAAAGTCATGCTGCATATAATATATGCAAAAACTTTTAGAGAGTTGAATTTATAGTTCTAAATTGTCATGCAGCTATTCTATTTTGAATTAGAGGTTTGCTTAAAGAAGGCTGGTTTATTTGAAATCAATTCCTTACTTTGCTTAGAACAACATATGGTTTTATAGTCTTTATTTCAAATGCAAAATTATTTTGTATTTTTTATGGATCAGGATCACCTGGACTCTAACTATGTTTAAAATAATTAAAAGTTGTCTCCAGTACTAGACTTGGAATTGACTTTTAAATAGTTTTTTTTTAAGTGCTTAACCCCTCCCCCCCTGCTCCCCCACACAAACACTTATATAGGTAACTCATATAGGTAAATAGGAAAACGGATTATATAGGAGAAGCTGTTCATTACATTCAGAACACTATCAAATGCACAAAATAAAGTATTAAAGTAGTAGTCGATAATAATGCACAAAATAAAGTATCATTGACTAAAATAGTAGTCAATGATAGTTTTAGAAAGAGTCTAGATTGTGGATTTGTATAGGAAGATTTGGATAGGCATGATCCTGCTTCAGGCAGAAGATTGGATTAGATGGCCTGGAGGTCCCTTACAGCCTTACATCTTTATGATTCTAGAATTCTATGCACCTTTAAATAAAACCCCTTGAAAACCCTATATTTTATTACTTATTGGGCCATTGCACCTTGCATATGTAGTTGTGCACAGTGCTCAAAAGAAAAAAATCTCAAGCCCCTGCCACAGATATTTAAAATATTTTCTCCCCTTTAAATTTTAAAATACAACAGATGTCCTTTTCTCCAAGGACATCTGGAATGCATCTGGACTGACATTTTGGAAAAATCACAGTCCTGTCCTGTCCACTTCCTGATGCATGTGAGCTCATGCACACATGCATGCACATACACCCTCTATTCCCTCTCCCCCATCCCTGAGCACAATCTAAAAGAAATTGCTGTAAGTCAACATAATTTCCTCTATAGGAATATATAATTCTTCAGTTGACTTGCCCTGACCTACCACAAGTAACAGGGTAATTGTTCTCAGGGATTTTATGAATATCGCTGTCTATTTGAAAAGAAAGCCAATGAATAAAAGAGGAAAATGAATTTGAATTCACAGTGAAAGTGAACATTGAGTACTGGGCCATACCCCAAATGGAACACAGCCAGACTTGATCCCTAGGAAGACAGCCAAAGAAGACATCTTTCTGGCTGACAAATTTCTGCATCTGCAAAATATAGTGTGTGCAATGGGAAGTTGTGAAGTGTCTTCCTCAAAGCAGGTTGACTGTACAATTTAAGGCTTTGGGGCATTAATCGTATCAGCTGTCTGTATTACCAAGCAGTAATAAAGCTGTAGTTTTTGCTAGAGGAAAAATGATCCTCCTAAAGCTACTGCAGTGCAATGAAGGATAAATCCTTCATAAAAGAATGTTGTGAAATTAAGCTTAGAATTTAAAGCACAAATGCTTCACTCTTAATTCAGAATTAGTTTTGGTTACCTTATGAATTTCTGTAATGTCAAATAATTTCTTCTTTCCTTCCTCATTTTTAGCTCTCCATGATTGCTTCTGACTGCTGCTCAGGTTTGGGAACCAAGGTTCAAAACTCACACTTTTAATAATGACACTTATTCATTGTGGCTCCCTGTGACACAACCAGGAAAAGGGATATCAGATGAGGACGCTGGACTGGCATTCCACAAGTGCAGATGTCTGGTCTTTTTTCTCCTGAGGGGTTAAAGCTCATACCCCACTACACTGCTGCAGGAGTGCTCAATTAGATATGAAGACAGATCTGAGACATCAGCAGTGCAGGCATGAATTTTTAACTCTTCTGTGCACTGAAGCATCAGTTGTTTTCAGTCCAATTCACTGCACAGCATGTGCAATCTTAGTTCTATGCTGAAGTAAAACTCTTGTATTAATTCATATTGAATGTGAATAAAAAACTCAGAGAGACAAAACAGCAGCACAGGGAAAAGTAATAGAAATAAACCTGTAATCTGAATTTTATTAGTTGCTTTAAGATGAATGTTGAATGTTTGATGAAAGTATAGACACAAGATCATTAAAATGGGGGGAAACATAAGGACAGGAAAGGAATGATTGAACTGGGATAGAAAAAAATAGTGCCACACATACCTACATACTTCATTTCATGCACCCATAATTCTCTCTGGCAGCTGCATGATTAATTCAAAGAGTTATTGATTTTTTCCCTTGCTCAATCCTGCTGACCTGCTTTTGTTGACAGGTCTGTGTGGATCACTCTACTCAGCCAATTGAAAGCATGGAATCACACTGGTCTCTGTGCCCTGAAGAAAATATTTCTACTCATTCAACATTAACAAAATTTGAATAAATTTTAAAAATAAACACCCCTTCAAAATAAACAGATATGAATTAAAGAACAACATTCTGTTGCAAAGGGAAGACACTGGAAGCATAATCAGTCCCTTCAGTTCTGAAGAATTCCTTCCCTTCCTTTATAGAAAAAACAGCAGCTTCAAGTTCTCTAGCGAATCCTTAGCAAAAGCAAAGAAAACTTGAGTCCATCATTATGGAATACTAAAAATATTTAACTGTTAGTGCATCTCCATGGGATGATTGATTATTTCTGCGCAATGAAATAGTGTTTTCCCCACAAAGTCAGGATGAAGTAGTCCAGCTTATCGTAGTTCAGCCCACTGATGTTAAAATATCCTGGATTCCTAATTAAGCAATGACTAAATTTCATCTAAAACTTAAGGCTAAGTACAGCCTCAAAAAGCCCAAGTCTGAATTGGTTCAATTTTTGTAAGTAACCTGCAGAGATTGAAGTGGCAAGCAAGTGAATAGACATTCACTTTTGACTCTGGAAATCCAGTCACATGCCTTCAGTGGCTCAGGCCAGAAGCCAGAGGGCACTAGAGTGAGACCTCCATTCCCTTCTGCAATGGTTGGGCTGGAGGGAAGCTGAGCTGATGGAGGGCTAGATCCTGGCAGGCTGAGTATGATTGGGGAGGGGTTTAAACCCCCACCCTGGCCTGCAGTGACCCCAGCCAAGGTGTATCTGGAGTGGGAGGGGAGAAGCAGCCCTTGCCAGGTTTTTTGGGGGGGAAGAGGGAAGGAGCATGGCCAGACCCTGGCCTCTGGCCAGACACTGGCACAGCATGGCCCTCTAAGGCAAAGGGGGCAAGGAGGGGGTTTATTCCCCCCTCTATACCCTCTTCCCTGCAGGGGAATGCAGCCAGGGCCTGCCAGCCCCAGCCACCACCTCTAACACTCACCCCTGACCAGGCAGACCTGGGTGGGGTCCCCCAGGAGGAGAGGGGAGGGAAGGGGAGGGGGAATAAACCCCCTCCCTGACCTCTTCACCTTAGAGGCCATGCCAGCCAGGATCTGGCCACGCCCCTGCCCCTGCCCCTGCCCCTGCTGCTAAAGCATGAAGTGGGGGGTGACCTTGACAGGGCAACAGCTCCTGTCATAGTTTCCTGGGGAATGAAAGCCTCTTCCCAGTGGGGGAACTCCACTGTGGGCAGGAGCAGGGTGGGCAGAGCCACCACAGCCTGCACAGGATGAGTAGCAGCTGCAGTGGCAGCTCTAGGGGAGGTTCAGGGGGCTATGGCCACCCCAAACTTTGGCTTAGCCCCTACAGCTACCCCTCCAAGACCCACCACTGCCACTTGCCTTATGTAGGTTGCAGCAGCTCTGCCTGCCCTGTTCCCACCAGCAGCACAGCCCACATACCAGGAAGGGGCTGTCACTCCCTGGGACACCATGATAGGGGCTGCTGACCCTGTCAGGGTACCTCTCCCCTCACTGTTCCAGCTACAGAGCAGAGGGGTGAGGCCAGTCCTGCTCTCTGGAGCAGAAAGCACAGCCCAGCCCAGTGCTGAACAGCATGCTGGGAGACTCTTATTTAACTTAATCCAGGAAGGGGTCTGGGACAGAAGTGCCATAAACAGGTTTGACCTCAATCAGTTAAGTCTGATAGTACTTTCAACCAGGTTTATCTCAAACTGGTTCAGCCATTTTGAAACTGGTTTATGTGCATTGAACTTCTGTTCTGTTACAGGTTTAAACTATTTCTGGTCACTTAAACCAGTTTATGTGCAACTTTTGTCCCTAGCCAAACTGAACAGAAAAAACATTGTCACAGGAAGGACACAAGGGAAGGACCCCGAGGGGTCAAGGGGGATACCTAGGGGCCGGAACACCACAGGGAAGACAAAGAGAGAGAGAAAACGACAAAGAATCTCTTAGCTGCAGCTGGAGCCGTGGCGAAACCGAAAGCGGTGGTAGGACCCGCGCGGTTCATTAGCCGCATCTTTTTAAAACTGTGGCCAGTTGTGGAGAGGTACGGGAGGAGCCAGCACAGTCGGATAAAAGGCGTCATAAGTGAGGCAGCAGGAGAGAGACCGGGAAGCGTGTCAGCAGGGGAGGTATTCTCGGGACCCCTTTTAGGGGTTAGAGAAAACAGGACCACCTCTCACAGGGCAGAAGGCTGCCTTGAAGTCCATTGTGAGGAAGACCCCAGCGACGGTCCAGAGTGAGAGGAAGCCAACACATTGCATCCCGACGGAGGACCCAAGGGAGGGAATCCAAGACATCATATGGATGAAGGGGGCAACCAGGGTTGGCCCCGAGGAAGAAGGGAGAGCAACAAAACCCAAGGAGTCAAGCCAGGTGGGATCGGTGCGGGTTCAGTCAGGCTCCAGGAGCAGCCCCAGGCAAGTAATGAAAAGCTTAAGCAGCAGGAGGGGCTGCAGGAGACAAGCTCCAGCAGCAAAAAGGTGCCTGATGGGGAACACAAAGTAGGTAGAACTGGAGGGATCATCAAGGGTCCAGCTAACTCACAGATGACCCACCGTACGGAAGGGAGAAGGTGGTAGTCGCCAGGCGTGTGCATATATAGGACAAGGCCAGTTAGGAACTCCCGGGCTAGGCTGGCCCATTTTGGTGTAGTCAGGAAGCCATGGGTATTGATAGTATTCTTTTTTTTGTGTTTTTCTGTTTCCCACCTTTGGAGGGGTTGGGAGGTTTGTGGCATAGAGCCATAGTGTTGGCTCATTTGGAAGAAGGGTTTTGTTGTATAAAGAATCAAGATGCCCATGCAGACCTCTAAAGCATAACTCTGATTTGGGTAATTGGGTTAGGCCAATTACATAACTTCAGGAGACTCCAGAATACCTGCAAGCGGGGGTCAGGATGAGAGAGACATCAGTGATCTGTCATGGCTGGATTCAGGGCGAGGTATAGGGGAACCTCACAGAAGACTGCCACCTAGAGGTCCCAGACACATACAAGCCCGGTAGTCGGACCCCACCACTGAAAGAATAACCGAAGTCGTGGCAAGCAGGATTGGGGAAGAGATTACCCCGGGGAGGGACATCCTTCCTACAAGACCACAGGGACAGAGCGACGGACAACCATACACATCCAAAGCTGGGTGGCACGTGACCAGATGATCGAAGCCCGATGGGTGCAAACATGTCATTACAATCAAGACAATGACAGAATCAGCATCTGACCAACCAAAAACGTCTTCCTCTATTTTTATTAATCATAGATCCATTAAAGACAGAAATAAATAAATAAGACAATATTTTGATGTGACTCTGTTTTTAAGAAACCTAAATGAAGCAGCAAAATGAAAAAGGAGCTTTTATGTCTTAGCTTGAATGAAATCAGGAAGTACCCTTTATCAAAAAGAGACCAGAGTATCTTTAAACAGAGCTTTTTGGTTCAAGTTTAACTTTCCAGAGGGGAAGATAAGTCAGGGTAATCACCGCATTTTGGGTGCCCATCCAAACCTCTAAAACTGTGTTGGTTTACCCAGCAGTGCTATTCCCAATAGAGCACTTGTTTTACTTCAGATCAATTAGATTGCTTAAGTCTTCACTAGAATATACTACAGCAGGCTGAATCCAGATGTCAATTATTAAAAATTGACTTCCATGTCAAAATAAGAATACAGGTCAAACATCACTGCATGTGAAAATGTCTACATTTTACTATTATGAAATCCACAGCTGCATAGACAAAGGCTTTATGGCATAATAGGGTAAGAGTAGTAAGGCATATGCCTATTAAAATGAATGAGCTGATTCATCAGTTTCACTTCCTCAAATCATAGCTGTCATTGCTCAGAAGACATTTTCATCCAGTTGGACTCAGAATTTTGATAGAATAATCTAGAAAACCCAGGGTACCCAGAGAATATTCAGTGTCTACTCACTGGTATCTGGAACAATAACAATTAAAAGCATGGCTTAACAAGGAAGAAGTGATGGCAATATTACTGTTTTTAATACAATTGGTAACTTAGAGCTAGATCCCACCAACAGATTCACCCAGGGCCACCTGTGTACTCAGTCCATTCCCAGCTTTAAGAAGCATGGAAGAATTGTGCATTTGGACAACAGCTCAAAATCTTCCCTGAAATATTTCATTCAACTTGTCTGGATCATGCAAGTAAAGTCATACAAATCAAGCTGTAAATAAACAAGAATGGTACAAATGTTTCATGTCAAGTACGAGAAAAGAGTTCAGTGGGCTACCATGAAGGATAGTCATCAGTCCAGTCTTATTTCATAACTTTTTAAACCACTAATAATGGTAAGATAAACAGCATCTTAAATTAGCACCTAAACAGTATTTACATGGAAGTGTTATGAACACCAGCAAGTTGGCAGAAAATTAGTATAATGGGAACTAAAGTAGTTACAACAAATAATCGAACAAGGAAATGAGAATCAATTTGAAAAAAATAAAAGTAAGTTCAGGTACCTTCTCTGGGGTAGAATATTACAGCACAGATATTCCTTGTAAGAGACAGCAACAGTGCTGAAAATAACCTATTCATGACAATGGGTATTAAAATACATAATAG
>NW_017728906.1:41225973-41291150 GCF_001723895.1 Crocodylus porosus
CTGTTTTTAAGAAACCTAAATGAAGCAGCAAAATGAAAAAGGAGCTTTTATGTCTTAGCTTGAATGAAATCAGGAAGTACCCTTTATCAAAAAGAGACCAGAGTATCTTTAAACAGAGCTTTTTGGTTCAAGTTTAACTTTCCAGAGGGGAAGATAAGTCAGGGTAATCACCGCATTTTGGGTGCCCATCCAAACCTCTAAAACTGTGTTGGTTTACCCAGCAGTGCTATTCCCAATAGAGCACTTGTTTTACTTCGGATCAATTAGATTGCTTAAGTCTTCACTAGAATATACTACAGCAGGCTGAATCCAGATGTCAATTATTAAAAATTGACTTCCATGTCAAAATAAGAATACAGGTCAAACATCACTGCATGTGAAAATGTCTACATTTTACTATTATGAAATCCACAGCTGCATAGACAAAGGCTTTATGGCATAATAGGGTAAGAGTAGTAAGGCATATGCCTATTAAAATGAATGAGCTGATTCATCAGTTTCACTTCCTCAAATCATAGCTGTCATTGCTCAGAAGACATTTTCATCCAGTTGGACTCAGAATTTTGATAGAATAATCTAGAAAACCCAGGGTACCCAGAGAATATTCAGTGTCTACTCACTGGTATCTGGAACAATAACAATTAAAAGCATGGCTTAACAAGGAAGAAGTGATGGCAATATTACTGTTTTTAATACAATTGGTAACTTAGAGCTAGATCCCACCAACAGATTCACCCAGGGCCACCTGTGTACTCAGTCCATTCCCAGCTTTAAGAAGCATGGAAGAATTGTGCATTTGGACAACAGCTCAAAATCTTCCCTGAAATATTTCATTCAACTTGTCTGGATCATGCAAGTAAAGTCATACAAATCAAGCTGTAAATAAACAAGAATGGTACAAATGTTTCATGTCAAGTACGAGAAAAGAGTTCAGTGGGCTACCATGAAGGATAGTCATCAGTCCAGTCTTATTTCATAACTTTTTAAACCACTAATAATGGTAAGATAAACAGCATCTTAAATTAGCACCTAAACAGTATTTACATGGAAGTGTTATGAACACCAGCAAGTTGGCAGAAAATTAGTATAATGGGAACTAAAGTAGTTACAACAAATAATCGAACAAGGAAATGAGAATCAATTTGAAAAAAATAAAAGTAAGTTCAGGTACCTTCTCTGGGGTAGAATATTACAGCACAGATATTCCTTGTAAGAGACAGCAACAGTGCTGAAAATAACCTATTCATGACAATGGGTATTAAAATACATAATAGGTGACAAAATAACACTATGGCAAAATAAAACAAAATAAGATCTTGTAATGCTATGCGTGGTCCAGCTGATCCTATGCAGAGCTCCACTGAAATCAATCTGGCTCCATAACAGGGAAATCCAGAGGGACTGCAGTGATTCATGTGAGCTCTTAGGACAGAGTCTGGCCAGAACCCCTGCTTTTGAGGTTCTGGAGCCCCGGAGTGCTGCTACTGTCACTCACCCCCCTCCTTTCACCTGCTGCTGAATGAATTTGGCGAGGCAGAGGGAGGGGAAGGGCAAACAGCCACATTCACCCCTTGGACTCTGGAGCCATGCAAAGGCATGGGCTCTGGTTAGACCTGCCCCTACCAGTTGGTGAGCTCACAGTCCACTGTGCATCTGCTGCAAGTCCTTAACCCAGGTTCAGTTCATTCACATGTTGCAGGACTGCCATAGGCTGAGCATTCAGATCACCATTTAATACAATAAATGTGCCTTTGTATGGCTTAAATGTGTTGCCATAACTGCCAAATCGAAGTGTAGATGAAGACTGCAGTGCTCTATTTTAGATAACCCCGGGTGCCTCTACACAAGACCCTTAATGCCCAGTAGATTAATTCCACTGTGCATTAGCACATCACAGCAAAAACTGTGCTAATGCACTAATACACAGTAGAATTAGTCTACTGTGCATTAAGCATCACCAAAAGACTGCACACCATTGCTACTGCACATTATGTAGTATGCAACAGCTACTGTACATTTATGTAGTACCTCATATTAAGCTGTAGTAGCAATGGTGCATTAATGCTCGTGTACATGTGCCCACCATCTGGTAACTCCTGGGAAATATGAATTGATTAATGTCAACTCTTGCAATTAATAGAACTATTCATGGCAAGAGATCTAAAAGCTCTTAAGCCTTTTAAAGTAAAAATTTGAAAAATGGTGTATAAATAAATAATACAGGTCATTACATTAACTTCAGGTCAGTATAGCTCATTGTAGATATACACAAGGCTCTGTCCATTCACTGTGTCTAATCTATTACCAATGGAAAGCACTGTGGCTTATAGACTCATCAGCTGTCATCTTCATGTCAAGCAAAGCTATTCAGGGACTTGTTTACCATTCATATATTACTTACCTTTCAGTCAAAGCTGATATCCTTTCACTGCTTAGTTTAAACCTCATCATCCACAGTAATTACTGTCCCTATTCTTTTTCTAATTTTTAATTGGCCATACCTTATATATTGTTCAGCCAGACCCTTTCAAGGGTTGTAAGTAGATAGTAAAAATGAGGAAGAATTGGGCTGAAATGACTATGGACCTCTAAATCACCCTTTTTTCTGGATAAGCTATACAGACCCCTTAAAATCTCAAAACCCATCAATTCTCAACATCTAGGTAAGCGGTACTCAAAATAGAAAAAATGGGTAAAAACAAAATATATATTAGTTATATATACACATATATTTCATATGTTGCAATATTAAAATGTTGCAACATAACATGTACAAGATTAATAGATTATTTCTTTCCTTACACTTTCTATTTTTCTTCCATTTGCCTTGGCTTACCTTTTCCCCTGTCTTTTCACCATTGTTTTTCCTGTTTTTCCCATTTTCCTTATCTGCTTTTTTCCATCACATGAAGTAGACAATATTACAATTAAATTTGTGATCCCCAGACAACCTAAGTTCTGGGGGAGTGAAGTTGGGGGCGGGGGGGGGGGAGGGGAGAGAAAAAAAAAGACTGTTTGTGGCTATACCTATAAAGTAGATCTTTGTAATTTTTTTGATCAACAAAAAAATTGTCAAAAGAACGGCTCAAATCATTTCTGAATATGGTTTTGGAGGCCAAGGAAAAAAATTGGAAGAGTCCAAATGTTTTTGTTTTGACACTTTCAGAACAAAACATTTTGAATTTTCAAAATGACACTTTAATTTCAAAACAGTACTGTGGGGTGGTTGAAGCCATGTACTAAAGCTGGGGACCTTGGGAGCACCTCTGAGCACCCCAGAACATAGCCTGGGGATCCTGGGAGTCATGGCAGACTTCTTGGAAAAAAAGCCGGAGCCAGGGCAGTAGCAGCACATGCCAAAGCTGCACATTGTTTATTGCTGTACATTAATTGCATGTGGAGATGCACCTCTTTGGTATTTTCCCACCACTCTTCCTCATTTACTTATATACCTCAGTCTTGTCCTTACTTTGTCTCTTCCAGTGTTCTTCACTCACTGCTTTTAATAACCTCTTGGGTACTCCTTTCATCTCTTCAGTCTCCATTCTTGTACTCTTCCACTAAGCTCAGGAAATGATTAATGGTTTAAGGAGTATATGCTGCTCTCTACTCTCCACCAGGGAGGAACAAAACTGTGACATGTTTTCTTTGCCATCTTCTTCAGTCTGACTTTGCTATTTTAGGCCTAAACTGCTCACAGCAACAAGTCAGAATTGTGAGCAGCCCCAAGCACTAGTATCCTCCTGGAGGCTGAACACAGGCAGCAGAAAACGTGGCACAACTCAAGCACTGCATAGTTTTAAAAAGCTACTGTAAATGGTTTTTTTCCCCCAACTGTCACTGCACAGTTGTGCTTCTCTGAATCCTTTATACCCTGTGGGGCCTAAATTGTTTACAGTGGTTCCAAGGTCAATACTGAACTGAGCCAGCTTCCACGACTTGGAGTGTATGGAGGGAATTTCATTAAGAAGAACAGTAAGTAGGGAAAAAAATCCTCAGACACATGAGTAGCTGGTGCAAAGCTAGCTACTGGTCACTAAACACTATAAGAGCCGAGCACTCCATCTTTCATGTTTAGCATGGTCTAAAGAGCATTTTACAAAAGCTGGTTGTTGACGTGAGTATTGAAAGAAAAGTGGCAAGCAAACACATCAGCTATTATGATTCCTTGGATATGAAGTTCAAAAATAGTTCAAAGTCTTGGCTTGCAGGACACAATTCACTAAAAAGCACATCTGGGTCTTACATATGATGCTATGATGCCTTCAAAGATTATGATTTCAAGGATTTAAGCCCTTTCATGCTGCTCCAGAACACCCACAGCTCTTTGGTTTGACACTTTTTAAATAATATTATGATGATGTTAAAACACGTACTATGAGAAAGATGTAATCATTTGAGGACTTTTTTCACTAGAAAACATGAATGGGCAAATATTTGAAGTTGGCTGGCAATTCCAGGAATTTACTGCTGTCTCTTCCTAAATCCCTAAGGATTTATACATCAGAATTGGTTGAATTTTTGTCCCCTGAAGGACCATTTTCTTAAAAATGGCTATCAAAAGTAAACAATTCTATGGAAATTGTAGCTTTTTTTCTCCAGTCAAAACATGGAAATTAAAATTCTCCTCCGTTTTTACTGCCATCCCTTTACCTCTCCTCCCCACCCCCAAAAAATCTTCCCTCTTTTTCCATATTGTCACCAGGAGAGTGGTGGCACAGAGGAGAGAAATAAAAATAATCAATGCTATTGATCATTTGTAAAATTGAATGTTCTTCGATTTTTACTTTGAAAGGTTTTTTTATCATTTTAATTATAAAATGTTTGTAAAAAAATGCAGATTGGGGAAAACTTTTGTTAAAGAACATGTCATTTTTTTCCACACACCTTTTTTTCTTTCATATCACCTAGGCTCTTATATGGTACCTGTCAATGGAATCCGAAACCCTAACTTGCAAAACAACAGAAAGATATATAGGGACAGTCATCCTCTGAAGAATGCAAATATAGGTAAGGGATCTCTACATGAAACCCCTAGATGATAAACATTCAGGGTGCTTGCAACTAAGGAGGGAGAAAGGCGACACATTCAGAGACTTCGACTTATCCATGCTATTTGATAGTTACAAGGACACAAAAGTATTTTACAGTCAGTTGCTCTTCTTGTATGCTAGGATTTCAGGGACTTCAGCACCTTGGGCTCCAAATACAGATATCTAGCACTGTAGATAAAGGAGAATCCCAACTGCCGTGGAAATTATCTGAAACTACTACTGGGGATAACTCCAAATTACTCTCTATGCTGTCATCCTTGCAAAACTACAACTGTCATGTAACTGGAACCAAAACATAAAGAGACATCTCCTACAAATTATAACATATTGTAAGTCACCACGGAGAACCTTGTGCTCTCAAACAATTTCAGTGGTAGTTCTGAATGTACTAACAAAATAGAAGCAAGCCATAAAATGAGCAATGGTACAATAGGGTGCATCAGTATAAAAACAACAAGGGCCTTAGGTAAAACACAATGGGTGTATCTACATATGCAATTAATGCAACATAATAAACTCTGGCACCATTTGAGCTGGAGAAAATTGTTCCCAGGCTCCGTATCTACATTGACACTGGGACAGCAGCAATTTGAACAAGGACAGAACAGGCCCCCCTGGCTAGCTGGACTAACTGGGCGCAATTTACGTCCGTGGTCAGCCTCTACACATGTGTTTCAGCACAGTAAATTAGTCCTCTGTAAGATACTATCCCATGGCAGAGTTAATTAATTTACTGCACCCTATACTGTCACACATATAGACAATGATGCTTTATTGTGGAGCTCACTGGTCTATTCCGCAGTAAAGCCTGTGTGCAGATGCACCCAGTACAAGTGTTCTCCCTGAAAACTAGATTTTGTTATTATAATAAATAGAAATACATTAAAAGAGGGATGGGAGAGAGAGGGAGAAAAGCACTCAAAGAATTGTATTTACATGAAAAAAGAAAAAGACACCAAGCATACTGTGTAATAATTGAGTGTCTGAAAGAAGGAGTTGTGGCTCATCTGAAAATCCCTTTATCCTAAAATTCAGAATGCACACCCAAATATTGAAGCATCTGAAATATTTACTCTGGATTATATCTAAAAGTATTTTATACAAATATAATTCAAAGCAAAAACCCTTCTCTGAAATCAGAATGTGGAGCACCCAGTTGGAAAGCTAGATTTTTAAGGGGTCTCACATTTCTGTCCAGAAGTCTAAGCCTGCAGTCTTACATATGTTTATTTAAACAAGAATCACACATCTTATGGAACATTTCCTTTGCAGCTCTCTTCTTTTGTAGTTTTTTTCCCCCAATACAATACCCTACTGTATTCCACAGACACTTTGTCCAGTACAAATTATGATCATCTTCAATGTATATACTTCTAACAGTATCCCTGAAGTGGTTTTTGCTCATCTTAGTTTTCCCTTTTGATGACATTGATGAATCACAAACAATCAGTCATATTTTAATCTCATACTGACACTAATATTTTAATAGTAAAATCTAAAACAAAAAATATACCATGACACATTTCTTATCACCATTTCACTAAAGTTCTTCAGATAGAGGTAGAAATGTTGTGCTGATATTTGATATCCAAGTAAGAATATGATATTCTTTCTTCAAGATATTGATCATTAGTGGAAAACAACTCAATAGTCCTGTTATATCTTAGCATCCTATTCATCGGCAGTGGGAAACAGACTGTGAGGTTAATCACTATTCACCTTTTGAGTTTTGTGGCCATATTATTGTTGAACTGATCATGAGCAGAACTCAAGGCTTATATAGCACATGCAGGGGAGATTTGGGTTATTTTTAAAATCTCACTATTAAGTTGCTGTTAAAATATTGAGAGTAGAAACAGCAAAAATCTACAATCATTCTGATTAGACTGCATTGATGTTTCTTCACCCCATTTTAACATGCATTGAAGAATTTATCAGAACAATAGCAGGTAAATAAAGATGTGTTATTGAATCCATGCTCTACTTTTATCTCAGGAATCAGATCTTACAGAGTATTTTATATCACATGGTGAGCTAGGCTAAGTGCAAATGTTAAATTAGCATCTGTTCTATTGGACACTTCACATGCTTTGGGACTGCTTAAAGTTTTATTGACTATTTTATTGGGCCAAATCTGAATCTGGGACAGTGATTCAATTCATTGATTCAGATCACTGTCCTGATTTGATTTACCTGAATCTGAAGATTCAATGCTGATTCAGAGAATCAGCGATTCAGAGACAGACACAACTTATACGTTTTTTCTACATAGCTCGAGGTATGAGGCGCAGTTCATGAATTTTGCAATGGTGGGGCAGATGGAAACCCACCCCTCCCTTGTGCTCGGCTGCAAACTTGGAAGTGGACCAGAACTACTTCTGGTCCACTTCCAGGTCCACCATCGAGCATGGAGGATGCCCCCCCCGTGTCCCCCTTGGTTTGGTGATTGGCCACGGGGGGGACCCCAGGTGCCCCCCCAAGACCCAAGAGACACCAGTCACCGAGCCCGGGGGGGTCCCCCGCACACTTCCTGGTGAACCTGGACCAGAAGTGCTTCTGATCCACTTCTGGGCCCACTGCCGAGTGTGTTGGGGACTCCCCTGCACTCCCATGGGATGCTCCATCCTCCCCAGCATCACAGCATTCATGAGCCTCCTGCTGCCTTGAGGTATCAGACCAAATCTCTGCCAAATCAGTGACTGAAGCTTCGTACAGCCCTACTATGCAGCCAAGATATCTCTACAATGCCTGCAGAAAAATAAACTATACTTCAAATTGCAGAATTTGGTGAAGGCAATTAAGTGATTCAAAAATAGTCTGTATACACAATAGAGAAAGAATCAGGTTCTGAAGGGAAAAATGATGCTGGTAGAGAAATTTTTCATGCTAATCTGAAGTGAAAATGAGGACTAAATAAACTTCAAGTAATATTACAATAGTTAATGGCAAACTTAGTGGATAACAAGAATTAAGCAATGTTATTTAATAGCCTATTTTAAGAGTAATAGGAATGAAATAGAAACTTATGTAACTACATTGTTGGCAATTTTTAATTATATTTCTTCATTATTTTAAAAGGTTCTATTAATAACAAGATATTTGTAAAGACGAAGGATCAAATCTAGTTCTCAGTACTCAAGCACTAAACCACATCATTATGCCAGATGCTATACTAGCATATGTTTTGAAAACCTCATAGCCCAGATCGTACTACTGGATGTGCAGGCAAGTCATTATATACATGTATGCTCACTGATATCCATGAAGCCCTGCAAATAAACATGCCCACCCACGATGGATTTACTGTACTTAAAAACTATACCAACCCAGCAGGATAGGGTGATCAATTACTAAAGATACATCAATTCAGTACCAGTCGAGTCTATTATTATCATGTCTGAATAGAACTATAAGGAGGAAATTGTTTAAATGACAGGTGTATTACAAACAGGTAGTGAAGCTCAGAATACAAGTTATATAGAAACAAAGAACTCCAAATCTTGTGTATAGATATCATTTGCATGTAAAATAGCTGCTGCATTCTGGATAAAATAGAATACAGTCATAATACAGGGATGTACACTTTCAACAGATGGTCTATGTATAGTGTTCATTATTCTATGGAATTCTTCTGCTAGCCAGAAAATGTATTCTAGGGTGAAATCTTAACTCCACTGAAATCAATGACTAGACTTCTATCTACCATTTCAATGGAGCCAGGGTTTCAGTCTTAGTTCCAGTATCCATTTTGTGAGGTCTTATCAGGTTAATAGATGTTTTTAAATGGAAATCTTTGTTTGGTGTATAAGTAAACGTAGTACACTTTGGATATTTTGCAGAAGCCTTACTCTGAAATCCTCTATTTGAATAAATTTTCCAGACTTTCCCAGTTGCAAAGTATGCTGTCACTATACATAGTAGGGAAGATAGTTCCTTTAATAAATACAGTTTAACTTCAATGTATTCATGAGTACATTTGGCATGCAACGTAAATTACAATGCGTCTAAGCTTCTATAGCTTCTAGCTATACCTGAGACAAAAGGTGTCAGGTATTAAAGTATAGGAGTCAATTGTATGCATCCTTTAACAAAACTACAAATAATTTAACTTGCTCTTTCTTTTCATCCTTAAAAATATCACCACTAAAAATGGAAACAATCAACAAACAGGTTATGACATTCCAAAAACAAAAATTCTCTAGCTCACAGGACTCTCTACAAAAATAAAATCAAGTCTATGCCACAATTCCAGGAAACTCTGATTTTATGTCTGGTATATAACAAAGTACATGTTAATTTCCCAAGAAGCACGCTAGAAAAAAACCCAAAGCTGTCTGAAAGCTTCATGTCACACCTAATCATGTAGATGCATCAGTGCTAACATGCAGTACGTTAAAGGAAAGATGAAATACCATTCAGTTACCATCAACTTTAAAGGAAACATCAAGCGTTATAGAAAACACAGAAACCACATCCAGCAGAAAAAGAAAGCCATTAAAGCTTACCTGAGACAAGTGAGACTGTGTCTTTCTCCCATGAGACAACAGTGATGTATGCCTCCACAGAGGAGGGGATAATGCACTTGAAGACCGCTACATTGCCTCTCATGGCTTTCTGGTCCTCCACACGGACAGTATAGGGTTCCCGTAAAACTAAAATGGAAGAAACAGTTTTGTTGAGTTTGTGAGAAGGCAAAGACAAGACAAGGAAAAAGAAGTTTAACTGGTATAGCAAATGGGTATCAGTTCAAGGAGACAATGGAGGTAAGGCCCTTTTTGGCCATATAAAGGAAATCTGAAGAAGATGAGCTGATGCCCACCAGCCCTTCCACCTCCACGCACCTTACAGAAAATACAGTAGAAACTGCCAGTCCATTTTGGTAGGGTCATACCCTGCTACAGTCTTTACATAAATCACCCAGGATAAAGGATATTTTTAGAATTTAACCTTCCTAAGAGTAACGAAAGGAGAACGAATTTTGTAGAGCCAATCTGAACAGTATCCATGAAAAAGAAACACCTCAAAAACCACTTGTTTCTCTAATATTATTGCAGAAGCATCTAGCTCTCTCATCATGCTGTATGTCTAGAATCTGATATGGCACATCACTCACAAGTTGAGTGTTTTCTTTACCAGAGGGTACACAATACCCTGGACATGACTAAGCTTCCACAACAGTGCTTCTGCAGAATTAAACTACTGAGTTTCTTCCGGTAAAAGCAGCAACGAGGATAATAGAAGAATCAGAAGGGTGGGAGAAAAATAATCACAAGATATTTAGGATGGGGGAGAGAGAAGAGTTGAAGGATCCTTGTAATATTCACTGATTTTTGAAAGCTCCACCTGCTGGAGGGGGGTGTTTCTATAAACTTCAGTTTTTGTTTAAAAACAAAAAGTCTCTAGCCCTCACAATTACAAAGAAGCCCCTTAAATGGAATGCAGCTATACCCATTAATGCTATCTGAGGGTCCGGTCCACAGATTTTAATCAACCTTATGTGTAAAAGTCAAGAATAATTCAACTTGGTCATCTGCCTGAATCTTCCACTCTGTCAGGATAGATTCTCAGGGTAATAGCTGAACAGGCTAAGTCTGCTGCTAGGAACATTCCAGGCTGAATGCTGGGGTATCCATGGCCTACCCATCTGGTCAGTCCAACTTTGTGGTAGGCTATTCAGTTAACGATATATCAAACTCTAATAACCCCTCCACCTGGCTGAGATTCTGAGAGTGGAGAGCTGCATTCACTTTTAGCTGTGCTAGGGAAAGATCAGAGAGTCATCCCAACTCTCACTTTGCTTACTGCCAGGTTTTCTTCCTGCTACCCATGTGCTGTGGGGTAAAGCTGATAGATCTTGAATCCAGTCCTTTCCTCCGGATCCCACATATCTCATATAATTACCAAATACAAATTGTATGCTAATCAACCATTGTATTCACTTTCTTCCCCTCCCATGCCAGAACCATGTTCCAGTTTTTACAGGGTACATATTATGCCATTACTTGAGAGGACTTGGTAACCATTGCCAGAAGGGTAGGGGTGATAGGATGGGGCACATATTTCCGAGACCAGAATTATGGGATTCATAATTCTGTTGCCGGGAATAAAGTTTATTGACAGAGGTTGCATGATAACTGGCATAATGGGAGATCTAATGCTCTTGATATTGGTTTGGGAAAAGGAAGAAACACCATGAGACTTATAGTCTTGGCTTTATATCTAGGCCTAGGTGAGCTCGGCAGTTGGTCTCTATGGACAACTGTTTTAATGTTATGGTCTACCAGTTGGGACAAAGGATGACTGATGGTTAAGCCAACCAGCAACAGCTACTTTTCACAGAGATTACAGTCATTTCTTTCTTTCATTTGTTTATGACAACACTGATGATTGTTTATTTATCAGAATTACTTTTTGGTGCCAGACACTGTCCCCTGGAGGGGAATGTGACTACTTTGGGGATTCCCTGAGCAACACATGGCTTGCTACACAACCATATGTGCACATTTTCAGCTGCAATGTGCACTCCTCTACTTGCATAGATCAGAGCCTTAGTTGATACAGAGCCAAGATTTACCAATTTTTAAAGTGTTCTGTAATACAATAAAAATTGGCCAACTGATATTTGAATTTTGGTGCATCACATGCACACAAAATGTCATGATGAAACCACCACACACTTTTGAATTTCTGCCTAAAGTAATTTTAAGGAAGGAACTTCAAAGACTGAGAGGCTTTGACAAATGCATAAATGGAAACTGATATGGACTCTGTTCTCCCTAAACAGAATCTTATCATGCTTTTTGTCTACAAATTCAAGAGATTCAAATGCCCATGTTCTAAACTGAAAATGGCTGTCTGTGTATTTTCTTAGACTGTTTTGGATAATGTATTTAAGACTTTTCTTGAAGATGTAACTTTTTTCCTCATACTTCCTAATTATCACTTTGTATGTCTTTGAAATTATTTTTTAGTGTCAGTGGGTGCGTCTACATGTGCAAATAATCAGGGAGCAGTTGACTCAGGAATAAAGTACTCTAAAGTAAACTCTCCCTGGCATGCATCTACACGTGCAGGGACACAGAAACAGATTTGCTGCTCCTAGCAGCAGATTTCTCCTGTGTCCCTGCAGCTCTGCAGCAGGACCTTGAAACAGCCAGGGTGCTAGCCCAGGGGCTGGCAGGGAGCATGGGGCCAGGAGACAATGACTCCTGGCAGGGCTTGAGACATTGCTCCCTGCCCCCAGAAGCTGCCTACAGATGGGGCCAGCTCCACCACTGGAGCCTGGGCAGAGACAATGTCCCCCTACCCTGGCAGCAGGGAGCTCCCAGCCTCTACTCTACAGTCACCGGGCCAGGGCCAGGAGATCCTTATAGAATCATAGAAAATGAGGGTTGGAAGGGTCCTCAAGAAGTCGTTTAGTCCAACCCCCTGCTCAAAGTAGGACCATCTCCAACTAGATCATTCTAGTCAGGGCTTTATCAAGCCATGCCTTAAAAACCTCCAAGGATGGAGGTTTCACCTCTCTAGGTAACCTGTTCCGGTGCCTCACCTTCCTGCTAGTGAGAAAGTTTTCTTAATATCCATCTTAAACCTCCCTGGCTGCAACTTGAGACCATTGGTCCTTGTTTTGTCATCTCTGACCACTGAGAATATGATAACTCCATCCTTTTCTGGAACCACCTTTCAAATAGTTAAAGGCTGCTATCAAATCCCCTCTCAGTCTTCCTGTCTTTAGACTAAATAAGTCCAATTCCCTCAGCCTCTCCTCATAAGTCATGTGCCCCAGCCCTCTAATAATTTTCATTACTCTCTCTTGGACTCTCTTCAAAGTTGTCTACTTCCTTTTTGTAATGAGGGACCCAAACTGGACAAAGTACTCCAGATGTGGCCTCACCAGTCCAGAATAGAGAAAAACAATCACTTCCCTTGATCTGCTGGCAATGCTCCTACTAATGCAGTCCAGTATGCTGTTAGCTTTCTTGGCAACACGGGCACACTGCTGACTCATATCCAGCTTATTCTCCAATATAACCCCCAGGTCCTTTTCTAAAGAGCTGCTGCTTAGTCACTCATTTCTCAGGCTGTAGAGGTACATGGGATTTTTCTGTCCTAGGTGCAGGACTTTGCATTTGTCCTTGTTGAACCTCATGAGATTTGTTTTGGCTCAATCCTCCAATTTGTCTAGGTCAGTCAGAATCCTAGCCTGACCCTCCAGTGCATCTACTACACTCCCCCATCCCCACCCCCAACACTGAGTCATTGATTACTACCCATTGAACCCAACACTCCAGCCAGCTTTCTATCCACCTTACAATCTATTCATTTAACACATACTTTCTCAGCATGCTTGCAGGAATGCTGTGGGAGATGGTATCAAAAGCCTTGCTGATGTCAAGATATATTATGTCCACTGCTTTCCCCTCATCCATAGCAACATCCATCTCATCATAGAGGACAATCAGGTTAGTCAGGCATGACTTAGCCCTGGTGAATCCATGTTGGCTGTTCTTAATTACATTCTTCTCCAAGTGCTTAGAAATGGATTCTTTGAGGACCTGCTCCATGATTTTTTCCAGGACTGAGGTGAGACTGACTGATCTATAGTTCCCTGGATCCTCTTTCTTCCCTTTCTTAAAAATGGGCAATGTATTTGCCCTTTTCAAATCATTTGCGACTTCCCCTGATTGCCACGAGTTTTCAAAGAAAATAGCCAGCGGCTCTGCGATCACATCAGCCAACCCTCACAGCATCCTTGGATACATTGCATCTGGCCCCATAGACTTATACACATCCAGCTTTTCTAACCTGTTCTTTCACCACTGAGGGCTGCTCACCTCCTCCCCAAACTGTGCTGCCTGGTGCAGTAGTCTGTGAGCTGACCTTACCGGTGAAAACTGAGGTAAAAAGGCATTGAGTACTTCAGCCTTTTTCTCATCATCTGTCACTAGGTTGCCTCCCCGATTCATTAAGGGACCCACACTTTCCCTTACCTTCCTCTTGTTGGTAACATACTTGTAGAAACCCTTCTTGTTACCCTTCATGTCCCTTGCTAGCTGTAACTCCAGTTGTGCTTTGGTGTTCCTGATTTTATTCCTGCATTCCCAAGCAATATTCTTATACTCTTCCCAAGTTGTTTGTCCAAGCTTCCACTTCTTGTAATCTTCCTTTTTATGTTTAAGCTCACTGGACAGTCTTCTGCTAAACCCAGCTGGTCACTTGCCATCTGCTATTCTTCCTGCATATCAGGATGGTTTGTTCCTGTGCCCTCAGTAAGGTTTCTTTAAAATACAACCAGCTCTCCTGGACTCCTTTCACCCTCAGACTGGCCTCTTAGGGGATCCTGCCCATTAGTTGCCTGAGAGAGTTAAAGTATGCTTTTCTGAAGTCCAGGGTTCTTCCTCTGCTGGTCTATTTTCTTTCTTTTGTCAGGATCCTGAATTCAATTATCCCAGGGGAACACCTGCCCACCTTGCCATCCCCTTCTACATCCCCCACCAGTTCTTCCCTGCTTGTGAGCAGTAGGTCAGGAAGAGCACAGCCCCTAGTTGGTCTTTCCAACACTTTCATCAGGCAGTTGTCTCCAGTGCTCTCCACAAACTTCCTGGATTGCCAGTGCACTGCTATATTGCCCTCCCAGCAGATGTCAGGGTGATTCAAGTCCCCCATGAGAACCAGGGCCTGCAATCTAGAAACTTCTGCTAGTTGTCTGAAGAAACCCTCATCTACATCATCCTTCTGGTCTGGTGGTCTATAACAGACACTCACCACAATATCACCCTTGTTGCTCTCCCCTTTAGTCTTAACCTAGAAACTTCCAACAGGCCTATCTCCATTTTCATACAGGAGGTTTGAGCAATCACACAGGTTTTTTTACATACAGCACAACTGCTTCTTCTCTTGTGCCTTGCCTGTCCTTCCTGAACAGTTTGTACCCAACCATGACAGTCATGTGACTTAGTCCACAAAGTGTGTTATTCCAATCATGTCATAGCTCCTTGACTTCCAATTCTTCTTGCTTTTTTCCAAGGCTCCTTGCATTTATGTATGGACTCTAGAGGTGACCAGCCAATTGCCCTACTTTTTCAGGAAAAATGAGGCCTCCCTTGCTGCCCCACATTTCTGCTTCCTTCAGGTCCCCCACTTCCCCACTTACCTCAAGACTTTGTTCTCCAATCATGGGGCCAAGGCTGAGAGAGTCTCATCTCCCAGCCCAGGCCCCACAACTGAGGAGCTCAGGCTGTGAGATAAGAATCTTGTAGCCCTGGCCCCACAACTGCAGATCAGGGACTGAGAGGTGCCAGGGAAATGGAACGTTGTCCCCATCTGGGCTCTGGTGAGGAAGCCCACCCTGGCAGCAGGAAGCAGGGAGCAATTTCCCACCCCCTGCTGCCCGGCTGACAGGGAGCAAATGTGCTCCCAGTCAGGTGTCTATATATGCACTACTGCGCAGTAAATAATCAAGAGTTAATTTGCTACTTGCATTTGCAGGTAGCAAATTTACTCACAATTAGAGCCAATTACTGTGCAGTAAGCATCTGCATTTGCAGATGGTGATGCTTACTGTTCTGAAATTATCTCTAATCCCAAGTAAAGCATCTCACATAGATGTGCCCAGTAAAAGCAAAACTTAGTAGTGAACATTATTAATTGGCATAATGTTTATCAATCAGGCTCTTTCTTATTTGGAAATAGAAAGCCTTAAGAAAAGCAACAGCTCTAGGATATGATATATGTGCATAGTTTGCAATTTATCTAGAATTACTACTGCAAATACACCAGAAATCAGATCCTCAGCAAGGGTAAATTATTACAGCTCAATTGATTCCAATGAAGCTTTAATAATGCTGTATTCAACAAGAATCTGCTCTGCCCTCTCCATGCTTTATTCATATTACTGGCTCATCAAACTTGACTAGATGTTGTTTTTAAGCTATGTGTTGGCTGGACTAGTAAAATAGTACTAACAAAAGACTCAATTCTGATCTAATTTAAACCATTTCTCCTCTTGCTAAGTGGGCCTCTTACTATTCAGACAATAGCTGCCAAAGTTCTATGCTCATGACACAAAAGACCTTCTGAATAGTTTCACTTAAAACCAAAAGTATTCCCTGTACTGATAATATTGATTGCTTATATTATATGTGTGTATCTCTGTCCTTTGTCTCAAAACCAGGTCACAAATGGAGAGAATATAAGGGAGAAATGTTTTATTTTTCTGATTTGCCAAACCTTGTCCAAGGACTGTCCCCATTTCTCTGCCAGCTCTTCACTGATATGTTCTGATAAATGGTTCAGGTATTGTCAACTTTTAATTTCAATGGTTCTCATGATATTTGTGAAACACTCTCTCTTAAAGTAGGCATTTTGGTTGCTCTTAGTAAAAACCAATAGGGCTGTCCTTCTCTATTCTGATTCACAATGCATATGTCTAGACATGGTATTAATTTGACTGAATAAACTCTGGTATACAATGCGGCAGAGTTTATTGTGTCTGGGTGCCATGTTTACACATGCACCTGGGACTGCAGCACGTTGAGCTGGGTCAGAGCAGCCTTGGCTGGCAAGGAGCCTGGGAGGTCAACCTGCCAGCCCAGGGCTGCTCTGACTCAGTGCAACATGCTGCGGAGGGGCTGGCTGGGGCACATGGGTACTTAAGTGTGGGGCTAGTTGATAGGCAGCCCCCACATCGAAGCACCCTCCAGCCAGTCCCATCAATGTCTACACATGCATTACGGCAAAGTAAATAACGCCACGACAGGATAGTATTTGTGTTGACAAGTACTATCCTACAGCAGCATTTATTAATTTACTGTGGCCTAACAGGGCTGCACGTCTAAATGCTGACATTTTATTGTGGAGCTAATTAGGCAGCTCTGCAGTAAACATCTCATGTAGATGTACCCAGTAGCTATAACTTTAAGCCTGAAACACATGGTCTACCCCTTATTCCAATTTAATTGATGTAGTGAAGATGCATACTTACCGGCCTTAATGTGAACATCCTGACTTCTGATTTTCCCTGAAGGATTTTCAGCTGTGCAATAGTAAGTGTTATCATGGATTAAGTTATTAAAGCTCGAAGGAGGGAAGGGGAAAATTTGGAGAGTGCCATTGGGGTGGACGTGGCGGATCCCTGGGACATCATAGATCTCCTCGCCCGTTGCTAGGTACCATCTGAGTGTCACAGGAGGGATCCCTGCTGCAGGACAGGGCACCAGAGTTCCTGTGGTGCTAGCAAACACTACCTCTTGCAAAGATGCATTGACAAAATATAGGCTGGCGTGTAGATCTTCACTGAAAACTGCAAGACACAAAGAGAAAAATGTATTTAGTAGCTAGGAAAATTGACCTGCACTTAAAACAGTTTTATATTTACAAATTAGTTTTCATGGTATAATAGCAATGCTCGGGATTTTTAGTTCCTGGAAGTCATTTCCAATACAAACACATGCGTGTAGTACTATCTAATTTGAATTATTCCAGTAACCGATGAAGATAACTGGAGTAACTGGATTATAATGCAGGATAGATTAAGATTCTGTTCTGTTTTAGTGGTGGAAAAATGCAACCTAGTCAATTAATTAAGAAGCTGCAGATCTCAAAAACATAACGGAAAGCAGTTATTTTCTAGTGAGATTACCATTAATGTCTGGAAAGAAGAAAAATTAGATCACCTTTGCCTTTGCTGATTCAGTATTCTTGCCAAAGCAGGCTAAATACAAGCAGTAATCTACTCTAGTGAAATTCCCACTAACTAGAATTTCCTCAGAAGCAAAGGCTGTTGTTAGCATTTATAACAGAATTTGACTTTACAGTCCTTTTTGGAATTTAGATATAGCAAAGCAATTTGTAATGCAGTGAGTAGAACTGAGCAAATACTGGGGGAAAAACTTCCATATCATTACTTCAGAAAATACGAAATTCGAAGAGTAAATTATTTGGCTAGTTCTAATAAAAATACCTAGACTTTTCATTACAAAAATGACTTTAAGACAAACATGGCTAGTAGATGATGTTATTCATAAAGAACGTGACTATTAGCCAGAACTGTCATATTTAGAGGTTCTACCTAGACAAGCAAAAGCAACTTCAGACATTTCATCCAGTGTATGAGACCCCTCACAAAGCAGTATCTCCTCCTCTCTGCTTGAGAACAAAGCAATGGAAACCATTACTTTTAGACTTCCAGAATGTGAAGTTCTTAATAGTGTAATCATACTCACATTTTATATGTATTATACTTAAACCTCCCCCCTAAAATTCTGCTAGCTTCATTTTACAAAAATAGATAAGGTTATTTTAATATTGCATTTGCACTTCCCTCATCCTTGAATTCCTTGAATTCTAAAGTGAAGTCATCTGACAAATTCTAAAATGGTAGTTATTGTATATTATGTTAAAGTAACCAGCTGCAATAAGGAGTTGACTACTGCTCTCAATTTGCAAAAGTACATATTATTGTCCCATGGATAGACAATACCCAGCAACCTCAAAGCTAAGTCACATGGGGTGCAGTTTATCCAAGCTCTTTTGATTCTATGTTAGCTTACAGCATCAGATGGAGTGTTTCTTCTCCTGACACTGTGGAGGGCAAAGTAAGGTGGGAACAGATTTTTGTATATCTTGAAACCCCTCTGTTTGCTTTCCAAAGACTATCAGATTTTTACTGGGAAAAATTATATTTCAAGGTGGAGACTGCAGAAGGAAAGATCAATTACCTCCATGAAGTAATTGGAAAACATACAGTCCACCTAAAAGACATCAGAAGTAAATAAATAAAGATTTCTGGGAAAGGGTATGTGACGGGGGAAGCTGAGGACTGAGTCTCGAGTCAGCTCTCCCACCTGTGTATGGAGGAGTCCGCCCAGTCTCTTCTGCCATGACTTTGTTATTCCCTTTACTGGTGGTATAATGCAGGAGTCTGCCCATTAAAGGCCCCAATGCCAGGGGGTGCTATCCACAGCACTGAACCTTCCCTACACTGCAGCCCATGCCTCACAGATGGCATCCAGGATCTTATAACACACCCAGCCTAAAGTCAGACAAAACTCAGTCCTTTTGTCAGGCTTCTTACATGCACACATTCACACCACCCCCTCTCACTGGAGTCTCTCACACTCCACCCCCTCTCACAGAGTCTCTTGCTCACTGCACCATACTGTACCCCTTCCACTCTGCCCTGCTCCCTCTTGGAGCAACCCCATAGCCCTTGGGGCTCATCCAACTCACTCCTTGGGTGGCAGACAGTCTTTTGGGCCGCTCCTGTGACCCTCACCTGGGTAGTAGCCAGCCAATAGCCTGGCCTGGGCTAAATTTGCTCTGGCCCGGGCTAAATTTGCTCTGGCCCATCCTGGGGCAACTCTACAGGCTCACTGCACACTCTTATGGGGGTTGGCCCATGTGTTGTCCTTCAGGCCTACTCAAGTTCAACCCTACTCAACACACCCCCGTGGGCTGCCCATTCAGACCGTCGCACAACCTTGCTCAACCATGAGTTATGCCCAATCCTTCAGGCAGTAAAAATGTACCCTACTCTGGGCAGGCCCCACAACTGCCCTCTCCCCTTAGGGCAACATAACTTCCCCCTCTCGGGGGTCTCACAGATATCCCCTCCCTAGGACCTCCAAGGTCTCATTCCCCTGTGCAGGCTCAGGTGGCCACAGATATGCCTGGCCTCTGTCCTCTACTGCGGTTTTACACCCCCTAGGGATCAGGTGGCCATAGCCGTGCCTGGCCCTTGTACCCATGGTGTTGTGGGAGCTAGGGGTTATTGAGGCACCCTAACTCACATTTCACCAGGGAGGTGAGCACTCCTGGTATTTAAGTGGGCCTGCCATACCACCAGCAGTCCCACCAGGCCTCCCTATCCTGGCAGGGTGCAGTTTTAGGTCACGACCAGGCCCAGAAGCCTCCAAGCCATCCCCCTAGCTCCTGCCCTTACCTCCAGGATTTGATGAGCCTCATCTCAGCCAGGTGATGTTGCTCCCTTGACTGAAAGCAACACACTACTGGCTATGCCTGGCTGACTTTGTTTTAAAATGGCCGCATTAATCAGGCACCTGCTGGTTGTCTGCTCCAGCCCTTAAAGTGGCAAGCACCCAAAGGTGAGAGGAGAAGACAAAAGGGAAGGAGGCAGGGAAGAAGACAAAAAGGATCTTTGAAATTTGGGAATCTAGAGCTTCAAGGAAAGTGACAGGGTATGGCCAATAGCTAGGGACCTACTTAAATCACTATGAGACTAAACAATTTCTGCAAGTTGGTCATGGCATAAACAGCAAATTCCATGGATATTTCCTGGCTGTGCTCCACTGGCCCTTCCCCTCAGTGCTGACTGGCAGAGAGGCCCTAGTGGGGAAGGATGGACAAGGCAATCTTGTCTGCTGCCCTTCATGCCATCCCGCCAACCAGCACCTTCCTCCCCTGGACAGGCTGTGAGGCTGCAGCAGCAGCGAGGACCACTGACTCCCACAGGGCAGCCAACATTTTATTTTTAAGGGGGTTTTTTTCAGTTGATTTTGTGAACAATCCCAGATTTCATGATTTTCCTAGTCATAAGTAATCCCTGCAAATGGAGGTGGCAAGCACTGCTTCAGAGCAACCACAGGTCCTGTAAGGTTCAAGCCAGTCCTATTAGAGTGGTTTATCCCCAGTAAAAATCTGATGCCTTTTGGAAAGCAAGCAGATATGATCTGAATACAAACAAGAAAAAAGGGAGGTTAGTAAGACAGTGCAGTTTTACATGGTCACATTTCTAATGATAGCTACACTTTAGTGGAAAGAACAAAACCAATTGTGGCAGAATAGAGAATAAATAATCTTGAATTCAGCATTGTTCATTTAACTATACAAGCCATACTCTATAATTACAACTGAAATGTTAACACAGAGTGTTTTAATTTTCAACCACAAGGAGAAGAGACATTTGTATAAAAGTAAATACATATATGTTTGCCAGATTTTAATATACTTTGTGGCAAGTTCAGGTATAATCAGTAGACTTTCTAATTTAGGATGAGGAGAGGCATACCAAATTTTCCATGCTGTAAAATAAAGATTATCAGACACTAGGTTTGATATCTTACATAGAACTTAACTTTTCCATATACAATTTAAATTACAAGGCAAAACAGCTGAATTGGATGCATACGAGATGCACAAAATATCACTTCTCACAGCTGTACTGTATCCCCTGTAGCAGTCTTCACTCTAAGTTTCTATCCATCTGCCTATACAATAATGCTTCCATTTAAAGTAGCACCTGGTACCCATGCATCTTAATGGCAGACACAAACACATATTCAAAAAATCCCTGGAAAATAATCGCAATACTATAATATAAACACAGAAAACAATCCAGATGCATTTTGTTGCAGAGAACAAATCTACAAGCTGCTTAGATACATACTTCAGAAAAGATTGGGACTTTGTGCAGTATCTTTCATTAAAGAGCTATCAGCCCAGTGTCTCATAGAAAAAACAAATTTTCTGAATATTGGAATAAATGATATATCAAAATCTAATGGGAATTAAGAGAAAACAAGAAGGGAAATATGAAAAGTTAATATATCTTAGAAGTAAAGTATTAAAATGAGAAATACGAGGCTTTAGTCAAGAGGAAGAGCAGGGAGACCATGCCAGATGCTGCTGGGGTGAGGAAAAGAGAGAAACTAATGAAAATAGTCGGGTTGGGAGTATCAACAATAAAGAGATGACTTTTGGAGTATAAACTAAGGCAGTGGGGGCCAAACATGTTGGCAGATATGCCACAATTAGTACAATATCCTCTTCAAGAGAGCCACTCTAATTAAAAGCCCTCTCCCACCCCAGAGCACATGTACAGGGCTAGATGATCACAACAGTTCATTCCATCTTGGTAATCTCTGATTCAAAGCGTCTTTCTGGAGAAAACAGGTGGCCGAATCTACACCTTAAATTCTGGAGGAGTCCATATTGGACCTTAACCTTTCCCCTAAACCCAAAACTGCTTACAAAGTTAGACTGGATCTACAATCCTCTCATTGTTAAATGCAGCAGATACCCCATCAACTCCCATCTTAAGTCTCACTCTGTTCAACAAACTCCTATGAACAATCTCTTGTCCCTGTTTGCATGAGTACTGTCTTTAAAAGTCTCATGGCAATGCCCAGAGAGCAACCTTCTTGCTTGGTCTGTACTGCTGATGTCTCTTGCTCCAAAGTTCATTCTGTATTACCCAGAATTAATGGGGTAAGCAATAATGGGAAGGAGGGGGCATTCAGTATTTATAGAAAGAATAGCAGTGACAGTGCTAGATGTAAGAGTTATGATACAGGATCAGATCAGTGTCTGGTCCATTCAGCAGGCTTCTGTCTCCCAGAGTGGCAAGTACAAGGTGCTTCAAAGAAAGGTGAAAGAAATCCTGCAGTAGGCAGCTGTCAGACATCTGCCCCAGGAAAAATTCCTCCCTAACCCTTTAATTGTTTTATGCCTTAAAGCATGGAGATTCATTTTCCCTATAAAATTACTTTTTCAAATCCTTAGTATGATGTTTCTTAAAGTTCACATTATCTGTAGTGTATCCAATGCTTAACCTGGGGAATTCACTGCAACAAAATGTCACTGATGCCAACTATGAGTGGCATATTCCTGCCTATCATGAAACATGGTGAAGAGGATTTCTTTGTCTTTTGTTTTTTTGTATAACTGACTATTTTCAAATTCCTTCATAATCATTCTAGTTTCTTCTATAATGGACATGGCTGACTGGTGCCTCCTGAGACTGGGGGAGCAAAGTCTGTGGGTGGAAGCATTGGCGGTGGGGTGGCAAGCGGCGACTGCCCACAGAAGCCGGAGGCAGGGGCAGGGGGAAGGGTGGCGGCAAACAGCTATCGCCTGCAGAAGCTGGCAGCAGCAGCAGCGGGGTGGTGAATGGTGACTGCCCACAGAAGCCAGCATCGGTGGTGGGGGAGGGGGAGGGTGGCGAGTGGCAACCTCCCGCAGAAGCCAGTGGCAGCCAATCTCAGGGGGAGCCCGTGTCCCCCCCCATTACACCCTACCAGTCACCTATGATAATGAACTAACTGTAGGTCTAACTTCCTTTCATTGTAAAATCATGATGAAGGAACTGAGGAATCCAGGGCCAATATAGAATTCACAGGGCAGATGTAATATGGCCCTGTTATATCTTATACCGTAAGCCACACAAATATTGATCAGTACTAGTGCTAGCTCATCCTTAAAGCAGTTACACCTGTCAGGCCAGCAGGGACCTTCCTCCCACTCTGGGCTTACCCTCTTCCCTCTGGGGTGCTCCCGGTTCCCCCCACCTGGCCCTTGGGGTTCTCCCCTGCCCTGCCACTGCTGCTGCTCTTCTCCAGGCTATACCCACCCAGAGAGCAGCGGTTGCTAAGTGGATAAACCCTTTTCTGCCTGCTCCCCCAGGACAGACAGCATGGGCAGCCAGAAGACAGGGAGTGAGTAGGGATCAGAGATGTTGGTGAAGGTCAGGGGGTGGGGTGGGCGGTTGTGGGCCCAATCCAAACTAGCAGGGAGAAAGGGCAGGTGGGGTGGTTACACCAAGATTAGAGCCTAGAGTAGCTCCTTAGTGTAACATAAGCTGAATAACATGGAGCGGAAATAATACTGCCCCAGAGTGGAGTAACTTTGAGCTGCCTAATGAGTGCTTAAAGCTAGTTTCAGGTGTTAATGTCCAAATGATGCAGGTGTTAACAGCTCTAGGAGCTTCCCAAAATCACCATGTAACATGGCCCATTCTCAGAACCAGAAAGTTATGCTAGAATTCATTTTAAAATCTTAAAAAAGAAGGGGGACCCAATAACAGATTGAAAAATGAAACCTGCAAAGATTTGCACAAATATTCAGACTTACACAGATCATTATTTGAACTGCAGTTTATAAGACCTGACCATTATAGATTTAGGCAGGGAGGCTCAGCCCTTTGTCAGCTAAAAGTCAAGTACAATAATTTTCACCTCGTTTAAAAAGCAGTACAATTGTAATACAGAAGGATACTACTATAATCAAGAATAAATTCAAATGATCAAAAATAGATAAAGGATACTTCTGTTAATGATTGTCAAATATATAAATTCTCTCACACACAGAGAAATTGGACTATTTAAATTTATGCCAAATTTCTAAAGCTAATGACATTCAATACTAGTTGTTTTTAAAAATTAATACTAAGTAATTATCACTAACTGAGTAATTTATCAAAATTGAAATTAAATTGCCTTCATCTTGTACATTAAGGGCCAAATCCTATCAAGCTTGCTTATGTCAAAGAAGAATTCGGCCCTAAATTCATAAAATTTTTAAAACCTAGAAAATATCTCTCTCCATTAGCTCTTTGATGAATCCAGTCTAGCATCAAATATTTATTTAGACATACTAAGAAATGTCAATCAAAGGCAAGTAGAGGGGTAAAGAGGGCACCAAGATTCTTATTTTAGATTAAATAAAAATCAAAGTAGAGGAGATAAATGAGATAATTAAGCACATCACTGCAGCAGATGTGCAGCCACATACTTTGAAGCAACGCTCCAATGGAACATCAGGTTCATGGCATTGTACTGGATATGATGATTTCCCTCCACATATGGCAAATGCTGTATCAGGCAGCAATCAAGTATTTTATTTTATGTAGATTTGTTACATTATGATGGATGCCTGTCATAAACTTTAAACACCTTCTCAGTTTAAGAGAAGTAACATAGATAAAGGAAAGAGCCAGCAGCAAACCAGAAAAATGTAACAAAGGAACAAACAAGAATTACAGTGCAGAAAAAAAAAGAATGCGCTGCCCTCACAGAACAGTAGCCTTTGTATAGCATTTCTTCCTCAAAACACTCACTGCTGAGTTTTCCTGCCTACTCCGAACACAGAACCTGGTTACAACTGCTTTGTTCCAAGGTAGGTAGCACATTCCAGAAGAAAGGAATACTTTGCCGTGGATCCCTTTGATGACTGACAACAATTAAGAAGGGATGGTTTCAGCATCTTCACAAAGCAAATCTGGCATTTATGCCAAAAGTGAGAGGTGCTCTCTCAAGTGTTTATACGCCCAAAACCACTAGGATTTTCTAAATCAGTAGCTCTCAGCCTTTTTGGACTCAAGGCACCCCATATTGCACTAGAGGCCCCCACCATAATTGTTGTGGCACCCAATTTCAAAGACTAATTTATAGTTACAGTGCTTACCTCTTTGTGGCAGGGCCTAGTGGCAAGGATAAGAGATTTTCCAGGCAAAGACAAGCCTGACTTGTGATCATCTGCTTAGATTATCTGCTTATTTCCTAACACCTCATTTTTTTCCTCACACCTCCCAGCACCCTTCAAGAGAACAGATGGCACCCCAGGGTACCCTAACACCCTGGTTGAGAATCACTGTTTTAAGATCCTAACCAGCACCTTAAAAGACTCACAACCCCATCAGCCCCTAGTACAGATTGTATAGCACTGACTCTTTTAATAATGTCATGCAGTAAGTTTAGGCAGCTTCTGGATGTCTTAACTCCATCAACACCTTTTAGGTGGCCTAAAGCACTAATTATTCATCTTAAAATTGCACCACTCCAGGGCAGGGTTATCTCCTATCCACCTAATTTTGTTCCTGTTCCGTTAACATGTGGCCACTTCCCACAGTTATTCTACCCAAGCTGAAGTCCTCCAGTATCCCAGAATGTGGTAACCCCTCCTCATTCAGGGTGAGTGGGGGCACTGGGGCACAATGATGCCAGGCATGGCACCCTGTCCCCCTCCCCAGGACCGCCCAGCCATTGGTGGCGCATAGGAGGTGCATGCTCTGTACTGAGATCAGCGTTGCCAGGACTCGAGCCTAAAAGCCCTGTTTTTAGTGCAGAGCCACAGTATCAGTTGCAGTGAGACTAGAGAGCCTCAGGGAAGCACAGCTGGCAGAAGGCTGGGGCTAACAGGGCTTAGAACTGGCAAACTAATTTTGCAGCGGCCGGCAGCATCACCACTGCCATACCCCACCACTGCAATGCTGTGACCACCACCCCTACCACGTGCTCTGCCACCACCATGTATACACCACCAGTGTGTGCCATCCCCCACAATGGCCCTACAGAAGGAAGGGGCGGGGGTCAGGTGGGCATGCCCTGTACTGCCCAGCCACCGCAAATAATACTTTCTCCTTGTGCTCATTCAGAGAATCTGCTTCCCTGGGATGCTGTGGCCTCACTGCAGCTGACAAGGTGATGGGTCCACTTTCCAGTGGGAGCAGCAAGTGGATCCTGCTCCTAATCCTGCCCCTGCTCAACACACCTCTAGTGACAAGTTACAGCTGTACAAGTGAAAAACAGTCAGAGCAGGTTTTTCACCTTACAAGGTGTGTCTACACATTCATTAAGGTTCAGTAGTTACTTCACATTTAATTTAGTACTTAATTAAGTGCTTAGTAAACGTGTAGTAATTTGGGCTACTGCACAGTAGTGCCAGCACATGGGTTTTTTGTGATGCTTACTGCACAGTAGCCTAATAACACTGTGCAGTAGCGTATTACTATGGTTTATGACTGCTATACTACTGTACTATGTTATTAGGCTACTGTGCAGTAAGTGTCCCATGTGGATACACCTACAGTGCGACTGCTCCACTAAGCTAACAACACTAAGCCAATTAACATTTGTTTGGCTTACAGAGTAAGGTCTGACAAGGCTATAGCTTTTCACTTAAGGGACTGTCCCATTCTGAACTACTTTTACTTTCTGACTGGGTTCATGAGCTATAGATAAAAGTCCCAATACTGGGGACTGATTTATACTGTCTGAAATTGATATTAAAAGCATCACTTTCTCTCCCAAATCCTCTATCACCTCCACAAAAAAAAACCCTTAAAGTATAGAAATATTAAAGATACACAAACATTCAGATAAAATTTAAGGATGGGCAAAAGGAACAGTTGCATCACAAAGAAGGTAAGCTTTGACTGAGAGAGACTTTTTTTCCTTAAAATATAAACAAAATGAAAGAGGCTACTGGCAATCAGGTGATCCTGTGGGCTGAAAAGAAAATGTATAAAGGAAGATTCCCAAGAGACTGGCCAGATTATAGATTTGAACTTGACACTTCAGTAATGAAAATTCAAGAAAGACTGTTTTGGAAAATATCCTGAGGTACTGGGCACATTCAGTCTCAAAACTTGGATGGGGAGAAGAAAACATTTAAATGGAAATTTTGAAAATGTGTACATACATATCAGGAAATTTATTTCTCCTTGGATGCCTCTGCCTAGTTCTCATTAGTGTTAATAGACATCATATGCATGTCTGGAGGAGAAACAAGAACTCATAATGAACAGTAATCACCACGCATTTGCTTTTCAGGTGCCAGCCATTCATTACACTGAAAAACTTTATGCCCCAAATGTATTAATATGATTAAGAAACAGAGGACAAAACAAACCTTAAGGTCACCAAATTTATTGGCATCAGCAAAAACAGGCTTTAAGCATTTGAACACTTGAGAAAGGTAAAAATTGATTAGCAAATGTAATGCAAAGGACTAATATCTTGTCAGAGAGATGAATAAAATTCAGATGCAGAGCAATCAAGAAGATGAAATATTTATAAAGAGCTATAGCTAAAAACACAAGTAAAATAAAAAAGAAAGTGAACATCGAATACTAAATAATGAGCCTGGAAGAATTACTAAGATCATGTCCCAGTTGATTATCCCATCAAATCCCAACCTATATAGAGCACAGGGTTATTCTTGTATATGAAATCTTAAATCACACACAATTGGACATTAAAAATGGGTTCAAATTCTATTGCAGCACCTTTCAACCAGCTCTGAAATAGTTATATAAATACAAAATAGATATAGAAGTAGTTATCTGAAATATAAGAGATTAATAGGGGCAGAGTACAACCTTTGAAAGTTTGCAATCAGGTATAGAATTCAATGGATTAATAAACTATATAATTTAAAAAATACTCTGTAATCCAAAGAGACATTTGAGAAACAATGAGCTTGTTTTCAGCTCACTGAAAGGATTCCAGATGTCATTGCACTGAGGTTAGTATAAAAGAAGGTTAGATGAACAAGGCCTCCTCTATACCTACCTCAAAATCTCATTGAACTTCAGTGAATACAAGAAAATGAGAAAACTATGCCAGCATTTGTCAAGTACTCCTCAAGCAGGGCTATTCAATGTGATTTGTGAAGATAATCTCAGACAGGGGAAAGAGATTCGAGGGACATGATGGTATAATCTAGCAATCATTATATTTCCCTCCTGTGGCTTGCCTCAGTGTATAATGAAGGTGGAACTGGATTAGTAGAAGTTGAGTATTTTTGAGAGGAATGACAAAATAAATAAATTAATTAGTAATTAGGGACAAATGCTGACCTCAGAGTACCATGTATAGTTCTCATTAAAGTCAATGGGAACTGGATGTTCAATGTTGGCCTTCTGTATGTGGGGGTGGGATAAGAAACAAGTCAAACAAGCACCAATACTAGGGTAAAGGTAAGACTGAGATTCAGGTGTGGTCTGGAAAGTAGGGAAAAGAGCAAATCAACCCAGAATGAAAGAGACTTGGGAAAGGGAGCCCAATTATCTCTCTGAAAAGCACTAAGAGCATGAAAAAATAAAAGCTAGACTGAAACATAATGATGAGACTGGGAAGTCAACACAAAATAATTCCAATAAGGAAACCAAATGGAAAGGATGTAAATTTCACAAACTACTCTGGAATTGAAAATATAATAACATTAAAAAGTCAATGAGACTATTACTTTATTCATACATCAATATAAATTAATATGAAAGCACTAATAAAAACAATAACCTATAGAACAACAATTTCAAGTCAAGTCAGCAGCAAAGCAAGAGATAAACTGACATTATTTTCTTACTACAAAACAGATCAATCTTCTTAATTAATACTTCTTCTAAATCAACTGTTCTACTTATGGTCCTGCAGCCACATGCAACCCACAAGAGTTACTATGTGGCTCCTGGGCTCCTAGCTCGCTGCTGATACCCCCATCACTTGTCTGCTGCCGCAGCCACAGTGTCTAGGCTCTCGTTTCATCCCTTCCTCCCTCATGCAAAGGAAGCCCGCAGTATAGTGCTGTGAGGGATCTGAGGTGGGGGCTGCCTGCACATAAGGTGCCAAGGGAGGAGGGATATGTACACACATGGTATGCATGTGTTGGGGTGGGATACTGTCCACATGTACTGTGCAACAGGGAGGGAGGTGACCCAGGCACTCATGGTTTGCACTAGTGTCAGCCTCAGAGTGTGCAGATTCCACTGCTGAGGCCTGTATGGTGTACAATCCCTGCCTGCTTCGAAGTTGTACAACCCAGCTGAAATGCATCAAATAAGGCAGTGGTTTTCAGACCTCCTAGTCATGCAAACCTTTTCACATTACTTCTTCTGCCCCAGAACCTCCACCCTAACATTGATGTGGAGCCAGATGACCAAGGCCAGCAATGGAAGTGTACCACTTCCTGGCCAGCTTGGCCATTACCCTCAATCCATTTGCAGAACCCCTGATGACCTGTTGGTTTTGTGCGACACAGTTTGAAAATCACTGAAGTAAGACAAAATAAAAGTTTGCTTTGAAACCAAAAAGACCCAACAACTTTTGGACTTTGGTCTAATAATATCTGGATCTAATAAGTTTATGGAAACTTTTCCGAGAATCCTCTCCTCCAGTAGAAACATACCTTGTGAAAAAAAATCTATGAATATATTCCCAACTTCCTATAATAAAGCAAGATTCACTGATATTTCTTATAGCGGCTTTTAATGAGTTCCTGAACATCTAGGAAGAGCTGACCCAAAATGTTTCAGCAAGCATTTTCTATCAAAAAATACCAATTTGTCAAAATCAAATGTTTTGGTTGACCCAGATTAATTTTTTTTATTGACGTTCAGCTTGTGAAAGTTAAGAGATTTCAGCTTCTCCTCCCTTTGGGAATTTTATTTTTGTTTTATATAATTTTTTCACAGGAAAAGAAAACTGTTTCCTGCTGAGTTCAATTCTCCAGGAACCCATTGTATCATATTATAAGGGCCTTTGACAAACTTAAATAGTATGAGTCATAGAACTTGAAAAGTTTAAGATAAAAGGGAATCAGCTGAATGTCAGATTTATCTTTTTGCTACTTTAGCATTATTTTCTACAGTATTTCCCCAGAGATTTGTCCAGTTTATTTCCAAGAGTGAGTTTATTTGCCTCACAATTTCCCAAAAATAACAGTAAAGCCTGGTTTATTATACTACAGAAAGCATATTATTTATGTACTTCCTGTATCTTCCCATCATGCCTTGTTATAAGTTTGCATTACAAACATGGATGCTGGTTTGGGGTATACATTACAGTTTGCTGTGATTCAAATTCTCATCTCAGAGAGAAAATGGCAGAAACCATGAGGAGCCCTCATTACTGTGAGGAAGACTGAAATTCCAGCCCATCCTGTCCTTGGCACTCTAGACATAGGTCATGTACAGATTTTCCATTTTTACAGGGAGAATCACTTTTCCCCCAGTAGAAACCACAAGTGTACAGACATTTCAGCTTTTTCTCCCAGAACAAAATGGCTGTTTCAGGAGAAAAATAACCCAAGTCCAGCCAGCTAGAAGTTGCTCCCAGGAAAGTTTCTTACAGAAGAATGAGCATCTGCACACTTTCCCATGGATGAACTCCTGCCAGAAACCAGAAGTACAGCCATGAGAATAGGCACTTGTGCCTTCAAGAGCCCAGGGTCACCCTTGTCTGGAGAAGGTGTTGGGGACAGCTGCTCCTGTTCCTGCTGTAGACCAGGAGGGGATGGGAGAAGCAGCTACCACTTGCTACTTACTGGATCCTTATATCCCGGAGTTCTTGGTGTGAGAAGGAGGAAGGAGGCTTTGTTGTGCTACTCTGTTTAGTCAGCTCCTGGGCACCAGGAGCCTAGCACAGGGATCAGAGCCACCCCTGACCTGCTTCTCATTCTGGAGTCCCCAGAGTGAGAAGCAGAAAGAAGGCTTTGCTACTCTGCTCCATCTGCTTGCCTGCCTGCCACCAGGAGCTGAGTGGAGGAAGCAGCACAGAGAACTGGAGTAGTCCACATTTTCCTCAGAACAGAAACGCCTTGGTCTCAGAAAGGTCTCAGAAAGGAGCAGGGGAGAGGAGGCAGTTGGAAACTAAACATCTGGATTGCTCTCTGTTATATTCATTTCCAGCCATGGAAATTTTATGAAATCCACATTAAAGCTGGAGAAAGCTTTTTTGACAAATTGTAAAATCCCCCGCTCCCATTCCCAAATTGAGATTTGAATGGATTAAAATGATTTGTGCATTTTAGTCACTTTCTGGGTACATGCAGATGGCCTCTGTACCCGATCTATGATCATGTGGCTTACTATAGCCACATGATTGTAGAACAGAACAAGCTTGTACACATGTTCTTCAGTGCTGGGAACCTGAACTAAGTAACTCTCAGAAACTGCATATGCTAGGTCACCGTACAAAACTGGAATGGTGTAGTACTAGCTATGGAGTGGCTTCATAAGCCTCAAAGGTCAGGTACAGACATTAAACTCATAAAAGTGTAAGTGATTGGAAACCAATCTATACCCGCAGCAGAACAGAAGTTCAGCACACAAACTGGTTTAAAAATGTCAGAACCCAGTCTAAGATTTGCCCCTACCACCAAAGGACAAATGTGTGTTCTACTTGCTACTGATCCAAATTACACTGCTTACATAAAACCACATAACTTAGATCAATTCTGCCCCAGGGTTTTTGAATGTCTGTACCTAGCCAAAGAGTTCATGTACTTAGCTCTATTGTACCCTGCTAAGTACCTCTCCCAAACTTGATACATAATTTATCAAAAGCTAATGATGGAAGAGTGGTAGGAGTTAATCATGTCAAAAAACAATGAGATGGATTAGAGGGGAAGGTTTCCAGTGAAAAACCAGATGGTTCAAAATCAAGATTGGAATTGCCCATTCTCAGTTTATTATGTATGGGTATATATTGTTAAGAAGGGTACCAAATTTATATTAAATTAACCTCTGTACTAAAATTAAGTGCTTATTGTCTTAAAGTTGTAGCACAGAGCTGGCACATTAGTAAACTGCACCTGTCTACATTTATATTTACTGTACAAAAAAATTCTAGTTTTTCTCTGGGCATCACTGTAGCAACCAAGCACTTGAAATATATATCACAAAGGCCCATTTTATAATGCGATAAAGCTACTATTCAACATGCAAAGTATATCTTGGATGTAATATTCTATGAAATTCAAGCAGTCCTGTACATAAGGACAATACTGTATAAAACATATACAGATAGTTTGATTTTTAAATGTATAGTTTTAATGTATGTGATTGTGTAACTGGAAGCACTAAAAAAACTAAGCAATTTCTTCTCACAGATTACATTCTGTAATTGTAGAACTACTTCCTATTTGTATCTTCTGTTATGGTGGCCAGGCTATCAATTTTTTAGAACTAACTAGCATAAAATTACAGTGTGTCCAAAGGAAACAAAAGACTGTGCATTTCCAAATTGCTACTCTGATTCCATGTGCCTATACTTAACTTTTTATTCCAAGAGGGTATTCATCTGAAGCAATTTCAGAATCGAAATCTCTAATGAGGATAATTAAGTATGCAATTGTTTTTTGCCTGGAAAAAAAACAACTACAATAGAAATTGTACATTTTTACATTTCCATACTCACAGGACAACATTTTCCATTAAATCAAAGCAAGCTTCCTCAATTAAAATAAAAGGTCTTCAGGTCAAACCAAAGAAAGAAGCTTAACCCACAAATGAGTTGCATCTCTGAAAGTGTAAGTGGTGGGGAGGATTTTTTTTTTCTTAGCAGTGTGCACTATAAAGACATAAGCATAAGCACATAGATACATACTGACAAAAAACATGGATGACTGACAGAGGGCATGGCAGCCCAATAATGAACTGAATTAGAGGGTAGAAATATAGGTAGAATAAGGTATTTTAAAGTGTAGGTGTCTTAGAAACTAGCATTGAATGTCCTGAGCTGAGTGAAGCCGGCTTCTATTGTTTTGTTTTGCAATATTCCTTTATAAAAATAAAGAAAAATTAAAGAATGTTCATGTAATCCTGAACTTTTCTGTTTAAATGAGCTATTTTATCCTCTTGCAATGAACGTTCACGTAAGGCGTAACTGTTAATTTAAGATGGGAAGAGACACATAGGCAGCCAGCCAAAAAAGAGAGAATAATTCAAAAGCATGATGCATTGTGTCACACTGTGCTGGGGAGTATTCCTCTGGTGGGGCCAGAGAATCCACAAGGCCCTAGCCGTGGGTGGCAGCGACCCTGAGCCGGCATCCTGGCTGCCAACTGTGGCCGCTCCCCAGCATGCAGCTGTAGGGCCTACAGAGGCCTAAGAAAGAAGCTGTTTATGAGAGTTTGCAACATCCCTGAGATAAGATGCTCTGCACCAGAGGCCATGCACTGCCTGACCTCAGATCAGAGGTCAGACATGCACGGGTAAGTCAGCTGGACAGGCCTGGGTCCAGGCAGCTGCTAGCTGAGCCCTCCATCCCGCTCTCTCCCTTGGGGCAGATGGGCTACTGAGTGCTGGCTGCAGGCAGCCTGCCTTCCCCACCCCATTACCATGGTGAGACAGGCCTGGATCTTGGCAGCATCTGCTGCCACAGCTGCAGACCTTGCTGCCCACCTTTCTCCTCCTGAAGGCCAGCCACTCTCCTGTGCTACTGCTAAGCCCACAGCACCCAGGCTTGGGAGCATGAAGCTCCCAGACAACTAGGACTGAAGCTAGCAATGCCCCTGCCTTCCCACTGGCAAGTCTACAGGCCACAATAAGTTTAAACAAGATTTTTTTCTTTTGAAAGGGAGAACCAAGTGGCCAATGTTTAAATTATCCCAACTACACATAAAACTTCTGAAATATCCAAAGACCAAAAAGATATAGGTACAGCAGCATCACTTATGTGTCTCAGGGTTACCTTTGTAACTTTTGTTCCCCATGCCTCCCCTCCCACACTTTATCATCTTTCACCTGTTATCTCTCAATGTAGTTTCTATACAATTCAACACATTCAACATCTTTGTTCCTGTGTTCTGCATCAAGCTAAAATACAGAACGAGCAAGGCCAAAACTTTGGTTTCAATATATGCAATGTATAAATTGGGCAAGGTACGAGTTTCTAAGACATGATTAACAACAACAGCAAATATTGCCAGAACCATAGAATTATTCCTAATACCAGTCTTTACTAAGTGCAGCAGCCATGTCAGGTAATACTCCAAACCTGAAATCACAGTGAGTCTCTTTCAATGGCCCATCAGTCCCCTGCCCTCATCACACCAAGGGCAAGTTGAAATGTTAGTGACAATATACAGTTTTACGCTATTTGATACATGGTACAAACTCTTTCTTTAGCAACTTGGGCTCCCTGGAGGATTAGAACATGTTTGTGTTTATATTAATTCTGCCTGGATCATACTGCAGATTACCATCTAACCAAGAGATGGCCATCTGTCCGCTCCCCACCTGTGGCAACCTCCCATTCTCAGTTCACAGAACAACTTGGGGCACCCTCTGTCTGAGGGGATGGCAAAGGCTCGAGACAGAATCCAAGCCATTGCAGCTCCAGCTCCTCTGAATGACTCTGGAGGGGAATCCAGATTTGCTTAACACAGACCTTACCTAGATTAGAAACCCAATTATTAACTGTCATTTCCCATTGGATTTCTGTGTAGTATACATGGTATTTTCAAATCATTATAGAACACGCAATGCATCTGAAATATTTTGTAGCATGAATGTTAAATTACAACTGTACTAAACTTTCCCCCTGGGGACCAGATCTCCGTTTGGTTGCATTAGTTTTGACAGTTTATCCATCAGATTAGACAATGCTGGATTGGCTGAGTCACAGAAATGTCCCAACTATAGTATCATTTCCCTATCCACTGCATCATACCTGATAAAACAAAAAGCATCACATAGTATTGTCTATGGCTACGCAATAGTCAAGCACCTAAGAAAACATAGCTCCTGCTGAAAGTAGTACATGATCCAGAGGTTGAAAGGAGAGGAATACATCCAGTCAAGTTTGGCCCACCAGAACCAGTTCAATAGAATCAGATTTGCATGGGCTGAAGCAGAAATCCTCCCTCTTGTAAAGGGTTCAGAGTTTGTATGTAATGCTTTACTTATGTTCCAGAAGCAGAGATGTTTTCTAAAAGGATCTGGCATTAGTAAGCATCACAATAAAACTATCAATTATGTAGGCACTGAGTAGTTCAGATAGTAAAACATAGCTAAGGATAATGAAGAAAAGATGTCTCATTAGCACTTAGTTACTGTTGGCTTTTTAAAAATTCTACTTTTGAGTTGCCATGAAGTACTGATTTTTGCAGAGTTCTCTCTTGGTGAAGGTAAATCATAATGGATGGTCCCTTGGCTATTTCTACACAATACTAGAGAGGCCATAGAGAATTCTGGAAGCTTAAACAGTGGATGATCTTCACTCCACTTGTCATTTTGGCTTCTAGAATATAACAAGAATGGAAACACTTTTTCTTCATTAACTTCCATTTCTTACCAAAAACTCCAACCCTCCTAACTCCATGTATTTTTAGCCAATGGAGGTACATAGCTCTATTTAAAACCTGGATTATAACAGTTAAAGGAAAGCACCTCTGTATATCAGTATTTTTTTAATTTTTGGTTTCAAAAAAATTCCAACAATAATGAAACGAACTTCATCAGCCAATTATCATTTCAACCCCTCAGGCCTTGCAAACCATGCATTCTGCTCAGTTGACAAGGTATCTACATTGAAAATAATCTGATGCATGGTATAGGACTGTTTAAGTCATGGCTGCCCCACCAGGCCCTAGCTGCCGGCTCTTTAAAAAAAAAGCCCTGATTCACCAGCTGCTACCAGGTAGGGGGACAATCCCCACTGCTCTGCACTGCCCCGCGCTGTGTTGGGGGGAAGGGTCTACTATGAGCCACCAGAAGCCCTGAAGTTGCTGCAGCAGCCGGTGAGTCTGGGTTTTTTGGGTTTTTTTAAAGGTCTGGGAGCTGGGGTGTGCAGGGCAATCATGGGGGGGGCTGGGAGAGCAGGCAGGGATCAGGGGGCTTATGGCAGAGTCCACCATGCAGTGGGAGGCAGTGGGGATTCCCCCCTCATCCCCCTGCCGCCTGGCAGCAGCCAGTGAGTAGGGGCTTTTATTTAAAGAGCCGGGAGCTGGGGCCAGATGGGGCAGCCATGGTGGGGCTGGGAGAACGGGTGGGGTTTAGCGGGCACTCAGGGCACTGGGGGAGCAGGCAGGGGATGGGGCCTGGCAGGGCTTCCTCCATGAACCCCTTCCCCCTCCTCCCCTTCCCCACCCACTACTTACCAGCACGGAGTCCAAATCCAGCTCCTGCTGCAGCGAGCGGGGACTGCCCGAATCACCAAAGCTCTCCAAATCTTTTCTAAATAGATTCGTACCTTTTCACTGGTCTCCTGATATGATTGGGATTCAGAGATTCAGCCACCAAATCAGGCCAAATCTCCTCCAAATCAAATCAGCGCCAGAAGCTTCGCACAACCCTAATTATTTGCTCTAAAGTGATTTTCTGACATTAATTTTTGTTAACATTAATCTAGACCTAGAGGTATGTTCCTTAAACCCTTCATCAGTAAAGTAGCAGCAATGCATACTGAATTTTCAATAGGATAATTTTAAACAAATCTTCACTATTCCAGCTTCTATAGTGGAATACTTTCCAAATTTTCACCAGGGGCAAGGAGAGGCAGCTTGGCTTTGAATGGCTTGTTCTACTATCATTTTCAGGCAATAATAAGCGGAGGTTTATGTAAACAGTCTGGGGGAAGGGGTTAAAATATTACAGCAGAGGTTGTATTTTGTAATAATAATTCTCTGTAAAGAATAGCTATACAGCTTTTGCTAGATGAAAAAAAAACACAATAATTTGAAAAACCACAAAGACTATAGGTCTTTATCCTCACTATGCATAATATTGGACTATCTAGTTTTCACGCAAAGTTTAGCCACCTTAACCAGAAGGCTTTCCAGAAAGGTAATGAATGATATTCATAAGGAAATCTTGAATACTTTTAAAATAACAAAGGCAGAACTCCACTTCATGGATCTTATCCTGCATTTTTACTGCAGTAAGGATATGAAGTACAGAAGAAAAGGTCTCAGTTCTTGTAGCATGATGTATTCAGTTCACATAAAAAATGAGTTGTACCTACACATTTGGGCCCAAGTAAACCGATAAATTCCCTTAAACTTCTAAACAGTTACACCACTAAATAAACTAGGATTTGGTGTACAGACACTAAGGGCAGGATCCTTTTGCACATGAATGGTACTTACCCAATTGTGTAAGTGCTATTTTTGGCACTTGAACACAGTATGCAATCCTATTCCATGCACAGTGGATGTGCAGGCATCCACACAACTACTTAGCATGCACAGGATGCTATGCTCTGACTGGGCAGGTATGCATACCAGGGCAAGCATCAGTCCTAAAATTGTAGCTGGGCAAAAATCCATGAATAACAGGTACTGAAAAGAACTCTGGAGGGAGACTCTTCCACACTTTAATTTAACCCAATAATCTAGTGCACCAATAGGGCACTCAACCAGCAATCATGAAACCCAGGTTCAAGATTTTCCCTCCCTCCCCACCCCAAAAAAAGAAGTTTGAACCCACATCCCATCAACTTTCTACCACAATACACTAAACACTAAGACATGAGTTTGACATTATCCAGCCCTGCTCTTAAAGCTTCCTTCCTGAGTGCCAAGAGAGGGAAGAATGTGAAATCAGAAGAAGGAGAACAACCTTGAAGGCATGTGGTTCAGTAACTATGGCTTAGTTCTGCTAGGGAGGGGATTCCAAGGTTCTGGAGAAGCATTGCTCCCATGGGGCAGAAACTTCCATCCATTTCACCCAACGACTATTAAATGTAAGGCGCAGTGGCTCAGCTTCAAGTGAAACACAATCACACGTTGTGCCACCTACCAAAAATGTCAGTTCCACACTAGATTAGTGCCACTTGGGCTTGTAAAGTGAAATAGGATTCTGCTTTAAATGCTGGCCAGTGTATACCATTTAGTGAGGGGTTTTTTTTACTCCCTATAAGGGTCTTTCATAAGCAGCAGCACCTTGAGGAGATTAACCTACTAGAAGAAGAGACAAAAGAATACGTGAAAGAATATTCAGATTCCATCCAAAAAGTTCAGCTGTTAAGATGTTTGGTAACAGTAAACGTGTACATTTTCCAAACATTTTGTACTCTTTTAATCAGGTGGCTGCCATTAATGTTATATGGCTTAAAACATGCACACGCACAAAAAGACTTTAAAATATACCTGTAGTTCTTTCCTTCCTTAGCCTTTTATAAGGACTGTAACTCCAACGGCTCTCCACTTTTCATGTGCTGTTATGGTCTTACATGTTAATATAGGCATGTCTTTATTGTTCTCACTCCAAAGAACCTACAACACAATTATTGCCTATTGCAAAGTGCCCATCATTTACCTCACAGCCTCATGGACTCCATTCAAATTGATGTGAACAAGATAATCTTAATTAATGAAAAGTTGAATCTGCAGTTTATCAACCACATTAAATAATAATTAAGGCTCAATAAAATGAACCTATTTGGCAAAATACTTTTTTTTTTCACTCTTGCTTCTAATCAGCACTAATTAAGTACCTGCACCATATAATTGACAGCAATGTAGATTTTGAAGCCTGGTTTAAAGTTTAAATAATGATGAGGTAAAAGAGATCTTTTGAGCAAAATCAAAGTATGAAGTAGTCATTATGTGTAATCATTATCACAATTTAATGACTTTTTTTTGCTGGAACATGAGCTGGCATGAGTGTGTCTAACTACCTCTTATTATTTTACCCTTTACTTTATGTTTATCCCAACTGTCTAATGAAATGCCAGCTGCTGCTTATACCTTTGGCAGGTCAGACTGGTGAAAATAAGGCATCTAGGGCAATTGGAGCATCAGAGGACAAAAGATATGAAGAGATTATGATGAAGAATTATAATGCTTATATCCTTTAAAATTATCATATCTTTAATCAAGGCTAAGATAGGGGAAGCCATACAATGAAACTTCATTTACACTCACACAAACTTACATTGTAGCATAAAATACACATGTGTATGCAACTATGCAGGCACACACACACACTCACTTCAGGACAAGATAGGGAGGAAGAAAATAGAAAGTATATATCATTAGGTATATACACATACAAACATCATCATGCTGTGTCCATAAAAATAAATAGGAAGAATAGGAAAAAGTATGGGCGAGAATAGGGAAAAGTTATAGCCTTCAAAATTCCTTTACGTTTTTGTTATCTTTATTTAGGACCATTTCTAAGTCAAGACTCAACCTTGCCAGCACGACAGTGTTTAACAGGCACAACTTATTTATTTATTACGGCCTGGTTACACATTACACTGCGAGTTGCTCAAATGTTGATTGGAGTTAGTGCTAGCTCAAGTTCAGAGCACTTGCACATTCATGTCAGTGGCGACCGGGAGGACTGAAGGGCAAGAATCCCCCCATTTTGGGTTTCCACCTCTGCCCCCCAGGGCTTCTCCCCACTTTCACTTACTTCTGACTGCCTGTGCTGTCTGTCCTTGGGGAGCAGGCAGGGAAGGGATTACTGCCTGTCCACCCCTGCCACCACCACTGCTGGACTGCTGCTCTTCTCTAGGCTGAGACCAGCCTAGAGAGCAGTAGCGTGGTGGCCAGGCAGGCAGATTAACCCTTTCCTGCCTGCTTCCCCAGGGCTGATAGCACAGGCAGTCACAGGTAAGCAGGGATGTGGGTAGGTGGATGAGCAGGGATTTAGATACTGGAGAGAGCATAGAAGGGCAGTGGACCCAGTCTGGGTCACTGGGGGAGAGCAGGTGGATTGGGTGTTTACACTAAGGTGAAGCCTAGAGTGTCTACAGCTTAGTGTAACATGAGCTGGATAAGATGGATCAGAGATAAATCCTGCCCTAGAGTGGCACACATTTGAGCTGCCTAACAAGTACTTAAAACTAGCTTCAGGTGTTAATGTGCAGACAATCCAAGTGTTAAGAGCTGCAGGAGCCACCCAAAATTACCACATAACAAGGCCCTTAGATTTGTATGCTGCACTTCCTAATGAAGACTTTGGGCATTTTACAGTAAGATACAGAAGAAACCTATAAAAGGAATTGGAAAAAAGTACTCCTTAGCCTCTCACTAAACACAAGGAAGGCCTTACAGCATTTCTGGACAATGTTTAGGCTTTGGCTTTGGCAAGCCTCAAGGGGGAGGAAGTTGCAAAACTAAAGAGCAACTGTCAAGTATTATCTCCCATGTGTTTTCAGTAAGCAAATCTGGCACACAAATGGTGCACTCCTACCCGTATGAGGTTGTTCCCAGCTGATCTTCAGGATCGAGATGGACCATAAGGGAGAAGGCAGATCCTTAGATATGTAGGACTCCCATCCATGAGTAAATTCATCATTTACAAATGGGATTATTAATAATAGGAAGAGATATGCCTGACAGGAACTGCAGAATCATAACCTAAAATTGTTATTAAAGATACTTTGACACAATGTACGTACTTGTTTAACACCTATCTGCATTTTTACTGTAACAAGCCATCTTCTTTTTGTAACATACCAGAAACAGCAAGAGCAACCAAATTAAACAAAGTTCTCTTTGATCTTCTCTATTATGCCTGTCAAGGTATCTCCAGAAATCAATAAGCAATAGTCACATAAATATACCATGTTGTAATAAGAGCTTGTTGCTGAAATCTTGGGACTATTGAAATCAACAGAAAAACTCCCATTAACTTCAGCTGAGGACAAACTTTACCCACATTTCCATGCTTCTCTTGGTTTATGATATACTTGCTATAAAAAACTTGGAAGTGGTGTGTGTTGCTACATATTATCTAATTAAATGTCTGCTTTCTTAGGCATTAGACCAGTGCCCTTCTGACAGTGAAAAATCAGGACATTTTTATGCTTATGCAAATGACAGCAGTATTTATTCTAAAAGTACGAAGTACAAGAGACATAAAAGATGTTCCAAATGTGTAAAAAAGTTGACAAAAACAATGTGTTTGAACAGAAAGCAGGATGAACCTAAAGTGTCCTCACTTTATGAAGAGAAATTAAAATGACTTCTTTCCCAATAGATTTTAAAGATTTTGCTAAAATATGGGTAGAGCTGGTTGAAAAAAATGAGAACTGGTAGAGTACTTTTAATATTTGGCTGCTTCATACTGGTTGCTGAAAATTTAAATATTAAAAATTGCTCCATCATAAGAATTACCATGGCAAATCAGACTGAATTGCCTGTGTACAAGCTCAGTAGGCAAATGTGGGATAATCATCCTGCAATGAAGGCTTCATCCTAATCTCCCAATATGTAGAGATTAGCATTTAAATCTAAAGTATGACATTTTATCCCCTTCCAAAATTAGTTAGCATTAACTCTAAAACCTCTGCTTCTTCTTGCCATCACTGTAAAATTCCACTCCCTCTTTGAATCTTGCTAAGTTCTCACCCTCAGCAAAATGCGTGACAAGAATCGAAGACAAACAAGTCTTCCCAGTTTAATCTGAATAAAAAGAGATTAAAAATTAAAAACACATCTCTCAATATATTTCCAGGCCTGCATGCCAATATTGTAGCATATATTAACCAGTTTCAAGTTCATTTTGCATTAGACCCATAATTGGCACATCGAGATCAACAGAGAAAGCTGTGCCCTGTTGATTGTATTAGCTCTTTCAGCTGCTTTTGATATAATTGACTACAAGGTGATGATAATGTGTTTACATGACTATGTGGGTACTTGCAAAACTGCTCTAAATTGGTTCTGCTCTTCCCTAGCACAAATATCCCAGCTGGTAGTGCTGGGGTAGAGCTTCTCATCCTTGTAGGACCTTTCCTGTGCAGCCCCCCCAGCAATCTATCCTGTCCCTCCTCCTACCCCATACCTCATATCCAGTGTATATGAGGCCACTGGACATGATTACACAGCGATATGTAGTGAGGTACCACTATACAAGGTATGCTGAGGATACCCAGATTTGCCTTTCTTTCTTATCTGACTCAGGCCCCACAGTCTCAAAACCTGCATGCAGTTTTCAGACTGAATGCAGATGAGCCAATTGAAACCAAACCCTGACAAGACAGAGTTGATATTGGTACGCAAACTGCTTGTTTTGGGCAGGTGATGAGAGGGATTGAGAGATCCCTCTGAGAGATCTTTGATGGGGTTCAGCTTCCCCTTGTCACTTGGCTCTGCAGCCTTGGGGTACTTCTGGATCCCGTGCGGCACCGAGATCTTCATGTGAAAGTGGTGGCTGCGAGTACTTTTCACCACCTCCATCTGGTGAGATGGCTGAGGGTCTTTCTTTCAGATTAGGATCTGGCCACCATCACCATATCTTTGCAGTCTCAAGTCTATACCACTGTAATGCTCTCTATATGGAACTGCTCTTGAAGACTGTCCAGAAGCTGCTGCGGACACAGAACTCAACAGGATGCCTTCCAACAGGCATGGGTCACCAGAAGCACATAGCTCCAGTGCTCCAGGGTCTGCACTCAATCCCCATCATTTTCTGGGCAAAATTCAAGGTTCTGGTTTTGACCTGTAAGGCCCTAAACAGTCTGTGCCCTAGGTATCTAAAGGATCTCCTTCTCCGTTATACCCCATTACTATATGTAAGGTCATCCAAGAGCTATCTCCTGCAAGTAGCATCAATGTGTCAAGCCTGCTTGGTGAAAAGCCACAGGAATTCATTTTCAGCAGCTGCTCCTCAGCTCTGGCATTTCCTCCCTCTTGAGGTCAACTAAAGCCTAAATGTGAAAAACTTTTGGAAGTGCTACAAGACCATCCTATTTGGGCAGGCATTTAGCAAACAAAGATAGGCTAGGATATTCAGGTGGGGAGGAGAAGGGGGAATGGCCTGTGTTGATCATCTAATTGCCTTTTAAATTGTCTTGTTCATTTTCCTGTTTTATAAATTATTCTGTTGTCTTACTGTAAACCACCCTGAGCCTTTGTTAGGAAGTGCAGCATATACATTAATACAGAAACTGAATATATAAATAAATAAAATAAATCATTTTTATAGGTCAAATCTCAGTGCTTAAAATAAGATGCTATACAGGGAGATGCGTTTTCCAACCCCTCAGTTCCTACTGCTCGAAGGTTAGGTCAGGAAATAAAAAAAAATATGTTAACTATCAGGCTAAATGGTTCAAAGTATTATACATTAGATTAAGGTGGGATTTTCCTTGTATTTCAGTATAAAGTTATATAATAACTTTATAACGTCATAATGATAGGTTTTATTTTGTAACATGTTTACAGAATTCTTTAAAATCCAATGATTTTTTAATCAAGGGAGATGATAGCTTGAAAAAGAATAAAAGTGTCTTCTTTCCTTTATTTAAGGAATACTGTTACCTCCTAACCCCCCAAAGAAGTCTCAGAATCTAGAAACAGGACTGGGAGAGAAAATTTGGAAGTTTATAGAAAATAAGCATTTGGCTCTTTATGAAAATAATATTGAGGGTTGGTTTTTTTTAATTACCTGCTTAAACAAATAGGGAGATAATTTGATAAAAAATAAAAATCAGTCACTTAGATGTACTGTATTTTATAGCTGTAATGAATATTCACTTCTGGTATTTTGACATTTTAAGGAATGTGGCTTTTTCAATCAGGATTTATTCTGATATTTTAAATTCCATATTATTTATCTTTGAAAACCTTGCAAATGATTTCTTTCTTCCAGGCCCTGACAGTAGGAATCTTTATGCCATTCCTACTAACTAATAAAACAAACATGATTGATCTAGTGGGAAGAAGGCAAGCAGACCAGTATATTGATTACAATGTTTTGCCAAGCTGAACATTTTAACTGAACAGTGTTTTTAACATAGTACTGAGATTTCAAAAAAAAAAACCCAGACAAAACCAACAACAAAAAACACAGAAGAAGGCATGGTGTTAATCTAAACTGGCGTACATGGTCCACTTTGTAATTCCTAGCAACCTCTCCTCAGTCCATACCACAGGGTCTGTTCTCCAGCTGACGTGTGTTAATGTTGATGGGAGCTGAAGAACAGACCTCTAAGACAGCAAACTAAAAACTAAAAATGATCAAAAAGAAAATAGCTTTGCTTTCCTTGTAAAATCTGTGCAGATAAGCAAACATCTCTCTGAGGAATATTTTACCTTGGGCTGGGGGTGAGGGGCATGTGAGAGAGAGAGATATTTTGTGAATTGTGACAGTGATATTTCAAATACATTTCAGAGGAGAGGGTGTCAGTGGTTGAAACTCAATTTTATCACGAGTGTAAGCCACAAGCCACATGCATGAAAGAAACAGGGAATCAGCATAAAATTGTTTGAGGTTTAAATCAGGATTTCAATAAATGGCAGATGTATCTGCTGGACCAATTATCTGTAATCTACATATCTACCAGTGTTCTGTAAATACTTCCGTAAGTTCAGCAGAGACTTTCTGCAGAATATATAAATGTTGGCACTCATTGGAATGACGTAAGTATTTCAATGAACAAAAATGATGTTTCAGTTCAAATTAAGTAGGGTTTTGTGGGGGTGGGAGGATCCAGAACCTCAATTTGAAGCACCTGAGGTGGTTTGATTTAGCTTATATTAGTGAAAAACAGATATCATCAGAAAATCACCTCTCCACAGAGAAGAGTTTAGAGCAGTCATGTCTGGCTCCTTTGTGGACTTCATTTTATTTGACTAGACAGAGGAATTTCTGGAGGTCAAAGATACACAAACACACCCTTTATCTTTCTTTGTTAGTCACTATAATTTGTATAGGTCCTTTATAAAATGCAGTCTCATGGCAACCATAAAGTGGAAAAGATTGCCTTAAAACAAAGCTGTTGTGATGTCTGTTTTAAGACAATACTATACTGGGGAATTTAAAAAAAACAACAACCCTTCTATCTGGAGAATGGGAGTTGCCTCCAGGTATGTCTATATGATAGTAAACATGCAAGTATATAGAAGAGAGCTTTAAACCAGCTAGTTCAGGCACTAGTAGCAGCATAGCTGTGGACTAAACATGCAAGCACTTATACTGGTTGTTAGGAAGATTTTTCAGCCCATACCATGCTCTCAGCTGCCACAACTAAACTGCTACCTTGGCTGGCTAATTTAAAGCAAATTTGGTTTGTCCATACAACACTGCAAGTAAAACAGTTACTGCAGCAAAGACATATACTACATTATATAGTTCAGCCATCTGATGGCAATTTATTTGAGATCTGTCTTGGGGAATCAGTGGTGGAATGAGGTCCTTATTATCCTTCAGTGCCAAACAAGAAAAATGCAGTGCATATGCATATGATGTAAGGGAAGTGTCACAGGTAGTGTAATTGAAAAACTATTTACAAAATTAATTTGACTGCCAAGCCCATTGTATTTACTCAGCACATTTATCTAAGGAAGCATTTAAACTTTATTTGATCTAAAACGCTATGCCAAGAACATTTTAACATACCCTCCTTAGATCTTTGTGAGAAAAATTATAATGTAAACGCTGTCAAAGATAACAACACAGAGATTTAATACAGGAAAAGGAAGTCTCAAGCAGTGTACAGGGAGAGGAAAAAATAGACAGCAAGGCTGGGCACAAATTATTGTCATGCAAGTTTAATTCGCAATGTGATGATCACATCCTCCCTAGTTATATTACAGGGGTATTACAGGGGTGTTGGAGGATGATTCTTTGAAAACATTCTCAAGTTTAATTGACAAACAAATGTAGATGCATACATACACCCAAACGGGGCACTTGATTCTACACCCCCAGCAGTCTCCTTCACTGCACCAAAGCAAATTTATTCCTCTCCTGTCCCAGAAAAATATTGTGGACTGTAATAATGGTTTAACAAGCCATCACACACACACACACACACACACACACACAACCTCAACAACAGGGATCAAAATCAGGAATTCTGTGCAAAAACAAACTCCCTTCAGAGCCAACGCTGCAGGACAACTCTGAGTCTGCAAGCAGCAAGCTGTTAATAGTTTTTGTCATGACTCGTCAGAGGGGCATGATGCACACACGCTAAGACAATGTCTTACACCTGCAGGCAGCAGTGGAACATTTTAAAGAATTTTGAAGCGGAAACTTCTCAAATACACCAAGGATCAGGAGCCTGATTGTTGCCTACTCCCCATTAGCCAGAGAGCTATTTGCAATATTCTGGTGAAATTTAGGTTACTTTTTCTGTCACCATCTTCCATGCTTTTATCATGCAATCAGAAGTAATCTTCAGTATGAAGATTAAGCATGGCCATCAAATTCCTTTCTCTGAACTTGAGAAACCTTGGATGTGTTTCAGGTAAGTATGCTTAATTCACCATATTATTGAAGAAAAAGTTCACAGCTCCTTCCTGCATTTCTTTAATGCCTTCGCTATAACGCTCCCCGATCCAATCTAACCAGTATCCATGCTACTCCTCTTTCTGTCAATTCTGTTTCAGCAACTCCTGGCACTTCTAATTGGAAATTCTGTCTCAGACAGTGGTTAAGATAAACCACCACCCAAAAAAGGTGTGCAGCTACTATAATGGACAGCCATGCAATAGAATGGCTTTAGAAAGTGCTTTCCTTTATCCAGACAATCATAAGACTGTAACCTGAAGAATGAGGGCTGATACCCTTTTAACATGGGTGAGGAGGATATTATTCATTACACTCACCTCATGAAAACAAAGACAGATTTCCCAATTTTTCCCACCATTGTTCACTCTGACAGAATTTTTCCAACCAGGTCTCAATTATAAGAAAATATTTTTTAAAAACCTCTCTTGATTTTGTATCCTATTAAACTCTGTCCATTACATGTTGAACCCATGACCTGAGCAAGCTTTCCATTGTCCATAACGGTACTACCTTTCCATTTCTCTCGGTGTCCTATTGTTTTTAAATAATAAAAATGACACCCCTGTTTATCTTCTCCGACCTTGTCTTAAGTTTAAGTCACATGACCTTGTCATCTTCTCTAAACTAAATAGCTGTAATTTTACTACTTTTTGTCCTCCTTCAATGCCTGCAATCACCTTCATTATCCCTCAGGACTTCTATTACTACTTTTTAAAGATTGGGGTGAGCAAAATTGAATTATCCGGTGAAACCCTGGCCCCACAGAGGCTAGCTGGAATTTTACACTAATGCCATTTTATATGATTTCAGTATTATTTTTTATCCCTTTCTTAATGTGATTTAACATTGTATTTGCCCTTTGGCAGCCAACCTATACTTAACAGGTGTTTTCAGCAGCTGTCCATGAGGGTGCCTAGTTTTTTCTTGAAGGGTCAAAATTATTTTATTCCTTTCTCATTTTCTACCTTCAGCCTACCCCTCTTCTTTTCTGAAGCCGATGTGAACTCTTTCTCCCCCACACATTAAACTGATCTTTCTTCTCATTCCTCTTCTCTACTGTCATTTTTGCCCCTTATATTATCTCCCTGCCCTACATTCCCTTACTTCTGCTTGTATTCTAGTCTCTACTACCAACCTTGTTCTGTTGACTATGCTTTGCACTTTTATATGCCTGTAATGCTCAAATTCATTCTTACTGGCATAGGGTGTGGGGTTTGAACAATGTACTCAGCCTATGCCAAGAGGCATAGTCCTCTCACCCATTCTATCTTACCACCAACAGTGCCAGTGATAGGCTAGATACAGGTATTCAAGAAGCCCAAGGCAGAATTGATCTAGGTTACATGGTCATCGCCCATCTGCTTTTTCCACAGCTGTTGTGATTTCTTTTGCTAGTCTATTCCTATACAAAAATAGGTAATTTGATAGATTCACCATGCTACTAGCCTCCCTTTGTTCAAAACCCTCTTGGAAACTCAATTCTTTTGTGAAAATATGAAGAAATGTTGTTATAAAAGTTCCTTATGAAAATCTAAGCACTGACACTTTATTCTATAATGCACCATAAAAGTTTGCCAAGTGCTTCTATTTTCCTAATGTTAATGGTTTTTCAGGTTTGGCCATCCAAAAAACAAAGCACCCCAAAATCACTTAATACACTTACAGACATGGAGGAACCTGGCAGCTTTGATGCGCTCTGGCAGCCTCGCATGTAATGTGTATCAGCGGTGCAACGTGTCTCCATGCTGAGAAAAAGGTGGCGATGCACTTTGAACTAAAACACGTTCAATATGCTTTAGTTCAAAGCACACCGCAGCCATTTTCTCAGTGTGAAGGCACGTTGTGTAGCTGATACATGTGTTCCCAACATGGTGCTGGGCACTTCTAATTAGGACAGCTCTCTAATTAAAAATGTCCGGAACCTCATCAGGAACACATGTAAAAATTATCTTAATTAGTAATACTCCTACTTGCACTCATCAGCTGAAGCATTTAAATATGCATCTATGCTCAGCAACCACAAAGTCCTATGTGGGTGTAGCGGATATCATTCTTTGCTCCTTCCTCCCCCCCAGACTTATTATCACCACTTTGTACAACACACCTAAAACTAGCTAGTTAGTTCTTTGAAGACAGGGGTCCCTTCTCTGTATCACGACTATAAAGCACATAGCAGTCTTGGAGATTGTACAATATTAACAAACAATCATGAAGGGGTGGGATCCCCTGAGGAGGTGGAAGAAAATGGGGTTCCACCAAGACTTGGCAGGCCTTCTTGTTGTGCAGGGCTACAGAGGTTCTCCATGGGAGGAGAGCATCTGGAAGAGTTCCCTTCTTCTGGTTCCCTTCTTATACCTCTCCATGGCTAGCTTGAATCCTCCTGGCAATGCACTGGCTGGTTGCCAGCCTCCCAGGACACAAGAATTTTCAGATGCTTTGCACTGCCGTAACTCCTTCCAAATGGACTTTCTCTACTACATCATTTGGCTTACGTCAACTTCCCAAGCACAGAAAACCACTCACTGTCACTATAGCTCCACATAGCAATTATTCCCATGTTAAAGATGTGAGAACTAAGGCAGAATGATTAAATCTCCTGATCAAGGCCAAAGAGCTATTCTATATCCAGAACTAGAAAGTACACAGCAGTAATTTGTTCTTATGCCATCCTTAGCCCACCAATTACACTGTCACTAACTCTTGTGCTTTCCCACTACATTTTGTTCTCAAAACTCAGGGCAGGCTTCAAGGGAGAAACACAATGTGAGATTTTTCACATAACCTGACTTTTGTTCTTTCTTTTATAGTTGTTCTCAGTGTAAAAGAAAGGATCAGTTTGCCCTAAAGCATCTGTTTGCTGTTTGTGTAAGAACAAGCTTCTTCTAAAAAAAAGTTATAATCTACTACAGAAGATAATTACGCTACTATTCTCCATTTGCAAGGGAAACATTCCCATTTATATTAATGAGTAGCAAGTTCACATTTTTTGATCCAGCAGTAGTTGCAAGATATTGTGGCATCAGGCACTTCTATAGTAAGGAGACCCATATTGTCAAAAATACAAAAAAAAGAATACAATTAAAGTTCCCACCCAACAGTGCTTCCGAGTTACTGCTACATCGTAAAGCAGCCCCACCCTCACAAAGCTCAGTTTTTGTCATTTTCCATTCTTTCATGGTCCCCAGACCATAGCCACTTACAGTCCATATTGATGGGGGTGAGGTGGAATTTATTTATGCACATGAACTGACATTACATTGTCATCACTCCTTTGTGAGCTATTACCTATTCTTCTTGTTACAGGAGTATTCTGTAAATAAGAGATGTCTGCCTCTATGTAAGTAGTAGGAATTTTATGTGGTAGGATTTTTATGTATTAGTAATATGATTCTTTATCTTTCATTGAACAACTGCCTGGGATGGTTTAGTCAAGGATGATCCTGCCTCAAGCAGGGGGCTGGACTAGATGACCTTGTGAGTTCCCTTCCAGCCCTACTTTCCAGTGATCCTACAAACTGCATAACCAGGGGAGATAGTAGAGAAGCCTTTGGACACAAAATGCCCTTCCTTGCATGACCTTGTGCATTTCAAAGCTGATATATCACCTCTCCCAACTATTTAGAGGGTCCAGCAAAATATGTTACCAAATACATTCCGTTTCTTCCGAACTCCCTGGACCATAATGGCTACAACACTTCTGCAACATGTACTCTCTATATAAATGGTTTGGGTGCAGACAGGTGTAAAAATCAAAAGGGTTTAAAAGCCCTCTGAAACATTCCAAAGGTGGCTGAAGCACTCCAAAATAGGGCCTCTTCAAATAAGGTGCTATTTTGGAACATGTCATTTTTGGGGGCATGGTGGACAGGCTTCCAGCTGTCAGGCCCCACTACAGGTCCTACTGTGACACTGAGTCCTGGCTGGACCCTCCACCCCTGCTAGGACACCCACTGCATCTGGAGCTAGAATCAACCCCCACCCCCCCACCACCTCCTGGAGACCACAGCCAGACCTTCCAGCCTCAATCCCCTCTGCCTCTGCTTGGCTGAAAGGATGAGAGCAGAGATTTGAGGGATTTGGAGCTAGAGAACTGAGATCCCAGCAGTGGGGAGCCCTCTACCCCCACTTACTTCTCTGCTGTCCTTCTCCCCTCTACTTCTCCTCTCAATGAGAGGACAGAAGAGGTAGGGATGAGGAGGGAAAGGAAAGTAAAGCTATAGCTCCCCTCCCCTCAGTGCCTCAAGTAAGTAAGCAATATCTGGAAGGACCACAGACCATACAAAAATTGCCCATCTTTTCTATTAAACATAATACATCTAATAGTTATTCTAAGATATTTCATACACTGAAAAATATGCATGTAATTTAACCCTAGATATTTGCAAGAAATATATGGTCCATATATGTGTATAATAAAGAGATGCATGAAAAAAGAGCTATCAAGATGTTTATAAGGCTTAGACTTAAATGTGTAGTTGTTGGCTCCTCCCTCCCCACCTCCCACACACACACTTATACCCTTTGTCCCTGTACTTCACAACTTAGCATATGGGACTTCCAAGGGCTTATTTACAATGACTGGGAATAGCATAATAAGAAGAAAATGCCTTGAAACCAAATGATAAATAAATAAATAAATAAATAAGGCTACTCACTATGCTTTTTCTAACTTTAAAAGCAATTAGCCAAAGAAACAATCTGTCCAGGGAAGTAGCTGAGGTACCATCATTAGAAGTGTTAAGAGCATGATCGATACAATGCCTGAGGGACTAGCAGAAAGAAACATATCTTGCTGCATGCTCAGGGCTGAGTAGATAAGCCAGGAGGACATCTCTCTAAGACTGTGAGGCAATATTTCAGTCTATTTGTAGCAAAACATGGTTTTATGTGAAAAAAAAAACCCAGTGATTTCTGGTTTTAAAGAAAGAGAGCTTCTGCTTTTTTTGTTTTGTTATTTTTTTTAAACTCTTGCTGGTCCATTTTCCAGTGAATTCTCTTCTAGCAATGTCTTTTCATGTGATGTAGTTCAAATGACTACACTTAAATAACAAAGTTTTTGAAGTGACCTTGTAAAAGTCTTTCCTTAGAAATGCACAGATAGAAATGAACTTTAAAGGTCAGCGTTGTAGGAAAAAACTGGTCTCCAATCTTGCGCGTTCCCAGATGGAGGTAAGGATTTGTGTGCAAATGAGTAAGGTTTATTCTACAAGGGAAACAGATTATTTTTTGTTTAGTTTAAGGAAATCTAACACAAAAATCAACACTATTTTCTCTAAATGAACTGTCCTTTTGGATTTTACAAACAAACTTTTCTGGATAAATAATCCATCAGAGCCAGCTTTAAGACCAAATTCTTCTCTTGAATACATGTGCAGACCTGCCACTGATGTCAGTGGGAATACTATTTGTATAGCATGAGATTGAATTTCAGCCATAGCAGGTGAGACTCATCATTCAAAACACACACCTGAGGTGGCATCTGTGTCAAGTTATGCTGCAGTTTAAAAAGTTTTGATCATATGGGGTGGACAAAATTCACAGATTAAGTGTTCCTAAAAGTCAACGCTCTGCCTTCAGCCAGCCCTCTACCGTATGAAACAAAGATCTGAAAAATCATCCCTCTAATAGGGGCAGTTTGTGAACAGGTTACTGGTGACCTAACACAGCACCTGAGCTGTTTGTAGGCTGGAAGACCACTCTGCCCTTGCTGTGTTTTCATCATTGAGTGCCATATCCATCCCCCTCTAAAATGTCATTGGCCAATTGAGGAGAAAAGTAATTAGTTTCACTCTACTTCCTGCTAATTATGGAGTGTATAATCTGCCAAATGATGTACATGCTCTTGTTGGCTGTGGCTTACCGCCTCCCTTTGCTTTCACAGACATACTCACTCAGAGGCAGGCAGCGAATGGCTTACCAGTGACAGCTGGCAAACCAGCCTCTGGGAATAAAACATTTTAGCACTTCATAAATTTCTAACAAGGTTTCAAATTGCTTCGGTTTCCCTCCTCTCAGCTCCGTCAGTCTAGCAAAAGGGGGAAAAATGCTAATTAAATCTATGGCAGAAATGTATGACTGGTACAATAGTTCATTATTTTTAATAAGTAGCAATTAGACCACTACTCCAAGGAAAGTTGGAGCCCTTTCCCATTCCAATGGATGATATGGAAAAGCCAAACTAAATTTTTCATTCTCATTTTTTTTAAACCCACTAAAGAGTAAAATACTCTGTAAAAAGTGGAAAACATTCATAAGAGTTATGGAAGGTGATGCACTGTGTAATAAACACTTGAAGGGGGTTACACAAATGGGAGCATTATTATTAGAAGATTTAATATTTCCATTTATGGCATTCAGTTTCAGCATTCCTCCAAAAGGCTGCCATTAGAATAAAATGCTGTATAATTATCAATGTGAAAATGTATTGGATTACTATGCATCTGACATCTTGTCAATAGCAGCACAGCTGGCATAAAGAAATAGAACACAAATGACAATTGATGATATTTATAGCACACACTTTCACAGGTGAAGGAAACAGCTTTTAAAATGTGAAAAGAAAGGGGGAGATTTAAAGGACCATACTGTAGAAAATCAGGTCCAGTTAATTCAATAATAAGGGCAGGTATGGACAGAGACTTTCCATGAGAGTGGAAGGCAGAAGAGACTGTTGGGTAGATACAAAAGTGCTTTACAAGAAACAGACACTGAGGTAGATCATACAAGAGAGCAATGGTAGAAGACCAACATTTCCTCATTGTCTATCTTTTCTAGCAACCTGGACAAATTCAGCACTGGATATGTGTTTTTATGTTCTTCTTTTTAATTTGCTGTTATCAGAGGTCACTACATAACAGCATTTGTGGGGCTGACTCAATTTTAATTTTTTATATAATCTGTAGCTATAGAATTGGAATAGCACCGATTTCCTGATTTACACTCAGAGTGAGGAAAGAAGAAATTCTAAGACAGACAGTAAATTTGAGTTTTAGACACACAGCTACAAAGGACCCCACAGCTAAGCATGAGTGGGAATTGCAAACAACACACATCAGAGCAGATGCCTTTATTGCAAAAGTAAGTGCACATTATTATGACCACCAGCGGAAGTGCCCTCTTCTTGGTAGTGACAAAATGCAGGTGTTTCTTCCTGGGAGATACTCATCATTGTGTATGTCTGTTTGTGTAGGGAAGATTAATGTAGGAAAAACGTATTGTCAAATATTAAGTTACCATAATTAGCTCAACAGTGAATAACAGGGGGCAACTAAGCATGACTATCATAGAAGACAGATGAAAAACAGCTTTCAACAAAAGCATGTCACAACTGTTTAGTTTTGTTAATAAATAGGTTTTAAAAACTACAAATATTTGAGTCTACTGTAGAAATGTCTGCTTCTGCCCACTGGCAGTTCCCAACAAAAGTGACCTACTTATGTCTGGCTACCCCAATTTTTAATTAACCACAATAACTTAGGGCAGTGATGCTGACTGTACAGCATGTGATGCCTGCGATGCTGGCACATGCCTCAAGTAGAGTCAGAAATCTCAGGGAAGACAGGCTCAGCTTCAATGCCTGAATCAATGTCACATCTCTTGCCTACTCAAATGTCCTTCAATGGAAGCTATTGCACCACCCCTCGGCAGGAGGTGGTGCATGCTTCCACTACAGGTCTAAGTGCAATGTTTTGGATGAATACTACAACCATCAAGAAACACAATGTTAGGGCAAGGCAGGCTGAAACTCTTCACAAATTTAAGTCAGTTTAATTTTAAAACTATGGCTGGAGAAAGGTCAGGGAAAATCAAAATTCTTTGTTTCTTAAATACTGAAAATGTTTCATTTTGACATGTTAAAAATGAAACTGACTACTTTCATGGTGATAAGTAATTAAGTAGTTATAAGCACAGATCTCCCTCATTTTATCCTGTATATCAGGGGGTGTCAACCGGGAGTATTCATACCCTAGGGGTACTTTGAAAGCTCCCAGGGGGGATGTGGGGGCAGGCAGGGACAGAGCACTGCCACCCTTCACCACTGCCTCACAGAAGCAGGGCTGGTGTAGGGCAAGAGCAGAGCTGCACAGATCCTGTGCTGCCTCCTCTCTGCTGCTTGCCATGTCCCCACTCTGCATCTGGCCACTTGCCACCCTTCCCCCCAGAAGTACACTTACTAAAAGGGGGGGCCATGAGGGGTACACTTATTTAAAAAGGTTGAAAACCCCTGCTGTTTACATGTTCCTGGAAAATGGTGCACAACTCAAATTTGCATAAAGGGAACCCACTTTACAATGTAACAAATAGGGATACATTCTAAGACCTCGACTGTACTGACCCCCAGACCCATTTCTTCCGCTTTTACGAGACAATTTTGGTGCTCACCAACAGCAGACAGTACACACAAGCAACAGGGCACATTCATAATGGGGATGGCAATGACAGAAACATGTGTCACAGACAGCGAGTGAGGACAGATCCACACAGGAGACTATATTTTGGTGCACATCACTCCCACAATGTACTGCACAAAGCAGCTGACTGCGGGCTTCTACCACACCAGTCACATAAGTGTGAATTTACCTCGCATATAACAAATTTTTGGTATAAAAAGGGGTCATTGCATAAGAGTGAATTTGCACATACAGAACCTGCATGAAGCAAGGGAAACCTGTAGTTGAGTCATGGGCAGGGGTGATTTAAAAGGGAAAAGAGTTGGGGAGAGAAATGAATGACAGAAACGTAAGAAAGGGCAACAACTAAAAAAGAGAGATGAGGAACATGGTGGGGGGGAAGGAAATAACTGGAAGTGAAGGTAGAGCCCACAGAAAGCACATTATGTTGGGACCAGAAATCTATCATCTATTGATTCAACAGAATTTTCAAAACTTCAAAGACTTATGCTGATTGCTGAACTAACCCGTAAGTCTGACTTCCCTGACCCACTGTAGATTCTTATAGAAAATCAATTCATGAATCCACAAATTTAGAACCACTACTGAGAATGACTTCTCAACTTTTCAGGTAAAAAAATATGGCAAGAAATACCTCATCTCACTTTTGTTCTTAATTTTCTATCTTATAATTTGTAACTATTGTTCAAACAATAAATATGGCCATGTCATTGCTCTGTCAGGGCATCATAGCTGCTTCCTTTTAAATTCTCACAGGCCCAGAATTTCACAAAAAGCAGCTGCTGCAAACTGTTTCAGCCCTAGCACTGAAAGTTGAAATCAGCAAAACTGAAAGTGGAAAACAAGGTGCTTTAAAAATAAAAAAAGATATTGAGAACTATTAACCACAAGAACAGTGCAACAAGAGATGTACTTAATTATTTGCTTTTAAATCAAAATTCACTGTTCATACAAAGATTAACAAACTAGCTACCCATTAGTTGAACCACTCCCAAGCCATTACTGTACATAGTGCAGAGTTTTAAAAAATTAAAATGTCCAGTGTTACATAATGTAAGGTATGACTAAGGCAGGTCAGAAAACTGATTTTTATGTCTGGGGGAAAAAGTACAAATCAAGGGGATTTCCCTCCCCCCCCCCCCAAAAAAAAAATAAAATTCTGAAAACAAATTACTTTTGGTTAATTTTCTGTAAAAATAAAGTTCCTTTAAAAAGTTATCACACATGAACTATATTTTTGTCAGTCTGAAAATGTAAATAGGATTTCAACATATTTATCTTTTTTTAAAATCTTCAAACTAATTTACATCAAAATCAATGCAATTTTGCTTAAGGGATTTGGTTTAGTCAAAATGGCATTTCTAACAGAGAACTGCTTTGATAAAAATTGATTTAATCACCTCTGGGTATAATTAGAAAAACTAAGTAGTAGAAATGGACAAAACACTAAAAAGCATAATAAAAGGGCTATGATCTCAGAGAGGTAATGTATTCTCCCAGTACACAACCTGCAGAAAAGCTCTTACATTAATACATATCCAGAGGTAGTCCTTCAAAGAAAGATTCAGAAAAACTGACAATTACAGGGTGCATCTACACATTCATTAATGCACCACAGTTACTGCACATGTGCATAGTAAATCAATGTGTAATGGAGCTGGTACATGGATTTTCAGTGATGTTAATTTGCAGCAGCCTAATCCTACTGTTCAGTAGCATAATAGCACATTTTTTGCCTGGGACACTACTGCACAGTGTTATTAGGCTACTGAGCAGTTAGCATCTTGTATAGATGCACCCACAGATACGTATTTTTTTTAAGGAATAAGTTTGAAAGTCACTTGGCAATCATTTAAAATATTGATAGATTTGGACAGATTTTACCATTTGGACAGAATACTTTCAGCTGGAGAAAAATTCAGGAGCTAGATAATAAAAGTTGGCTAGAGCACTTACAGGGGTATAGGAAACTTAGTTCAAATTCTCCTCTTCCTATCTATCACTCCCACTTTCTAGGAAAGTATCTCATCCACCAGACTACAATGCAATTTTGATGTAGGGTAATATCTCATCCACGGCTGTTGATACTGTTTCCCTTTGCATAAAACACATCATTTTCTCACATGAAACACACCCCCAGAATATAATACACACCGAGTTTTTGAAAGTCAGAATGACTTTTCCAGAGTTAAGACTGCAGAGAGCAGAGATAGATTCTAATCTTCAGCTGACTTACCCTCCCTTTCCTAAATAACTAAAGCTGAAACCCTAGCTTCTGTTGAAGACTTTACTTAGGCAGATCTGTGATTTAGAAAAAACCAAAAGAGAATCCAGGGCTATGAAATAGGAGACAGACCAAAAAGAGCTTGTAGACAGCAAAACTGACCTAATAAAGGTTAGCTTGATTAGTGGAACATTAAGATCATTAAAAAGAAAAAATGATTGTTAACACCTGTGAAGAATAATGAGCCATTAAGTCAATCAACTCCCTCAGCCACCTAAATAGTAATACCAAAATTGCTACACTGTAGGGCAAGAATCAAAGGAGGGTGCTTCTATACCAGGCAGAAAATCAGCTTCTCCGCTTAATACACACATGCCAATTTTGGGAGGCTGGTTTTGAGGGGAAAGATTTAAGTTGCATGTGGGAAAATATGTTATTTTAAAAATAGGCACTCTTCCCTGACCATTAAATGAGCTTTCCACATCCTGGTTGAATGCTCTACTCTCTGGGAAGGATGGAGGGAGTGTGAGAGAGAAAAGGAAGGAAGAAGAGGGGAAGGGAAGTTAGGGAGAGAGAAAGAAAAGGAGGTACTGTTACCTGTTCCCCCCTATTTTTTTCCTATTGCTTGGAATACTGAAACACAATGTTTGGGTCAAATGGGACATTTTCTGAAAATTAATATTTTGGTGGTTGTGTTTCATTAAAAACAAAATATTTTAATTTTGGTTCAATCCAAAAAGATTTTCCTAATTTTTTGTTTCAGCTCCTGAGCCAAAAATGTCATCTATGTGCATAGCCCTGTGGAAACAGAAAATGTCTTTATAATCTCTTGTAGAAGAATAATTATTTACTACCCAAACATTAACTAAAGAACTACTTTTGAAAATGTTACAGCTAAGACTGGCCTCTTCTGCATGCCATAAATATAAATATGCTGACCAGTAAAGTTTTGTTTTGGACCATTTACCTCATTTGTTTTAGAAGATGCAGAAGTTTTATCCACTTACAATTATAAACTTCCCTAGATTCATAATCATAAGGAGAAAGACATTTGTAGTTAACTCAAGTCAGAAACTCAGAGATAAGTTACCTCTGCCTAAACTCTCCTATCACTGGGTAAGATTACAATAAAACATTTCTGGGTCAATCCAAAGCTTTTGTTTATCCTAGAAAAGATGCTGCATTTAATCTTTTGATTTATTATATCTAGCAGCACACAAGGAAACTTGAGTAACCTGTATTACATAATTAGAGTGATACTGTTCTGGTTACACAGCACAGAAGACACCCGTGAAACACATTCTTTGAAGGAATAGTCTTGTAAATTAAAACAAGTCAAATAGAAAAAAAATGGGTATAGATATTGTTTGATGTACAAAAGTTTACCAGAACATAAGACTTAGTTGGCATGTCTACACAAGATACTACTGTGCAGTCATTATCGCATACTTTTCATAGATGTCATAGACATTAGGGCCGGAAGGGACTTCGCAAGATCATTGGGTCCTGCTCCCTGCCCAAGGAGCATGAAGTCAGCTGGAGTCAGATTACCCCAGCAAGATAAGCATACAACCGTTAATATAAGTACTAAATAAATGTTGCTAAATAAGTGTGCAGTAACCAGTCACTGCACAGTAGCACCAGCAAACATCTTTAAGTGATGCTACTGCACAGCAGGCTAATAATACGGGACAGTGCTAATATGTTACTGTACATGCTGTGACACGCTACTGAGTAGTATTTTTCAGCTACTGGGCAGTCAGCATCTCATGTAGACATGCCTACTGAGTCATTGTGTCATCTGTTGCCTGATATAACTAGCAGAAGGACTAAAAATCCTCCTGAGTATGGCCTTAGTAGATACTAGGCAAACTTTGATTTTGAAATACTCCCACATGTGCCCATGTCTTTGTTACAAAATTATGGAAAACTGTGGTAGGGCACCTTTGGTGCTTGCCACTTCAAGGGCTTGAATAAACAACACAGCAGCCTGCAGGTGGCTGTACTCCCAATCAGGAGTCACATGGCCAGCCGGAGACTGCCTGATTGGGAAGTGGGATGAGCTGCTAGATGTAAGAGCAGGCTTGGAGCAGTAGGGCCAGCAGTTTGCTGCAAGCAGCTGGAGCTGCTGCTCAGATAAAAACTTGGAGGTTCAGGGAAGAAACTATGGAAATGATGGAGGCTCCTGCCTGGGGAATGACTGAAAACTACCCCCTGATAGGGAAGGATGGTGTGGTGGGGCTGCTCATGGCGGGGTGGTCCCCAGGAAATGCCACACGAGTTGCCTCCCTAATGAAAGGCAAGTATGGGGCAACTTATAGCCCCAGCCCCCACAACCTGGTGGATAACTCCAGAGTAGTGACAGGTTAAGGGTCCAGGCTTATCTATGGACACCTGAGCCCCATGAGGTGTAAGACCCACAGGCCCAGTGAAGGGAAACCAAGTAGTGGCCCCAGCAAGGGGCAGTGTTGGCCCCAGTGAAGGGCAGAGAGTGGGTAACAGGTCACAAAGAGTAAGGTTCTCAGGGGTGGCCTGAAGGGCTGTGCATTAGGGCACAGAGTAGGGTGTGTGTGACCTGAAGTCTGTGTAGGAATGTGCAGAGTAGGGCCTGTGTGGCCTGAAGGACCATAGGCCATTCTCAATGGTTTTAGAAAGTAAGTCCCAGTGAGGGGGAAGGAGTGGAGGCCCCAGGGTGGGGGCAAGGCTTGATGAGTTGAAGCATCATTGAGAGGGTGTCCAGTGCCCATCTGAGGATACCTGAGGCCAAGCAGAGCCAAAGTATGAAGGCAGCTCAGCAAAGGATCCGGGGAGTGGCAGTAGATTTTGGATGTCATCTGCAAGTAACGGGCATTAAATGGGCAGCCTCCCACATTTTAACTTGTGGGAGTAGGCTGGGGCCCCTACAGGATAGGCTTGGCAATCTAGTGATTGTGGCAAATGAAAAAGCTGATCTCTTTAACAAATTCTTTGCCTCTATATTCCTGAACAGGGACCAGGACATCTCCCCCCACTAGAATTGCGGATGGACCCAGGGGAGGCACCGCCATACCTAGGATCAGGGATGACCTAGTTAGGGAACTTTTGGAGGGGCTGGACATGTTTAAATCAGTAGGTCCAGATGCTTTGCACCCAAGGGCGGTGAGGGCATTGGCGGGGGTCATACTGGGGCCTCTGGCATGGCTCTATGAGCACTCCTGGGGCACTGGCAAGGTACTAGAGGATTGGAAAAGGGCCAATGTGGTCTCCATTTAAAAGAAGGGGAGAAAGGAGGACACCGGCAATTATAGGCCACTCAGTCTCATCTTGGTCCTTGGAAAGACCTTTGGAAAATTATCAAGGAACACATCTGCAAAGGCCCAGCAAGGGAGATAATGCTCAGGGGCAACCAACATGGGTTCACTGAGCACAGGTCCTGCCTGACTAACTTGGTTTCTTTTTATGATCAGGTCACAAAGTTCCTGGACGAGGGTGTTGGGGTTGATGTGGTCTTCCTGGTCTTTAAGAAGGCCTTTGACATGGTTTCCTATCACATTCTTATCAAAAAACTTGGTGACTGTGGCACTGATGCCTACACAGTCAGATGGGTCGCAACTTGGCTACACGGTCACACCCAGAGAGTGGTGGTGGATAGGCCGTTTTCGACCTAGAGGGGTGCAGGCAGTGGAGTCCCCCAGGGCTCAGTCCTGGGGCCTGTACTGTTCAACTTTACCAGTGATCTGGATGTGGGTGTGGAATGCATGCTGTCCAAATTCACTGATGACACCAACTTGTGGGATGAGGTGGGCATGCTGGAGGGGAGGGACAGAATCCAGCTAGATCTAGACAAATTACAGAGATGGGTGGATAAGAATAGGATGGAATTCAATGCAGAGAAGTGCAAGGTGCTGCATCTAGGGAGAGAGAACCAGCAACACACCTATATGCTGGGGAACACCTTTTTTGTCAACATCGTGGCAAAAAGGGATCTTGGAGTCATTGCTGACTCCAGGATGAACATGAGCTGCCAATGCAAGGAAACAGTCAGTAAGGCTAACTGCATCTTGTTGTGCATCTATAGATGCATCACAAGCAGGTCCAGGAAGGTGATCCTACCCCTCTATGTGGCATTGATCAGGTCACAGTTGGAGTACTGCATCCAGTTCTGGGCACTGCACTTCAAGAGGGATTTGGCTAGCACTGAGAGGGTCCAGAGGAGGGCCACTTGCACGGTCAAGGGGCAGCAGGGCAGGCCCTAGGAAAAGAGGCTAAAGGGCCTGAACCTATTCAGTCTCCACAAGAGAAGGCTGAGAGGGGATCTGGTGGCCATTTACAAATTCACCGGGGGACCAGTGGGAATTAGTGGAGGCGCCGTTTCCCTGGGCACCACCTGGGGTTACTAGGAATAACATCCACAAATTGTTAAACACAATTCCTAACAAATTGTTAGGAATGGGCTCCTAAGTGAGGTGGTACTCTCTCCTACTTTGGGGGTCTTCAAGACGAGGCTGAACAGATATTTGGCTGGGGTGATATGACCCCGGCACCCTTTCCTGCCTGGGGTAGGGTATTGGACCTGATGATCTGTTTAGGTCCCTTCCAACCCTAACTACTATGCTACTATGAACTAGTTTAATACAGCAAGTCATGGCAGGAGAGACTGGGCAGGCTACCCATGACAGGTAGGCAGGCTGACTTTGGACCACCCTTGTAACAGCCCCCAGTTACAAACAGCAACAATATTCCAGAAGAGGAAAGATGCTGTAACAGAACAATAATGAAAGTAACCACACCATGATGCTCTGATACTGCAGTGCATATGAGGCATGTGTTCCCATGAGCAGAAGCATGGATTCCCACCTGGGGCAACTAGCACTGGCACATATTTGTGCTGCTGCTAGATGTCCCTAGGGAATACCCCCGCAGGCATGCTCTGGCTTGTGGCAAATTGCTCCAGGTGGAGTAAGAGAATTTAGGGCCAGCACCTGGTGTCATCCTAGAAGCCATACCTGGCCTCCAGGGGGCCTCCCAGGGCTTCAGCAGTGGCAATAAGGCAGCAGGGAGAATAGCTTTGGCTGGCCAGGCTTAAGTTTCAGGCAGCAGACCCCCGCCTTGCTTTTTTTTCTGCTGCAGTCTTTTTTTGACAATACAATGGGATCTCCTGGTATCAAAAAAACCGTCCCATGCTGGTAATTAGCAGCACAGTGAACACATGCATGTGCAGCACATGTGATCTGCAGTGCTGCAGACAGATTTGTGCTGCTGCAAACTGCACATGAGTGCTCATCTGCATGCACCTGTGTTGCTTAACATTTTACCACAATCTAAGGCATCTGACAGAACAGGACACATTTGAATGAAATTTACACATATTAAAATGTAGCTCTTATATTTAAAATTTCTTCCATTACAATTTTAAATATAATTTGTACTTCAAACATTGGGACAAATTAGGGGAAAGAAAAACTATGGTGGACAGATTAAAATTTGGATGCCAGTGGGAACCCAACAGCAGGATGCATTGCGGGTATCAATTAGATAAAAAGTTAGCAAACCAGTGTGAATCCCAATCAAAAACATGAATGTACTGCACCACCAACTTGAAAAGACTTTGCCAATGTAATAGTGGGTTTTTCCAGTGAAAAATTTGAACAACAGGATCTAAATAAAGTCAAGGAGCAACTGCTAATAGAGATCTTGAAAAACTGTGTCAAGCTATGCTACAAAATGGATGGGCCCTAATCTTTTATTAGAGTATTTAGTAAAAGGAAAGGCAATACCTTATGCTTTATATTGGAATCACCACTAAGGTCCTAGAATACACGTTATGTGAACAGATACAGAAACATAAATTAGTTTGTACTTATTTCCGTCATATGGGACACCATCTTCACTCTCTGTCATGACACAAGCCAAGCTCTGGTTGATTATAACTAAAAACACTTCAACTTAGATTGTGTGTGTGACCTCTATAAATGTATATTACTGGTACCTAGGGCTCCCACTAAGCCATCAAAAATTAATAATGCTTTTAGGATATTCTAAGACTGGAGACAAATACTTATAACAACTACTAGAAGATGTTCATCTAAAAAAGCCTTCATTCTAAATCATTTATTCCACCTGAATTCCTACCATGGGGAGAAACTCAAAACTGGAATACTAAATACTCAGCTAAAAGGAAAAATGTGAAACCTTAACAATAATATTTGTTTTATTGGTGCATTAGGCTCCACAGGATGAAATACAGCAAACCATACTTATAAACATGAATATGTTATATATAGACTAAGAGAAATGAAATTATAAAGTAGAAAAGTAGCACATAATGCTCATTTGCAAACCTATATGCAGTTATAGCCATAGATGTACTCAGCAAAAATCTACACAACATGTGAAATGCAAACACACTTTGTGGGTATTTTACTGGACATCAAAAAAATGCTCAGTGCCTTTTAAAATATGAAATAACTTATATTTTCGGTTAAATGGTAAAAAAAAATCTATCTTTTCTGATGGAAACAAACACTAATGATACTTTAAGAAAACATCATTGGTGTTAAACTAACCCTGGCATTTACCTTAGGTGCTACTTTCTCAGATTTGAGAAAGGGAATTTTTTACCCCAAAGCTTGTTTAACATCTATATAGTTGGTCCAGTAAAAGATATAAGCAACAAATCTTGCTTCTTTTTTATTCTCTAGACCATCATGACAACACCACTACTACAATAATGTTTTGGATTATACTTCTGTGCACTGATGGACACACACTTTCAAAATATATTTTGAATAGGCTATTAAATTGATTTATACTGAAATTAGAACGTAAAGCAAAGCTTGAAAACAGAAAATAACAAAGTCTGTCTATATCCTGCCAAATAGGTTTTAAGAAAGGAATAACAGGAATATGGCAGGAAGAGGCAGAGAGAGCTAGGGACTGAAGGGTCTTACCTGACCCTGGCCACTGATGCTGCAGTGCCCCCTCTAAATCAGAATGGAGCTGCTGTCTCACCCACTTACTGTTAGTTATGCTACTGAGTTATAAGATATCTATTTAAGAATGCTGTGTCCATGTTTCTTCAGGAAACCTGAGAGAGCGAATGAGTAATGTAACAAATCCTACCAGTTTATAGTGATAGCCAAGAATATTTACCTACATATGCTGAATGTCTACATAAAGGAAGGAAGACAGCTGATATGCCTGGTGACTTTTTAGAGTAAAATTCACCAAACAACTCAATACACACTGATGCATTTTTTATGATTACACTGTCATGCAAGATAGTGTAAGCTGGACCCATGCTCTGCTCCACTTCCTGAGCTTACATATTCATTCCCAAAATTAAAAGGTGAGCCCCACATTCAAATGCTATTTTAGTGTTTTTAAGAGTTGTAAACAGCATTTATGGACATTTTTGTAAAACTACAGCAGCATAAGGGTAAGTGAAAGAGAGCATTTTCTCTGTAGTTTACAAATGGCATTTAAAGGAAGGCAGACAGAAGTCTAATTTCCTATACAAATTACAGTATAGGATGGATAAAACTACAGAAATAAACACTGTATCAAAATGCTTCCATTCAAGTATTTGTTCAAATTTATCCAGCTTAAGAAAACCAAATTAAATATCAAAGAGTCCATTTTGGCCTAAATCTAAAAAAAACCCCACAACAACAAACAAAAAACCTCCATACACTGTTACTTGCTTTCACTTCCATTGGTATGCTATTTGAGACAAAACGCCCTTATCAAATGATAGGGAAAATTTCATAGTTTCTAGGGTAGGAAGGGACATGAGCAGATCATCGAGTCCGACCCCCTGCCATGGCAGGAAACAGTACTGGGGTCAAACGATCCCAGGCTCCTCTTAAAGACCCCCAGGGTAGGAGCCAGCACCACTTCTCTTGGAAGCTGGTTCCAGACCCTAGCTGCCCTGACCGTGAAGTAGCGCCTCCTGATATCTAACCTAAACCTACCCTCTGCCAGCTTGTGACTGTTATACCTGGTCACTCCTGGCA
>NW_017728906.1:41291830-41324244 GCF_001723895.1 Crocodylus porosus
GGGTGAGAGACAGTGTCGAAGGCCTTCTGAAAGTCCAGGAAGACTATGTCCACTGCTACCCCTGCATCTAATGATTTGATGACCTGGTCGTAAAAGGCCACCAGGTTGGTCTGACAGGACCTGCCTCTAATGAACCTGTGCTGATTGCCCCTAAGCATAATCTCCCCTGCTGGCCCCTTGTGGATATGCGCCAGGATAATTCTCTCAAAAAGCTTGCCCAGGATCGAGGTAAGACTAACTGGCCTATAGTTTCCCTGTTCCTCCTTCCTCCCCTTTTTGAAGATGGGAACCACACTGGCCCTCTTCCAGTCCTCTGGCACGCACCAGAACACCACGAGTGCCAGGGGTCCCACAATGACTTCAGCCAATTCCCTCAGTGCTCTAGGGTGGAGATCAACCAGACCAGTGGATTTGAATACATCCAGTCCTTCCAGAAGTTTCCTAACTGGTTCCTCACTAACCCTTGGCCTAGGTGCACCTCCCCTGGGGTGTAAGGGGGGCCCAGAGGGTGGGTGACTGTTCTAGTCCCTGCTTAGGAAAATGGAAGCAAAGAAATCATTAAATATGTTGGTTCTGTCCTCTGGTGTGTCGACCAAATTTCCTAGTGTGTCTTGCAGGGGACCCACATTACCCGGAACCTTCTTTTTGTCCCCTATGTATTTAAAAAAGGACTTCTTGTTGTCCTTGATCTGGGAAGCTAGTCCCAGTTCCATCTCTGCCTTGGCTTTTCTGATTGCCCCCCTGCATCCCCAAGCAACTGCAGTATAGTCCTCCCCAAGTTGGTTGGATGTAATGAATCTTGAGGGGATATGCCTTTTATATTGAAGAGACATATGCCAGGAAGCAAGAAGAGTTAATTAAGAACAATGTTGGCATCAGAAAAAATGGGTATACACATCCATATACATCTTTTGACAGTGCTGTGACATGGAGAGTACAGGTCACCATTATAGTAAGCCTACCCAGCCCCAAGCCATGGGTCTACAAGTTCTCAACAGTGAAGAAGGTAGAAAAGGATGTTAGAATATCAATGGCTGTGAAGGTGAATGAAGGCTGCAGCAGAATGAGTTCTCTAATTGCCTTGGCCTTTTTGCCATTGGATTAAGGTCCCATTTTGTCAAGAACCATGTGGAAGCTGATATACACCAGCTTCTCCACAATAAAAGAAATCACATGTAGTCTTCTTCCATGAAAATGGCTTTTCCAGCACATTTTTCAAGCCCTTCGGCAACCAGCTAGTGATGGCAGGAGCAAAACTGTGAGGTCTGGAAGCTCCTAGTCATGAACTGGCATGAAACCAGCAGTTACAAGAAGGTCATCTAGCACCTGGACAAGGTAGAAGTGATATTCAGCATCTGTAACTGTGACTGAGCAGCCCACTTCAGGATCCACTATTCTCATCCTACATAGGAAGGGGGCTAGTACAGGTATCACACAATTTCATTGTGGGATTAGGGCACAACTAACATGATTTTCACAGCTCTCCAGCTGCAGAAAAATTCTTGGAACAACATAAACCTCTCTATATGGCCTTCTTTGACCTCATGAAAACCTTCAAGTATCAACTGAGAAGCTCTGTGGAGGATCCTTTTGAAGTATGGATGCCCACCAAAATTCATCACCATTCTTTGCCTGCTCCATGACAGTATGGGAGCGATGGTTCTCAATAATGGATCTATCACAGCTTCTTTTCAGTTTAAGATAGATGTTAAGCAAGGCTGCATCATTGCTTTAGCACTCTTCTCAATATTCCTTACCTTGATGCTACATCTAACCACCAACAAGCTTCCAGTCACAGTGGAGCTAAACTACTGAATGGATGGTAAGCTGTTTAAGCTGAGCCAACTCTGAGCCAAAACCAAGACCATCCCAACCTCAATCATCAAGCTCCAGTATGCTGATGATGCTATAGTCTGTGCTCACTGAGAAGCAGACCTTCAGGTAATCATCAATATCTTTACCGAGAAAATACAAGAAAATGGGACTGATGCTTAACATTCAGAAGACTAAGATCCTCTATAAACAAACCCTTAATGGGCAGTCCCTAGCTCTCGTAATTCAGATTAATGGTGAAACTCTGGAGAACATTTAATATTTCCCATACCTCAGAAGCCATCTCTCATAGAAGGCTGACATTGGTGAAGAAATTCAACATAAAATAAAATATGCAAGAGCAGGTTTTGGATGCCAGAGGAAATGGGTATATGAAGACCACAACACCAGATCCAAAACCAAGATCATGGTTTACCAAGCAGTTGTGATGCCCACCTTACTGTATGGAGTTGAGATGTGAACAATGTACAGGAGACACCTCAAGTCATCAGACAACTACAATCAATGATGTCTGTGGAAAATCCTTGAATCCAGTGGGAAGACAAACACATCAATATTGGTATCCTCTCACAAGCAAACACCATAAGCATTGAGGCAATGATCATCTAACATCATCTTCAAAGGGCAGCCATGTCATCTGGATGTCTGACTTCTGATTCCGGAAAAAAAATTTATTCTCCCAGCTCATTCTAGACATACACTTAGGAGGGCAGAGAAAGCACTTCAAGCATGTCCTCAAGGCCAACTTGAAAGAAATGCAACATTGACATCAACTTGTGGAAGACTATCAACCAGGACTGCTCCAAATGGAATGACGGAATGAATAAAGCCCTTGCTGGAATGATCTAGTTGGAGATGGCCCTGTTTTGAGGAGGGAGTAGACTAAATGACCTCTTGAGGTTCCTTCCAACCTTAATTTTCTATGATTCTATGAAATGGAGGAAGACTCTGCAGCAAGGATCTCAGTACTCAGTACCTTACCATGACAACAGGGGACAGAAAGTGGGTGCTGCAAAAACAGCATGTTGCAGAACAAATTAAGAATCTGGAGCCACCCACTCTGCATGGAAACACATGCCCAATTTGCAACAGAGTTTGTCAATCCTGGATTGACCTCATCAGCCATATTCAGACCCACAGATAGCGCAATCATGGAAGACAATCATCCTCGACTGCTAGAGACTGCCAATGAAAAAGAGTTTCTGAAAGAACTTTCCCATTAGACTATTTTGGACAAACAACCTAGATCATTCTAAAAGAGGTCTGTTAAACTAATATGCAGCATTAAGTGACATAATTGCTAGAAATTGAAGGGAATTAGACTCAAAAGATGCAAGAGATCACTTTGTTTTGTGTTCCTATAAGCTTGGTACAAAGCTTTGATAATTATGATGCCAATTCGAACCAAACATGCACACTGTAAACAAATCACTACCGCAATGAAGACAAAATTTAAAGGGCACTTTTAAAAGTTATTAATTGTAAGACTCTTGTATCCTTATTAAAAAGTCTATATTCTTCTTTATAGCTCATGGGCCACATATGGACATTTTTTAAAAGGGCTACAATCTTGAAAATGTCGATATATTTATGCAACAAGAATGGTTAACACATTTCAATTCAAAATGACCAATAGGTTTATAAGGAAGAGGCTGAGCAAGAAAAGTATTCAACTGAGTGCATGCTATTGTATTCTGAAAAAAAAATGACAAGCAGTTAATTGTCTAGGCTGTCACTACAATCTGCACATCCAATTGCTATAGATCGACTATGCTGAACAAAAGCTGACATCACTACATGTGACAGAGCTCTCACATCAAAGCTAAATCCAAAATTATCATGCATTCCCTACCATTCTTGCCTCCTCTGTGGAGTTCAATGTTAAGGAGCTCTTTTCACTTATGGCAGAACTAAGGGAAGCAGCTTGTAGTGACAGGAAGCCCAAAGGAAATAGGGAATGGGGGCATCAGACACCCACAGTCTCTTCCCTGATGAGTAGCCCAAGGCCAACCAAATTGGTGACAGAGCCATGATACCAGCCATATACATTGATTCAACACACATGCACCTTATTTCCAAATAAGGATGTTTAGGAAAAACTATCTATGCTTCAGTATGCTTAGAAGATGTGGCTGGAGATCAAAGTTTCTCTCTAAAGTAGCTCCTTGACCCTACTGCCATCTGACCTTCTATCCAGGTGGCAGTAACCTCCTACAACCCAGCTTCATAAATAGAATACAGTCCAAATACAAAGCGTAACAGAAAAAGCAGGAAGTTACAGCAGCAATTAAAAGAAGCATCACAAACTTGAACAAAGAGCTCCACTCTTAAGATATGTAGAAAAAACATTTAAAGCTATGATTCTCTGAATCAGCATCGAATCTTCAGATTCAGATTTGGTTGAATAAAATCAGGGACAGTGATCCAAATCAACTAATCGAATCACAGTCCCTTATTTGGGCCACATCCAAATCAAATACAGCCCATTTTGCACACCCCTAGTCAATACATACTAGGAGACCTAATGCTGCTAATCCTTGTAGAGACGAAATGGTACTAGCAATGGCATGACATTGCTGCAAGCTTTCCTTTTGGTTATTCTGAGAGACCAAATTGTGCCCGTCTCGATTTGAGTATCCGCTCCCATGCTGCCTTGGTGTGTGTGCCTGATGTCGAACACGGTGAGGCTTCATGTGGTTTCTGGAGGAGCCCTTGATCGCTCCAGGAAGAACCCCAAAATTCACCTGCCATGACTCTGGATGGATCTTCAGTGGTGGGGTCTCCCCCACTGAGGATCCCTCAGAAGCAGTCACACCTCCTAGTGGATATATGTGTGGCTCCACCTCCCCTACACCCTGTCCATTTACCAGGCCTTGAGATGAGACCCTGGATCTTTATGCAGCTTGCCTTCTGGTTACATCAATTCCTGATCTTCGTGCCCCTTTGTGTTGTTGGTCTTACTTTCCTGGGGTTGGGCCCTGCGCCACTAGATACCCAACTCTCCGGTATGCCTCTCTGGCAGCTTGATGGTTGCTTGATGACTCTGTACACAGCTGTCATCTTTGGAATGCTGCCTGTATCCTGCCACTGAAGGACTATGGGCAACCAACAATGAAAAAAACAATATGTAGGAACCAGCGCCAAAAGGAAAAGAAGAAAGAAATAGGGAGGAGAAGAAAAGAAAAGGCACCATTCAAATAAAAGCAAAAAACTGAAAAGGGGAGGGATCATTGGGCTAACCAGCCCTTCTACCCTCCAGCCCTAGCCTCTGCCTCCATGTGCCCCTCAGCACGACTCCAGATTCTCACCCGTACCGGGGTCCTCTTTGGCTCTTCCTTGAGCTGGTTCTGCTTTTGCACACTGATGCTACCTGTAGCCAGTGTGGGGAGCCTCTGCAGCCTCCACTACCTCCAGCATCTGCCCCTGCACTGGACTTTTGCTATCCTGCAGGTGCTGACTGCGACTGGCATGAGGAGTCCCCACAGCCTCCACTGCCTCTTACATTCCCACCGGTTCCTTCTTGGTGCTGGCTTTTATTCCTGCCAGGCGGCGCTCTTCTCTGATGTCACCTGCTCATGCCAGCTCCAGCTGCAGGTAAGTGCAGCTGATGAACCTTGCGGGAGTTTCCTCCTGGCAGGGCTTGTTTTGTGCTCGGCGTCCTAAAACAGGTAAGTGTTTGTTTTTCCTGGGATTTTTCCTCTGGGGTTGGATTGCCATGGTCCCAGGCTTCCCCATGAGCAGGGCTCCTTGCTCCCCTGTGCTTGTACCCCTGAAACACAGAGGAACTGCAATGACAGTAAAGCAGCTGCTACCTTGGATGGATGTTTTGTGTAAAATTCCATACTGGTGGCTTTTGTTTCATTATCCACTATGAGACTATGATACCTACCCTTTAGAGTCAAAGCCTCAAAACTTCAAATGACAAGATATACCTTGGAGTTAACGCTTATCAAAGCTTTATGAAACAAAAACATTAAGTTTTTAGGAAAAGCTTAGACACCAATAGCTTTTATCTCTTGCCCTTTTCTACTATGCCTTTAACTTCTATTTCATTCAAATAATTTATCCCCCAACTCCCACTTCCCTCCCAGTATGACTTGAAAATTATGCTTCTCCAGATCTACACAAAAAATCCATTTTGTGTGAAGAAAAAAAAAATACAGCACACTTCCTTCAGATGCTTCATCAAAAATGCAACAGATTAAATGGGACCCAGTGGGCAGGATCCCTTGGGAGACAACTCTGAGGGGAAAATGAGTCCAGGACAGCTGGCTATACTTTCAAGAGATTCTCTTAAAGGCAGCACAGGAGCAAGCTATCCTGATGTAACAGAAGAATAGTAAGTGCAACAGGAGACCAGCCTGGCTAGATAACAATCTCTTCAGTGTGTTGAAAGTCAGAAAGGAATCCTACAAAAAGTGGAAATTTGGTCACAGTAATAGGGAAGAGTATAAGAGAATCACACAGGCATGCAGGGAGAAAATTAAGAAGGCCAAAGCACAATTTGAAGTACAGCTGGCAAGGGATATAAAAGGCAATACAAAGGTATGTCAAAAGTAAGAGGAAGACCAAAGATTCTATAGGTTTGCAATAGAATGCAGAAGACAGCCTAGTCACAGATGATGCAGAGAAGGCTGATGTATTTAATGCCTTTTTTACTTCAGTTTTTACAAACTGGGACAGCTACCAAATTATTAGTGCAGTTGGCAGCACAAATAGGGAAAGAGATAAACATGGATTTCTTAGAAAAGTGGGATGCTTTCAAGTAATCAGGGCTCGATGGAATGAACTTGAGGGTGCTGAAGGAATTGGCTGAGGTAATTTCCAGCCATTGGCTATCCTTTTTTAGAACTTTTGGAGGCTAAGTGAGGTCCCAGATGACTGGAAAATGGCAAATATAGGGCCCATCATTAAGAAGGGGAAGAAGGAGAATCCAGGGAACAACAGACCAGTCACTGTCACCTCAATGCCCGGAAAAATCATAGAGCAGGTCCTCAAGGAATCCATTTCTAAGCACTTGGAGAACAAGGTAAGCATTCAGCATGGATTCACCAAGAGCAAGTCATGCCTACCCAATCTGATTTCCTTCTGTGCCAAAAGGGACAAGCTCTCTGGATGAGGGGATGTGGTAAACTATGACTTTAGTAAGGTTTTTGACTCTGCCTCCCATATCATTCTTATTAACAAGCCAAGGAAATACAGATTAGGAGAAGTCCTTTAAGGTAGATATATAATTGTGTAGATCACATACTCAGCAAGTAGTCCTCAATGGTTCAATGTCTTGTTAGGAAGAGGTAACAAGTGGGGTTCTCCAGGGGTCTGTTCTGGGTCCAGCATTGATCAACATCTTCATTAATTATTTAGATAATGGGGTTGAGTATATGCTTGTCAATTTGTAGATGATGCCAAATTGTGTTGCAGACAGGGGGCTAGGACCTGAATAAACTAGCAAAATGGTCTGCAATCAATTAGATGAGATGTAACAAGGAAGAGTGCAAAGTCCTGCAGTTGGGACAGAATAACTGCATACACAAATACAGACTGGAAAATTATTGGCTAGGTTGCAGTACTGCAGAGAAAGACCTAGGGGTTACAGTGGGCCAAAGCTGAATATAAGCCAATAGTGTGCTCATGTGGCAAAAAAAAACAACCCAACAGCATCCTGATTTGTATTAACTAGAGCATCAATTGCAAATCAAGGAAAGTGATACTTCCACTTTACTCAGCACTAGTGAGGCCTCACCTGGAGTACTGTCTCTGGTTCTGGGCTCTATGCTTCAAGGACATAGGCAGTTTGTAGAGAGTTCAGCAGGGAGCCACAAAAATGGGGGCCTCAGAGACAAGACTTATAGGTTAGGGCTATTTAACCTGGAGAAGAGAAGCTGAGGGCAGATTGAATGGTCTTCAAATAACTGAAGGACAATTATAGAGAGGATGTAGATGGGCTTTTCTCTGGCTGTGTAGGACAAGACCAGCAAAGGCCTCAAACTAAAGCAAGGGAAATTTAGGCTGGAGATTAGAAGGAACTTTCTGACTATGAGGGTGGTCAGACATTGTAACAGGCTACCAGGAGAAGTTGTGGAATCTCCATCCTTGGAAATTTTCAAAACCAGGTTAGACAGACACTTGACTGGGATTTAGTAACCACAGTAAAAACTCTGTTATCTGGCATTCCCCAGGAATGGGGGATGCTGGATAACAAAATATGCTGGTTAACTGATCACCCCAAACAGGTGTCCTTGCCTGTTCAGCCCGCCACTTCCCCTGCTTCTCTCACCGCCCCTCCTGCAGCATCACCACCCCTCCCGTGGGCCCCACGGGCCCCACAGGACAGGGAGGTGGGCCCCGCACAGCCTGTTATGCCCCTGGGCTGTGGAAGCTCAGCAGCACAGGCTGCTTTGCCCTGGGCCATGGGGGTTCAGAGAAACCAGAATTGCCACAGTGGGCACTTCCAGTTTCACTTTACCTTACAAGCTGGCATGCCGATTAGTAAAGCATGCCCACTTGTAAGGTGCCAGATAACATGGCTTTTACTGCACCTATTCCCAAAGAAGTTGGACTAGAAGAGATGGAAAAGTATTTATCAAATCATTAAACACAGCTATGGAAACCAGTCCCATCAAGTACCAAGATTTTCATGGCACAAAGACAGCACAGGACAAAATTCAAATGGAAATAAGCTCATTTAAAATCTTTCCAGGCAGTTAAGTCTTCTGTTTCAAAGGGTGTGGCTAGGTGCAATGAACCAGTCACTAGTTACAGTGCAGTACAGTTTCTCTAGGACTGTGCAGCACTGAATCACTGATGAATATTTTTATATTTTCTCAATATCTACAGTCACCATCACATGGCAGGGAACTGATTTTATCCTTCTCTAGTTGTGTTATCAGAAGATACACATCCACAGGTCCTTACAGTTTAGGATCTACCACTTCCTGAGTGCAAAGCATTAAACTTCAAAATCATAGTTATTATGTTTAAAAAACTACAAAACTAAAATAATATGTCTAAGAACAGGCCAGAGTCCTCCTAAAGCTTTCCTTTAAAATAAACTCACACAGGGAACATCTAAACATGCATTTACACTGGTTCACATTTATTGCACAGTAAGCAGGAATAGCCAGGTGTTCACACATACAGACAACCTGGGACTTAGTCCCAGGTCAGAGCATCCTCCCATGTGCCCCTGTGGCCACCAAGGGCAGCTCCAGCCACCGAAAAAATGGCTTCCAGGCCTTGGCAGCCATGCTGAGGCCAGAGGCAGCTGTCAGCATTTGGTAGCCATCTTAAAAGCATACCCCTGCCTTCTGACCCCTGCCCAGACTCTTACCATGCCTGGATTGCTCTTCTCCAGAGGCCCTGCATTGCCTGGCCTCAAATTGGAGGTCTGCCACGTGAGGGTGCCCAGAGACCATGATAAGCTGTCCAGGCAGCCCTGGACCTAGGTGGGTGCTGCTAGAACCCCCTGTCCTTGCTTTCTTCCCAGGGGCAGGCTGCCTGCCTTCCCTCCCCACTTACCAAGGTAGGCCAGGCCAGGCTTCTGGCAGCACCTGCTGCTGTAAATCCAGCCCCCATTGACCCCCCCCTTTCCCTCTGCCCTTTCAGGCCACCACTTCCTGCACTGCTGCCCAGCCCTCAGCCCCAGGGATCAGACTACATGGGACTCCCAGACAACTGGGATGAGGGACTGGCTGTACCCCCACCTTACCTGTGAGGAGCCTCTCCAGGGAGGCACCCCGGGAACATCCCCTTGCCACGCTGCCACTGTACCCTGAGAGTGCCCCTGTTGCATGTGCCATAGGCCGTGTGCAACGGGCTGTTTGTGCAGGTGGAGGGCTGCCCAAGCCACTATGCCCTGCTGATGATGATCCTGCTTGTGCCCCAGGCACACCTGCACTCCTGGTTCAGGACTCTGAGCTACAATGGCACAGAGGGCAAGCCAGGCTGGTCCCACAACCTCTTTCTTCCACTGCCTGGAAGGCTACCTGCCACAGCACTACACATCCCTTCCCCTGGCTGCCAAGGAGGAGATTGCCATCAAGATTGATGCCTTCCTTGGCAAATAAGAAGCCCATGCACACCAAGCCACAGGGACATGGGCTGTTCATGACCTATGTCCTACCTCTCTACATGATCTGGGGGGGAACCTCAGCCCAGGGGAATGCAGGTGGGCTGGGCAAGGAGGGGGGCCAGGGCTGGGACTGGGGGCAGGACAGAGGCATGAACAGAGGTGGGGACTGCAGCTGGGAGGGTCCACACCCCAGAATGGGATTTACCATGGGTCCAGGGTTGGCAAGGCTGGAAGCATGGTGTGGAGCTCCCCATCATGGATGGTGTTCAACTCTGTCCAGTCTCCATGGCCTATGGTTTGTAGTGAGCTGTTGCCAGCCAGAGCCGCCCTCCAGGGAGGAGCTGGTGCTGCTGGCAGTGACATAGCTGGATGATCTTCATGGGTGGCATGGGTGGGGTCAAAGACAAGGCAGCTGCTGGCCAGGGATTCCCAGACTTCCAGTGGGTGCAGCAGCCAGGGAGAAGTATAGGGTGGGGTGCTGAAGGCCCGAGCTCCCCTTCTCCACTGACATGTCATCAGAGACATCAGGGTGGGATGTGAGTTTGGGTGTGGGCTCCTGGAGTGCCAAAATGTAAGTCAGCTACCACATGAAGAGCATGGTCTGGGAAGCCCCACTAGAAAGACAATTTGGGCCAATCATGGCCACCCACCAGGCCCACAGGTACTTCACCTTCAAGTGGCACTGCTGCACCAACCAGAAGTGGCCCTGTGCATGCATCCCAGCTGCTAGGACCTCATAGAATGTGGCTGTTTGACTACCTCAGGATACCCCCCCGCCCCACAGAATGACAAGGGTGCATACCTCTTCTCAGGTTCAGTTTGCACCCCTGGGGTTCCAGAGAGGTGGGCACATGTGGACAGGGCCAGCTGAAGCCCTTGACAGCACTGAACTGTGGCCAGAGAGCAGCTCGAGAAGGGAACATGCCAGGCAGACCCAACTTGTGGGCTGTCCAAGGGGGCACACAGATCTTGCTGGGGTGCTGTGGCCACAAGCAGCTCCTGCCGGCTCCCTGGAGCCTGTGCCCCAAGGCATAAAATGGCTGCAAGCTTTTATACCCTGCAGCTAAGGGCTGCCAGAGGGAATCTCACAGCAGCAGGAGAGGGTGCCAGCCAGGCACCAGCTTGCCCGCTAGGGGCTGGGCAGACCCAGCAGGGAGGCCTCTGGGTTACTGTGCAGTAAGGCATTTATACATTTGTTACTGCACTGGAACTAATCAGGTATAAATCGAATACTTGCATGATGCGAGTATCTAATTTACACTCAAGTCAGCATAAGTCACAGGTTACTGCACAGTAAATACGCATGTGTAGATGTTCCCACAGAGCTTTACATTCCCTGACCTGATGCCATAGGGATTTATTTTTTCAAAATCACATAGGAAAATACAATCTAGGACAGCTGTACTGAAATTATGTTTTTTCACAACTGCAGCAAAAGGTAGCCTACAGAATTTACAATTTACATGTTTAAACATTCATTCATTAGTATGTTAAAACAAATGAACTAAAAGGTAAAACCTAAAAAAATTCCAAGTCAGTCATCTGATTCCCAAACAGTACTATTGGTGAAATTGTAGTCCAGGGGCAGGCAATTATTTTGGGCGGAGGGATGCTTACCCAGTTTTGGCAGGCTGTCAAGGGCCACATGGGTAGTCCTGCCCCATGACAGGTGCCCCACCCATTGACAGGTGCCGCCCCATGGTCACCATCTTGGGACCAACATCCCTATGTCTTGGGACCAATATACCAGGGCCAGCACCGGTGGGACCCAAAGCAGGGAACAGGCCAGCAGGGGTCTGTGGGGCTGGACTGAGCTGCACCAGCAGAGAGGGGGGAGCTTGCCGGGCTCCAAACAGCCCCTGCTGGCTGGGACCCTGCACTCCTGCCACCCTGCTCTGGGCCACACTGGCACTGGCCCCAGGACACTGGTGTGGGCCCCATGTTCCCACTGGCTCCCTGCTCACTCACACCCAGTGCCCCCAGCCCCATGGTATAGGTGGGGAGGCATCACTCAGCCCCAACCCCCTGCTCGCCAGCAGGAAAGAAGCTGGTGCTGAGCATGGGGAAAAGTGGCCTGTCACCTGCCCCATGGCTGGCACTCCATGCTGCAGGTGCTCTGGACAGCCCCGCACGGGCTGCAAGCAGGCACAGGCAGTCCCAGGCAGGCTGCAAGTGGCTGCAGTGTGGTGCACTGGCCATGGGGCAGCCACTTTTGCCCACGCTCGGCACCAGCTTATAACCTGCCACACTGCCAGCCTGGCAGTAGGGCCAGGTTACAAGATGGTGCTGAGCACGGGGGGGTGGGGAGAGAAAGCAGCTTCTCCCCACCCCCTGCCTGGTGCCCTGCGCTGCAGCCACTCGCAGCCCACCTGGGGCTGCCTGCTCTGCGAGTGCCTGCAGCAGGGTGTGCCGGGCATGGGTTGGGCAAGGGGCCCCTTTCCTCCATGCAGGGAAAGAGCCCAGGGAAAAGCTGAGTGTAGGGGGGGAAGTGGCCCCTCCCACATCCCACACCCGGTGCCCCACACTGCAGGTGCTCACAGCCCATGTGGGGCTGTCCGGAGCAGGCACAGGAAGCCCCATGCAGGCTGCAAGCACCTGCAGTGTGGGGCACCAGGCATGGGGTGGGGAGGGGCTGCTTCCCCTCTGCCCAGCACTCCTTCCTTGCCCGCGGTCCCCAGCACCCTTACCTGAGCTTCCTGCATCACTGGGCAGCCATGTGCTCCCAGCCCAGAACCCCTGGCTGAGGCTTCTGGCTGGGGAGTGAACCCGGGCAGGCCCCGCTGTTGTGAGAGCCCAACGGGCTTCCCCTGAATCCTACTGCCCTTGGTTCCGGTCATTTTTGACAGGAACCAAGGGCAGAGAAATATTCATTTTCTACATTTTTTTAGGGGCCCTGTGGGCCAAATAAAATGGCCTCGTGGGCTGGATCTGGCCCACAGGCCGTATTTTGCCCACGACTGTCCTAGTCCCATTGAAGTTGATATCAAAACTCCTATCAACTTCAGGAGAGCAACAATACCATCTTAAGTTTGTGTGTATGTTGCATAGACAGATACTTCATGCTTCTCATGGCCTCCCCAATGTATGTACACATACATGCACACGCATGCATGCATGTGCTCGCATGCACACACACACACACACACAGTTCTTTTATATATATATATATAGTCCCTTCCTGTCTTCTAGCATTTTGTATGTATGCCTACCACCAGGTTATCACCTATTCAACAAAACCTATGGGTGGGTCCCCACATGCATGGGTGTGCATTTGTAGAGGCACAAACAGCAGTGGCACAAACATGTGCTGCTACTTTGTACCCCATTGCATGCCCCTGCACATGCACTTCAGCACACAGCAAATTTTACTGGATAGGAGTAAGGGAGGCTGCGGCCAGCACCTGATGTCTGATGTCCTGGTGGAGCAGGGACACAGATCCAGCAGCACGGAGCCTGACTGACAGTCAGAGCATTGTTTTGGATGGCCTGCCCTCCATTTGTTTGTGCACATGGTGCTGACGTTCTCCCAACGGTTTTTTTGCCTGGAGTTTTTTTTTTGCTACTGGGATTTCCCAGTGGCAAATTTTGCCACTGCTCTGCAAATTTGCAGGGCAGCACAGATTTTCACATTCCTCATGTGCAGTTTGTAGCACCACAAACCACACTTTTCTGTGTGGGGGGACTCGCCCTATGAGTTCAATTATACTGACTATATCAGCTAATCCTCTTATTTTATATTTGGGAACTTTATATGCTCTTTCCAAAATTGCAGTTCTCTGCTCCTTTATGTGCAGAACATTACAGTATTCCTTCACACCATAGGGAATCATGAACACATCTTCTAGTCCCTAACCAATACTTCTGGCTACTTTTTTGTTTGAAGCGCCTAGCTGAAAAGTTCTTTTTAAAATTCCTCATATACTTCTTTAACCTTCTTACATGCAGCTGATCCTTTCTAATTACCTCCCTCCTTTTGCTCATCCTAGTGTCTATGTCACTTCACACAACAGTATTTTTGTTCATACAGAATCTTCTTTCTCTACAGCCTTTGGAATATGGAAATTATTGAGTCTTTCTAGCCAATTAGATTGCCCTCTATTTTCAAGCCATGTTAAAACATTTCCTTTCCTGAAGAAAATATTTATTTCTCTGCTTTGTTGAATTTTATCTTGCCTTCCCACACTGCTGTTTTGTGTTGGCAACGTATAAACGGAAAGCATTTTACACAGATATGGTAGAGTTGAAATGATGCTATCACTGTGATGCTCTAGAAAATACGTAAGAGGTCAGAATTCTTGTGGATGACATGGGTGAGGCCTGAAGAAAGGTACTGTGATACCCAAAAATGTGTTTATGTCTATCCCACCCATGCAGTTGATCCAGTAAAAGCCATCACACACAGGAATTCTTGCCTTTACACAGAGATGACATCTGTGCAACAAGTTCCAGAGAATCATGTGATAAATAATCATGTACCTTTGACTATTTTGCCCACTCTGTGCTCATCAAGCCATCTCTCTGGGACTGCAACGTACAAAGTATTTGAAGGTCACTTGAAAGTGATATGGCATGAAACAAAAAGTTCTAGTATCACTCACCTGGAATAGCATCAAACTCATTAGTAGGCAAATTAATCAGTATAAATTTGGCATTATCCGAAATAAAAATTAATAGAACTTTCATAATGTATCACACTTTATCACACAAGGTTTTTTGGGTAAATCTGATATCTTTTATTAGACAAACTCAAATAGTTGGAAAAATTCTTAGCAAGTTTTCAGGCACAAACACCCTTTATCATGAGGCATTCTCTAGTTGTAAAGATAAAAATATAGATGCGAGTGTATTTTATATATATTATGACAATAGGCACCATGAAATAGGTTGGGAAAGTGCAGAAATTTTTTTTAAAAGTAAGGCGATTCAATCCCACAAGCAAGGGATATACATCTGTTTCTCCCTTCCCCACAATCTGAACAGTTCCACTAAATCCATCATGACTAGAGCCAATATAAATACTTCCACAAGGTCACAATTAATGAAAAAGCTCTCATCAGCAGTGCCAAGGAGCTAGTTTGGGCCAGAGGAGAGGAATGAATCATCTCTTGTTGCTCTTGAGAAAATGAGTTATTATAATTAATGGAAAAACTATCTATTTCATGCATATAACATGAATTCTAAGGGAACCAAGACTTTTTTTGACAAATTGTGCCTTATACATAACATGCTTATTAATTCATAAATTAAAAATAAGCTGTTTCCCCAGTCAGAGGAAACTTTACTGCTTGTCATCTTTCTTTCTTGGTATTTACTTTAATTTTATTTTTAATATAATCCTAGTTGTAATAGCAACCTTTGAAAAGAAATCATAGAGGATTCTGCATCTATATTGAGCCCCAGCGCCTCTTGAGTTGAGATTTCTAATTGAAATGATTTTTCATGAGTTAAACTATAAAGGAAAAATAAGTGATACATTTTAATTATTTATTCAGCTTATTTATAATTAATTAGGTTTTTCTCTGTGCAAGGCTAGGCTATGTTGGAGTGTTTGATTTTTAAAACCTTTACTATCAGCAGGCAACAATGGATGACTGCTTTTCTCATGTCATTTTTGTTTTAGTTTTGCTCTGGAGACTCAGACAACTCTAGCTCACATCCCTGTTGACTTTAAGGTATTAAACCTTTCATATTGTGCATTTATGATGGTATTTTTAAGGGGCCTGCAGGAGAGAATGTACTTAATTCCCAAAGAATTCTGGTAGGATTTAGGCAAACAATTTCCTTAGGGTTGTTCTGCATTACAATTAAAGTCTTTACTGGCTACCCTAAACATTCAAAAACATGCGTTAGCTCCCTACCACCATCCAATTCCTGAGTTTGTTTTGAAAAATTATATGAACTGAAAAAAAGATAATATTTATGTATTTCTATTTCACTACTTGCTTCTGAGTGATTAGGATTTTTGTGTTCAAGGTTTTTTTACCCTTTTCCATTATGGTCAGACATTTACATTTTCTTTCTTTCTTTAGTCCTGGCCGCTAGGCTGGCCATGCACTCCACCCGCACCACGGGCTGGCTTCTGTGGGCCGTTAGGGCCGCACTCCTGCCAGAGGTGGCAGCCACCCTGGAAGGCTACCTCCAGGCCCACCGGGCCCTCCCCACCATGGACACCACAGGCAACACATTCCCACCACTGCTGGTCATTCTGGCGGTGGTCAGTGAGCTGGCCAACCAGCCTGACAAGCTGCTGGGGCTCCCTGTGCTCCCCGGAAGCAACACGGGCTGCCCCTTCAGTATACTGCCCTGGAGGGGACTCTACATGTGCATGATGTGCACCCAGCATGCCCAGAGGCTGGTTGGCCACCCTGACACCATGTGGCGGCAGTGCCTGGCATTGCCAGGGACCCCAGCTTGGTGCACACTGTACAAGGTGCCCACTGCCAAGAAGACCAGCAACCTCCAATAGAAATTGGTGCACAGCATCCTGGCCACTGGCACCTTTGCGCACCACCTGGACCCAGTGGCCTCGGCAGCCTGCCTCTTCTGCCAGGGAATGGTGGAAAAGAACATTTGTCATGCCTTCCTCAACTGCCCCTGGCTGAGGCCACTCTTTACCGCCCTCGGGTTGGTGCTTCAGGCTCTGGGCTGGGACTTTTCAGAGCACACATACATCTACTCTTTCCTGTACTGGATGGCTGAGTGGGGTGCAGTCAGCCTGGCCAAATTCCTGGTGGACCAAGCAAAAATGGCCACCCTGAAAAGCCACCAAAACCAACTCACCAGGACCAGGATGGTCAACGCCCTGCAGCTTTTCCACCTGCTGGTGCAGGCCCGCCTCTCACTTGCATTCAAGCATGTGGTCCTCCAGCAGATGGTGCCCACCTTTGAGGAACGCTGGGCTATCAAGGGGGCACTGTGCCGAGTCAAGACCTACTCCTTGCATTGTGACACCGCCACCTGCTCAGGGTGCGGGGTTAGGTCCTGCAAATAGAGACCTCGGGCTTTGCCCATGCAGGCCAACCCCTGATGTCCTGAGGCCCCCCTGGGTGTCCCCACGTAGAACCGTATATACGTATATCTCTCTTTGTCCCTTTTTTTTTTTGGTCTAAAGTGTGCGGGCATGCCTTGCAGGCCATGAGCATAGGCTTTGTCTTTGAGGCCCAGACCTTTGGGTCAACCTGTAGGATCTTTACTTTCCCCCATTTGTCACCCTCCCCAGAATAAATGTTTCTAAAAGTCAAAATCTTTCTTTCTAGAAATCTGTATTCTCACACAGTCATAAAACTCCAGAAGCAAGGGCTTTAAGAAGAAAAACAAATGTTGTGAGACTTTCAGTAAAATTGCAAGAGCTTTTGCAAAAATAAAGACGAAAAGTGGTAAACCAGAAAAGAAATAAAAGGTGCTGGATGTTTTGTAGAACCGGGAAAGATTACAATGTTTTTCCATTTTTCTGGAAGACTTTATTAGAACACTCCAGGGGAATAAAGTAAAGGGGAAGATGCTAAGCACCAGGGGAATAAAGGGAAGGGTAAGATGCTAAGCAAATGTTTTCCATCCTTCAGCCCCTCATGAGATATCTAGTAGCAATGCAACTAAGCTTCTTATGTAAATAACAAAACTCCAGGAGTTATGACCTCAAGAAACCTGCCAAATATTGTGAAACTCCAGAGAAGATCTTAAAAGATGACAAAATTGCTTTCTTCCTTTCAAAGATGTGCATCAAAATGTACTAGCACTAAACCAATACTGGTTACACTTTACAATTGTATTGCAATTAATTAGGTTTTATCATTGAAGATTGCTGTTAATTTAGTCTCCAAATTATAATATGTAAAATGTATATCAAAACTTACACTGTTCATCTCCAAGATCATTCTCCTCAGTGATATCAATGCCAGAGTTGGATATGACCTGGAACTCAAAACTAGCATCAATGGGAAGGAAAAAGTACAGCAAGCCAACTCCAGTGGCATCCTTCTCCTGAGCAAATGCACAGAGCATGATCTTGTCATCACAAACACCATCTTCAGAAACACTGACAAATACGAGACCACCAGGAGACACTGTCACTCTGAGCACTAGCACCTCCTCAACTATGTTATTGCTAGAGCCTGTGATTGAGTGGATGCCCCTATCACATGAGCAACACAAAGAACCAGTGACTGCTAGGCAGATTAATCCTAGTAAATTAATTAATGCTGCTGTAGGATGGTACTCTCAAAGACAAGTACTATTCTACAGTGGTTACATATGCCAAAATGCATGTGTGGACAGTGAGCAGGGCTGGGTGTGGTATGAAGGTGCTACAGTGCAGGGGCTGCCTGCTGGCTAGCCCCACACTGTAGCACCTTTGTGCCCTAGTCAGCCTCTCTGCAGCATATTGTGCTTAGGTGGAACAGCTCTGGGCTAGCAGGCCATCACCTTCCTTGATCTGCTGACAATACTCCTACTAAGGAAGCACAGTATGCTGTTAGCCTTCTTCACAACAAGGGCATCTTGTTGGCTAATATTCAACTGATTGTCTACTGTAACCCCCAGGTCTGCAAAGCTGCTACTTAGCCAGTAGGTCCCTAGCCTATACTGGTGCATGGGATTGTTCCACACTACCTTCTAGCATATCTACTACTCTCCCCAATTCCTCAATTTGGTGTTATCTGCAAGCTTCCTGAGAGTACACTCCATCCCATATTCCAGGTTGTTGATCAAGATATTGAACAAAACTGGCCCTAGGACTGGCCTCTGAGGTACTCCACTTGAAACTAGACTTCAAGCCATTAAATAACCTTTAAGAACAATAATCCAGACAGTTTTCTATCCACTTACGATCCATTCATCCAGCCCATACTTCCTTAGCTTGCTGTGTCACTTCCAGAACTCCCGTGGCTGCTTCTGGAAGCGGCGCAGCTGCTTTTGCTGGTAGACCCACTCTCCAGCGAGGACTCACAGGGGGGGCATTGGTGCTCTCATCTGCTCCCCTGGCCCCCAGCTAAACAGGGAGCGTGGCCTGACAGGGGGTGCACATGCGCCCCTTACACGTTGCCCCTGCTTGCTTGTGAGAATGTTGTGGGAGACTGCATGAAAAACCTTGCTAAAGTTGAAGGGTATCACATCCACTGCTCCCCCTACATCCACAGAGCCAGTCATCTAATCATAAAAAGCAATTGTGTTGGTCAGCCATGATTTGTGCTTGGTGAATCCATGTTAACTATTCCTAACCATCATCTTCTCCTCCAAATGCTTAGAAATGGATTCCTTGAGGATCTTCTTCATGATTTTTCCAGGAACTGAGGTGAGGCTGACCAGTCAGTAGTTCCCTGGATCCTCCTCCTCCCTTTCTAAAAGACAGGGACTACATTTGTCCTTTTCCAATCATCTGGTACCTTTCCCAACCACCATGGGTTTTCAAAAGATAATGGCCAGCAGCTCTTAAATCACACCAGTCAACTCCCTCACTACCCTTGGGTGCATTGCATCCAGCCCTACAGACTTGTACGTGTATAGCTTTTCTAATTAGCCCCTAACCTGTTCTTTCACCACAGTTGGCTGTTCATCTCATCCCCAAACTGTGCTGCCAGGTGCAGCACCATTGAGATACCACCACTGAGTCCATCCCCCAACAACCTGAAAGAGCATCCCTCACTAACCTCCTATCCTAGAAAAAGTCTGCATGCCACCAAGGAAACCAAGAACACCTCGGCTACTGACTGGATGGCATACCTTCTAAAATCTAAAAGTTCAGTGGTAAAGAACTGGTACTGAGACTCCACAAACTTATTCTATGCATTTGGAACAATGAAGAGATCCCTGGGAACCAACATCATGGCTATCTTTAAGAAAGGAAATAATCAGGGAAATCCTCTCCTGCATCCTCCTGAATTGTCTTCTACCTCTTGCTGAGGAAGTCCTACCAGAATCACAGTGTGGTTTCAGACCATCCCTTGGGGCAATTAACATCATCTCTGTTGTCCATCATATCCAGGAACAGGATCAGGAACAACATCAGGACCTACATATGACCTTCATTGGCCTTACTAAGGATTTTGATTCCATTAGTTGCAAAACCTTGTGGAAAGTACTGTTCAATTTGAATGTCCTGAAAAGTATGTCATGGTCCTGAGGCTTCTCCATAACCAGATGAGTGAAACCATTCTTTGTAAAGAATGGGAGACAGAACCATTTCATTTCCCCAGTTCTATTTTCCATTTTTTTTTACAGTCATCATAGTTCTCATTAACGACCACCTTCCTTCTGGAATTGACACTGAATACTGAATGAATGAAGAGCTCTTCAATCTGGGATATTTTCATTCAAAGACCAAAATACTCAAAACAACCATCCTTGATCTTCAATACACCAGTGACTCTGTCATCCTTTTGCACACTGAGGAAAACCTTGGCACTATGCCGAATCTCTTCAGACAAACCTGTCTCTTCTCTCAACATTAAGAAGACTCAAGTGCTCTACCAGTCTGTCCCAGGTCATGAATGTGACGCCATACTCCAAATTACTATAGAAGGAAAGACTCTGGAGGTAGTCAAGCACTTCCTCTACCATGGTAGCCACCTCTCTCAAAGACTGAAAGCTGATGAGGCGATCCAGCAGAGGATCTGGGGCCCAAGTGCCTCCTCTGGGAAACTGCTTCACTGTGCCTTTATTCATCACAATATCCAGAAAGACACCAAGATCCAGGTGTATTATATAGTCATCATCACCACTCTTCTCAATGGATGTGAAATGTGGGTGAGCTACAATAGTCATCTCAAGAGCCTGGAGAGGCATTATCAACAGTGCGTCCAGAAAATCCTTCACATCAAAGATCATCAAACAAATGCCAGAATCCTTGCTGAGGCCACTGTTACCAGCACGGAGTTAGTGAGCCTCAAATACCATCTTCACTGTATTGTGTGCAGATGTCTAATGTCTGAATCCCAAAACAAGTACTCTTAGCCCCATCTTAGTGATGACCTGAGATCTCACAGTGACCAGTGGAAATGCTACAAGGACACATTGAAGGCATACCTCAAGAAAGTGGATGCCAATATCAAGAGCTGGGAGGAGCTGACTGCCAACCAACTCCAACGATGCTGCAACCTCCACCAAGTGGCAACTCCTTTTGGGGTAAAGCATCTTCCCCTTGAAGCAGAGAAGAGAGAGTGGAGGAAGGAAAAGGAAAGAAATCCCAGCCTATGGCCTATTCTCCCCTTTAGAAAAAAAATCAGCTTCTTTGGATGGTTCTCTGGCTCAAAGATTGGACTTTTAAATCACATCAAGACCCATCATTGAGCTGTGGTAGAAATTATCCTTGAATTCAGGGATTTCTGCTGCCACCAACTCTGGATTCCCTAATGTAATACTGTGTACCTGATTTGCTAGAAACTGCAGAGGCTTGAATTGTGAGTTTGAAGTTTTGCAAAATAAGGTGTGTGTTAAATTTGCAGTACTTCATTACAAGATAGTTCAAACTGCACAGTTCACTTCTTCAGTTTTTCTTCCCTCATTCCCCTGAAAAGTGTCTCATTCAAAAGAAATAAAATTATATTTCAACAAGATGAATCCTGTGTGCTCTACTGTAAGAAAAGAACCAAACCCTCCCCTCTACCACTAAAAATCATGACTGACACAAGCAATGAAAGTAAAGAATGTTGTATATATGCCTCATTATTTAATTAGAAGGGTTCCTCTTCCTTAACCAATCTCTCCTTTCTGGAGCATGAACACAGTGCTCATTCCAAATTAGTTTTCCATCCTATAGTGTTTGAAAAAAATAAGATTATGGATTATCAAAGTTCTAATACACACACACACACACACACACACACACAAGATTCAATGGCAGTAATGGGGAATGAATGCATCACTCCCTGCTGTAAGTGGAGAAAGGGTGGGTCAAGAGAGGCATAAAGGAAGTGGAGCCTGGGTCCCTGTTCCCCTCCGCCCCCAACATTTGTTGGCCAAAGTATCACACTGAGGCACACCAAGAGAATAAGTCAACTCCAGAAAACATGTAAAGTATCTTAGTACCAGGTCAACTGAGAGTACACAAAAGTCCAACTCAGTGCATTCTTTGCTCTGCTCCTTATTCAGGACAAAACACCCCTATACCAAAGCAAAGTATTTCCACCAATATAAATCAGCATGCATTAAATTTAAGAATATGGTATTTTGGCCACAGAGAGAACTATAACATTCTACTTTGGATTAATAATTATCTGTTCAAAAATCTGGCAGTCAGAGGCCATGTCTGGACTGAAACTTATCATGCTTGGCAGCAGTACCTTCTATCATATGAGGCTGATCCATGCCTGCATCTCCTCCCACCTCCAACCCCCAAATGAAAGCAGTGTTAGCAAAGTGAACACAGCACCATGAACAATGTAATGGTGCTATAAAGAGGTAGTTAGCTGGGTTAAGCTGATGTCAGGAGAAAGGCAGTCTCTAAGATGCCACCTTGGACTAAGATGTAAATTTTGCAGGTAACAAGTTTTGCTTCTCAGCAAACAAATTGCTAAGGTACCACCTTATCCTACCTCTCATCAGTGCTAAGTAGCCCACCCTCAGGACTGTACAGATGTAGCTACATGAAGTAGCCTAACTTGGGGTGGATGAGCAGGACACCAGCCCTGGGCACACACTTAGGGGAGGCACCAGAATGGCAACTCCCTGGGGATTCTGTGGTTCTGTTGCAGTAGCAGCTCCACATCACAGCTATCACAGCAATAGCCAGGTGCAGGGGCTTCACATCACTGCTACACCAGCTGCAGCAACAGCTGGGACTGGGCAAACTAATCCACATGATCAGCAGCTGAGAACTGAGTCCCCAGGGCATGTAATGCTGACCCCCCTATTTTCTCCACCACAGAGTTAATTTCTGGTCTTGGCCCCTCTCCCCTAGCAGGATTTTGCCTGGGGCTTAGAACCTCTCCCTCCTGGAAGGGTTTTGCCGAGGGTGCAACACTAAATACCTTTGTTACACTGCTTCTGGTCAAAGGTGACAAGCGTTAGCACATGGAAAAGCACCATGTTTGAGGGTGCTACAGTAAAATGGTTTTGAAGCAGAACTGGAGGAGCTAGCATATAAATAGCGAACAGCTGAACAGTGGTGCTACTTGAACTATAATCAAAGTGCACTTACAGACATGTTCTTGGAGGTGAGGTGGAGTGCTTTAATTAGCAAGCCATGCCAATTAAAAGCACCCGAGTGTCAGGTGTATCAGCATCCCTGTGCTGCAAAAAATAGCAGTGGGCCACTTTGAACTAAAGTTCATTCAACGAGCTCTCATTCAAAGCTCCCCACTGCCATTTTTCAGCATGGGGACACTGATACATGTGATGCTTAAGGCTGTTGGAACGTATTAATTTCTGCTCAATTAAATCGAGTCTGCTCTGATGCACTAGATTTACAGTGCACTGGAGCAGCCTCCCTGCATGTGTGTAAGTGCCCAGAAGTTCCTGTTGGGCAAAGTTAAAAGCACCACCTCATTTACGTATTTGTGTACATTTGGGTAAGACTTGGGTAAGAGCAAATGTAAGATTTATCACACTAGACTTAACTGCAGAAAAGACCAGCCCCTGACATTAATTAACTGACTTATAGGACTGTATGTATCATAAACCTACACATTTCCTATATTTAGGTCCACTATACATTAAAATTCACATTTCACAAGATTAAAAGATCCTCTGTAAAATACTAGTTTCTGAGCTGGTAAAAGCTAGTAGAAATTTCATTATGTACTTCTAATATCTATTGCAGCTTTAGCTTTCATTGCCAAACTTACGCTGTGCCCCAACTATATCATCACTGTATACTGCTTGATAGGTCTGTGATAAGTAGGTAGTATTCGCTTTGGATTTAGATTCAGCCGATTCAAGGGACAGTGTTTCGATTAGGTGATTCAAATCACTGTCTGGAATCGATTCGGCCAAATCTGATTCAGAGATTTGGCTGCTGCCAAATTGGCCGAATCTCGAAATCAAACAGGCCTCATCCTCCACCTGCTCTCCCAGCCCAGTCAATGGCTGCCCTGCCTGACCCCAGCGCTGTGGCACTTTTTTTTTTTTTTTTAAGCCCTGCACTCAGCAGCTGCTGGGCAGGAGGGCAATCCCCACTGCCCCACACTGCATGTGGGGGCTCTGCCACCAGAAGCCCTGATGACTGCTACAGCAGCTGGTGAGTGTGGGGCTTTTTTTTTTTAATCTTTTTAAAGAGCTAGGATGCTGGGGCCAGGTGGGGCAGCCATTGATGTAGCTGGGAGAGCAGGCAGGGGTCAGGGGTGCTCAGAGGGCTGGGGGAGCAGGCAGGGGATGGTGCCTGGTCAGGGCCCCCTCCATGGTCCCCTTCCCCCCCACCCCTACCTTACCAGCATGGAGTCTGGGTCCATCCCCCTGCGGTGGCAAGCAGGGAACGCCCGAGTCTCCAAAGTTCTCTGAATCTTTTCCAAATTGATTTAGAGAGCTTCAAATTGATTCAGACCTTTTTATTGGTCTCCTGATTTTATTTGGATTCCGCTGCTGAATCGAGCTGAATCTCCTCCAGATTGAATCAGCACCCAAAGCTTCACACAGCTCTACTGCTTGATAAACTGCCATTTACAAATACAGAGCATGGTATCACAGAATCATAGAAATATAGGTCTAGAAGGGAACTTGATAGGTCATCTAGTCCAACGTCCTGCCTGAGGTGGGATCATCCCTATCCAAACAATTCAATAAAAATCATTGTTTAACCTCTCAACAAAATGATGCAGTAACCCTGACACAAAATGTAACACCCTAACCTGCCACCAGTAAAAGGGAGAGGGGAAGAGGGCAGGCATGGGAGCCAACATCCTGCTATTGTAAAGGTTGTTAATGTACACTCAAGAAATCTCAGGAAGAAGGCTACACCCCCTGCTTTAGTGTAAGACAAACCACTCATAGTCCATACCAATCTGACCGTGGGGTACAATTCCTTCCTATCCCCCTAAGTCTGACCCTGAGAGGAGACACAAGGCAAGACCTTCTAGCTAGGATCCTCCAAGTTGAAGTCCCAGAAGGAGCCTTGGCCCACCCCAGCCCCAATTCTCTGCCTTGTTGCAGCCAACACTCAATGCCTCTGACAAAGGCTTAGAAAAGCCTGATACATATAGCAGGGATGGTGTGGGGGCTGAAATTCATGCAGAAGATTTATGTGAAAACATACAATTTCCCACACAACAGAGATTTTCAAGTCACATAAGTCTGATTGCTAAAGCTGCTAGAATCCAGCAAAGCTATACTAACTACTGAAGAAAACACAGCAAAGTGTTTGCTCAAGGTACCATTCACCAATGTCATAAAGATAGGAAAATTCAATGTTAACTCCAAAAAAATGAACCAGTCTTGTATAATGTATATCTAAAATCCAACTTCTTTTTTTTTCAGTATAGCAGTAAATGATCTAAAATGTATTGTTACTGGGAAGATGTTGTTTAACCCTGCAACTGAGCCATAGCTCTCAGCATACTGAAGTTCAACAATCAAATTAGTAGCTAAAACATATGGAACTATCTTCTTTATTACATGTACAGTTTACTATGTGAGCTCATAGACTCACAGATGAGAACATGAGTTATCTATGGAACAAAAATAAACTTGAATCCACTGTGAGTGACATACTTCATATTTGTGGTGTGCATCACAGCAAACTCAGTTCTTCTCAAAGACAGATTTGGTTTTTCCCATCTAAAGTTTTTCCCATCTATACCTCTAATGTGAAAGTTATATGCGTATTTCCTTCCCTTAAGGAGTTCTGTTTCACCTTTTGATGTAATCTTGTTTGATGTTTCATTTGCCATATTAGAAATAATTTCAAAGCCAACAATATTCCATTGAATTTCCTACCTAAAATAAAAGCTTATTATGGCTGACATGATATTTAGGTCAGGAAACAGTTTTGCAGACAGTAGTGTAAATAAGGTTTGAAATGAACTACCCAATGGGATTCCTGAGCCCTCAGGTATTATAGTGTTTTAATTTGGTTGGTTACACAAAATCATGCCTTTCCTAAATGAATTTTGTTCTTTTCTTTTAGAATCACAAAATTCCTTGTTTTATAGCCCAAAGGCTTTTTTGTTGTTGTTGTTTGAGTTTAATTTGTTTTGTTTTCTCTTTTGTTAAAAAGCTGTGATTTGGGCACCTTGCCTGGTAAAGTTGTTCAGTATGGAAGAGATTTCTCAAAGCGTCTTTGTTTAGTTTCCAGGTGGCTCAACCATTACGCACACAATCCGAGACTCGGAACCACACAGTGCTATGATGGCCTTTTAAAATTAGCCACATTTAAGCATTTTTGTTTAGTACAGAAAAAACAACAAAATATACCATTTAAAGTCTGCCCCCATATCATTATCCCTTTCTTTCTCACAATAAATAATTCCATGGAAATGAAAAGGGTTTCTTGTAGTAATGATAGTCACACCTTTCACATCTGTGGACCAGACTGCAATTGGTTCTAGGACAGTGGACACATGAACTTCACTTCTCCACTGAAGGTATAACCTGGAGTCCTACTTACAATAGCTGTAGCTGTGTACAAACAAGAAAGCCATGCCCTAGAAAGCATGAGGAATGAGCAGGCCATGCTTGGAAAGTTAGGCTTTTGAAAGCATGATAAATTTAGCACTTATTCATCCTGAGTCTAATTTGCCACTCTCGAATTTATATGCGTGGCTACATGTGCTAAAAATGAAGATAGATTGCCTTGCTACATGTTAACCCATGGGTGCTGAATCCCCACGCCTGCAGACCAGATTTGACCTGTAAAGCCCTGTCATCTGGTCAGTGGGGCTCCCCAAGGGTCTGGAAATTTAGCAGAGGGGGAGAGTAGTATTGGCCTGATAATATGGCTCTGTGCACAGATTGCACCAATGCATGGCTGGATCCAGACACACACGCAGGGTTGCGCATGAACACAGCTGGATCAGGGCACATGGGGTAGGGCTGGAGTGCTTGATCCTATGTGCTTACCCTGTGCAGATTCCAGCCCTCAGACTGAACCTACATCACTCATCTGGCCCATGGGGCCAAAAGGTGGGACAACACTGTGTTAAACCATTTAGGTATCGAATATAAGAAATGCTTTACTCCACATATCATCCCCATAACTTTAGTGAGACCAGTCATGGTAAAAAGTGCTATCCACTAGGAGAAATGTTATCATAATATAACCCAGAACAAAACAGAGGGGGACAAATTTATACTATATTAGTACTCTTTTATATAATGACACTACGCTCTACTGTCATCAAAAGCGGTACTCAATTTCAACGAACTCTTCAAAAGGCACCTAATAGACGATTCCAAACAGCCCAGCCACACCAGCAGCCAATCAAAAGATACCACTGCCCCATCTCACTCTCCACTGATGTTGTGGAGATTAGTAATATAGTGCTTCTCAATGAAGTCATTTGTAGAGGCTTATTAAAACAAACAATGCATGGAAAATAATGTATTGTAGATAGATTGGACTCTATTGCAGCCTGACCTATCCTAATATAGCCATATAGATTTCTGTTATAGTTGATTTTCTTGTGAATGTTAAGGAGATTGATCCTATTATATGTTCAATCAATCAGAACATTGATGTAAATCATACCAGAAAGAAGAGTGCTCCTTGCATAATAGAAAAAAATAATTTTCAGCTATGTAACTTGATCTTTAAAACACATAATGCTGAAATTTTGGCACTAAATTAATCCTGTGTGTGTACTTCATCCTGAAAGACTTAAGGCAAAACTATTATTCAAATCAACCGGGAAATTTTCCTTGAGTCAGGAAAAAAAAATCAATGTTTTTTGCATCAGGCTCCCTGAAGAGGAAGTGCCTCTGTTTTTTCATATAGTATCTAATTCCATGCTCCTTAAGCACAGTTTTATTTTCCAACATCACTAAATATAGAAAAAGCAAGTGACTTTCTGAAATTAAGTCCAACAATCAGATCTACAGTACCAACATACAATGCAAGAATCTAAGCAGTTCAGTCATCTGGTAGGGTGCCTTCTAAAAGAGCTCAGCAGCAGAAAGGCCAATAAGTAGCCAAATGGCAATGAATTTTGATTACTGAAAACTGGAAATGAGACTTGGAAATGAGCAGCTGTACGTTCTATTATGTATTCCAGCAAATCATCACTATTCCCTCCTCTGTCGTTTTGACAGGATACTATGTCTACAAATAATGTAATGTATATTTAATGGATTAAATCACTTAGATGTATAAACTGGACATATTTGTTTCATTGATGTGTGTGTTTAGCTCATTAACATTAAAAAGAGCTCCAGACACCTAATCACATTGATTTACAAATGTGTATATAAACATGAATCCAAATTACTTGAATTGTATCAAACTATAGTTTTAGTTCTGCTCACCTCCCTCCCGCAACACAACATACTATATTCCAGACATTTAGGTAGCTAGCAAGTCCTTTTCCCTGGTATCAATGCCACATCTAGGCATAATTTGGCCTCCTAAAAATCCACTAATACAAGCTACTTTCAAAAGGAATACAAGATACCATTTTGCTATATGGATATAAATATTTTTGTCAATATTATGTTTTCATGTTTAAAAAGGTGCTGGTGTAGTACTATTTTTTGGAATTAAGTATTTTGTGTGAGGAAATTTTGATGAGCTGGAAATAAGTCCTCAAAAGAAAAAGTTGCATATATGCAATAATGGACTGAATTTTATCAGTGGTAACAATAGCTTCCACTTTCTATTCAGCTAACAGTCAAGTTATGTTTTTCACTGCAGAAGGGCTCACACAGTGGACAGCTGGTGCTGAATTTTGTGTATCTCTCACAACAGCATCTGCTTACATGCTTTTACTGACCCATCACTGACTAACCTGGTAACCCAGATCAGTCAGCTAACTAGCAGTCTTCAGAATGACCAACTTTGTGATTTCTCCTTCCTAGGCCTACTAAGCACCACTTGAAAATGTGATCTGTACAGGTTATGAGTAAAGGGGTGCAAGTTAGACCACTTACAGTCAAGAACAAATAAAAAAAAATGTAGGGAAGCTATATAGAAGGAAGCAGAGTTAAGAATCTCATATATTGGCTCTCATACTAGTAGCCCATGCATGTGTGTCTGTCAGATGTACAAAAAAGGCATTATTGGCCAGTGGGAGGCCAACCTTTTTGGCAGGTATGCAGCAAATTAGCCCTGCACCCTCCCCAGGTGCCACTCTGATCCTTTTCCCTTACCTGATCTCCTGCTCTGATTTCTGCTTCCTGATCTATGCTCCCTGATCAAGCTGCTGCTCTGCTTTCTGCTCCCTGCCCTGTATGCCACTGTGGTGCCTGTCCCCCCCAAATCTTCTGTGAGCCACACACAGAGGCTGCCTGTGCCACCTGCACCACCCGTGCTGCAAGCTGGTAACTCCTTCTCCCACCTGTGATGTGTCTGGATGAATGTAGTCAAAGACAGAATTAATAGGGCTTCCACAGATCATTTTTGTCCATCTAAATGTAAATACACAGCTAATGATCAAAACCTAAAAAAGCTGTTCCTTATTTCATTTATTAGTACCCAGTTACTCAATCCATTTCCTCTGCCTTCAGATATTTGGGGGAAAATAAATTCCTTTCCAGCAAACAAAGAGGATGGTAAATGCATTTTAGAGTAAAAGGTAAATCTTTTGGAAATGTATGTTCCACAGAACATAAGAGCTGTGAAAGGGAATCACCATACTTACAATGAGAACAGTTGACAAATAAGCACATTCTGCAAATAACATTAAATTGCACAACCCAATGTGGACAATGCAAAATACATGAAGATTTCCAAGTGAATAAACAACAAATGAAGCATTAGCCTGATTTGTGAGAAGCCATTCCAGCAAGAGATTGATGGAAACAACTCCAGTCCCAAATCATTAGAGCTTCCTTCCCCAGCTAGTTTAAGTCACATGCAAGAATTTCATGCAGAAAAAGATAGTCTTTTTTTTCCCCTTTGAGACACTCCAAAACTCTCAATGATTTATGTATCTTGGCAAACCAGATTTGATCAGGCATATCTGGCATAGCCACATTTTACTAAAAGCAAAATTTACAACCTCTTTAATTAAACTTTCCACAACACATATAGTTTGTTTATTGCAGGCTGCATCACACATAGGCTATATCATAAGCTAATTGATACAAATTTTGAGAAGAAGGAAACAAAGGCTGTTACTGAATGATGTTAGTCCAGAGAATGAGATCCAAATTTTGAAGAGGGCATATTAACTGACTGAAAAGTATGAGCTCTGGATTTGAGAGATTACCAGATTAAAATCAGCCATGAGTCCCTTTACTGTCAAGTCTAATAGAATCTCAATAACTGTAGAGTCAGGCATCAGCAACTGCAAACATTGAGTGTCACAGCCTGCTGCTCATTTCTTAATTACATAGAAACCAATGTAATGCTTTGCTCCATGTGCTATTTTCAAATAACTTTCAACTGACATTCTTCAAACTGGGGAAAAAGTGTCATGCACATGAGTTGAGACCAGAGGTAGTCACACCTCAATCCTGAAAAATTTGCACTTTTCATAAATACACATACAAATGTTGCCCCCAAATTGCCAAAGGATCTAAATATTCAACTTTCAGATTACCTTTTTTTTAAAAAAAAATTTCTTTTTGAATAAAAAGTTCTTTTGTAGTAAAAGGTCAAAAACCCATGTTTTTGACCAAAAGGTCAACCCATGTTTTTGACGCACATTTTTGACCAAAAACCCATGTTGTCTGTCAAAAGTTGACAGAAAAAAAGCACCAGACCTATTCAAAACTCTGTACAACATAAACCAACTTTGAAAATAAACCCACGTGAGTAATAAAGTAACACACACACACACACACACACACACACACACAATCCAAGAAAGATGTTAACTGGTGAAAACTATAACACACAATTTTGTACAATGTTCTTTCAAATCCAGTTGCTGGATTGAGAAATATCAGTCTGTATGCCAAGTGAAGGAAGTTACAAACAACCAAAAACATTTGAGTCTTCCATCTTAGAGCAGCATTTCCCAAAGGGCAGGACACACCCAGTTCTAATGGTGGCACGTGCAAATCATGGTCACTTATTGTCATTGACTGCCAGTAACAAGGGGAAAGCAGCAGAAGCCTGTTCTCCTCAATGCTTATTACCCCTGAGCTGATTCCCCTCAATGGATGGAAGTGGAAGTGGAAGTGGGGGGGTGGGAAGGAAGAGTGTACCCTGCTATAGTGGGATCTAAATCCACAAAGTTTGGAAACTGCTGTCTTCAAGCATTGCCTACAACTCTCCCCAGTGCCAGTTTGAACAGCATGCACAAATAACAGCTTTTATTGTAACTTTGCATGTTAATATTCAGTCTGGATACTGGAAACTGGATGCTTTTTCTACTAAATATTACAGCTGTGCTTTATAACAATACAAGCCATTCAATAAAAGGGACAAATTATGCCTCATTATGTATTTCATCTTTCTTTTTACTGTTTTAATAAAAAGAGAAGACAATTTTTTGAAGGCTCTTTCCCCGTACAGTATGTTTTATAGAATGACAATAGCTTGACACTACAAAGCATTTTTTAAAAGCAAACAAAAATGAAAAGTCATTAAAGAACATAGTTTACTACAAGCAGCTGTTTGCAATTCCCCATGGAAGTCAATGGAAAGAAATCCCACGATTTCAGGAGGACTGAGATCAAGCTCTAACAAGGTAAGGATGCTGAACATGCTAAAACTTAAATAAACGATACTGCACTACATCTTAGCTGTTCTTGCTTGTGTGGATCTCTGCACTTTAAAAACTGTCTGTGCAGCAGAAGCACAGCTGAACTGGGAGAAGTTGTTCCTATATGTACATAAAGGTTTATCATAAGATCAGCACTTCCTTTACCCAACCTAGTAGCCCACAGCACAAAAACGGACTTCATGGAGCCCAGCAGTTGTACTGGATCTTTTCACAAACTTTGATTTACATCACATCTTTCAGATTCCTCCCCTTCCAAGTGTAACATACCTAAATGAAAACAAGAATGCATGGCTGTTAGCAATAGAAAAAGGACATCTTTTTACTTCCTTGGTTAATGATGTTTAGGTAAAGCATTTTCCAGAAAGTCCCAGTCTCTATATATTTTGTTCCATATGTATTCGCAGAGTTCTATTATTTGAACTTAAATTTATAAAAACCAATCACTGTCATTCCACAGAGGAAAAATGTTGCAATATTTATGTCCCATTCTGTTATTAAAAATGACAAAAGGAGTATTTAGCCTTTCATTTTTAACACATTTTCAAAATATTCTCTTCTTCAGCTTTCTGATCTCCTCCAGATGCCACACTACCTCCTCATTTCCTCCTAGAAATACAGGGGGTAGCAGAGGAAGAACCCTTGATGGTAACTACAAGGAGACAAAGATGTGGAGGAATGGTCTGGTGACTACAGCTAAGTAGGACAAAGTAAAAATGGAAATGTAAAGGAAGCATTTGGAAGGGCAGCCGAGAGCTGCAGTG
>NW_017728906.1:41324255-41362730 GCF_001723895.1 Crocodylus porosus
ACACACACACACACACACACACACACACACACAATCCAAGAAAGATGTTAACTGGTGAAAACTATAACACACAATTTTGTACAATGTTCTTTCAAATCCAGTTGCTGGATTGAGAAATATCAGTCTGTATGCCAAGTGAAGGAAGTTACAAACAACCAAAAACATTTGAGTCTTCCATCTTAGAGCAGCATTTCCCAAAGGGCAGGACACACCCAGTTCTAATGGTGGCACGTGCAAATCATGGTCACTTATTGTCATTGACTGCCAGTAACAAGGGGAAAGCAGCAGAAGCCTGTTCTCCTCAATGCTTATTACCCCTGAGCTGATTCCCCTCAATGGATGGAAGTGGAAGTGGAAGTGGGGGGGTGGGAAGGAAGAGTGTACCCTGCTATAGTGGGATCTAAATCCACAAAGTTTGGAAACTGCTGTCTTCAAGCATTGCCTACAACTCTCCCCAGTGCCAGTTTGAACAGCATGCACAAATAACAGCTTTTATTGTAACTTTGCATGTTAATATTCAGTCTGGATACTGGAAACTGGATGCTTTTTCTACTAAATATTACAGCTGTGCTTTATAACAATACAAGCCATTCAATAAAAGGGACAAATTATGCCTCATTATGTATTTCATCTTTCTTTTTACTGTTTTAATAAAAAGAGAAGACAATTTTTTGAAGGCTCTTTCCCCGTACAGTATGTTTTATAGAATGACAATAGCTTGACACTACAAAGCATTTTTTAAAAGCAAACAAAAATGAAAAGTCATTAAAGAACATAGTTTACTACAAGCAGCTGTTTGCAATTCCCCATGGAAGTCAATGGAAAGAAATCCCACGATTTCAGGAGGACTGAGATCAAGCTCTAACAAGGTAAGGATGCTGAACATGCTAAAACTTAAATAAACGATACTGCACTACATCTTAGCTGTTCTTGCTTGTGTGGATCTCTGCACTTTAAAAACTGTCTGTGCAGCAGAAGCACAGCTGAACTGGGAGAAGTTGTTCCTATATGTACATAAAGGTTTATCATAAGATCAGCACTTCCTTTACCCAACCTAGTAGCCCACAGCACAAAAACGGACTTCATGGAGCCCAGCAGTTGTACTGGATCTTTTCACAAACTTTGATTTACATCACATCTTTCAGATTCCTCCCCTTCCAAGTGTAACATACCTAAATGAAAACAAGAATGCATGGCTGTTAGCAATAGAAAAAGGACATCTTTTTACTTCCTTGGTTAATGATGTTTAGGTAAAGCATTTTCCAGAAAGTCCCAGTCTCTATATATTTTGTTCCATATGTATTCGCAGAGTTCTATTATTTGAACTTAAATTTATAAAAACCAATCACTGTCATTCCACAGAGGAAAAATGTTGCAATATTTATGTCCCATTCTGTTATTAAAAATGACAAAAGGAGTATTTAGCCTTTCATTTTTAACACATTTTCAAAATATTCTCTTCTTCAGCTTTCTGATCTCCTCCAGATGCCACACTACCTCCTCATTTCCTCCTAGAAATACAGGGGGTAGCAGAGGAAGAACCCTTGATGGTAACTACAAGGAGACAAAGATGTGGAGGAATGGTCTGGTGACTACAGCTAAGTAGGACAAAGTAAAAATGGAAATGTAAAGGAAGCATTTGGAAGGGCAGCCGAGAGCTGCAGTGAGGAATGCTAACACCTTGCAATCCAAAGGCATAAATGCACCCTAGGCAGTACCGTCATCTTCTTCCATCCCCTGCACATTGCACCTTCCTTCCAGCACCAGGTTAGGGCAGAGAGGTGACAGTGATGCATAACGGATAGAAGGTCTTTTTTGCTGCCTATATATGTATCAAGAAGCAAAAAAAAAAAAAATACCAACTATCAGAAACAAAAAGCGGGTGACATCCTCCCCCTGCAGCAGCCGATCTCTGGTTGCTCCTCTGCCACATGCCACCACTGCATATCTGTTCCCTGCCCTGTCAGAAGGAGGATGGTGCATGATATGAGGGGAAGAGGGAGTGAGGTACCCCTACGCCATACCAGCTATTTGTCCCCACTTAGCATTTAGGGTTCACACCCTGCTGGCCCACCCATCTTTATGCTACCGTTGAAATCTCAACAGCAGGCACGGAAGTATTCTGAAGATCTCCAAAGGGGAATGGGGCTGCCTTCATCTCCAAGATGTAGGCAAATGAAAAATATTTAGTCAGAAAATTAAGTTGGGGGCATTAATTTAAAATGAGGTCCCTGGCTTTAGGATGAGCCAGTGTCTGTCCAGATACTTGACATGAAGGATGTCTTCTCTGGCCTGGTGACTGACAGCAGGGATTACCTTTTCCCTGCACCTCTGGTCATCTTTCCTATTCTGGATCTCTTGTGCAGAAAGAGTAGGGGTCACTGGAGAAACAAGACAGGGACATAACTCACCTCACAGCTATTGCGGAGTAATGTCATTAGCCTCTCCTTTATCACTGGCCTATCTTTTTATATAACTAGAAAGTTTAAAAGATAAATAGATAAATACCCAGAAAAACGGAAATTGAATAGTCAAGCATAAAGGGTACATGAAAAGAATACAAAATATCAATATTGACTTCAATTTAAAAAAAATCATATTTCAAACCTCGCAACAGGACACCCACAATTTTATGGCACAGTTTCAACTCCACCTTTTATTTCTATTCCATATTGCAGCATATGAGTCATGAGTGAACATCTCCAGTTGTAACCTCAGCCCTTTATCTGAAATGAACACAAATCTTTATGACTCAAGTTTGGTTCATAAAGAGGACACCATGCCCTTTGCAACATGAAGTATCCCCCACTACCTGCCCAATTAAAACAGAAGCAGCCCTAAATTGAGCCTTTACAGCAGGTTGTGTCTTGAGAGGAGTGAGTGGGTGGAAGGAAAAGGGAAGCAACTTCTACATTTAAACAGTCACAACTAGACGTGATTTCAATCTGCTGAAATGCAAGGGGGAGGGGTAGAGGGGGAAGCAGTTACAATTGGCTTTCCTGAAATGACTATCAGGAAATAAATGAAGTTACCACTCAGTGACCCACAGAGAAAGCACATCTTCTTTAATACTCATACTGACACTGAAATTGCATTTCCCCCAACACTCAAATATGAGAAACAGTATTATACTAGCCTTCTGGGGAACTATAGGGGTTTTTTTAATTCACTCTCTTCTCCTCTTTAAATAGCTGTTCATAAAGACAGACCTTTCTTTCAGCTCCTCAGATTGTATAACAAGGAGCCCATCCCAGTTAATATTAAAAATAGGCTCTCATTTTTTAAAAAATTAAAAAATGAACAATTTTCATTCCTTCCCATCCACCACACCAAAATCCCATCTGACATAATGGCCAGGTGCAGACATTACACTTAGACTGGTCTAAGTGATCAAAAAACGATCTAAACTCATAACCATACAGAAGTTCAATGCACATAGACCAGTCTAAAAACAGCAGAATCAGGTCTGAGGTAGACCTGGTTTGATGTGCACTCAAATCTGATAGATTTAGGTTAAACCAATGCATTGAACTTCTGTACCAGATAGAATCACAGAGCCATAGAAAATAAGGGCTGGAAAGGACCTCAGGAGATTGTCTAGTCCAACCCCCTGCTCAAAGTAGGACCATCCCCAGTGATTCAAATTAGATCACTGTCCTCCAGCATCCCATCTTCCTTTGCAACCCCTCCTTTGCAGGAAGGCATGATAGCACTCAGCCTGCACTGCCTGCTCCTTCTGAGTGCCCAATGGGTCCTGCCCCGACCTCTCCCAGAGCCAAGCCACCACAACCCCTTTCCCCAGAGCCACCTTCTACCTCCAGCCATCTGTCATCCACAGGCAAGCACCAGGGGGAAGGGAGTCAGGTGAGCTACCTCCACCAGCTCCTGCTCAGGGCACTGTTCCTGGCTCTGGCCTCTGAGATATAGCATAGAGGAGCCAGGGTTGTAGTCCAAGTGGCTGTGCCCGAGCACAGGTGCTTGGGGGTCCCTGACTGGGTAATACAGGAGCCAGGGTCAGGGTCTGTGGGGCTGTGCCTGTGTGCAGTGGTTCTCCTGGGCTTGGTGTCAGGTCTGTGTGTACATCATGGGGTGCTTCATGATGCGGTGCATGGGCATAACCCAGGGACTCAGGTGCTCAGGTCCTATGGCTTCAGTGGGGCCATACTCAGCTGCAGTGAGAGCGAGAGCCATATGGACCCATACCCGCATGCTTCCACTACTCCTTTGATCCATCCACCCTTTGATCCTTCCATCCAACCCTTCGCAGCCAGACCCTCACCTACCCACCTACAGTTGCTGAGATTTCACGGGCACCACTATAGACTATGGATGACCCTATCTCATCCTCCTCCACTACCCAACCCCCAGGCACATAACTGGGACTATAGGAAGATGAGGGATCTTATCACCATCTGGGGTAAGGAAAAGTCCCAGCACCAGCTCAAGAAAGAGCACTGGAACAGGGATGTCTTCAAATGCATTGACCAGCAACTGCTGGCACATGGCCACAAAAAGGATTGGTAACAGTGCTGCATCAAGACTAAATGGATGAAAATGTAGTATAGACATGTGCATGAGGCCAACAAAAAATCCAAGACCCAGAAGCGGACCATGCCATTCTACAAAGAGCTGTCCCACTTCCTTGCCAAGGACAGGGCCATTGAGGCCTCATACACCTATGGCTTCACTGGGGGATGGGAGGAGTCATCAGGAAGGACCCCACTAAAGAAGGAGGTGCAGGAAGTACTCAGAATGATGGGACAACTGAGTGCCTAACAGCAGGCCCCCAGGGGCGACAGGGCAAGAGGACAGCTACTGAAGCCAGTCCATGAGGAATCCACCCCATTGGTGCTAGTCCCCACATCATCACAGGTTGTGGGAAGCAAGGTGCTCCTGCAGCTGCACCTGAGCAGAAAGGGCCCAGGCAGGGCCACTCCAGTGGGCAGCTGTGGGCAAAGAGAACAGGACCAGGGTGCCTGGGCCCTGATGCCAGGGCCATCATGGACACCACCCCACTCCCAGAGTTGATCAGCTCCTCCCCAGTACTGGTGGCCATCCCATGTATGCAGGCCCCATGAGATTCCAGGCCAGTCCTGAAAGGGTGCAGGAGCACTTACAAATAAGGAGAGAACACAGCCCACTAGTTTGCTGGGCCAGGCTGCATCTGGGTGTGATGAGTGGCCCCACACAGATTGTCCAGCTGCTGTCTTGTGGGGTACAAGGCCATGTACCATGGTGATCAGCTGCCAGCTCATGTCCAGGTGGGCGTACATTATGTCCCACAACCTCCGATGAGAGTTGTGCACGGCAACAAGCAGGACATACTACAGCTCCTGCATCTCTGTGCTTGGGCATGGATGGCAGGACACCATTGTAGGGTGCAGGCAAGCTGGGACATGGGGGCACATACAACTCATGACAGAGGGGGCTTGCTATAGGGTTCTTCTGGAAGCCTAGGGATGAATATGGGAAAGGGTCTGCAGTGACATGGCAGGGGGTTGGTAGCATAGTCGCCCATGCCTGCCAGCCAATTAGGTGTGATCTGGGCACTTGGCTGTGCTCAGCAGTCTCTGGCAGCCTGGGGAGCTCATGGGGCATGATGGAGGCATACAGAACCACCCCAACATGAACTGGCCTCAGCAAGTGCAGGCAGCCTGCATGTTGCCTCCTGCCCAGGGTGAATGTGTGTACTGTTCATTACCAATCTAACCTAGGCTACTTACAGAAAACTGTGTAAGTTAGAATAATTCCTCCTTGGGTTTTTTGAATGGCTGTACTTAGCCACAATGGCTTTTCTATCACATGCCTATCAGTCTATACAAAATCCTCGCATACAAACTGGTTCCTCCCTTGAAACAAATCCCCTGATTTGACAACAACACTTCATTGTATAGATACAGTCAAGACCCAATAACTGTAAAAGGCCCTGCCAAGTCGTGTATGGAATGTATTTTAAAATTATCTGCAGATCAGGATAGGAAAGGAAACATACCATATACAACAACATGTATAATGGGGCTAAATCCACAGAAGCAGCTAGTAAATTTGCTATTGACTTCAGTGGGAACAAGATTCTGGGTTAAAAAACAGTCCAAGTTGAATAATTCTCAATCTTAAAAATTTGCAGTTTGTACAGCCTATTGAGAGGACACTAGTGATAAAAGGTGACTTTGCCTTGATGATTACCTAGGAGCTAATTATTATAGGTACTATAATACATCTAATTATTATAGGTACTATTATACATCTAAGTACCTTTTAAAATGTGTGCATATTCTTTGGTTTCCAAGAAGGGCTGAAATCAATTCCTTAGAAACCAAATACAACATCATAAAAGTGTCATACAGAATCTCTCACTGTATGTCCATTTATATTAGTCTCATCATCCATAACAAGTGTTTAAAAAGCAGAAAAGCAACCATGATGCATAATGCATTGTGTCATGATGCATAATAACTAGGACCCCTCCCCCAACTCCTGAGGTTCAAAATCTCTCCAAGTAAGCATTTCATTTTAGAAGCTTTGACAAAAATGCCATTTAGAGATTTTCAAATTTACAGCTCTGCAATTTGTCGTCATTTATATTAGAAATAAGAAGGTAAAAAAGATGATGATAATACAATGCAATTCTCCACTACATGAATCTCCTGTTGACTAAAACTCCCTCTGTCTGGCAGTCAGAAAAAGTTATTAACCTGCCAATTACAGACTGAACTACTGTATTTTTTTCCCTTGAATTCTTTAAGCAGCACAATATTGGGCATTCCAGGCTTGAGTATTAGTAAAGGTTATTTGCCTCTGGAATATTGATTAGCACAACCCCTGTGGGAATTATTTCACTTTTCCAAAGCAAATTAAAGATCTGAAAAGTAATTCTCAACTTAACTTCAAACGTAGTTATTTAAACATGGATGATTAACACAATTACTGCCTGATGCAGTGAGTACTGTTTTCCAGACTCAGCTGGTGGGATTCTCAGTTAACCCTGAAATCAGATTACCTAAAAGGAACTTCCTGATCCAGGGAGAAAAAATAAAAATGATACACAGGAGCTTATCTCTTACTTAAAATAAAACACACACATATAAGGACACCACTTTCCTTCCAAGCAGCACACTATGTTAAAGAACTGCAGGTGACAGAACAAGGAGCAAGGGTCTCAAGTTGCAGCAAAGGAGGTTTAGGTTGAATATTAAGAAAAACTCTCTCACTAGGACGGTGGTGAAACACTGGGACAAGTTACCTAGAGAGGTGGTGGAATCTCCATCCTTGGAGATTTTTAAGGCCCTGGCTGGAATGATCTAGTTGGGGCTGGTCCTGCTTTGAGCAGGTTATTGAACTAGATGACCTCCTGAGGTCCCTTCCAACCCTTATTTTCTATGATTCTATGGTGATTCTAAGACTTGGTCATTCTTACATTTTTCAGTATCTCAATCTCTAAGCAAAAATGTGTAGTATTATTACTAAGAAAGTGAGTGTCCCAGTTCTCTAGTATGTTTTAAATGTCTACTGGGCAGACATTCTTCTGTTTCTATTTCTTTCTAAGAAAAAGGATTTTTTTAATATGTGTTTTGCTGAAAAGATTTAATAAATAGAGTGTGAGAATGATGTTATAACCATGATGGTCCTGAAATTATACAAGAAGCAAGGATGTCTGAGGGTGATGATATCTTTTATTGAACCAACTACGTAGTTGGGATAGATTTAGACAAGCTTTGGAATCCAAAATATTCTTTGTCAGGTCAGTTTGTTAATACAGTAACAAGCATTATGCTTTATATTCTATTAGTTATTTCTTTAGCTTGCATCACTATGTATTGTGAACACCTGACAATCTTTCATTCCTTTATCTCCATTTTTGCAGATGATGATATGAGTGCATAGAAGCTAAGTGACTTCTCTGTTGTCAAACAAGAAATTTGTGGTAGAGCAGGGAACTGAAATCAGCACCCTGAAGTCCTAAGCAAAAGCCCTAATGACTGGGCCATAGTTCCTCTATTTGATTATACAACCATCAAATAAAATGCACTAATAAAAAAAGCAACTTCAATTAGTACTCAGTTCTAATATTTCTTTTCCTTACAAGAAAGTAATATATACCTTCATTGAAATAAGGAGTACATACTTATTATACCATACAACTTCAAATGCAATTTTTTCAGTCGCAAAAATATTTCAGGTTTGAACTTTTATCAGTTTTAATCTTTCATCAGATAATGCATGTGATAATGAGCTTTAGACCAACAGAACTAAAATGTCGCTACAAGCACTACATATAGCTTGTCAATCAATACACCCAAGAGCATGTTGATAATTTGACTAATATTCATTACAGTTCTTCAGTCATGTGCAAATAATACTATATGCTATATGCACCTGATTTTGTAAAATTTGTACTCCACAGTTTTTCAGAAAGTAATTCCCAAGAGGCTCAGCTATTTCCCTGCTTCTTTATAAATGTTCTTAAAAAGGTGAACCTTGACATATTATGAGCTCTCAGACATAGCTCAAAATGTGAATGGTACCCAAAAGGGAATTAATGTGGGGCTTAAATCATGTTTCATGTTCAGCTGGTTTATTCAGTACTTGGGTGAGTCTAATCCAGCAACAGATTTGGATATTTGTTTCAAGACCAGAGCAATGGGGGGGATCTTAGCCTTTTTTGTTACACTTATTGGACAATGTAAAATGATCAATTGATAGTTGTTTTTTTTTAATTAAGGAGGGCTCAAAAGAGATTAATGCAGTGGCACAACTCAGGTGGGGAAACTATAGCAACCATCCTTGGTACCAGGTAGAAGCAGGAAGGGCAAAAAAGAACATCTGCTGCTGGGCACTGCATGTTATATCAGTTGCCACTGCCTCTGTGCCCAGCCATGTCACTACAGGGTTAATGCACTGTCTTGTTTCTCAACCTGTCATGTCTCCAAGTTGGCTGGAGTTCCACGGTGTTACTGTTGTTGTTTTAAATGCCATAATCACCACAGTTTAGTCTCAACTAAAAGCTTCTAACCTTTGCTGGCCCATAGGTAACTATACTCAACAAGTAATGTGCTGCAGGCAACATCACACTTTGCTGTCCTTGTCACCTTCAGTTTTAATTTCCTGTGGCTATGAGCAATGGTTAGAGGGTCTCAACAGCAATGTGCTGTCCATGAGTCATGGGTTGGAGACAACTGCCTTCAAGAAAAGTAAGTTTTACCTAGAATTCTTCAGTTAAAAAAGTCAGATTTAAAGAAGTCAACTACAGCATCCTGCTGCATTTCACAGGGAGAAAATGTTTCACCAAAAACACATACAGGTATTTCTTTGGAAAAAGAGATGCTGGCCTTCAGTTGGTAAGACTGGCATCCCAAAAAAATCTTGCATTATTGCCACTCATTTGAGTTTATTTGCAATTATAGATGCTTTCTTCTGGAAGCAATGCTAGAAGGTCTAGTAGATATGTATATGAATCTATTATGGAGTCTTTGTTTAGGGAACTCTGCTAGAAATTGTCTCATACGCTGTAGAGTGAAATAAGTGGATATGGACCAACATGTGCCTATGGAAATTAAAGGGGTGGAGGGAAAAGATTACCTAGAGCAGTAGGGGCCACCCTTTTCTGGCACGTGCCACAAATTAGCCCTGCACCCACCCCAAATGCCATTCCAGTCTCTTTCGCCTGCCCAGTCTGGTGCTCTATCTTTCATTTCCTGTCTGATCTGCTGCTGTGCTGCCTGTCCCTTCCTCAAACTACAGTGTGCTACACATACAGGCTGCCCATGCCAGTTGTGGCATGGTATTCATGCTGCAGGCTCGACACCTGTGGTCTAGAAGATAAATGTGAAGAGCAGACTTTTTAAACAGTTTCGGTCAATGTGTAACTAGTTTTTTTCTTTTCTGAACTGTTGTATGGAGAGACTTGGAGGGGGTGTTAAATGTTAAAGGCAGTTGTTTTGGCTTGGTAATAGCAGGGAAAATTGGTTAAGTTCCTAAGACAGAGAAAAATAAAAGGACAGGAGCATGGGTGACTGGTGCCTCCTGAGTCAGGGTGGGACACTTGCCCACCCGGTGGACAGTAAGTGACTGGGAGAGAGGTGCGGCTTATCCCACAGACTGGGGGTGGGATCCCGTGTGGCTGATCCTGCTGACCGACAAGTGGCAGCAGCACACTGCTGGCACTTCTGGGTGCACCGCTGGCACTTCCAGCCACAGGGGGAACACATCTCCTGGCACCCCCACTCACCAGCCAATGCTATCAGGGGGTCACCAGCGCTCCCACCTGCCCCCCCGCCCAGAAATGCTGGCTGACAGGGGGTGTACCAGCACTCTCAGGGGGTGCACCTGCACCCCCATGTACCCCCTATGCATCATCACTGGACGGGAGAAGGCTTTTGATACAGCTAAAAGACACATCCTCACTCTTTCCGCTATCTGTCTATTTTGTCCCTCAAGTCTGTCTGCTGTTCACTGACAGAACTGTCTTCCTCTGTATGTATACAACATTAGCACCTGATCAGGTCCTACCACAATACAAATAAGGAAACATTTAGCTGTTGTCCTGTTGTTTATTGTATCCTACCATGATCAGTAGTTGCCCCTGTAAGCAAATTTGTAGAAATACCTTTATGTGTTTTGAAATATATAGCAGGCTGTGTTTTTGCAGTGCTACAAAATTATTTTCTTTGATATATCAGTGAATAAGTTTATTTGCTAGAGTTTCTAGAAAAATAAAAGTGGTCCCAGATGTAAAATTTCTATTTCATAAAATTAAATCACTCCAGTTCTCTTTTCTGTGGCAATTTCATTGATCTGATCTATCTCTTTCTTTGTCAGAGAGCTTTTCTGAATATTCTATCTAGCCTTTTACTTTTCCCCTCCACATACTAGTAGGGGCAAAACTTGCAAGATGTATTTTGATTAAATTAGATTTTCCATAATGGGATAAAGGCAAATTTGCCAGCTGTTGAAACTGAAGCTTGGGGTTTTTTTTGCAGAAGTGGAATAAAATTGATTATGGTAAAATTAGTTTATTGATCTTCAAGGACGGGTTTCCTCTGATTATTTAGATTTATGATGTTGTACTGATGGAGAATATGAGATGGCAGTATGTTATTTAAAGGGGTACAGTGGTTTATGGGAGGGTTAATTTCACTTAACTAGTAAAAAAGATGTGCAATGAGGACTGTTTAATATTCATCCTCATTGATCTTATTTTCATCCAATGTAGTTTCAATTGTTTTTCTATGGAGACAGAACTCATCTATTTACATACTAAAAAGAAAAAAATGCTGTTCATGCCTACACAGGATATTCAGGCTTCCATCTTAGACCCAGTCTCACATTTCCCTTACATATGGCTTTGGCACTTTTCAGTTTGTAATAATCATTATTTCCGATACCCAGGAGACACATGAAGGCTCCACATATATTTCCTGCCACTTTTCATTGATTAGGATTGAAGGTAGGAGCATGGAAGACCCTTTCTTGTAAGGATAAATGTCCATAACTCTGCCCAAAAATCTTAATTTAAAACCACATCCACATCATGAAGTAATTGTGAGCTTGATTCTTTCTCCTATATAATAAGTTAATTCATAGAACAAAAAAACTTGGAGTAAAAAAGACTCCCTGAAGTTAGCCTCAGAGGCTCCCTTCCAGCTCCAGATGCGTCTTTGAGGAGGACAGGAACTGGAGCCTGCCTGCAGCCGAGGGGTGAGCTGCCAGTGGGCTGAGTAGCCCGTGAGGGACCCCAGTCCTCCCCTCCATGGTGGCAGCAGTCCCAAGGCTACCCAGATGTGCTGCTAGAGGGCCAAATGCTGCCCCAGATTCGAGGCAGCACCCAGCCTGATCCAACTGTTCCCCAAGCTGCCCCAGGGAGCAGCACCCAGCGGGCTTCCAGTGCGCAGCCTTGGGGAACAGTTGGATTGAGCTGGGTGTTGCCTCTACGCTGGGGCAGTGCCCGACCCACTAGCAGCCTACCTGGGCAGTTCCAGGGGGCACTTCTGCCATAGTGAAAAGGACTGGGGTCCCTCACAGCACAGAGGCCTCTTGGCCTGCCAGCAGCTCACCCCACTGGCCACAGGACAGGCAGGCAGGCTCTGCCAAAAAAATTCTGTAAAGGATTGGGCCCCTCACCACTTCTGCCTTCAGCAGTCACCTGCTGAAAGCAGAAGTGACAAGGGACCTGATCCATTTTTTCTGCAGATTCTGCCTGCCTCTCCCACAGCCAGTGGTGAATTGATAGTTGCAATGCATTGTTGCTACCTAAACTACAATGCAAACTCATCTAAAGCCTCCAAAACTGGCATACATGTAATGTGTGATGCCATTAAGCCACACAAATGACATTTTTGTCACATGTACATAGTGATAACTGTCACATGCACAAGTACCCAAAGATGTTAAACAACCAGCTTGTAAACCAGACCTGGTTCTTTTGGTATAACCAGGGATAATATCCACACTGCACCCCTGTCATGTCCAGTGAGGGATGCTACTAAGCAAATTCCACCCACCTTCTCCCATTCACATGTACCAGATCTGAATATGCAGTCATGAAGATGCTTGTGGGCATTCCTCCTAGCTACTCTCAAGCACACTGGAAAAAGATGTCTCAGTAGAGATTGTGGGGTGCAGTGACCCTGTGGAGTAATTTAACAACCATATTTGCAGAGCAGGTGTGTGGGGTGTGCTCAGTAGAATTACTCTTTGGGGGCTAATGTACACAAATCCTCTGTGGCTCATAAGGAGAACCATGGGTCAGATTCTGCAGAATCTCAGCTTTCATTTTTTAAAAAATGTGTTTAGCTTCTAGCCCTCATGCATCCAAAACAAATCTTCAAAATGTGACCCAAGCATAACAGGTCTTCCTGAATTTACAAACAGCTTGAAACAATGCCCAAGAGATGTGTAAACTCCCTTGTCCCCATTAATCTTGCTGGAGTATTGATTCTAAAACCAACGATAACACACACATTAAAATGTCAACATTAACTAATTCATTGGTCATCTCTGCAAATGGAATGGGGATGGGATGGGATTGAAAATCATGTGGGAAAGAAAATGGGAGTTCTTTCCCAGAAGGAAGCATAGACAAAAGAAAGGCGGACTCTCATGAAGAGAAGAGGGAGGAGGTGAAAGAGGGAAGAGGAGAAAGAACCAGCAGAGAGAGCACTGTTATCTTCAAAATACAAATAGCATAATGAAGCCCTGACCAAACTAAACAACTGAAAGACCACATTCTCACTTTCAGCTTTATGTGGACTCCACCAATTTCTCTTAGAACTGCACAGATAGGCTTGCTAACCTAGTGAGAAGGGCTTTAAACTAGGTTCTCCATGGGGTGGGGAAATGAGCAAGTGGGTGATTTGGAGGAAAGTGGGGAAGTGCATGATCTGGAGTAAGAGCAAGCAGGAAGGCAACAGAGGGAAGGTGTTCTCATACTTCCCAAGAAATCAGGGCAATCAGCTAGTCACCTCAGGTGTCTGTACATGAATGCATGGAGCCTGGGAAACAAGCAGGAAGAATTGAAAGTCCTCGCACCGTCAACGAACTATGATGTGATTGGAATAACAGAGACTTGGTAGGATACCTCGCAAGACTGGAGCACTGTCATGGATGGGTACAAACTGTTCAGAAAGGACAGGCAGGGGAGAAAAGAAGGACCTGCACTTTATGTAAAAGAGCCATATGATTGCTCAGAGCGCCAGTATGAGGCTGGAGATATAGGCCTGTTGAGAGTCTCTGGGTTAGGGTCAGAGGGGACAGCAACAAGGGTAATGTCATGGTACATGTCTGCTATAGACCACCAGACCAGGGTGAAGTTGTGGATGAGGCTTTCTTCAAACCGCTAGTAGAATTTTTCCGATCACAGGCCCTAGTTCTCATGGGGAACTTCAGTACCCTGACATCTGCTAGGAGGGCAATACAGCCATGCACAGGCAATCCAGGAAGTTTTCAGATAGTACTGGGGACAACTTCCTGGTGCAAGGACTGGAGCAGACAACTAGAGGCCATGCTCTTCTTGACCTGCTGCTCACAGACAGGGAATAATTGGTGGGGAATGCAGTAGTGGGTGGCAACTTGGGCAGCAGTGACCACAAGATGATTGAGTTCAGGATCCTGAAAAAAGGAAGGATGGAGAGCAGCAGAGTAAGGACCCTGGACTTCAGAAAAGCAGACTTTGACTCGATCAGGGAACTCATGGGCAGGCTCCCCTGGAAAGCCAGTCTGAAGGGGAGAGGAGTCCAGGAGAGCTGGCTGTACTTTGAAGAAGCCTTAGTGATAGTGCAGAAACAAACCAACCTGATGCACAGGAAGACAAGCAAGTGTGGCAGAAAACCAGCTTGCCTTAGCATGGAGCTCTTCAGTAAACTAAATCACAAAAAGGAAGCGTATAAGAAGTGGAAACTTGGGCAAATAACTAGGGAAGAATATAATAACATTGCATAGGCATACAGGGATCAACTCAGGTAGGCCAAAGCACAATTGGAGTTGCAGCTAGTAAGGGATGTGAAGGATAACAAGAAGGATTTCTACAAGTATGTTGGTAGCAAAAGGAGGATCAGGGAAAGTGTGGGTCCCTTACTGAATGAGGGAGGCAATCTTGTGACAGAGGGTACAGAAAAAGCTAACGTGTTCAATGCCTTTTTTGCTTCCGTCTTCACAGGCAAAGTCAGCTTCCAGACTACGCCACCAGGCAGCACAGTTTGGGGGGGCGGGGGGGTAGGTGAGCAGCCCTCAGTGGTGAAAGAACAGGTTAGGGACTACTTAGAAAAGCTGGATGTGAACAAGTCCATAGGACCAGATGGTATGTACCCAAGGGTGCTGAGAGAGTTGGCTGATGTGATTCCAGATCCACTGGCCATCATCTTTGACAAGTGATGGCAATCAGGAGAGGTCCTGGATGATAGGAAAAGGCCAACCTAGTGCTCATATTTAAGAAAGGGGAAAAGGAGGATCCAGGGAACTACAGACCAGTCAGCCTTACCTCAGTCCCTGGAAAAATCATGGAGCAGATCCTCAAGAAATCCATTACTAAGCACTTGGAGGAGAAAAAGGTGATTAGGAACAGCCAGCATGCCTGACCAACCTGGCTGGGCAGCAGCCTGGGGACTCACTGACTGGGCAGCAGCTCTGCAGAAAAGGACCTTGGGTCACAGTGGATAATAAGCTGAATATGAGCCAGCAGTGTGCCATTGCTGCCAGGCAGGCTAACAGCATACTGGGCTGCATTAGCAGGAGCATTGCCAGCATGTCGTGGGAAGTGATTATTCCCCTCTATTCAGCACTGGTGAGGCCACATCTGGAGTACCGTGTTCATTTCTGGGCCCCCCACTACAGAAAGGATTTGGAGATATTGGAGAGAGTCCAGTGGAGGGCAACAAAAATGGTGAGGGGACTGGGGGACATGATTTATCAGGAAAGACTGAGGGAACTGGGCTTACTTAGTCTATAGAAAAGGATACTGGGAGGGGGCTTAATAGCAGCCTGCAACTGCCTGAATGGGGGTTTGAAAGAGGACGGAGCTAGACTGTTCTCAGTGGTGGCAGACGACAGAACAAGAAGCAATGGTCTCAAGTTGCACCAAGAGAAATTTAGGTTGGATATTAAGAACAAGTCTCTTACTAGGAGGGTGCTGAAGCACTGAAATGAGTTACCCAGAGAGGTGGTGGAATCTCCATCCTTGGAGATTTTCAAGACCTGGCTAGACAAACATTGGCCGGGATGATCTAGTTGGGGGTGGTTCTCTTTGAGCTTTAGGTCCTGTCCAAGCCTAACTTCCTATGATTCAACCCACTGAGGGTGGGTTGCTAATTCTAAATATAGATGGCAGCCCTGGAACATAATTGGCAATGGAGACAGATCCTCAAGGAATCCCCGCCCCCCTCCTCCCAAGAAGGAGCATTATACTTCAGAGCAGAAGGATGGTCCAGTGGATGGAGTGCTTAACTTAAGAGACTCCAGGTTCATTTTCTTGTTGTACCACAGCCATCCTGAGTCAGGGGAACAGTGTGTCTACATTCCCCAATTCTAAAATAAAGATTACACTTCTTCTACCTCACAGGGATGTGGTGACTGCCAGGTGCCCAGATCGGTCATAGGATCATATAAATTCACCAAGTATTGCTTTTTCTAAGTCGTTAATGACTTACATTGACAAATACATATAACAGAGAGACACAAACTTGTATAACCATACAATGCTCCAGAAAGCAAAAATGACAGGACTAGCTTTAAATATAGGAGTATCCCAAAGCATAACCGAAGGGATTACCTGTTAGTAACATTTGACAGGAATCACTAAAGCAAGTGAATATGGGATTTTGAGGGCTGTGCTGCCATCCGATACCTTACATCACTCTACAGGTATACCAGATGCCTTCCTTACTTTGCACAGAGCAAGGATCTTAGAAGCGTTTATTTTGAACAGCCCAAGATTCAAGCTACATTCAAATTAGGCAGTCAAAAGTATGTTACCCTAATACCCAACTGTAAATAGAAGCCCTGTATGAGACAATTGTACCAAATACGAATTTTACATCAATCTTTTAAGTTTTGACAAAGGAAATGCTTCAAAAAATGAAGAGATGGAAGATAAATGCATTGTGTATATTAAAGTAGATGAGAGAAGCTGGAATATTTTCCTGAGAAGAAAAATTAGGAATGCGATACAAAGCATCAAGGGAACTGCAAGATTTGCCACAGTTGTGTTCTTTCAGAATGCCACTGAGGTAGCGAAGAATATGAAATCATTTGGTATGGCAATAAAATGGATGAGGAAGTTCACTGTATTTATATTCATTATTTAGAAAGATACACTGCAGTAACACTACACCATAGCTGAGATGGCAGATCTTTTACAGATTCTGAATAATTTTAGCTTTTTGTTCCCCGTTTTCATTTCAGTGATTCTGCTTTCTTCCCCTCCTACAGTTCTAGCTAGCCCAACTGATTTTAAGAAGGGACTTGGTATATTTATGAAAGGGATTATAGGGCATGGTTGCCTATTGGGCTTGATTCAGTGTTCCAGAAGGACCCCAACCCAAAAGCCCCTAGAAGGAAGACCAATGTTGCTTTAACCCAGGGATGGTGTTTGTAGAGATGGCTTGTACACTTGTACATAGTGAGTATGGTGAGGCTATTTTTTCTCCTTAGGTTTAGGTCTATTCCTCCATTATATACATGAGTCCTTCAGTACAACACAGTGGGTGTATCTACACATGCCATTAACGTGATAAACTTTGGCACAGTCCACACCAGAGAAAACTGCTCTCAGGTAGAGCATATACGCATGGCCCCAGGACCATCAATTACTTTGCATTAAACTTAATAGGATTATTTCTCTAGGAAAACAGCATTGGATCCAAAGTAACAGGAACAGTGTTTTTAAATCTAGGGTGTGTTGTCATCCTCACAAATTTGGGAAGAGGAGTCACTTGTTCAGATAGTCAGAAGCTGTCAGACTTTCCCAGAGACTAATAGCTATCTTGGCATTAACGTATGAGAAAGGTGTGAAGGGAGAAAGGGTATAGGAGGGCTGATCCTGTGAGCATAGTGCCAATAGTTTAGGAATGATGGGCCCGATCCAAGGGGGCTCATGCTTTTGTTGTTGGATCGTCCTAGTTCAGGCTGAAGACAGCAAGGAAGACATCTGCCTCATAATCAGCAATATAACCCACTTTCCATAGGTATTGTGTGTGTGGATGCAAGATTACTCACGATAGTAAAATGGCTATTCAAATGAGTGGAGTTACTCACTTGCAGAAAGTTTTAGAGGCTGTGGCACTAGGTTCCTGGCTCTATCATAATGATGTTAGAAAATTGTCACATACTAAACACAAAGTTTTTGTGATGCATTAGTGTCCTATGTAATTGTTCAGGCATGGGCATCCTTATAGTCATATATAAAGTCTATTTCTCTTATATAATGTGTATATAATGCCATGGGTCCTGACAATCTAATGGGGCTACACTCTGAAATTAATTGGACATGAATGGAACTTACCAGGAAGATAAAACTGGGTGGATAACAGGAATCAAGCCAACTGCCATTAATGTGAAACTTGAACACCGGACAATTACCCACACATTTATCCTCATAAGCATGACTATAGTTGGGAAATATGGTTATCCCCATTACAGAGATTGGGAACCAAGGTGCAGTGACAAAAGGCTTCTTTGCAAAGTGAAACAGCATAGAATATTTGGGTCGAAATCCTACTTCCCCTCTGAGACACCTAAATATGTTCCTACACCATCCTGCTCAAAGTCCTGGAAACTTATTAATACAAAAAGTGGGTGGATTCGTCTCCACCTCTCCACTTTGTGATATAGCCTAAAGACCAAGAAGAAGGCATGCTACAAAAGTTGACATACTAACATTTTGAGCAGTATGCAATAGGATTACATACAGGTGCCTCAAAGCTGAAGTAAGATTTGGGTCCTAGTCTGCTAGTTACTCAATAAGGATTCCCAGTGTGCACATTTTCTACACCAAGGGGACATCTAAACAAGTGGGAATGTGAATTCCCCCTAGGACTCCTGCAGCAGGAAGTCTGGCTGGCAGCCAGAACATGGCTCCAGTCACTCAGGCTCCTGTTTTAGGCAGTGCACGCTGCCGACACGTGCAGTACCTTGCCTTTTTGGGGCCTGGGGTTTTTTTTTTACCCCAGGATCTCCCGGTATCAAAAAAAAATCCCTGTGCTGCAAAGTAGGAGTATGGGGAATGCCTGCATGTGTGGTATGTGGCATTGCAGATGGGTCTGCGGAGCCACATACCACACATCCATGCTCATCTGGCCAGTCCCAAGAGGGCTTTTATGCTGTTGAACTTAAGCTATTTTGGAAATGGATTAAGCTGAAAAACACATATAAGGACATTCATAGTCCCAAATAAGAGCAGTCACATGGAGTCTTAACAGTGAAATGGCCACTGCACTTGCATTTTCACACCATAGCTTATTTCTCAAAAAACTTCCCCAGTTACACAAACATTTAATAAGTCATTTGCTGAAGGTCTAGCAAGTTTGAGGGCTTGCCTGTATGGGTACAAGCATGGAAGTTAATTGAAAGTAAGCTTTTAAAGGTTTTTTTAATTAGTTAAACAGTATTAAATAACTGTATATGTGCCTATTCAGAGTTGAAGTGGCCTTAATTTGCTTCAGTCCTTCCCTTTCACAGGGAATTCTCTCACAAAGTTTTGATGCTTCAAACATATCAGTATAGGGAAAAAAACTGAACACCCAATGTGCTCAAAGGGTGAGCACATTATACTGCTAGAAAGGTGCCTATATAGTCACAGCTTATTTCTGTAAAAAAAGGGAAATATACTCCAGTGATATAAGACACTTTTAGACAAAAATTACCTATATCTAACTATGGAGGCATTGTACTATTTTAACTATAGAAAATCACAATTCTAGCCAAAATGTGGAATCAGTGCACAAACTATGTACAGACAAGACCTTATTATGGGTTTCTGGTTTCGCACCTAGCAATAGGGGCCTCCCAGCCCCATCACAGCAGGGGCCTAAACACTAATGAAACATAATTTAAAATAAGAATAAAGCCTCTAAACTGAATGTTTTGTGCATTTCTAAAAACAGACTTAAGTACAGTGAGAGAGTATATTTATTATAATCCTGATATAATTAATAAGTATATTTAAATGTATGGAGTTTCTGTTTGCTTGATTTGTTTTTTATTTTACAGTTTTATTTTGTACCTCTCCTCTGCTAATGTAATTGACTCTCATGTTAGCAGTATAATAAAAGCTAAATCTGTTATATGGTTCCTCATTGCAAATGACAGACCATAAAGGTGCTATTGATCAGTAAGACCTTAATTAAAATTTGTATTCTTTAGTCTCTCTCCATTCTGACATATACTTGGTAATAAAATGTATCATTTACCTTACAGGCAGAATTGTTTTATGGACAACTTGAAGGAGTTAAATAAGATTTTATATAAGCTCTTAATTTCTTTAGCAGCTTCCAAGGCAAACCATGGTGGAGAAAAAAAGAAGCTAAGATCCCCATTGCCTTGCTCTACCTTTCTGCACCTGGTGTACAATAGCGGAAGATCCCCCTAGACAAACCTTGGCATCTTTTTGTTCAATCTGTCTCACGTTTCTCCTGGGAGGAAGTTCAATGGGGCTCTCACAGTAAAAGTAGATTTGGCAATGTAGAATGGAAACAAACCTAGGATTTAATTACAGGCTGGAGCAAAAAATAACCATTGCCTTATCTGCAAACCTATCAAAATGTGTGCATCCCATGACAGTTCAACAACACCTACTAGAAGCCATCACTGCTACCTACCAATTATTCTACTCCCCAAAAGTTATAGTCATTTTAAAATAAATTTTATAAATGTGTGCTAAAACTAACTTTAAATGCTGACTATATCATCTTTACTTTTTATTCATAAAGAGTTAAACACAGAAAAACACACATTCACTATGCTTGAAACCCATTAGCCAAGGAAAAGCAAGCAAGAAATACAGCTACATGTTAATCTTTTAAGTGTACTGGGTTTATGGATTCAGTGTGTTCTGTGTTCTCCTCTCTCTAGACATTATCTTTGGCAGTTAACATGCAAAAACAAACCTTGATAAAACAAAAGGAAGTGGGGAGAAACAAAAAGACCCTAACACAATTACAAGAACAAATTGTTCTTCAAGAAAAAATCATATGAACTGAAACACTGCTTTGGAATGGGAAATATTATTATAAGGAATTGCAAATTCAGAATAAGAATGAGTAAAAAGGGGATTTAGCAATATCCCAGCATTTACTTTTCCTGGTGACTAATGAAAAGGAAGAAATTAATAAACACAGAATTAAGAGAATAAATTTCAGCTTGTGGGAGCTACATTTCAGGTGCTGTTCGAGAATGGAAACAAAAAGGTTTCTCCATCCTTGTCCAATGTCAAAGAGAATCTATGGTGTTTCTAAAATAGAAAGCATTAGCCACAGGAAAAGGCAAAAGCCTTGTATCAAGCTGCAAACAGGAGCGCTTAAGCACAAGGCATTCAGGCGATGGAAAATGCATTCAGAGCGTTTAGCACGCAGGATTAATCGAATTATAATTTAATCATCTGATCAAACACTAATTAGCATAATCACTTGAGGGGAAAAAGCTGCTAGAGGAACAGGCAAAGGAACACCTTGGGCACCCAGCACATTAATGACACAAGATCATGCACAGATGGATTTTTTTTTAATAAAAAGGAAATTTGAGGCTTGCATGCTGAAGAAGCAACTTAAAGGTCTAATCTAGCTTACACACTATTTCTTAACAGAGAGATATTGTCAGAATTGGATTTGTGCTAGCTACACTTTCTTAATTTGAAGAAAAATACTATTCACGTAAACAATTATGCGCTGGGTTATCAAATGGAGATTTAATTGTGCGCATACATTTTATCCCACAGTGCCTCTCATCATCATCCCTGACTACTTCCCCCACCCAAACTAGCTAACTATAGATCACCTAGATGACCTTCAGGGATACAGCAAAGTATTAGTGCCTTGTTACAAACTGTGCATTTGTAGTATTTAGTCAAAAGCTGATCCTCATTGGCTCAAGGTAAGGGATAAGCGGAGGGAGGAGAGATTCTCTGTAATGTAATAGCTATATTTGATTGTAAAACTACTTCAATTTTAAAAAGCAGAAACAGCAGAGCATTTCCTGCAGCAGCAAAATCATAAACACACCCATGATGTTTACTCAGCTAATCAAATAACACTCATTTCTATGGAACATAAGGCTGGGAAAACAAATCCAGACAGACTGGAACTTGGAAAAATATTTTAAAACATATTTAAAGCATATTTTTTTGATTTTACTGTTCTTTTTCTGATTAAATATTACATTTATTTTTAGGGCACCTAAAAAGACTCGGTCGGTCTTTTCAAATGGAGTGTTCTAACAGTTTAGCAAAACTAAAATGTACCTATGTGAAAGTTTATTATATCTTAATGGTTAAGACCTGCTGGGTAAAACAAATTCATTACAATACAATACAAAGGAAAACAAGTTAGTGCTACCAGTATTTAGAGGTTTCAGACCGTAAGGGATAAACTGTGAGCTAATTTAAACTGACTTTATCCCTACAGAGGATCTCTACTGATAATCTCTCAGGCTTCTCAGAATAAACAAAGAAACAAACAAAAGACAATCAAATATAGTATAGACAAATTTGCCCCAATATTTAAAAAAGAAATTGGGGAGTGGATGCTATTTTAAAATCTATAGCTCAACACATGCGATTTGTGATCATACACAGGAAATCAAGAACATCAAAAACATCCCAAGGACTAAAAGACATTTCAACGGTATATTCAGCTTTAGAAAAATCAAAAGCTGAATCTTTGCATTTTTCAAATGAAGTTTCCTCTATACAAGACACTGGTACAGCTCAATTCACTGGTTCTGCCCCTGTACCTACAGCTGAGGAACAATTATGTTGCAAACATACCTGGCTTTAAGGGAAGGGGGTGGGGAAAGAGAGAGGGGGAGGGAAAGAGAGAGTGTTCATGGAACAAAATAGAAGAATCCCTCTTAATAATTGCAAGATTTCCCAAATTAAAAGTCTAGAAGATTTTAAAATGTCTTGTTTTGGAGTTCAGTTCTTCAGTTAAACTGACACTTGCTTTTATTAAACGTTAGTTTGAAACAAAATCTGACCCAGAAGACTTGTCATGTCATGGCAATCATAGAATATGGTTGGTGATAAGGGGTAATAAGAGGGAAAAGGGAAAGAAAACAGTGAAGGAACAGCTGGCAACACTGTTTGAGACAACTGTCAAGGTCAGAGACAATGTGGGACATAAACAACAAAAATTTTAGCTGCTGCTGGCTTATCGATGCATTGCTATCCATAGCCAGGTGACAGCATCCCCTGCTGGCATAAGCAAGGCAGCTCTATGCTCTGCATTCTGCCTTTTATCCAGGAAGAACTACTCATATGATGCCAAGTTATTTTAAATGATAATCAAGTTATTAATCATTTCCCAGTGCTTATGTATTAATTATATGTGATCTTACCATAGTATTTAAAATATAATATAATATGTTTTATTTTATTTTCTATACTGTATATATAAGAATAAAATGGTAAGGGCATGTATAATTAATCCATAAGTACTAGAATGATTGACTTGATTATTGTACAATTATTTGCAATTTAAGCAACACTATTTTGGCGGCAAGGTCAACTACATAAAAGTTAGGAAGTACCAGATTTAACACTGTTCATGAAAGCTGAATTCTGTGTCTGTGACATGCCATGTGATGACTAAGCGGGGAGTTTGCAGCAAGGTAAATAACTGCATATGCCTGGCAGCACATAAAGGCTCTGCACTTGGGGGACGGATAGGCTGCACACACCATATTCTGAGTGCAGAGAGATTTCTGGGGAAGAAATCCCTGCTCTCCTTGGGTATAGCTACATGTTCATCAATGCACACTAATTACAGCACGTTAAGTTTAGTACCTGTACTAACAGGTACTAACTTAATGTGATAATGCAGAGTAGTGCTGGTGCATGCTTTTTGTGATGCTAATGCACAGTAGACTAACTCTACTGAGCATTAGCGCATTAGCATGGTTTTTGCCTGCCGCACTAATGTTCAGTAGAAAGAATCTACTGCACATTTAGCACCTTGTGTAGACTCCCCCTGAGTTACAGATCTCCTGTCCAAAAGGATGTCCCCAGAGCGTGGTCTGAATGTGTTCCAGGACTTTGGTTTGGAGTCTTTAGGGCGGAGTCTGGTCCAGTTCTCTTTTCTTCCCCTGTCCAATCCATGCCTCCAGGTGGCCCCAGGTATTAGTTCAGCATGTGTTATGTTGAAAGAGCTGAACTGAGTTTCATGGAAGAAACAAACGATACTTTCTTTACTCAATGGCTTTGTCCCTGCCCAGTTTCAAAGGCCTGCAGAAAGCAATGGGGCTGCCTTAGAATCTTCTCACAGAAACATAACAGCATCGTTATTTTCATTAAGGGTGGATATTAGGTAACACAAACATAGGGACTGCTCCTAGCTCCTGCTGTCATTGTTCATTGAGTGAACCAGTTTATGACATTCTTCTCTTCTGTAACAATGCATGTTGAGAAAAGGTACAAATTCTAGAAGCACATGTTTCTCTCATGGACTATTTTCAATTACAAAGTTCACTGACCTTCTACATGGCTACAGCATGGAATTTAGATTTAGATTTAGATTTAAATTAGTGATCAGGAGCCATAACATAGCCACAGCACTGGCCTCACACATCCTTTAGGAAGAAGGTATTCCAAAGCACATCCCATCCCTGATGAAGTAATCACATGCCAAACTCAAAGAGCACCTTAACTGTGCATTCAGCCTTCTTCAGAAGTTCTGCTGCTTATTCAGAAAGATAAAAGGATTAAAAAAAAACATAAGAACGGCCATTTCCTGGATCAGACCATAACATCCATCTTGCCCAGTATCCTGTGTTACAGTGGCAGAGAGGGGATGCTAAAAGGAAGAAACAAAAAAACAAAACAACAGTGTTTTCCACTGTTCCTCTCTTACTTGCAGCCTCTAGCATTTAAGGTCTAAGGAGGCCTGATTCATAGGCTGGAACTCCCATGTTCAAGAGCTACTGACGCCCCCTTCCTCCAAGTATTTGTCCAATCCTTTTTTTGAATCTGGCTAAACTGTCAGTTTCCACAACATCTGGTGGCAATGTATTCCACATTTTAATTATACAATGTGTGAAAGAGAAATTTCTTTGGTACAGTAGAGTTAAAAAGGGAGAGGAGGAGAAACATATTAACATTCTCTCAATAGTCGCTTCAAGTTGTTATGTATTTAAAAGAAAATCCAAACCAGTTTTATTATAAGTTCCATAATATTAGCAGAAGCAAGAAAAATAAAAATATAATAATGTAATCTATAGCATAGAAGAGCTTTGCTAATAGATTTGAAAAAAAACCTACAGTTTCTCATCTAGTGAATACGCTTTTATTTTAAAATGAATAACTCAAGCTTTCCTTAGTCATGAAATGCTATATAGAGTAAATAAGGGTCTACCAAGAGCCCTTTTTAATGCATACATTATCACATGTATATGGGTATTTTATGAACACGTAGAAAGGCAAGGGTTTCTGCCCCAAAAAGCTGAGGTATTTCAGCCTGATCCTCCAAGTTCTTAATCAGGAAAATGTACTCATTCCCACAACTAGTGCGCAATAGGATCACCTATTAATTCCAAATATTGTGCCGCTTTAAATCAGTGCCTGTGGTCTGGCCCAGTATATGGCATTTCTTATATCCTTATGACAGTTCCAGTCTCATCTAGAAGAGTATAAAGCAGCTTTATAATCATAGGGTTGGAAGGGACCTCAAGGGTCATCTGGTCCAACCCCTGTATGAATGCAGGAATGTCATTCCTAAATCATCCCTGTCCACCACGTATCCAGACTCCTCTTGAAAGCCTCCCGTGAAAGCAAATCCACAACTTCCCTGGACAATCTATTCTACTGCCTCATTCTTCCAACACTAAGGAAGTCTTTCCTGAAATCTAATCTAAACCCACTCTGCTTCAGTTTAAAGCCAGTCATGGCATGACTTCTCTGGCCAAACAAACCAGCTCTCACAAAGCTACCAAGTCTACCAAGGCTAACACATCACACAGAATCCGTGCCTTAAACCAGGGGTCTATTTGGAGGGGAAAAAATTCCAACAACAGTAAATGTAAATTCTTATGCTAAACTATAAAAATCCCTAAACCTATCACCACCAGCAATTTTACTTCTTGCCCTTAGATCCAGAAACACTTCCCTAAGGCACTTGGTTCACAGCCTTGCCTTCCTTCCCAATATCAAATGGAAACAGAACCACAGCTCTCAGAGCCACTTGCCATCAGTCATTCAGCTCTGAAATTTATTCTCTGATCTTCTCACCCTTCCTCCTACCTCAATTATAATAGCACCCCCCCTTTTCACCTCTGCCACAACTGCTGCCATTCCCCCTTCATGTCATCCTTTTCCTTTTGTGGAAGCCCTTTACACTGCCCAGCAAGCTTCTTTGGACCTTGGCTGCCCCTTTTGCCTTTCTGCCTTCTCAGCTTCCTTCTTTGACTAGGTATGGATATTCAAAAAGCCCAAGGCGGAATTGATCCAAGTTATGCAGTTTTCTGCAAGTGGCATAGTTTAGACTGGTAGTGAACAAAACACATATTTGTCCAGGGTGGGGGAGGCAAATCTTAGACCAGATTCCACTGTTTTTAAACCACGTTTGACGAACATCTGTTCTGTTATATAGACCAATCTCTGAGCCAAGTTTCTGTTTCTGGTCACTTATGCCAGTAAAAGTGTAATGTTTGCACCTGATCTTTGTTTCTCCTCTCTTCCCCCAACAGTGCTTTCCTGACTTCTATGCCATTTCAAATATTCCCCAAAGCTGTTCAAACCTCTTTTTGGAAAGGAGAAATCAAGAAAGCAAGCAAACAAGAAAGAAAGAAAGAAGTCTACAACAGGGTCTGTGCCTGTCATCCCCCAGTCACTTGGCTAATCCGTTATATTCCCTTTAGCTTCCCATTCCTTCCCTTATTTTGAGCATGGTGGGACTATGGGCTCAATGGAAGCTTCTGAGTGTATGTGCACAGTACAAATGATAAAGGAGGAAATTGATGTCACTTGGTGCATGCAGCATAACAAAGTATTACAAGCACAGAGAGAGAGTGGGAGGAAGGAGACAGAGGCTAAGTACAGACATTCAAAAAGCCCGTGGCAAGAGCACTCTAACTATTGCACTTTACTTAAAGTGCTGTAAGCCTGCCTGCCCTAGCCACTGGAGGTACTCCCACATGCCTCCCAGGAGCCTGCCAGAGTAGCGCCTTTCCCCAGCCTCCTGCTTCCCCCCACCAACTGGCGACTGTTACATCAGATGAGGGGGAACCCTAGATCCTTTCTCCACAGCCCCTCTGGCCAGGCAGCGGCAGGCTACAGGACTGGGACTGCTACAGGAAGAGAGAACCTGAACCCCTTCTCCTGTGGCCCTCCTCTCCCAGCTGGGCAGCTCTCCAAGCCAACAACAGAGAGTAGATGCTGAAAGGGAGAGTGAACAGGGTACAACAAGTGTTTTTTCCCACTGTTCCTATCTTACTTGCAGCCTCCAATATTTAAGGTCTAGGAAGTTCTAATTCAGAGACTGTTCTGTGCCCGAACTCCCATGCTCAATACCTAGTGATGCCACCTTCCTCCAAGCACTTGTCCAATCCCTTTTTGAATCTGGCTAAACTGTCAGCTCCCACAACATCTGGTAGCAATGAGTTCCACACTTCAGTTACACAGTTACAGTGACTTCACAGTATCCTCCCTCTCCAGCCTATGCTTTTCCTCCTGTGCTCCCAATCTCTCTGTGCTAAGCAAGCCATGTCAGCTCATGAGGAAAAAAGCCAGAGAAAAAAAGACCACAGGAAACATGGATCCATGGGGAGAAGGAGAGGGTGAGGCCATGCTCAAAGGGCCTCACAGTGCCTCCAGGATGGTTCCCTGGGGTATATGTAGCCAGCTGGCAGGTACTGGTCGCTACGGCTGTGCAAAGCTTTGGTAGCCAATTCGATACAGTGGAAATTTGAACTGATTCAGGAGCTGAATCTCTGAATCCGAATCAAATCAGGTGACCCATTAAAAAGTCCAAATTGAATCGGAAGCCTCCAAAATCGATTTGGAAATTCGGAAGGCTTGCAACAAACAGAAACTGAAAAGAGAGAGGGGGATGGGGTGATCTTCCATATATGGAAAAGGCTGGCGGGGGGGGGAAGACTGCTCTGATATTGACATCTGTAGCTGGCCAGTGACTGTGAGCTTTCTCTGAGTTCCCTTCCAATCACAGTGCTCTGGGGGAGGGACATAGAAACTACTGTGTCTGAACAGGTTGAGGTATAGTTTCCCAGAAACCCCTGCACCTATCTCCTTGAAACTTGGCAGGCTTCATGCCCTGAGAAGAGGTCACTGTGCCTGCTGCCTTTATCTGAATCTGCAAAAAAATGACAAAGTTATAGGTATTTTAGTCCCCATTATAGTCTATGGCCAAACCTCCAAATGGGCGCCTAATATCCAAATCTGAATTAGCCAAATCAAATTGGGACAGTGATTCGAATCACTGAATCGAATCACTGTCCCTTTAAATCAGCCAAATCTGAACCAAAATTGATTACTTGCTGCTTTGCACAGGCCTACTGGGCACCATTTTGCATCCCATCCAGCAACCTTCCTTGGGCCAAGGGTGGGGTAGAGGCAGCAAGTAGGGGAACAAAACAACAGATAGTCATACACCTTATACTTAGAGATTTCCACTGACAGTATTTCCCTCCTTCTCATTGTTTTCATCCTTAGTCTGCTTCCGACTCTCACTTTAGATGGGATTTAAGAATAGTCTCTTGAATTAGGGTCAAATTCAGTAGCCCAGCCCTTACTGCTGCTTTACTGAAGTGCATGCTCAGGGCAGGATTTAGGGTGAGAAACTATGGCCTAGAAATTTTAAATAATTTAATATTTTTATTCATGTCAGCTCTTGTGGCAAAATTTCTGTTTTTCTTGCAGAAAAAAATAACCTCTCATAAATCATGGCTGATTCTGTTTTCAGTTCTGGAAGATAACATTTAGGAAGCAATGGGAGGGAGAGGACCAGTAATCTCTCATGGCCAAGAAAATCAAGAACAACAGCTCAGAAAGATCTAGAGCTTACACATCCATTTTTATACTTTGCTTTTCCTTTGTCTAAAAGGCAGATAATTTACTGTCATTTAAATGACTGTTAATCTGTATGCTATGCAACTTGAATATTGCAGTGGATATTGTAACAATGTGCAGAATCCTTACAGGTGTCATGTTTCACTTGTATGGCTAACTGTCAGTTCAGACTTCAAGACTCAGATGCCCAAAGATGTCCCAAATACTTCTGTTTGGTATTACAGCATGGTGCCCATAAACTGAAAGTAGCCTCAAGTTAGTTAAAATGATGGTTATGATGAAGAAAATTATGAGGAGAGAGCTGAAGCTGTAAAAAAATACTGTAAAGATGCTAAATCCTTTCATCCAAAAGAACCTATATCAAGTTCATTAAGAGTGTGACAACTGTAAAATGAAGCAATAGAATGTGCCCCTTGGATACAGGAAAGACAGAAGTCCTTGTTGTGCAGACTTATCAGAAGTCAGTCATTTGCCAAATGCACTAGAAGGAAGAGGACTGCTGTAGACAGGACACTTTTGTCTACTTCACCCTTTATAATCACCATACATTTGAGAAGGATACACATACACCAAATATTTCAAGCTCCAATGCAACAGTTTAATTCCAGTAAAAATTCTAATGGACAGACAAGAGTGTGGTAGTCACCAAGTTAAAAAAAATACAGGTATAAATGAATGAAAAGAACAACAAATTTTAATCATAGAGCAGTGTGCTATTTCCATCGGTCCTGTCTGGCTCTAACTGGCTAACCATTACTTAATTAAGGGATCATCTCCCAATTATAAATGTTCTCTAAATTTGGGACAGTCAATAAATTATAACTTTCATCATCACAAACAGTACTATGCTTTCTAGTCATTTCAAAATGGTTGTTATCTAATCATTCCTAAGGGCTTTATTTTTTTTTACCCTTGTCTAAAACATTTTGTAAAAATCTGCAGTAGTACCATTTTTCAATATTTGCCAATGGAGTACAAATGGAAATAGCATAATGTAAGACATAAACATCCAGTATGAGATTAACATGTAAATGAGACATCTGTACCTAAATTCAGTTGCTGGAGCCTTTTCTACGTACAGTCGTCTCTAAGTAAATACATGTGCCTATAGTTTTCTTCCTGCTGGTAATATACATGTTAGAGTGACAATAGTGTGCTTGGTCTTATTTTAGGTGCCACAGTGCACGTTCAGATACCTTGAATCGTATCTCATTAACACAGACACTCAGCAGCTGCCCTCCCATTTCTTTGCATCTGACTTTGTATCCGTCACTAACACATATAAGAGTCCAGCTGTAGTCCCATACTCCACAATGCTCTAGGGTTGCTGAGATCATGTATGATCTGCCCTTCTCGAACGTTCAGCAGATAGCCTAATCAGTAATTCAGTGCCGTTTGCTGTGCTGCTCTCTCTCCCTGAATTACTAGGAAGCTCCAGGGAGGCTGGTGTTTAGTATGGAGGTGACTCCTTCTCAAAGCCTCTGCATTTAAAAATGGCTTTCTATAAATAGGACTGCTGGCTCACTCTTAAATCTTACTCCCTGCCTTCTGAGTAAAAATAACTTAAATAGGGATGCTGGCAAGACTCGTTAATCTCTGTCATTCTGTCTATGTCTATCCATTCACTGACTCAAAGTCTGTCTCCTTAATATCTGTTCTCCCACATCACTATGATATTTATACAGCCAGGTTTTGTTTCTGATTATGATTAATCCAAGGCCTTAAAGAGAGGAAAATATTTATTGAGTAATGGAAAATGAATTGAATGGAACTGCTGAAGGTCAGAGTAAAAAAAAAAATCAACGGTAAAAACCACAAGGTAACAAGTACCTGTGGAATATATGGTTTGCTCTTAAAGAGAATTCTCTTCACTACTGTGGAATATCATGCTGTGAAAGCCTTTTATGAAGTAGCTTACATTTCATTTGTTGAAAATAGCAAGTTTTAAATGTGCTTCACAGAACTGACTTTATGGGTTGAAAGATTAATGAAATGATATGGCTCTGTAAACAAAGTTAAAAAGAGGGGGTTTCTTTTGGGGGATAAAAAATGGTAATGTAACCAAGGAAACTGTGTTTTCAACAGGTCAGAGGAAAAACATAGCACCAATTTTTAAAAGATTTTATCACACCTTGAAATATCCCAAACTAAACTACATTATGAAACAAGTAGTTTAATTGCCCTAACTCACTTATTCACCTTGATTATGGCAAATAATCAGGATCTTGTGGCCTACAGTTAATTGCCAAACTTGTTTTGCTTAAGAGGGTCTCACTGCTTTAAAAAATTAACAACAAAATTATGATGATGGCAGTGGCAGTGTCTACACAAGACACTGCACAGTAGCTCATTACTGCTGCACAATAACATTGCATGGCACGAAGCATGATGTGATGCTACTGCGCAGTAGTGACAAGCTACTGAGCAGTCAGCATCACCTAAAAGCCATTTGGTAATGCTACTGAGCAATTACTCCAGTTACTGTGCAGTCATTCAGTACTTATTTATACAGTGCTAAACGGGCTGTGCAATACAGACTACGCAGTTACCGTCTCATGTAGACGTGGCCAGTGACTGTTTAAGGAATAAAATTAATATTCTGCAACTTGAAGAGAGAAAATAAATTAATATATCTTTTTTCATACAGAAGAAAAAGCAATTTAAGGATTTTTCATTTAACTATACCATAGAAAATACTATATAAAATCAAAACTATTTTTCTCTCCTATCTTATCTCTAAGAACAGCCAGATCCTGAAGCTTCAGAGGAAAATATAAGATCTCCAATAACAGGCTCAACAACCTGTCTTTAGGGAAAGTTTTTTTATAACCCATGGTAAATAGTTCTGGCTAATAAAGTAAATTTACGTATAAATAATGTTCATCTTAGCTAGTGCTATTGTGAAGGATGCATGCTGTATTCTAAAATAGAATATGTATATCTCCATCTTTGTAGGTTTTGACCATTTATATTTAGGCACACATTTCTAATGATCAAGTTCTGTATTCCTGGCCCTACTATAGACTCATCCTGAACAAAACCAATCAAAACAAATCAGCTCAATTCCTTTTTTCCTTCTCTAGCTTTAAACTAAAGCTTCTATTAGTACCGTATCATAGTATGGGACTCAGGGCACCTTAGATAAAGATTTTAATAAATAAGCCCTAATGTTAGGTACCCTGTTAGAATAAAAAACTACACTTTTTATAGTTTGGGAAGTTGGCCAGTACTTTTATAAAGAACATCACTCAGTACTGTCTTCAATTGAAGCACATACTGTTTTTTTTAAAAATCACAATCTACACATTAGCTTCCCATCTCACCAGTTCCTACAAATCCTGAGATTTTAAAATTCCCTTTCATAATGATGTAGAACAACAAGACCTTTCAACATTTTTCACAAACAAGAAAGAGAGCTCTTCCCACCTCTATAAAATAGGGTTGTGGTTAGGACATTGAATGTAAGCTTGGAGACCAAAATTCAAGTTCAAATCAGGCAGATTAGGAACTTGAAACATAGAAGATTCAGGTTTAACTGCCTGAGAAAGCTTCAGAAATAAAATTTGCCAAAAAAACCCTCACTTTTCTTGAAAATACTGAAATATATTGGCATTTTGATGAGGAAAAAAATTACTGAAAAAATATGACCCACCTAGTTCTTTTAGACCAAAAAGACCCAATATTGTGCCCCCTGAAATAGCTGGATTCTTACCACTTATGTCAATAAACATAACATCAGTCCTTAGGTTCTGCTAACAGTTTACTGTTATTTGTGGAAACCAAGCTCAGTTCAAACTTGTATACAAATACATCCTATTGACTTCTTGACATAAATCATTCTTACTCAATGGTTAGGGGAAGAAAATAAAACTGAATAGTGAGTTCTGCAGATTAAAAGCTGTGACCAGACACCAAAGGCACAAGGCAATCTGCATACATAAATCCTTCCTTCAGTCACTATCTATTCCCACTACTCTTCTGAAATGTTGCCAAATTTGTGTGGTTTGCTGCCCACTAGTGTTCTGTGACTCTGACTCACATGCAAGCAGCATGTTAGACTATATCAATTCATATTTGGTGAAGCCAGTCTAAATTCCCAACATGTAGTAATTGCTATATTCTGTAATTATACTTAAAGTATAAAAGAAGGGGGGGTATTTTAAAATAGAAACATAGGTGGTCAGCATACAGGTTAAAATTAACTAGTAAGCACTTTGTCTGGCTTCCTAGTTAATGCAAATTTCCTCCTGTTCATTCATCGATCAACTCATCATTAATTACTGCAAGGAAGAAATTATCAACATTGATAATAACAGGTCAAAATTGACCATCAAAATTGACCTCTTCACAAGTATGTTCAGTAACTACATATCAGCACTTACAGTTGCTTAATGTCCTAAAGCAAAGATTTTGTTGCTCGAATCCCATCTTAATGACATACAGTATATATTCAAAACCCTTTGGGAGGGGATGAGTTGAAGGCCCAATTTGTTTTAGCAAAGGTATGAGAAAAAACCTTGGGTTTTTTACAATATAGACATTCCATTAGTCTGTAGTAACGCTGGCCACTTATTCTTGTGAAAATTATCATTAGCTTTGCTGTTCCTTGCTACAGTTCAGATAGTTTCTCGGCTTCCTCCCCACCCCTTCCCAAATGTACAGTCTGGCTCTTCTATTTAGTCTTCTGATAGGCAAGTAAAAACTACACTGATCTGTAAAAGGTGGGCATATACACCCTAGATATGAATGCAAAATTAAAATTATTTTAAACAGGAATTTATTTTGAATGTCAGATGAACTGTAGTGGGTACAGCCTGGTGTTCCACTGTTGATCTGCTGAAGTCAATGGACCACAAGCACATAAGAGATGTATTGGCAGAGAAGTCTGTAAATACGTTCAGCATATCTACATTACATATTAGACATATTCTAGTATCTAATACATAGATATGCTGACTACCAGATTCTATTAAATATTGTAACAATACCAATATTCAAATGCACAGAGAAGCAGTATTTCTAGTAAGTAATTCATGTCAAATAAGCTAATATATAACAACAAAAATGCAGGAATTCTGAAACAGCTATTCTTCTCTTTTTCTTTTATTTTTCCATGTAGTTCATTGATTTTTCCATCAATAGTAATGTGTCTATACACTTTCTGACGTACCTGAAATAGGTTTTTTTCATTCACATGATTCCTTTCACTATTTGTTGCTTCTAAAGTAGTTACCCAAAAGATAAATCCCCAAAGTGTGTTGCTCAGAGTTGTAGCTGCAGGACTTACACTAACAACACTGGGAGTCACACAATCAAATTCACTTCTTTAAAAGTGTACCCCTATCCTCATACCATGTACTTTGTTTCTGGTTAACATTCTTATCTATATTTAAACTACCCAATACCTTAAGAATCGAAAGCCTTTTTAAAAAAAGAGGGTTGGAGGGAGGGAATAACGAGGCAGGAACAAACCATTTGTCTCAGGAGTCCTCTTATTGCAGCATGGCAATATTTTATTTAATCCAAAAGTTATTTATTTTACAGGTATTAAGCCTACATAACAACATGGCCATTTATTGTGATGAGACAGATTTGTGTTGAGAGATTGCAGAGACAGGTGAGGCCCAATCCTGCAGTTTTTATTCAAGTGGCTTCCACTGTCTCCAGCAGTTTTGACTGATAGGAAGACTGCAGGATTGACTCCCATGGGTGTGTGTGTGTGTCTTCCATGGGAATAGGAATGGAGGTGGAGAGAGTGGGGGGCGAAAGGGGGGTGTGCACGCATCATTTTAAGTAGAAAGAAAAGGAAAACCATGAACAATTTAATATGCCAGACAAGACGTGTTTAATTTTAACTTTTTAATATATCTAAACATAATTAGGTACTCCTCTAGCCCTATCACATGTGTATGATTTAAATAGACAGTCTAGTTCCCAAGGGAATTCTGAAAGGCAGAAGGTAACAGCAATGACAGAAGTCAAGCTTCAATGGCCATTCTTTATATACACACAGTCATAAGGGAGTGCTACATATTGCACAAGAAAACACATTTTTGGGCAAATAAATATGTGGCTAATATTTGTTTATATATACTGTATTTAAAAAAGAAACATATCTGATTCCATTAAAATTTTCATATTTTCACATTATCATCAATATCTCACCAAAATCATATACCAGTATCATATACCATGAGAATAACGTATTCTAAAGCAATATATCTAGAAGCACTTTAAACAACAGCTATTGGAATTTTTTGTGTGTTGTTTTGTTTTACACACAACCAGATACCATCCTCAGGGAATAATATATATGTTTTTAAAAATACACTCTTTACTATCTTTTATTTAATGTGGTCATCAAAATATCCAGTTTTTAAGTTTTATGAAGATTCACTGAGCAATCCATTAGAGATTTCTAATATTACAGGCTGAAAAAACTGTGGTTTATATATAAACACTGTGTATATTTTAGTTATTTAGATTTGGGTATGTACACGCTCAATGTATGTATGAAGGCAAAATCTGAAAAGGTGCAAGTATTTCTAGATGTTATAGTGTTAAACCCGAACGAGTCTCAGAATACATATTTATATTTGATTTTTTTTCCAAATGTATTGCTATTGAAACTGTGAAATTGCTCCTGACTACATAGCTACCACGAATAAATAAAAGAAACTGGTTTCTATCCTCATAATTTTAATCGCATAAGGAAAACAAGGTGCTACTATTTTTCTTTAGAATCACAGATTTCCCCCTCCCCCCCACCTGCCCTTCAGCAGTCTCTCTTAAAGATACACAGTCTACATTGTCAGTATAGCAGAGGTAAAAACGTATGCATCTCTTCTTTTGAAGGCATACAGTTTCTGGACAAAATCTTATTCGTATTTTCTGTGCAAATCCACATTTAAATGAGTAGTGCTGATAAAAGAATATACTTTCACAGAGAATCCGTCTATGTATTTAAAAGAAAATCTCTCCCCCAAGGTATCTACCTACAGAGGATACAGAAAAGGCAGAGATGCCTGCCAAAATAAATAAATAAATAATTCCTTAATACCAGAACTTGTTGCAAATGTCTTCGTGTTGAGAGGATTTCTAAATTTAAAAAAAAGTTTGGATTTCCTTTGTCCTTTTGCATTATGCAGTATATCATACACCGAAACATTTAAGATCACCTTAGATATAGCTTTGTTACTCCTTTTAGGGTTCATTCCTGAGTACATTAATTCTATGATATACTTTTCTATTCATATTTGACTTGGTTTGTCTGTCCATGTATTTTCCTATCCTGCATAAATCAAAGCAGATGTGACGGTACCATCATCCAGTATTCATTCCTCACCCTCAGCATAGAGCTTCAATTATTTGTATCTTCCAGGAAAATCTCACACTTTTGCCTGTGCTTTTCTCTCATTCTTCCCCAATAGCAACATTTTTCTATTCTGTCTGCTTTACCTATTTTGAAAATTGTGTGCTTAAATCTTTCCATTTTAACTGTAAGCGTATAATGCATTTAAGGCAGAACTATGTTCTCAAATTTGAAAATAGGATGGCAATATAATAGAAATAACTGGATTCATGGTACACAGATTAATTTGGTTTTTTGGTCTTCATACTCCTATATTTATATGCATGTTACATAAATGTATAATTCAGCACACACTTTAACACACAATACATGGTTATTAACTATATATAAGCCCAAATGTTCAAAATATAAAATGTTATCCTCTGTTTAGGAAAACTATCCAAAAACCGATGCAAATGCCTATCTGTTGCAGAACATATAATATTAAAAGGGGAAAAAAGGATTATCTTTGCTTTTTTAGCCCATTCTTATTTCCCCTACGTAACTTTAAAAATTGACTGAGAGTCTTGAACCTTTTTCAGATGATGTAATGCTTATCAGTGCATATTTTTACATAAATGAGTGTGATGAAGACATAGCAGGTAACCTCTCAAGGAAATGATGAAGGAAATAATTATTTGCTTTTCCTAGAGTAAATAAAAAATTAATTATTCTAGTTAAATCAAATCACAATTTAAGCTGAAAAATAGAAAAAAGCAAGAAAGAAACAGAATCCAAAAGCTTAAAATACAAGCCCTTTGAATTCACTTAATAGCCTCAAAAAGATTTATACCGGTTGACAAAACTGTACTTTTCTCAGCTACGAGAAAGAAATCGACTCTCTCCCTATTTCATCAAGCACAATTTTATACTGAATGAGGCAAATATATACTAACGTAGTTAGGTTATGGGCTGTCACTTTGCTAGGTAAGCTAGTTTAAATGATTACAGAGCAATTCTTCCTTCTCCCCACAGCTGCTAACAACCAGTACAATGCTTTAAACACAAAAGATAAAAATTCAGGCAATTCCCCACAACCCCCTTCCCAATTAGCAGAAATTAAATGAATCACAAACTACATGATTATATTGCTCACCATTCAAGATGCTCTGGAACAAGATGATAGCCAATATCCACATGCCCCTGCTCCTTTCTATCCTCCTAGCTCTGTGCTTGGCTTTCCACTCTTTCCCTTGCTTTCTGTTTCCCTATTTGTCAACGGCAAGCTAAGAGAGGAGATCAGTCCAGCTTATTTTGCTGGTAGCTGTGTGGCTGCTTGGAGAATGTGTGCGTGCGTGTGTGTCTGATTGTCCTTAAAGCAAGTGATCAGTCTCTCCTTTTGCTTCTGTTCTCCACTGACACTTGCTTACTGGCTTTCTGTTTCAGAAAGATGCAGCTAGAGGAAAAAAGGGAGGCGGGTGCTGGAAGCCCAGGTGTGTCCTTAGCTCAGGGAGACACCAGCAGGTTTGCAGAGGCAGGTCCACAGGTGAAAAAATCCTCCAATGCAAGCCCAAGATCATCCCTAGTAATATCCAGCCCCGATCCGCAGAAACCAGGCTCCTTGTACACCACCCTTCAACCACCACAGCCAGGCAGCAGGCAGGCACATCTCTCCTCTCCTACAGCTGTAATCACATTGATCCCCCTGCTAACCTTCTCTGCCTCTGAGCAGAACACAGGAAAGTATTAACCCTATCACAAGCTTCTGTCAATTGTAGTGCTCTGCAGTCTGAAAGCAGCAGAAAGTATCCATAGTGGAAAAAACCCAAGGCCAACAGAAGAACTGAAATATTATACATTTCAGTAGTTGACTGAATTACATCCATTTGGTATCAGCCGAGTTTTATGCGACAGAGGTGTTGACAAGTAGTCAGGGGTGGCACTTCTGAAAGGTCACAACCCAGTGAGAGAAACATATGAAATAATTTGCTGAGATTCTTCCCAGAACAGCAAACTATATTTCGAGCACTCAAAAAGCTTCAGATACACTTGAGGCTTTGGAGTATTTTTGTACTGTGAGAACTGATTTTTCCTTCCTTTACCAAAACAACAAATTGAAGCCTCGGTAACTAGAAACAAGCTGTGCTTCACCCTGTCTTTTGTGACGTGAAGGCCCGTCAAAAAAAAATTAGAAATATGAGATGAAAAGAGCCAAAATTAATACTGTGATGTATAGAGTAGCATTTAGACCAATTCCAGTTCTGAATTAAATAGCTGCAAACAAACATGGGGTATTGGCCTGTGGAATCTCATGTTGTTCTTAAAGGAACTCTTCTGAGATACAAACATAAAGAGAGGATCTGCACATGGCATTATTTTTAAAATATGCTTCACAGACTTAAGGATGACCAACACCCAACCCCTTCCCTCACTATAGTGATCCCCAGCAAGGAACCCCCCCCCCCCC
>NW_017728906.1:41362830-41369041 GCF_001723895.1 Crocodylus porosus
AAGGCAAAGGAATGATAATAGCCAGAAAATACAACAGTATTGCAGATAAGAAAGAACCACAGTCCAGAAAGTTCTCTGATGCATACAGAATGAAGGAAAAAACATCAAAAAAGCATATAAGGTTTACATAGTGTAATTCTTATACCAATGAAAAAAAATGTGTGTGTAATACAGCAAATTCCATCAAGGGCAAATGCTGCAACATGTTCTGACTATAGTTGTGGACAAGATAGGCTGGAAGCTCAGAGCTTCTCTGCTTAAAGTAGCATAAGTGAGCCTACTAATGGACAGGGACTAAGTGCATTGCAGCCATATAAAGGATACGGTTATGGACATAGGAAGACATGCACATAGTGGATGCTCTACCCAAGACACCTTAACACGTGATGTACCGTTCACCTGTCACAGCAAAAACCATGCTAATGTGCTGTAGACGTAATCTCTTGCGCATTGCCACAAAAAACGTTCACCTTTGCTACTGCAGATTAGCGCAGCTACTGCGCCTTTATCTAGTACCTCATATTAGAGGTACTAAACTTAAGGCACAGTAGCAAAGGCACATTAATGAATGTGTTGATGCTCCCAGTTGGATATACCATACTGCTGTATATAAAACTAAAATAACAAGTAAATATATGTAAGAATTGCTTTCTTTTGCTTTGGCATTAGATTGGCATTAGCATCACATTTTGCTGCAAAGAATGTAGTAGATTAAAGGTTTAGAAAAATATTGCTTTTGTTTTTAACTCTTACCCAAACTATTCGACCATTTATCAGCACATTTAAATTAGAAGTCTGACAAAATGAGAGATTTTAATCATATGTTTTGTAGAAAAGAAATCAAGACATCGACCTTGGTTGCTCTGTTGTCCTACATCAGTACTTCTGTCAGAAAGAAAAACAAGATGGAGTCTCAGGCTCCATCACAGCAGCTACCATTCATACAACATCTTTAAGTGAAATTCATCCTTACAGAAAGCCGGCACAAGGTCTCTTCAACTCATAAATCCATTCCAGGACTCAAAAAAATGCTTGCCTTTGTGCTGGCCTTCCTCAAAGAACGAATATCATCTTTATGTTCTAAAGAGCCACATGAAAGCTAAAAGACCAAGCCTCAGCTAGTGTAAACTGCTATATCTGCATTGATTAAAAAAAAACCCTACAGTAATATACACAAGCTCCAGATCAGCCCCTTAAGTATCTAAGCCTATGCATTCAAGATGATATTATATACCGTAAAATGTACAGGTAGAAACTGTCCTGCTGGGGACTCACTAATATCCTGAAGCATTCGGACCAATTGATTCCAACTGAATATCTTGCATAACATTTTCTGACAGTTCTGCCTACACATACTCCAAAAATGTTATATCCTGAGCCACCAACACATCATAAACTGAAAAGATTGCTAACAAGCCCGACAGAAAACACACAAATCCCACTTTCAGTTTTCTGAATATCAAATATAGTGAGGTTTAAATGGTGAGGTGTACAAACTATCTTTGCATCCTTTATAAGCTGTACTCCTGTGAACAGCACAGGATCGTTATAAGGAACTTGATTTTCATACTACATCTAAAAATGACTACAGCAGTTAAACAAAGCAGATGCAAGTCAGTTTCAAAATGAATGCAAAGAAAATTGAGTAGGTTGCTATGATCCAACTGGCTGAACATTTCATGTTCTAATAATAGGAAATCTAAGACCAGATCAGTTTCACAGAGATGATATATCGGATCCTGAAGTAAAATTCCATTGCCTTCAAGAACAAAGATACGATGACCTATCTGCAGTAAGTCAGCATTGAGTTGAGCCTCAAGGACTTCTGCCAAAACCTTTCACAAAGATGGATTGAATTGTAACTAGCAGAGGTAATCAGACATAATCAGATTTAGGGTAGTATCTTGAGCTTAAGGCTTTAGGGAGCTCAACCAAATCTCTTCCACTGGAGAACTCAACAATTCAAATGGAGCACCTCACTGAAATTCAATATAATGCATATTGATAAATTTAGATACTAAATGAAAGAAAGAACATTTTGGGCACTGTTGGAAGGAGAGGAAAGAAGCAGAGAGGAGAAGACTGAAAGGAAGTTCTTAAAGGTTGGAAGAGTTGAAAAGCTAACATGGAGAGAGTCAGAGGCTACGTGAGCAAATAGACAAATCTCCAAAAATCCTACATAAATCATTTCCCCATGAAAAGTACATTTGCTTGGTCATGGCATTTGACAGGTTTCCAAAGAAGTTACTTGTAATATAAAATAATGGTTATCAGTTTCTAGGGGCACATACACACATTTGTGGGACCTGATCTATGATCACACAAACTACTCTAACATGTTTGCTCATGTTCACTAGTGTCAGGAGCCATGTTGGAAATGTGATCTAAAAAAAGTGGGGGTGGGGAAGAAGCAGGCTTAGGAGGGGGATTCATTGTAGGGAGGGTCAGAAGGTTAAGAATAGCCCAGTTCGGGAGGTGGGGGAGGGTAAAAATACAGCCCTGGAACTGGGGTAAACACCTGCACTTTCCCAGCCCCCAGCTTATGCTCCCAACATGTACACACATTTGGTTAGATTGGGCACAAGTTAGCCCAATCTACATAGTGGACCTTCTTATTCCAACTAAGTTATATCAGGCAGGCCTTTTTTTGCCCAGTCTAAATTCCCTGAATGTATGTACAGTTCAGCACTTACACTGACCAAATCCCTCTTTTGTCTGCCTAAGTGTGACGTCTACGCATACCCTAGGATGATAAAGTAACCACCATAGACTTCAATCTAGAAAGAGCTATATTTAAGGTAAAATTTACCTGATATTAGTCACATAAAATATCACGCTGCTTTTCAGTGTCACTGAGTCATCATAATCCTTTTAACTAAACAAAAGTTATGTATACTAGTGGTTTGTGAAGCTAAAATATATGGAGAGATCAAATGAAAGATTTATTAATGAATTTGCTTAAATAAATATCAATTCAAAGTTTCATCCAAGTCCAAACTGATTCTATTTGAATATTAAAAATAAAATTAAAAAAAACCAAACAAGTTAATTCCTCTCTTATTTTCATATTGTCATCAGCTTTGAAGTTTTGACCATAGCTGGAAGAGGATGTATCCAAAGACTGCTAAAATTGGGAGGAGAGGGGAGGAGCTTTTCTTGCAGTAGTTTCAGACAGCCTGGAACAAAAGGAACCAAAAATCTTGTGAGAAAACCTGTTCTCACAAGATTTCATGCCTGATTTCATACCAAAGAGAGTCAGATAAATTTTGAATGCTTGTCAGAACCAATCTCTAAACCTTTTGATATTTACTGACTACTGGCTTAATGCTTATTTTTATAAACTTATGATCAGCCATTTTGATCACAATAAGTCAGTTTAACCAGCATGGACTGAACATTTTCAATGGCGTACCACAGAAGCTAAATCAAATTCTAGTTCCATAAATATAGCAATTAATTCAGTAGTGAAAGTCCTTGAGTTTCGAAGTTAAAGTAATTAAACAAATTGGACAGATAAAACCTAATGTTCACATTGGTAAGAATGTTTGATTTTCCGATGCCTTATTTGTCCCCAAAACAAAGAGATAAGTAAAATTACCTTTCCAGATTACTTTGCAAACCATTAATTATTCCAATCAAACAAAATACAAGAATGATGTCTGGATTAAGTTCTGTTCTCTCTTGTAACTTGTCCATGAGACATGTACACTTAGTATTTCAGTTACTCTATGGGTGAGTCTACACAAGATGCTCTAGTGCGCAGCAGAGTAGTGTACTGCACAGCAAGCATGCGCGTTTACACACGTTCATGGTTACTGTATAGTAAACTATGCTAATTGTGCGTAAATTTGCTACCTGCATGAATAATTACTGTGCAGTAACATACGCGTAGACGCCAACCGGGAGCAAACTTGCTCCTGGCCAGTCCCGCCACTAGAGGGACAGCCTTAGGCTAGCCACAGGGCTTTGGGTGGGAGCCTCTCCTGCCCCAGGGCTGGGCCAGCTCTATGGCAGCCCCAGCCTCAGGCCCTTAAAAGCCTGCAAGCATTTTCTGTCCTGGGGTACATGCAAGCAGCCTGAGGCCCTATGCCCTGCTGGACAGGCTACAGGCTAGCCACACCAGCCTGCCTGCACCCCATCACTGCTGCCTGGTACCACTGCGCACATGGCTTCCAGGCCCATGCTGCCCACTTCTGCCAGGCCTGCCAGCACCTAGGCGCAGCTGCAGTCAGCTCCTGGCCACCAAGGCCAGCTGCCTGCAGCCCACCCTAGCAGCCTGCCCAGAGCCTTCAGGTGCAGTGGGGCATTGCCATGCCACACAGCTGCCAGTTCCATGCCATGCCCAGCAGCACAGGGGCAGCTGCATGGAAGCCTAGAGAACTGGTGGGGGGATTTCGATGACCTTAACAATGACACCAATGCCTGCCACCCTGGGTCCCAACTGGTTGCAGGAGGAGACTGGTGACCTCATGGCACTGTGGGGCAAGGCAAAGATGCAGTGGCAGTTTGCACAGGGTGGGAACTCCAACACCTATGTGTATGAGGGGCTGTCAGGCCAGATGTGGGAGTGTGAGTGCAACCAGTAGGCATGACACTGCTGCATAAAGGTCAAAGCCTTGTGGGCACAGTGGGTTTCCATCACCAAAAGCTGGAGAGTGCACACAATCATCAGTTGGAGAGTGCCCACAAGTCCATGACCTTTATGTGGCAACTGACAGACAGCCTCATGCCCCAGGATCTATGCCACAGCCATGCTGTGTACAGCAGCATGGGTGGCCTGTCCAAGCCCCAACACCAGACTGACACCCACAGTGATGTGGTACCATGGGAGGGCCCTTCAGGCCTCTAGCAGCTCATCCCACTGAGCCCCCTAGCCACAGCCTCTTCCAGCAAGTCAGGGAGCCCAGGCTAGTGCCTGCCGCAACAATTCCACAACCTCAGCCCCAACCATGAGGTATAGCCAGCCATGTCATGCCCAAACACTACCAGTACCAGCTCCTCTGTAGGGGTGGACCCCTGTACACCATGCTCCAGCATCCAAGGACACCACCCAGAGCTGCACACCCTTGCCACCAGCAAGGACTGACCCGAGCCACCAGCCACAGCCACGTAGTAAGCCCTGCACTGGGGGGGAGGGCCCTCCTTGCCCCAGTCCTGTCCCTGCCCCCGTCCCCTCTCTGCAACTGGCCTGGCCACACTCCCCTGGCCCTGGGTTCCCCCCCTGCCCCAGCATGCAGGGATGGAGGGGACATTGAGCAGCCTGTGCCTCTACAGCTAAGCGGGTGTGGGCCTCTCACATGCCGAGGAATGCATCGATGCTGGCGCAATGTCCTCAGCAGTTCCTCATCCCAGTTGTTCAGGAGCCCAATGTCCCCTTATCCTGGGCACCATGGACTGAGCAGCAGCACAGGAGAGTGGCTGGCCTGCAGCAGGGGAAGAGGGGACAACAGGGTCTGGAACTGTAGCAGCAGGTGCTGCTAGAAGCTTGGGCTGTTCTGGCCTGGGAACAGCACAGGGGAAGCAGACAGCCTCTGGCCAACAACTAGTGGCCTGCCTGGCCCTGGGGAGTGAGTAGGGATGGGGGCTCAGCCCACCTGGGCCCAGCCCTGCCTGCCTGACTTACCATGGGAACCCTTGCATGCCCAGGGCACTGGTAGTCACTGCCAGGGGTGGGGGCTTGAGCAGCCATGGTGCAGGGAGATAGAGGTGGTGAGAGACAGCTGCACATGCTGTTCCTGGCCAGTTAGCAGAGAACAGGGCTGCCTTTTAAAGAGGGCTGTCAGCTGCTGGTAGTTGCAGTCAGAGCCAGGAAGGCAATCCAGGCTGACCTTGACAGACTCAGCAAATGGGTGGATGAGAACCTGATGGTGTTTAACACTGGAAAATGTAAGGTTCTCCACCTTGGGAGGAAAACCTACAGCATCCTTATAGGCTCAGCAGTGCTACGCTGGCTAGCACTATGGAAGAAAGGGATTTGGGGGTCATCATTGACCACAAGATGAACATAAGTCTTCAATGCGATGCTGCAGCTAGTAAAGCAACCAAAACTCTGGCTTGCATCCATAAATGCTTCTCAAGGAAATCCCGGGACGTCATTCTCCCTTTGTACTCGGCCCTGGTGAGACCACAGCTGGAGTACTGCATCCAGTTTTGTGCTCCACAATTCAAAAATGATGTGGAGAAGCTTGAGAGAGTCCAGAGGAGAGCCACG
>NW_017728906.1:41369221-41405227 GCF_001723895.1 Crocodylus porosus
AACAGTCTGCCAGCGGAGGTGGTTCAAGCACCTACATTGAACACCTTCAAGAGCAAATTGGATGCTTATCTTGCTGGGATCCTCTGACCCCATCTGACTTCCTGCCCCTCAGGCTGGACTCGATGATCTTCCAAGGTCCCTTCCAGCCCTAATGTCTATGAAATCTATGAAGCCTCGAGTTCCCCCTGGTGGCAGCACAGGCCCATTGCAGGGCCACAGGAAGTGGGATCAGCTTGCTGCCATTAACAGAAAATCTGCTTCCCTGCATGTGTAGACACCTAACCAGGAGTGTTTTTTCACAAGTAAACTGATCCCGCGTCAAATGCATGTATAGATGCACCCTATGTCCATAAATTGGCATAACAGCCTCTGAACCAGTACATACGGGTCAGCATGACAGCTTTTATATTCCACTACTATTGCTGAAACCACAAAATGGTCACCTTGTAAATTTCTCTTTTCTTCTCAAATTTATTTTTCTCGAGTTCTATGGATTCCTGAACTAAATTAAAAAGTTGATGTGCAATTAAAATGTGGAAATGATTTTAAAATTATATAGGCAATTCAAATGTTCTTAGGATCTTAACAAGATTTTCTATATAATTATACACACATACACACACACATACACACACACATACTCATCCCTATCCAAAGCAACCTATACAAATCCGTTGCCTAGGTTCTTAGCAAAACAACACAGTAAACTGTAATGCAACACAAGGCATAACACTCTCACCTGCCACAGGTAAAGCAGGAAGACCACAGCAGCCAATGTCTTGCTTCTATAAAAGGTTGTTAAAATACACTGAGGAGATCCCAAGTAGGGGTCTACACCTCCCCCCAAGCCCTACTGCAGAGAAAGGCAAATACCCCCAACAGTCCATACCAATTTAACATGGAATAAAATTCCTTCCTGATCCCAGATATGCTGATTGGTCTGACCCTGATCCAAGAGGCAAGACCCTTTAGTCAGGAACCTCCAGATTTAAGTCCCAGAAGGAGCGCTGGCACACCCTAGTTAAAATCCTCCACTTTAGCTACAGACAGCCCCCAGGGCTTCAGATGGAGGCTAAAAAAGACTCTCTATCATGTCCCCTCTTATGCACTATTTCTGCAAGCTGAATATGTCTGTTGCCTCCCAAGCACCTTATCATTTTTGTCACCTGCCTCTGGATCCTATCTAACTTCTCCACATCCTTTTTAAAATGTGGAACACAAAATTGCACACAGTAGTCTAGACCAGTGGTGCTCAATCTTTGGCCCTATGGGCAAGATAATGATGCAGGGTTAGTCCACAGGCTAGATCAGGTCCCAGGTTGCCTCTACCCTCACTTGTCTCCATGCACACAATCTGGTGGGCACAGCTCCTCTTTGGTCCAGAAATCTGATAGCAGGAAACCGGCAATTAGCTGCCACTCCCTTCCCTTCTGTCCAATTTTTAGGCCCACAAGGATCCTCACGGGCTGAATAATATGGCTCAGCAGCTGGATCTGGCCCATAGGCCAGGATTTGAGCACCCCTGCTCTAGCTACCACCTAACCAGTGCTCTGCAGAGGTACTATCAGCTCTCATGCCTTGAACCTAAGGCTTCTATTCATGCAGCTCAAAACGACATTCATCTTCTATGTACCTACAGCTGCAGATTCATACTGAGTCTGTGATCTACCAAGACTCCAAGATTCTTCTCCACAGTGCAGTCATAATATCAACCATTCTGCATTTGTATTTTTGATTATTCTTCCTGAGGTGTAGTACCTTGCATTTGTCAGCACTGAACTTCATCCTGCTTACCCTAGCTCAGCTTTTCTGTCTGTCAAGATCCTTCTGAATTGCACTCTCATCTGCCAGCATGTCTGCAATCCTTCCCAGTTTTGTGTCATCTGTAAACTTGCTCAAGAAGCTTTCTATGCCAGCATCCAAATCATTACTGAACATGTTGAACACCACTGGGCCCAGGACAGACCTTTGTGGTACTTCACATGAAACCTCCTGCCATTCTGACATGGATCCATTCATAATTACCCTTCCCTTATGGCTATTGAGTTGTCTATTGGCCTTCCAGTAGTTTTGTCTGTCCCATAATTCTTTATTAAGTGGGGAAAATGATTTTCTGAACAAGATAGAAGCACTTTGCTTTGATTCTTGCTCCACAGTGCAGCAGCTATGGCATTATTATTCAGGCTACTAAAGGAGTCAGTTGACTTAATGACTCATTATTAACACTTGTGGAGTAAAGAGTAATCAGCTCTCCTTTTTAATGGTCGTGATGTTTCACTAATCAAGGTAACGATCCTTAGGGCAATTTTGCTGTCTGCTAGTTGTTCCTGGTCTCTTTCTTCCTATTTTACAGGCCCATATTCTCTGTAGCTCTTTTCAAAACCACAGTCCACCCATGAAAACAAGTCTCCAGCAGCAGCTAGAGTTCCAGCTTTATTTATGTAGGAAAGGGAGGGCAAGTCAGCTGAAGATTAGCTTCTGTCCCTGCTCCATGTAGCTATACCTCTAGAAAGATCTTCCCCCCCACCATCATTCTGCCTTTCAAAAAACAAGGTGTATCTTATATTACAGGACATGTGGTATATGAGAAAATATGATATAATGTTACTGTAAAGGCACATGCAGAACAACCATAAAAAACATGGTCATCTTAGGGGCGGAGTGGTAGAATGGTTAAGAGAGTTTGCTGCAGCTGTAGAGGCATATACAGGCAACCCCTGCTTAAAGTGACTTCACTTACTGTGATTTCGCTATAGCACTCATTTAAAATACGTGCCCAGTTTCACTTAGCGCTTAGAGCGTTTTGTTATAACGCTCAGCATGGGGCTGGGAAAAACAAGCCGTGGCAGCAAGTTCAGAAGTGAGTGACAGCCAGCGGGGGCCCAGGGCAGGGCAGCAGGAGAGCAGGATTTGCTCCTGCACGTGGTACTGGAGCCAGCGGTGAGAAGTGGCGGTGGTGAGAAAGTAGGGCAGGGTGGCTTGACCACGGAGCCTGGGCTGGTGCCCAGAGCCAGGGCTGGCAGGGACCAGGGTGGAGTGGCAGGAACCTGCAGCTGGCAGGCAGGTGGGGAGGAGTGGTGGCCACAGCAAGAAGGGGCAGGTGGGCAGGGGGCATGAATGTGGGGCCCAGGCTGGAGGGGAAGTGGGAATGTGGGGCCCGGGGTGGCAGGACACATGCATGTTGTCCCCTGCTCTGCACTGCAGTGGGGCCAGGCCTATGGAGCTCCCCTGCCCCAGAGCTGCAGCTCCCCTACCCCCAGGCTGCAGCCCATGCCCCATTCCAGTCACACACTCACCTGCAGGGCATGAAAACCATCCTGAGTCTGCAGGAATATGGCAGCAGCAGATAGTTCCAGTGTCAGTGCCCTGGAGGGTACCCCCGCTGGGTGGAGTGGGGCATGGGTGCTGATGGCTGCAGCCCTGCTGTCTGGGGTCTGGGCCGGCAAGTTGTGAGGAACCAATTATATTTATTTACATTAAATCGTTTGGGAAACTGGGTTTCACTTAATGCTGTTTCGCGTAGAGCTCTGTTTTTCCAGAACCAATCAAGAGTGCTAAGTGGGGATTGCTTGTATTCAGGTCTAATTCTAGACTTGTGCCAAAGGCATCAGCTCTAAAGGGGTACCTAGTCATTCAGGCTGGAATGGTGTAAAAAGTGTCTGGACCTGATGGTACTGATCACTGAAAACTGACAGGCCTTAACCACATTGGCCTGATGTGTCATTTGGCTGAGGGAAACCTTCAACTTTATTAGGTCTTAACATTAAAGCAATATAAAAATAATGAATAACCTGGGTCATTATTAAGAATATGTGATTGTAACAGATTGTGTATCTCATGATCAAAGCAGTTAATTGGGATCTGGGAAGATTCTGGTTTCTAGTTTTTATGGGGTATATGTAATGTGGTATATATAAAAATGGAGCAGGACCTTGTGAAGAAATTCTGAGAAATACCGTCGCTTCCAAGATGCTTTCTTGTAAAATGATTGACACAGAGCTCTTCAGACCTTCTTTTCCTAACAGGTACAGCACAATCTTATATCACAGGGAAGTGTTTATTCCTGGTCCTGAGCCAAAATCCACTCTTATTTATCCTTCTCAAGCTTCATCCACATAAACAGAATTGCATAAACAAGAGAGAACTAAACATACATAAAAGCCAATTTTCTTTGGTCAGAACCAGCATGCACAAGAAACCCAGCAGAGGTCTCTTAGCCTAGGGGATACAGAATATTCTCAACAATCTTGCGCTTTTCGGATGACTTCTACTCATGTGGAAGTCCCACTGAAAAAACAGAAATACCAGTTGATAATCAACCAGCACACATGACTGTGCCACTTCCCAACTTGAATATGAATTTGGTTGGGGAGGGGGCAGGGGCAGAGCAGCTGTGGAAAATAATAGAACAAGGAGATAGACTTACCAGATGTGGCATATTAAGCTGGAAAAAAGGCAGCAGGGAAAAGTTGCATTTGCACATGTGAAGCAATGCCACCCCTTCTATATGATTTTCCTCCCACCCCACCCCTGCTGTCACTGAGTTATTTGTGTGGATCATCCATACACATCTGACCAAAGTATTTCTCACATCATAAGTATCGATTGGTTTTTGAGAGAGGGGGGCAAACTGGCCAAGAAGAAACTATGAAGAATGCCATATTTTATAACATACAATGTGCCTGGAATAGGATATACACCTTGTTTTGAAAAGGCAAAATGAAGAAAAAAAGATCTTTCCTTTGTAGTAAGTAACTGAGTAGCAGCAGCTAGGTGTTGAGCCTGCTTATTGTTCTGCTCCCTGTGGATAACACACAGGGTTCTTTAGATTTTGTCCAGTAAACAGAAGAAATTAGTCCTACCATATTTTCTCATATATAATATAGTTTCTAGCAGCTGGTTTTGGGGGAAAGGTATATGTTATATGTGAGAAAATATAGTATTTTCTTTGTCAATTTGATTTCATAGAGATACAACAAGAACAGAAGTAATCTTCCATATTTCTTTGGACAGTCTGATTTCTTTGTAAATACTAAGAGGAAAGAATGAAGTATAGAAAAAAATAAAGCAAGTTTACATCAGGTGCTGTTTTTTCTGGAAAAAGATGACAATCATATGATTTAGAAAGAAGTGTGAATGATACATTGGTGGTTTAATCTTTTCTTAATATCATAAGGACTATATTGTGACAACAGGAGCTTGACTTCTCAAGAGCTGACATCTTCCTACTAATCATTTTCACTTTAAGCTTTGTCTCTTTGTTTTTGACATGACAGCCATTTGTGATGCCACAAACATTTTATAGCACTGACTCATGACATCAGAAGATAAGCTTTTCATGTAAGGAACAGGCAGATCAAGTGAACTCAGTAAAAAAAAAATAGCTTCCACAAAAGCATCCTCAGCAATCCATGAGAAGGCAAATGCAGAAAATGCACACACAAACCTGGGGCTACATGACTTAGAGGAACATGCCAGCACTGTATCCCAAATCCCACCTCTGCCACCAAAATTTCCTGTCAACAGTGACTTACCATCAGACACACCTCTCTGTCTTTTGGCATGATATTGAGGCTTTTAAACTCCTCTAACATCCTCTTGCCAACTGCTACTCCATTCTTTGCAATGGTGTTGCTTCTTTATGACTCAGTTCCCTGCCTCCAGCAGCTACCCTGGAGACTAAATGAGTGCCTAAGACCTATTAATCCTTTCTCTGTCAGTGTAGGTTTCATAAAATCCATGAAAACCCCTATAATACTGTGTTCTTTTATGGCACTTGGCAGGCATGTTTAGACCCTACAGGTGCACTTTCAGCATAAATTATCATTATTCTCATTTATAAATAAAGGGAACCAAAGAGATCCACTTCTGTATTTACAGGACCATCCATAACCTTTGTGTAACAAATGCAAGATCCTTCCCCTTTCATCCCCACCCACACCAGTTTGATTAGAAATACTAGGACCCCTTTCCATTTTGAAAGATGAGAAAGACATGTTGGCCATTTTCCTGCATTTTCTATATTGTTAGTATTTATTAACTATATTACCATATAACCTAGGAACACCAATCCAGGAACAGGACTCCACTGTACTAAGCATTGTACATAAAACAAAGAGACAGTCCCTACTCCGAGACCTTAGAATCTAAGATAACAGATGCAGATGGACAAGGCATCACAAGCTAAACATGAGCCAATACTCAGTATGATCGGCAGCAGTCAGGCAGTAAGGTGCCAGACCATTGTGGTAGGGGTTTCTAAGCAAGCAACAATGAAGACTCTTAAGGGGCACTTAGAGACGGCTAATGAGGTCACTCAGTTCATCTTTATGGGGATCTCTGCCTAGCTGTAAAGGACAGTATAGGAAAGGTAAGAGAAGTCATTGACTGAAACAGGATTTTCTCCTGGAGGTACAGCAGCTCATCAACTTTGTTCTAAGGTGACCAGGGTTCTTGACACACACATTGTTAATTTTGTGATTTTTTTTTCAAATCTAGCCTCCCATCTGCTATCCTTCTAACAATTCCTATTTTTTGTCCAATTGATGTATTAAAAAGCCAATATTTCCCTACAGTTGCTGTAGGTGTTTCTTTTTGTGAGGATAAGTACAATCAGTTAATGATTTACTTTCAGTGGTGGCCACCTTAAGTATTATAAATACAGTTTTACAGAAGAGGCAATAGATCATATTAGTTTTCTTGAAAAATGTTGTGGTCTAGCCTATCGGGAACAGGTCACAACTTTTCCCACTGGTCTTGATGAGCTGGTGGAAAGGACTATATTCTATGACACCAGCTATAGAATAGTATACCATGCCCTGTTCCTGTTTTATGAGGGGTAAGAAGTGCCTGATTTACACACTGTGTATAGTAGGACCTTGGTTTTTCATATCACAGTAGTTCATAACTCATTTAGTTCACAGTAGACTGCTGGATTAAAGATGAGCCACTCAAGGTGCCTATACACATGCCTCAAGGTGCAAGGCTGCTCCGATGCACTGTAACGACAGCACATGACAGCAGACTTGACTAATTGGGTAATTATCACACTCCAGCAGGCTCCAGTGTCATGTGTATTACCATCCCTGCACTGACAAATGGTGGTGAAAGTGCTTTTAACTAAAGCTTGTTCAACAAGCTTTAGTTAAAGCACCCCCACTGCCATTTTTCAGCGCAAAGATGCTGATACATGTGACATTCCAGGCACTTTAATTAGAACTGCTCTTGAAGCTGCTCTAATTAAAGCACCCCCACCCCCCACATTCCCAGACCACATGTATAAATGCCTTCAGCTACTTACTACAGCTTTTAGTTCAAAGGGTGCAACTTCTCTGATCAGTGGAGTTTATCAGTGGTTCCATGCCCCTGGGAGAAGCAGCATCCCTTAAAATAAAAGCCATAGCAAAAAGCAGGAACACCTGAAGGTCCCATACAGATGTTTACTACAGTTATGTATAACCCCTGGCTGGCTTTCAAACCCTTACCTTGTGAGGGGTTGGAGGAACAAGGGAAATAATTTAACCTGCTGAGGGATCTGAGTTCTTCTGTAGTGTCTCTTGTCTTATATGCCACTGTCATGTCCCATATTGCAGTCGTTCTTATATTTTTATTTCCACCTTTTCCTTGTATCGTATTGTATTGTATCCTATTGTATCACTTTTATTGCCTATTTCTGGACCCTCCTATTTCTAGTTTGTTTGTTTGGGTGGGCAGAGAGGGGGTTTGGAGATGGTATGACCAAAACTGAACAGTTTTCAAGATTGTTTTAATCAAGAGTCAATTCAGGATGAATTCTTCAATTCAGAAGTAGCAAGAATAAGATCATGTGATTTCTGGTACTTGCCATTTTAGCCATTCAATACCATCATAATTTTTGTAGTTTGCATATCATTGCTGTAGTTTGAAACAGAAAAGTAGAGCTGGAAGGGACACCAGGAGGTCATCTAGTTCAACTTCCTGCCCAAGGCATGATCATACTCATCTGAACCATCATACACAAGTGTTGATCCACCCTATTCTTAAAACTAGATAAACAACTCTGTTGTACAAGTACCAGGGCCATTGCCCAAAAGACCAAGAACACCCTAAAACCTGTCACAAGTAAAGCAGGAGGATGAGGACACTGTCAATGTTCTACTGCTGGAAAAACATGAAGTGGTCATTATATTACACTTATGAAATCCAAGGAAGAGGACCAAGTCCCTGCTACAGACAAAGGCCACCGCACTTCTGTCAATGCCATTCTGACTGTGGGGTCAAATTCCTTCATGATCCCAAACATGTCAGTTGGTCTGATCCTAAGCAAAAAGGACAAGATCCTCTAACTAGAAATGAGGAGACAAAGAAAAAATATGCACCATTGGTAACAATACAACAGCTTCAGTAACAAGATTTGATTTTATAGCTATAGAATTCTGATATCATTTCAGACATTATTTGAAGGATAACTTATAGTGTAGGGGAAGAAGATCCTGCCTAATAGGTACATGCATAGCAATTTATTATTATGCTTTGTATATGCTGTATTACTTTACATATTACAACATTGGTGCCTGAACACACTGGTTATTTTTATTTTATCACACAAAAGAATCTTGCTATGACAGTCCATGTTCAGACACTACTGTGGAGGTATTCACAAACTTATCATGATCTTTGTACTCAAGGTTAATATTAAAACAGGTCAAAAATTTTCCAAAAGAACAGTTTTCACGGCTGGAAAATGCTGACTCAGCAAAATATTTTTTTTTTTTGTAGAAAGTAGTATTAAAACATTTTTATGCATAATTACCAAAATGCTTCGTTTCAAATGTATCCTATAAAATACCATATGTTCTTGCATACAAACCCTCCCCAAAATATAATATGTACTTTGTTTTTGAAAGGCAAAATGAAGGGGGAAATTTTTTACTGAGGTTACAATCCTGCAAGCTCAGGAATACACATAGACTCTTGCCCACACAAAAAATTCTGTGCTCTATATTTGATTTTGCAGCACTGAGGCCTAAACTAGAATCTAGAAGTCATTAACAAGAAGCTAATCCTTAAAGCTAGAATTCAAATTAAAAAGTCAAAGTTTAGCCACCCACCTCACTGTAGAGGATAATTATCAAAACCCACAACATGATCAACTATCACTTCTGTTCAGAAAATAATCAGCAACTGTTTCAACTCATGATTGATGAACATTGACAAAAGTTTGTTGGAAAATGGCAAAACATTTACATGGACTATGTCCAAAAGAAGTACAATCGGTTCTTTATTTTAAAGTATCAAATTCACCTATACAATAAATCTTAAACTAGAAAAAATCCACATTGATAATACATGGATAAGAGCCTATATTAAATATTATTAATGATTGATAATAATCTTGGATAATTTATTAATTGAACATTTCCTCAATTGCAGAATTGACTACATTTTGTGATTAACTTATACTGATAAATGCAGAAGGATAAAATACAAAAGAATTTAAAAAAAAAAAATCTCAAATATCAGTTTCTTAGAAGTCACATTTGAAATATTTCCCTGCCTTAAAATAGGTTATATATAACCATAAGAGTCAAAACTTTGAACCTAACAAATCAAAATGCACATAGTTTACTTTAGAATTATTGCACATATTATTAAATGATATACAGCTAGCTGCATCCGCTGTTTCAGATAATTTTGTACTTCTACAAATGAAAGCAAAACATATTACACCCTAATTTGAACAACAGCCTCTAATTCTAATTGTAGCAAATATTCTGTTAAGTTATAGGCTGTCACTTTGCTAGGTAAGCTAGTTTAAATGATTACAGAGCAATTCTTCCTTCTCCCCACAGCTGCTAACAACCCGCACGATGCTTTAAACACAAAAGATAAAAATTCAGGCAATTCCCCACAACCCCCTTCCCAATTAGCAGAAATTAAATGAATCACAAACTACATGATTATATTGCTCACCATTCAAGATGCTCTGGAACAAGATGATAGCCAATATCCACATGCCCCTGCTCCTTTCTATCCTCCTAGCTCTGTGCTTGGCTTTCCACTCTTTCCCCTGCTTTCTGTTTCCCTATTTGTCAACGGCAAGCTAAGAGAGATCAGTCCAGCTTATTTTGCTGGTAGCTGTGTGGCTGCTTGGAGAACGTGTGCGTGCGTGTGTGTCTGATTGTCCTTAAAGCAAGTGATCAGTCTCTCCTTTTGCTTCTGTTCTCCACTGACACTTTCTGTTTCAGAAAGATGCAGCTAAAGGAAAAAAGGGAGGCGGGTGCTAGAAGCCCAGGTGTGTCCTTAGCTCAGGGAGACACCAGCAGGTTTGCAGAGGCAGGTCCACAGGTGAAAAAATCCTCCAATGCAAGCCCAAGATCATCCCTAGTAATATCCAGCCCCAATCCACAGAAACCAGGCTCCTTGTACACCACCCTTCAACCACCACAGCCAGGCAGCAGGCAGGCACATCTCTCCTCTCCTACAGCTGTAATCACATTGATCCCTCTGCTAACCTTCTCTGCCTCTGAGCAGAACACAGGAAAGTATTAACCCTATCACAAGCCTTTGTCAGTTATAGCTCTCTGTTATTTAAAGACAGTAGATGGTGGGGGCAAAAGAACCCCAAATATCATAGTAGATTTTAGTATATATTTTTTGCTACGTTTTGGTCTTGATGGTATGAACTGAACAAGTACTGATAGATTTAATTTACTGTTGTTAGCTGGGCAATAATGAATAGCACTCTAGAGTGACTGTCAGGGAAATACAGTGAACCAAGTTATATGGAGTGTATTGTCCAAAAATATTGTTTAAGATAACCCACCTATGTGCAATTTTATTTCTTTAGCTAACCTGTCTCACACTGCAGGGTTTGTGGTTTTGCTTCAGTTTTAATTTGAAGTTTGAAATCATTATTGAATGAAATAGAAGGATTTCAGATTTTAAAGTAAAGAGGAAAATACTTTATGGTTCTCCAAACAACCGTTGTTTACACCAGAACAGCTGAAAATACCAGTGTTGTATAGGCTACAATCTGGGCTATAGAGTCAGACCCTACAAACAGTTATAAGGAGACTTACCTTTATAAACAAGTACACCTTCTGCCCTAATAAGTTGAGAGATGGGCAGAGGTATGGGGAAGGGAAATGATTTTTGTACAAGTTAGTAATCATGAGAAAGAGGTGTCTAAGCATTCATGGCACTTACAGAAGCCATTAGATTGAGCAGAGAACCATGCAAGTTAGTAAAAAATCCAATCTGGGGCCAGGGGTGTAAGACTAAAGGGGTGGCCAACCCACAACAACCTGCTGCAAGTAGCATAGACAGCTTGTACATGTGGTGTGTAGCAGATCAGGGAGGGAGCAGGGAACAAAAAGAAAAACATTTCAGGTAAGGGAAGGGGACTGAGTGGCACCTGGGAAAGGTGGGCAGGCTTACCTTATACACGCCTGCCATTAAGATTGGTTCCCATTGGGTTAAAGCATTACTCTTCACAGGGAACCTAATTATAAGCCAGAGGGAGGCATTTCCCTGTGAACCCTCTCCTTAAGTTAGGACTTATTTGGCTTAGGGGCCTTTCTTGCAAGAGATGGAGGAGGAGGTAGTGCTACTGCTACCCTACATTTCCACAGTCCAGTTTTTAAACCACTTGGTGGAATGTGAAACATTCAGTTTCAAACCCTTACCTCAAATCTTTACAGAGTTGGAACAGAGATGGAACCCCAGCCTCCCATCTCCCAAACGAATGCTTCAACCAGTAAGGACACAGGGACATGCTGGTGTAGATCTTTTCCAAATTGTATTTATTGCAACCGTTCTGCATTGCATAAACTGTGACATCGGTGCAGTGACCAGAACCCACATCTCCCATATGAATGTCCTCGTAGTGATATTATAGAGCCATTTTCATTCTCCCACTATTGCAATGTATTTTGAAATTTATGTACATTTATGTAAAGTTAGTGTATGTTAAGAAATGGTTTTTATACAAAATGGAACAACTTCAATAGGAGAGATTTACCTCTGAATCCTGTACAACCTAGTGGTTAGAGCACACATCTAAAGGATGGGAGAACTGAGTTTGTCTCTAAATCAAGCAAAGAGGGGGATTTGAACCGGAGGCTCCCACATCCCTAATGAGAACCCCAGCCATGGGACTAGTGAATATAAGGGGATAGGTATTAGGGCTGTCCGTAGCTTTGGGTGCTGGTTCAATTCGGAGGAGATTTGGCCCGATTTGGTGGCTGAATCTCTGAATCCGAATCGAATCAGGGGACCAGTTAAAAGGTCTGAATCAATTTGAAGCTTTCTAAATTGATTTGGAAAAGATTTGCAGAGCTTTGGTGCTTTGGGTGGTCCGTGCTGGCTGCAGCAGGGAGCTGGACACAGACTCGGTGCCTGTAAGTAGGGGGCAGGGGGGCTGGAGGAGGGAGGAGGGGGCCATGGTGGGGACCCCTGCCAGGCCCCATCCCCTGCCTGCTCCCCTAGCTGCTCCAAGCACCTCGCTCTCCCAGCCCTCTACATGGCTTCCCTGCCCACCCCAGCTTCTGGTTGTTTAAAAAAAGCCCCTACTAACCAGGTCCAGCTGGGCAGAGGGTACGATCCCTGCTGCCTCGTGCCATGTGGGGGGCTCTTCACAAGCCCTCCAACCCCTGCCTGCTCTCCCAGCCCTCCCCCCCAGCTGCCTTGCCCACTCCAGCTCCCAGCCCTTTAAAGAAACAAAACAACCCAAAGCCCCAAATTCACTGGCTGCTCTGGCAGCCTTGGAGCTTTTGGGGCTCATGGCAGAGCCCTCCACGCAGCGCAGGGCAGTAGGGATGACCCCCGCCCTCCCCCCCCAGCAGCAGCCAGTGAATGCGGCCTTCTTTTTTTTCAAAGAGCCAGGAGCTGGGGCAGGCAGGGTAGCCATTGAGAACAGGCAGGAAATGGGCCTCTGTGACTCAGAGATGCAGTTGAATAGATTCAGGACAGTGATTCGAATCACTGAATTGAATCACTGTCCCCCAAATCAGTCGAATCCAAAGCGAACACCAGCCACTTTGCACAGGCCTAATAGGTATGCCTCCTCCCATCTTCCATGTGGTCAGTCTTGCTCTGAGAACTACTGGATTGAGCCCCACCAGGGACATATGGAGGGACAACCGGGTTTGTGAATCCTACTGGAACTTAACTATGAGCAAGGCACTGATAAGCTAAGTATATTTAGGCAGTTTTATGTGTGCTCACAGACAGAAACAGGTGCCTCAGCTCAGCAAGGGTTTTAAAGGTTTCAGTGGCACCTAAATGCTGGACTGAAGTGCTTAAGTCATTTTGTGGACTTTACTTTAGCTGACTTGCATAACATCACCCCAAAGGCTTGGGGAACAGCAGGAATTTGGACCCAGGTGTCTCAAGTCCTAAAGTATACCTAGCCACCAAACCATACTTAGTCCTAGTGAAGGTGTTGAGATATCCTTTTATGATGGCTGCTCCTTGAAAGTTTTCTTCCAGATCACTCTAAAGTAATTTTTATCTCCTGCTTTTTGCAGGGACTCTGTTTGTTCGCTGTCGAAATCTTCTGCCAACCTGAGAGTGCTTTCTGCACAGCAAGGAAAGGAATGCACCAGATGGAGTTGCTTCCCATTGTTCCCCCATGGCATATGGGCCAAATGCAGTCACTTCAGGGCAATGGTATAGCTATGGGTAGGCAAGAAGGCCCAAGTTAGGAGGGTCTCCAGAATTTCCCCCACCCTCAAAGAGTCCATATTTCAGTAGGGAAAGTGGCCCTACAGACTACCCATAGTAAAAACTCCAAAATAGTCCCTGTCTGATGCTGGTGTTTTAAGAGCAACACCAGGGGCAAGCAGAGCACATGGTGCCAGTGGCAGCAACAGCAGCACAGGCAAAAACTGTTTAGGAGTTCCTGATGTGGGTTAGGCTGTCCCAACCCCACGCCCATTCTCAGATTTGATGCCACCCCCTCCCCACCCCACCTGCTCTCAGAACTATGCCCAACCTCCCCTGCTTGTCTGCAGGGTTTGCTCAGGGCACTAACACTGCTTCAGGAGTTGGATACAACCTATAAGCCATAAATTGAGCACCAGTGGTCTAGGCAACTGAAAGTATTAGTAATTATATATCTTTATCAATCTGAACGTTTTTTGTTATAGTGATAGGTCCAGGATGCAACTGTAATAGGGAGCCAGAGGCTCCTGTTATTTTAAGGGGAAAGTACAGCAGGCTAGCCTTCCGGTGTTAGGGTTGCCAACTTTGACTGAAGCTATTCTGGGAGATGTTTTTCCCCCAGTATGATGTAATATAACATCCTATTAAAATCTCCTGGATTGCTTTCAATAGTCACCAGAAGATAGATGCCAATTCCAGTAGACTCCTGGCCAATCCAGAAGAGTCAGCAACACTATCCTGTGTAGGCAAGCAACTGAGCAGAAGTCACCTGAGCTGCAACAAGCTTACGGAGTGGGGCAGATTCCCCGGCAGCCTGAGAGAATGATGCAAGCAGAGAGAGGCAGGCTGATATTAGGCACAAGGGGAAACCCCTGTGCTTGACTATAAAGTCACCTGACGGAAGGGGCAGTACTCCAAGGCAAATCTGCCCAGCACGTGAAACAAGGCAGGCAGTCTGGCTGTGCATGCTGCAGGGAGCAGAGCTCTGGGGAGGGAGGGGCTGAAAGAGAAAGCCTGGCAAGCACCCAAGTCACTCATGAAACTGGGAGGTGAGAGCTCAAAGGAAAGTAGAGCTTGCAGGATGGCATAAACCCTGACTGGGGGAGACACTTTGTTTGGAAGCAGTTGCCTGTGTTTGCCCCGTGTTAAAGCTGATACCAGAGGACCAGATGTGGCTGAAAGGGTTGTATAGGAGACCACAGGAGGCACATGAGAGGCACCCATTTAGAGCCTTGGGTTAGCAGCCCTGCAGAGCCAGGGACTCAGGGGGTTGAGCCCAGTTAAAGGGGCCAGGGGCCAGTTAAGTATGAGCAGCCCTGCCTTGAGCAGAAATGCCAGGGGGCTGAGTTAACCTGGTAACAGCCTTGCCTGGTCCAGGGGCCCCAGGGAGTGGGGCTGGGTCAGACAACAAGAAGCCTAGTTTGGTTCAAGGATGCCATGGGACTGGAATGAACCTCAGAATAGGAGCCAGAGGCCCAGACACCAAATACAGAGAGGGCTGAGGCAAAGAAAGCTGGGCTAGAACAAATGGACCAGGGCTGGAGGCCTGCAGTCAGCATAAGAGGAGGCTAAAGCCAAAAAGGCAGAGGCCCCTACAGGAAGGTCTAGAACATTGTCAGAGTAACATCCATGGGCAGGACAGAGGCCCTGAATACAGACCATATGGCAGCTGGTGCCCCAAGGCACTCACAAGTCGAAGAGGGCCATAGTTTAGTGCCCTAGAGAACAAGACTGAGATTGACTGGTTGAGGACTTGGGGCTCGCTGTGAGACCCTGGGGCAGACTCCCTATGCTCCATAAGAAACATCAAGGCATGGCAGAAGAGATTAAAAAAGGAGGCTACCCCAGAGTGGGGTGGGGCCACATCACTACCAGGGAGAATTGTGGCTACCTCTGGAGGGGCTGTGCACTGCCACACTAACATTACCAAAGATCTTACCTTTACAGTATCACAGTTTTCAGTCCTTGTGTATGAAGGTGATTGTGGGGATTTTCCCTCTGTAAATATGCAAAATCATATCAGTGTTCTGTTTGAGGAACACCAAATATTTTTTCACAAATCATACCTGCAAACTTGTTGCTTGGGACAACTAATGTTGAAAATAGCAAGCTGTATACGGAAAAAAAAATGCCAGGGCCTGTAAAGATGAAGATAGGTTGTGTGCTCTTAACTCTTTCCCACTGCATCCACATACTACAGAACAGTTTAGTTGTGTATTTGTACATACTGCTTGCTCCCAAGGGATGTTGCCATAATTCTTTGTCACTGTCTCCCATTAAAAGAAGAGGACCATCTAAAAGTTCTCCAATCCATGGGCCAGACATAGGTTCTGTACAGCAGAGGTGCAAGGCTTCCCCTAAATAAGAATTGTTCCAAATTGTGTTAATGTTTAGCCCTGGAGACAAGTATCCAACCAAAAGGTTTGTATCCTCGTTCCTGAGCACAAGTGATAAAACACAGTCTTGCCAACCACTGCTAATTAATCATACAAGGGGAGCAGGTGTACTTATAGGAGAACCTCTGAGTTCTGGAGCCAAATAACAAGTGCCTGGTGCACCCCCTTTAACAAGGATGCTGACATAATTTCTGCCAGTTCTTCCAGTTGTTTTCTTCAGACTGAGCACCACCCAAACTGACTTTCATCCAAAGCCCAGTGTTATTCTGGCTCTGACCAAAACACTCATCCCTAGTATCTGAATCTGATGAGATGAAGCATAAAGCTGGACACAGCCTGTCTCCACCTGTTTCATATACACATTGAACAACACAAGGGAGAGAATTTGGGACCTACACATTTTATACAGCAGAGTCTTACGGCAATGGGCGATTGTTCAGTATTATTCTCTGGCCTCCCTTCTAATAAGAAGAGAAGCCACTTCAAAGCAGCTCCTTTGTTAGTACTTATCAGAAATCTCACAACCAGCTGTATCAAAAGTAGCCAATAGATCAATAAAGAATTGGACCAAAAAGATGATCCCCCAAATTAGCACAAATAGCTGCATGTCTACCACTGGTCTGGATCCAGTGAAGTCACTGACCACAGGTTCTGTGGTGAAACCGGGATGACTGGGGTCCCTGAACAAACTAAGAACTTCCCATACTGCAGGAGCTATGTTTCTCTTCAAAATTTTAGATCACTTTTCTAAAAAGAGACAAATTCAGAGTTGATCACTATTGATTGTCTATTCATATAAAAAGAGATGGCTCCTTAAACAGAGGCTTACCAAATTATTGTTAAAGGAAAACAGAACCCTCCTACTATGAAATGTCAACAGGTCTTAACTAAGTGTAATTTCCACATTGGTCTTCTGCAACCAGAAAGACTAGGCAGTCTGGATGTAAAGGAAGCTTACTGAGTTTTCTTTAGTTTCTCATTAAATTACTCTATATAGGGAAGCACGATTAGTGGTAGCAATGAATTCCTCTTTGGAAACTATAACTTTTTGTCTTCCAGATTCACATGGATAATACAATAAAACTATGGCTTACACAACAATAGGTAACAGATAAACCCCAGTGGTGCAATGGCCTCAAGAATGATGTAGTGTATTCCTTTATCAGCATTGCCTCCTCACACTGATATCATTCGAGGATCAAGATGTACAAGTGATTGTGAATTGCTTTGGTCTATGCCATAGAAAGTGTTTTCTTATGAAAAAAAATTACTCCTGGACTGCTATGTTTGGTATACATTAAACTACAGAGCTCACTGACTCATGCAGGCACACAGCAGGTGCCTCTTCCTCTGTCCTGCCAGTAGAATCCCACAAGTGATGGAAGTATAGGCAAGAAGATGCAAGTCCCAGCAATACAAGTCTGGTAGTTCTTTAAAAACCTTGATAGGTTGGAATGCTAGCGTATCGGCATTCACTCTAATGCTAGTCAGAGAAATTCAAAATTACCAAAAAAGAGAAGAGAAAATGTCATAGCTATTGTTCATGACACTTCTTTTCCCATTTTCCATCCAGTTCTGTAGCTAAGCATGTCTGAAATCCTTCTTTATACCTTTTAGCTACAGATTTACATATCAAATATAGTGTGCATGTATGACTCCAAAGCCTTTATTTTAAAGTCCTTCCAATGAATTTTTACTTTCCTGTTACTAATAGACTTTTTGATACTGATAAATCCAGAACCACCTACCATGGTCAAAACAGCTCAGGCAGGAAACAGGCAAAATAAATACCAAATATTCTTTTTTACCTGTAAATACAAACATTGTTTTAATCATATTATCTTTTGCCTATTGTGATATGAGTCAAAATGGGAGATCAGTTTTACTATCATATTCAAATATCCAAATCACCTAGGATTCCATAATTTAAATTATGCCAGATAATAGTCTGTTTTATTACTTTTGTTGCAAAATAACCCATCTTTTTGTAGTTTTTATCATCATAAATTTGGATGGAAAGTGAAATTTGGCAGGAAAGTCTTTCATTTCAGTGAATCAATAAAGCACCAAAAGACCCTGCAAGCAGGACATTTTTTAATGGTTTGGTTGCATTACAGTTTTTGTACAAATATATATTTGACTTTAACAAAAAAATCAGTAAAATTGCATCCAAATCACTAACTTGCATGGGCATAGGAACAAACTGACCAACCAAATCTAGAAAAATGGGGAAAATGTTTAGAAACAAAAAAATTTAAAAAGCGTTTGAATGTATTTTTAAAGGCAACAACAGCCTCAAAATAAAATTATTAATTTTACCTAGGGAAGTTGTTGTTGTTACAGTATTTTTTTTTTTTATTTTGGTGAGAAAACCAAGGGAAAAAATTTGGATCTCTCTGAATTGATTTTTACTACTACTACTACTGCTATTATTGTTATTATTATTTGGCTCAGGAAACTAATTCAATTATTTGCTCAGTTCTAGTTCTAACTATAGTTTGACTATAAACCATAACTATTACTATAACCGGTGTCAGTTGAAGTGAGAGTGTCACTGACTGGATAAAGCTGTAAATTGAAACTCAGAAGACCTGGGTTCTATCTTCTGTCACTGGCCTACTGAGTGACCTTGGGAAAATAATTTTGCTTCTCACACCTCTGTCTGTTCCTTTTTTAGCTTTTCATGCAAGTAAAGTTTGATTTATCTGAAGGAAAGACAAAATGTCATCATTTCCATGAAAATAAAATATTCTGATGATTCCTCCCAAGGTTCCAGGATAAGAAGTGTGATCAGGATCTTCATTTTTCCAGCCCAACGAAACTTCCAACTTCACCAGGGCAGAGCACTGAGCTTTCTTGAGATCCAGCCAAAGACTATGGAATTAACTCCCCCAGGAACTACAGATCATCAGAAACATCACCACTTTTCACTCCAACCTCAGGATTCATTGCTTTGATTTAACAAGCTCTAATATGAAAGCAAAATAACACAGTTGTGTACATTTCTTTTAGTGTGCACATCATAATACTCTATTGGTTACACTGCTCCCTTTAGGGAAAGAATGAGAAGGATAAGGGAATAAACAACATGTGAGAAATGTTAGTCATGTCATTTAACGAAGTTGTGGAGGGCATTCAGATAATATATTAATGAGCTCTGTGCAACAGCCTACATCGAACCAAATGGTTTTGAAGAAGTCAGCAGAGTTAAGGGCCTTTACAAGTTCTTCTCCTCCTGACCATCCTTTTTTCCCCACTTACTATGAAAATATGTACACTAACTTCAGCAGCTTCACATTCTCCTAACAACAGAAATGACCATGAAAAATCAGTGTCTTCAACAAAAAGCATCAAACCCACAGCTTCATGGGGTATGTCTACACAGCACTAAACAATGTTTGAGTGTGTCAATATGAAAACAGTGGTGTAACTAGGTGCAACTACCCCCCAAGTACCAACTTGGATCGAGCCAGCAGTGCAGTGTCGGTCAGAAATCTCTGCTGCCCCTGTACCCCAGGGGCCTGGTTGCATCACTACCTTACTGTTTGAAAACATGCCCTACTCAGTCACTCCAGCTCTGTAAATCCTGCACATTAAAAAATGTTAAGGAACCACTTTTGTAAGCATGTGTAACACTGAGAAGCTGAGAGTGATGCTGAATGTGCACTGGGAGCATACCAAAAAAGTAGCTATATGACATATGGCATGTAGAGCATGGGAGAAACTAGTCAGGGCATCTGTTCATGGCAGCTCTCGCACGTACTACTTCACCCAGCATCAATGTGTCCACAGAGGCTTTTTACTGTTTTGGAGTATACAAGACAGTACCAGTTCATGCTCAAATTAGAACTACTAAACTGGGGCCCAAAAGAAATGCCTGATAGGCAAGGAAAAGTGATTATTAACCCACATGGAATTATTGATTTCCCAATGCTGCCACTTCAGTGCATGCTCCTTGCTCTAGGTAGAAAATAAGACCTTAAAAATGCATTGGTTAATAAATCAATGTCAGATTTTAATATTAATAATCCCTTTGAAACCAGTTCCTACCAAATATCACAGTTAGTGGTTGCTTTGCTAGAGTGTTAATGGGTCATTAACTAAAACCAGCCATTAGCTGCTGCTGTAACAGCTTCCATAAGGATTTATTAAGGTAACCTCATGTATTATTAAAGAGAAACTTCATGGATTTAATTTTTTTTAAAGTTTATTTCCCTCAGGCTTCCACTGCTATTGCTTCAAAGGTGGAAATGTTTGCATATCAGATGATAGGATAGTCCACTTCCATCCTTTTTTAAAAATTAATTATTTTATTTCTAAAGTATCCTTCTTACCATGTCCTTCCTTCCCTTTTCAAGCACAAGAGGACACTGTATACCATTTAAAAACCAAGTGTAATAAATTCATTACCTTTTTAAAAGATATCTTTTTAACATTCATATTTAATGAAGCAGACTAAAGGTCTGGCAAAAGAAAAAGGGGAAGGAAGATTAAATGGTTTCATCCAGGCTTGTTATCAAAGCAAGTAGGAGGAAATACTTTTTCACACATTTCATTACACTGTAGACCTCATTGCTACTGAACCAAGAATTTAACAAGATCCAATACTGGATTGAACCTGTTTACAGATGTCAAGAATATCCACATTCATGATAAATAAGAAAACATTTGGAAGAAATAGTTGATCTGGGCTTATTTTGTGAAAATAATTCACTTTATAATGTGTTTCATTGAAAGGTGTAATCAGTGGGATCCCTACAGCTCAGACAGTATGTGAGCACGGACTATCAACATCTAGACATGCTGAACATTCAGTCTTTTTAAAAATATATATATTTTTAAAATTATATTGTCACAAAATTGGCAGATCTTATTCACGGTCATCTAATGTGAACCTAAACAAATCAAGCCATCAAGCCACTGCAATTTATATCACTGCAAAAATAAAACTGTGATTTACAGGCTGTTAAAGATTAGTAACTTGGTACTAAATGGTTCAAATTACATCCTGAATTGTAATCTGTAGATGAGCTAAAATTATTTATGAATGCCATATTTTTTCAAAATGGCCTTTTTTTATTTCATCTCTACAAGGCAATGCTTCTAAGATTCTTCTAAGAATGATAATGTCTTAATTTATAACTCTTGGGGAAAAACACAAAAATACAAGCCTTGTGAATGATATCTGAGAATAAAACTTCCTGTGCATGATATCTGAGGATAAAACTTCATGATTTCCTGTTTCTGAGAAATCATCTGTGAAATGTCCTTGTATATTAAGAAAATTTTCAATACTAACCTTTAAGCACCCAGTCTCACTAAGATTCCCACAACTGAACACAAAATCATGAAAAAAAAATCTTTCCATTTTTGTGCCTTATTAATCACAACATTTATAGATAAAGCTGCATTGTTTCTTTTTAGCAGCAATTGCTCCACAAATTTGTTATCTCTGTAATTGGTTGCTCTCCCTATTTACTATACCTTTGTAAAGTAAGAATTCATCTTCTGTTGGGAAGCCAAGAGTGCCGTGTCACGATACATATATGCAAGTACTTTTAAACCACTGTCTTCTGGGTAATAAAATCATTATCCACCAGATCCATCCAAATAATATAAACAACAATGACTAACATTTCCTTGTAGTGGCATTTTGTAGCATGGCAAGATACATACCATTTTTCTTACTAGCAAAGGGTAGAGGCAGCCCTGAACCAAGACTCTGAATCCAAGAAGAAACTCAAAAAATTCAGGTTCAAATCTCAATTTGGTCACTCACGGACCCTCTATATGTGCAGGTAAAGGCACAACAGGATCTAATGTGCTAGCCACAGAATTGTGCTTCCTGTCATGTCACACATGCATGGCAGAAAATGTGATTGTAGAGGGGACATTAAAGCTGAAAGGAGGTAGGGGTCAGCCAGCATGCAGGCTGCAATGATGGAGGCTGAAGCCCTGCAGGGAGGCATCCTATAACAGGGTCTGAGAGAGACAGGCCAGTGACAGAGAATAGTCTGAGATGGAGGCTGCAACAGAGTGCTAGAGTGCGTAGCTCAGGGACAACACCCAGGAAACTAGGGGTGAAGAAAGACTAGGGTAGGTAAGCCTGCAATGGTCCTGGGGAATTACCTAAAACTACACCCTGCTGGGGAGGATTGTGTGGTGGAGCTGCTGGTGGCAAGGCAGTTCTCAGGAAATGGCATATCAGTGCCTCCCTAGTGAATGGTTTTTCTGGGGTGCCAAAAAGCTTCAGCCCCTGCTGCCTTGTGGGTAACTATGTGGAGAGGAAAGGCTAAGGGAGCACACCCTGACAGAAAAGCAACAGGCTTGGGCAACAACATGGAGGCCAGGAGGGCCTGAGACCCAGAACCTGAGAGTAAGGCTTGGGCATCAGCACAGGAGACAGGAGGGCCTAAGGCCCAGCACCTGAACAAGTGAGGCCTAGTGAGAGACCTGAAGGAGAGTGAGGTCTAGGTATGTCTGAAGATGTCTAGGTAGGTCTGAGGCCTAAGTAGACCATAGGCCAAGAGTGAGGTCTAGGCATGTCCGCAGACACCTGAGGCTTAAGGGGCATGAGGCCCTGCAATCACAGTGGGGGGGTGAGGTAGTAACCCCAGAGAGGAGATAGTGAGAAGGGCTAGGAGCCTAATGAGTTGGGGTCCCAGTGAGGGATAAAGTGGCTAAGGTAAGTCTCCAGATGCCTGAGGCTGAGTGTGACTCAGCAATGGGGCCGGGGGAGCTGGAGTACTTTGGATGCCATCTGCAAGTCATGGGACACAGAGTAAGGGGCAGTCGGAGCCATGTATAACACCCTAGGCATCAGGGCATTAAATAAGCAACCTCCCATATTTTCCATATGGTATTATTACATCAAAGCATGGCAGGTGAATCGGGGCAGACTGCCCTAGACAGGTGGGTGGGCCGGTACTGTGACAGAGGGCCATCCCCCAGTCATAATGGGCCTTGAAGGAAACCTTTATCACAAACAGACTTTTAGAAATCAATTGACCATTGTTCTAATACATATCTACCTACAAGCCAATTCCCAAAAGCCAAACTCTAAATATCATTTTGTAGCCATTACCTCCCATTTCAAGAGGCACAGGTTTTATGTGAACATTTAAAAGCTGGATAGAAACTAGATAGAAAAAGTTATTTAACATTTTCCAGTAGTAACTTTATAGCTGGCTGGACCTTTTTAAGGTGCCATAGTTAATTGCATTATTAGCCCTGTAATTGCATGATACATGCAACATGTAGAGGGGACCTCAATACCATCTCCAATAAAGATAGAATTTAGTAGCTACTTTAAAATGCTCATTAGAAAAGAAACTCTGACTGACATGTAACTTTTCACTCCACCCAAATCTGCTGGCCAGCAGTGTTGAACCCCTCGGTTCCGCTCGCCTGCAGCAGTCTTGCCCACCTGGGAAGCTTTCCTGGGCATTGGGACACAAGGCTGAGCCTCCCAATAACTTGCCCCTCCCTTTGTAGCTCCCTGCTGATCAAAAATAAGTTCCTTTTTTTTGCCTTTATGGCTCTTCAATATGAGGCTCCACCTTATCAGCAATACTTAGTTATCAATCATCCACCCCCCCCTTTGCTTTACCAGTGATTTCAGACTTGACCAATCACCTATTATCTTCACCTAGTGTACCTCCTCACCTTCTTTTCATTACAAGTAAATAACAACTCTGATTTGAAAAATGGGGTATCAGTAGTGTGGTGCATCACCACATAACACAACACATTTTTCTCTAGTGAGAGGAAAAACTACTAATATGCTTATGATCCAGAACTATATTATTCTATTCAAGATCAAAACAAAAATATAACCTAACTGGAATGTGCATTACTTTGCTAAATTATATGTGAACTTTAAACTACAACAAACCAGGCAAACAGTCAAAAGATACTGTTTCATTGCTTCTGTAGTTATTATTGTTAAATGTACATCTCTTATTCAGATTTGTAAAAATAAAGTCTGACCTTCTTGAGCTTCTTGACTATGCCTCCAGTACATCAGTGTCAGTCATTTTATTAACTCATTTTCATATTAACTCATTAACCTGAATTAATATTACTACACCTGAGTTAAAGTTAAACTTCAACTGCAATACTGAGAAATAAAAGAACTCATCAAAACACCTAAGGAAATTCAATCCAAAATTTTAAGGGACAAAATATAGTGGGAATGTGAGCATAGGTATTATTCCTATACTAATTATTTATTATAAGTAATAACATTATTATATCATCACCAAGAGGTCCCCACCACAATGCCAGACCACTTTATGTAATACTGGTAAACAATAATTCCTGCAATCTAAATGGAGAACACAGAAAAAAGACAGTATTGTTATTACTAGAGAAAGATATTGCTATGATTAGAGCTAGTCCAACTTTTTTGTCTGAAATATTTCAGAAGAAAAATGGCACTTTTGTCGAAATGAAACTGTTTATACAAAATGTTTGGTCTTGACAACATCTGAAGGAATTTCTAGTTCTAGGGTTTTGAGCACCTTTACAAAACTTCCATGTTTTCGTAGAAAAAAATATAATTTTCTCAATTTGTTATGGGCTCAAAATTAATTTCTTGACTACGCCTAATTATCACCTAATTGCTGCATAGATCAGAAACTGAAGCATGCAGAGAGCAAATGACTTTCTCAAGGTCATGCAGAAAGTCTGTAGCATAGCCAAGAATTGCACTGAAACTGTCATAATGCTATTCCAATAGCTAAAAGAAAAGTTCACTACGTTCTTCCTACCTGCAAAGTCCCTGTCATATATTAGCATACTATATAAAATGCTTATTCAGTGATAATGGAACCGACAGAGTAGATAACATAAGCTTAAGCCAGCAGCCTGCTTTTGAAAAGCATCCCAGGCCTGTCATGGAAAGCAAGAAGAGGAAAAGATCAGCGAGATCACCTTGGAAGATTCTTAACAGTAAACTCCTAGCTGCCTGCCAGTAGAAAATACATGCAGTTATATCCACTAGCATGAACAGTCACTCAGAGAAAGAACAAAAAAACTCCTATTGCTATAACCTATCTATAGAGGTACCTCTGTGTACATGATCATATTAAGCTTTTTCATTCATTTCTGGTTGTTAAAGTAATATGATAAGTTCCTCTGGTTTCAAACATGGAAATGAAAGGCAGCCTAACTTCCCTTAACTTGCTGTGCAATTTAGTGCCAAAGGCAACAGCTTTTTAATCCAAAGCAAAAGTTATAAAATGAAATACATTTACTAGGATAAAAGATGGACCCTTCTCACCTGCCCATGTATAACTGTGAGAGCCAAATTAAAAACATACTTTGTCAGCTGGAAGCTCATTTGTGTGAAGTTAGTAGTTTTTGACAGTGTAGAGGCAGAGCAGGGTTATAGAACTGAGCATCTGTCCCTTCCTCTTGGTTGTTTAGCAGTGCAGAGGTTGGGGGGAGAAGGAAGAAATATTCCCCAAAGGCCAAGGCAGCTTTTATGAAGGCAAGTCACAGTATTCAAAAGCTGGACTACAAGGGAGTGCCTATTCTAACTTTCCATCTGTAGCACAGAGAGGAACAAAACTAGCGGTGGAAAAGGAAACATGTGACTGTTTCTCAGGAGCACGCAGTACAATGAGGAAGAGCCAATTTTCTGACGCGCCAACCTACTCATCCCCTGTACGTTTATTAAACTGAAAGAAGTAAAATAAGGTTTGACTATTTCTCATTGCTTCCAGCATTAGCTGAAACAAACAGTTATATAGCTTCAGTGTAAGTGAATTAAAATCGTGCTAACAGCCAATGTTCAATATAGCTTAATCCTACACCACTGAAGTTAATGGGATTTTTACCACTGACCTCAATGGAAGCAGATTTACAAGCTTAAGTGATAGTGCTTTGGGCCTTATTTTTGACGAATATCTCTAAAGAACATAATAAAGCTTTAGCCATAACCGTAGTCCTTAATTCACAGTCAACTTGATCTCACTGATTACAGAATACTTTGTCTCCTCTCACAGGTGATATAGCACCTGTATCCAGCTGTTATTGAGACACTCCAGAGATCAGAAGCTCATTACACTGAGTGCCAGCAGTGGATGACATGGTGGTTTTCTCCTAGTTGATTTCTACTTTTTATGAATTGGTTAATGAAACAGATAGCACATCACATCACCTGTGATGGTAGTCAACTACTGAGAATAAATTATTCCAGAAAAATAAGTCTGGTTGCTGCTACCACTGGTGGCCTTGGAAAATGAAACACTCTGTAAAACAAGCAGCAATAGCTGTTAACCCAGAGGATGATGCAATCCCTACCCTGTGCATTTCCATGTTTGTAGCATCTACCACAACAGAGAGGCTCTTGTGCGGCTTCTCACAAGGTACAAACAGAAATGACATTTGTAGTGGGATCAGCCCCTTAAATTCACACTTAAACCATGCCCAAATAGCAGAGCAGGGCTGCAGATCCCTCCAATCATGAGATAAATTAACCCTCGTTGTATGAGGATTCAAATAAAGGCACTCCTAAGTAGAGCAACTTGATTAATTTCTGTCTGCTCCGGCAGCGACTGCAGCCCAGCTTGAGCTGCTGTCTCTGGATGGGAGGGGGATTAGGCAAGAGGGAGGTCCATTCTGCAGTTTTCTCAATCCTGCTGGAATGGAGGGAGGCTGGTAGATTGGAGCCCTTCACCTTGTGGGGGGGTAAGAGGGGGAGAGGGCTCTAATCTACACCACCCCTCCCCCTGCCCACTCCAGCAGGGGTGAGAAAAATCTCAGAATGAGTCCCCTCCCCTCCCCTACCTTCTCCCTCCTCCTACCTCCCATCCAGAAACAGCTGAAATGTAGCAGGGGAAGGGGGAGGGGCATGGAGCCAAGACGCAGAGCCTCTCTCCTTGGATGGACTCCAAACCGAAGCTGATCCTCCATCTAATGTCTGTTGGATTGGGAGGATCAGTCTAAATAATAGTGATTTCTATGAATCACCATGAGTTAGATCCAGGAGTTGCACTTCTGTCTGCACCTACAGACACCTAGGGCATTGTAGGGAGGCTAATAATTCTCTCTCTCTCCTTCTCTCTTGCCTTCTTTTGTTGCTCACTTTTCCCAATTTCTTTTTCTGTTGTGGTTTCTAAGGAGAGCTATAAAATCAGAACAAATATTGGCTGTTCATTTTCCATGCAGTATTTTTAGACTAAAACTCAGGGAAGCTTAATTCTGTTTTTTCTACATTTGAGTTAATTAATCTCCCTGTATATGTTGCTCAAGCTGTTAATTTAAATTGTGCATTGCTCATTATTTGCAAGTCATTATCAACCCAGTAAAGTAAGGAGGAAAAACCTGTTAGCTGTTGCACATGTTTAGGGATCATGTAGTACAACTGAGATTTCATGTAAAGTTACTTTAAAGGAGTTTTTTCATTCCTTTAATTTTGGAGGGGCGTTGAGCCAAAACCACTAGACTATAACATTTTTTTTTCTTGGGACTACTCCATGGCTCATGTTACTGAATCTTTTAGTGCTTTTTATATTTTACTGTTTTATTTAAAATATAAGTTAATTAGAAGTTAATATCTCTATGTCTGCTGTGATATGGTCAAAAGATGGAATGGAGGGAAAGACTAAGATTATATCAATAGTGACTGATTGAAGTAGCTCTATTTCCATTAAGTGAAATTTATAAATTCACCTTTTATTTTGGGGTTTTTTGGTGAAGCTCTAAAAGCAGCCAACTTGCAAGAAGCAAAATCTACGATAGAGTCCAAAGCTGTTTACAGACATTATGTTTTTCTAAGTTTAATCCAGACTACACCCATCACTAAATACACGTGAACATCTGTAGTCTGAATTAAAATTGGCTCCAGGCTGAATTAACTAATCCTCATTGAAAGAGGATTAAAGTTAATGCAAAGTAGGGCAGTCCAAACTAGGCAGTTTAAACTGTATTAACTAACATGTATATACAGCAGGTATCTAAGCCTTGCTATTGCTCATGCCCACCACCAGGTGTAGTGAGTGATTGCAATTTTGTGGTCCTGGTTGTGAGTGGTGGAAAGGGGGGGATTTGCAAGAAGTGTTATTAATATCAAAATAAAATAATGTTGTTATTTTTATATACAGTATTGCTTATTGTGTTTTCATGGGTAGGTGAGCTGGTGGGGATAGGCCCTTGTGGTGAGGGGAACAGGAGGCGGATTTCCCAGAGTGAAACCAACCCTCCAGCCCAGTCTGATTGTCCCCCCTCCCCCACCGCCATGCAGACAAACGAGGCAGTATTTCTGGATCCCAGAGTGCTGCGGCCCCCCTGGGATCCAGGACATTGGCGCTTACATGAGTGTCCAACAACCGCTGCCATCTCTACTGCAGAAGTGCAGAAATGCACAAAAACCTCCCTGATGGTCAACGATCGCCTATTAACCCTTAATTTGAATTTGAATTTAAATTTGATTTGAACTGTGTGATGTAAATCAGTTAACATGATTTAGAAAATGGTGAACATGTCTACAAGACACTACACAGACCTCTGAAACTGGAAATAATTTGTACAGATTCTGGTCCTGTTTTATAGCTGCCACAGGAGCCGCAGATGGCTAATTAACTCTGCTAAAACACAGCTACGCTCCCGCCTGCCGGAATAACTCTAGTACAGCCATGTTCACATAGCACTCAGAGGCAAAACTTACCATACAAGATGCATCTCTCCTTAATAAAAACAGCTTTTGGAAAGTGGGGTGTACATTACAAGCAAAGAAATACAGTAACAGCAGTTTCTACCATTTAAGCTTCTGCCAGGCAAAAGTAACTCTGCATGCAATCCACAGAAAACAAAACAACGAACAGGCTCTGCTCCCTAGCTACTGCCACTCAGTTGCTTACTATAATGAAAGATTTTCTTCATTCTGCCTCAAAACCAAGGTGCATATCATATTTTGAGGTGTGTTTATGCAATAAAATAGAGTATAAGCTGGTTGCTGCGCTATTTGAATTTGCCTATTCTGCTTTTAGGCTGGAAGGAAGGCCTATAGCTCATAGAATCAGAGGGTAAGAAGGAATCTCAGGAGTCATCTAGACCAGTCCCATATAGAGAAACAGGACATTCTATCCCCGGACCCTCCCTGAGCAATTTCTGGAGCACCAAGTTATGTCCTCTCGTAGATGCAGCAGGAGCACACGTGGCACTGATGCCATTTTTCAGATTGAGAACAGAAGTCCCATTTCAGAGATTAATCCAAGGCACCAGGACATAGTCTTGTATTTGGAATTGTCCTATAAAATGCAAGATGTTACTGTAATTTCAAATAGGAATAGCTTGTAGTGTTTTAGGCAGCAAGACTACTTAGTCTGTTGGACCATTGTGAAATGTGACTTCAGAAAAGATTAAAATGGCAACACTAATTTTAATGTAATTTATCTGTCATTATATATATGCTAGTCAATTGCCTGTCAAGAATGCTGAGGGGGAGAGGGCTGGATGGAGTGCCACCTCATAATGCCCCATGCTGCCACTGTTCTGCCTCTTGCAGGGAGCGAGGTGGGGGGCTCCCCACCCCCTTTTCCATCCTTGGTGCCACTTGCAGGGAGCAGGGTGGGAGAGCAGAGGCCAGAGCTGCTGGCCCCGACTCCTCCACTCTCTGTCCAGTCCTCCGCATGGCTTTGGAATCATGGCAGTGCTCCCCCATGCTTGGAGCATTCTGATTGACTGTTTCCATCAGCCAATCAGAGTGTGAATGAAGTGTTATGGACAGACAGACAGACTTAGGCTTTTATAATACTACAATATATGTGTGTGTGTGTATTCCAGATGTCTGTAAATAGACTGCCTTTGAAAGTGAACTCCTTTGCTATGGTATTTTTATCTTACAAAGCCTCTTCTTTACTTGTAGTTAAAGATATTAAGTGTCTCCACCTCCTTTGTAAAATAGATGAAGTGCTACATAAGAGCTAGGCACTATTAGTATCATTATTTCTACTTTTATGGGTTTTGTTCACGTAAAAGGGGGAAAGATGGATTAGGAGTGCATTATGTAGATCACTAAAAGAGGAATACTGTATTATCTTGAAGCCAGCACATTTTATCCAGAAATGACTTCCCCTCCCTCATTCTGTACCTTCAACCCACTAAGTAATTGGTCACCTTCTGAAAAGGTCAGTATGAATTTTAGGAAGATACTGTTCTCAAGCATACGTACCTTCTCCAGCAGTGCTCAAAACAGTTTAGCATAAGTATACCATTAGTGATGGGGAGGAAAGGCTAAACTGTGGCTGGCAGCTGCAACTGTTAGTTTACTGTGTGCACCATTAATTAGTTTCCAGAAAATTCAAGTCAGTATTTGTGACTTGAATATTTATTGGCAATGGCTGAGTAAGAAACCATCCTCCCACAACGTCTGCCTTGCATACACACACTACAACATCCTGGTTGGCGTTTCTTGTCACATTTTTTATTGTATGGCATGAGAAAGGTAAGAGAGAACAAACTAAAAGCATACTGCAGCAAACAGCTAAAAGGGAACAAAAAGCACCTTTCCATTTTTAAAAGGTTCAGCATCTTTCATTTTAAAACTCTCAGAATGAACTAGCAACAGCAGTGATGTGTTATGAGCTATGTCCTTCCTGTCCCCTTATCCCCATGCTTCTGACATTATTTGTGTACCTATCCAGACCTCAAACTTGAGATGTTCATGGGATTTTCCATTATGGATCCTGGATTTACCCCACTGGTCAACAACAGTTGAGTCAAATCTTAGTTTGATTTTGAAAGAGTTGTAAACCAAAGAAGGGTTTGTGCTGTACTTACGAAATTAGTATAAAAGTTGGCTAAGGCCAGCATCATTTGTATAAATACTATAAATCACCCACAGCAGATGCTTTGGGGCCTATGGAACACACGGATAAAAGTCTGTTCCAAGCAAACAAAGATTCTGAGTTTGAGACAACCACCATTTTGATTGCTGAAGCTGAGAGCTGCAACAGATTCATATCTTCTTTGAGTTGGGCATAAAGTGAGAAATAACGCACGCTGATAATCAGGCTACATACTTCCTTTAGAAAAGGGAAGCTTGCCCTCAGTGACTGAATTCTGATGTATGAGTGACCTCACATATATGTAATGATTACTGTATTTTAATTATGCAATGTTAGTTAACTGGTGCAATGTCCATGTAAAAGAGTCATAAGGAAATGGCTTTCAGGGCCTGACTATACTGCAGATTAAATTAGCAGTGTTAATGCAGCTATACTGCTTCCAGGACCTAAGACAACTTGTTTAGACCTAGCTTGGATATCATACACCAGGGGTTTTCAAACTTTTTAAAGAGTGTACCTTTTGGGTACACTTCTGGCAGAGTGGAAGCAGGAAGTGGCAGGAGGGGAGGGTAGCAGCAGCTGGACATGAAGCAGGGGGTCTTGCACGCAGCGGCAGTAATGCAGGGTTATGGGTGGCAGCAGTGGCCACCACATGAGAGCTCCTCCCCACAATGTCTGGCCAGCCAGGCAGCACCTATGCAGCCCGCAGAGGGGAGTCGCTCCACTCACCCTCCAGCCCTGCCCTGGGAGGTGTCAACGTCTGGTAGTAGGTGGTAGCGCTCCATTCCCACTTGCCCACATGTACCCCCTAGCCCTTTTCCAAGTACCCCTGGAGCTACACATACCCCTGGTTGACAACCTCTGTCATAGAATATAAAAGTTAGAAAGGACCTTTAAGATGTAGTACACCCCCCCTGCACAAATATGGAATTTCTAAACCAGACATGCTTATGCAACTTCCTGAAATTTTCCAATGAAAATTTCCACAGCTCCCCTAGGCACTGGAAACTACACAGAGGTTATTTGTGCCATGAGGCACAGAGGTGCCTCTACACAGAGGTGCTGTGTGCTGTACTGCTGGAAGCAAGGGATGCTTTAAAAAATCTGTTAATAATCTTGTTTCAGCTCCGCTAGCCTTCATGGGTTGTCATTTCTATGAGCAGGCTAAGCAAAGATAATTGAGCCATCTTCTTGGTCAGTTCACAGAAGACTGAATCAGGGGAATCCAGAGCTGAAGAAGGTAGCCCCTAGAATCTGAGCTCGAGAACCAGCTCTCCGGTCTGCTCTCTCCAGAACAGCACATGCTCGTAGAGCAAGCTTTTCACAGAATCAAATCCAGGTTAACTGACTTGGGGATATCTTTTGGAGACTTCCCCCCCCATATTGTTTAGGGGATAGTGGATCCTCACAGAAAATATTTTTATTGTTTTGTTGTTTTTTTTTACCTTGAAAGATTTGCATAGACTAAGTATGAGAATCTTTAATTTTCTGAAATCATGCAAAGCCACCAAGTTGGGTGTTTCATCCCAAAATTAAATTTCAATCTGTAATAATCAAAGTTTCATAAATCAACTAAGCACTAAAAACACAGTTTCAAGAGAACCTGGAGTAACATATGGTTCCATATGAAAATCCTGAAGCACTTATTATTGTCCATAGTTTAGACTTCAGCGAACAAGTAAAACAGCTGGTTTGATAATGTTCCACTTTGAGTTTGAGGGTTTGTTTGATCCTTGAAGAGAGATTGCTGTGCTTACATGGATAATAAAAAGAACCACTATTGTTTCTTTTGTAAATCAACCCCCTTAAAGCTGGAAAACAAACCATTTGAGCTAGCCTTCTATTTTGTTGAATATATTTACAAAATGCAAATAATTTTATCTAAAAGCATGATATATAAATATATATTTAATATTTTATAACACTTATTTCAAATCAGGAATGAGGGCTTTTGTGACCAACACACTAAAATAACAAAACATTATATGCGTGATATATATTTGTGAGTAAATATGTATTATATAACATTACATTACATATATAAATGTATGAAATGTTTATAGAGGGGCGTGTAATTTTTTATTTGATATTTGATGCCATATTTTTATTCGTGGTATATAATTATGCTCTACAGTCTCCAAAATTGAGTTTTATAATGCAAGTGCTACCAAACCTTAAACTCCGGCTATCTCTGTGAAGCTAATCACTCATTCTAGCTTTTGTAGTGTTCTAGCTCTATCTAGCTATGACAGTATAGCTCTTGTCTACCTCTAAGTGGGATGTTGCTGTTGTTTACCTGACCCAAAATGACTGGGTTCATAAGACTGAGCACACACAACATAAGTTGGATCTGTTGTCCATGCATTCATGCAGTTGTCTCTTAGTGGAGTTCAGAAAATACCATCTGATTGGATTTACCAAACCTGCCAGTGTTACTTGAAACTTAGCACATAAAATGTGAGGGAGTAAATTCCATCATAAATTGTCAGTGGACCTAAATATAGTCCCACTACTGTTCTCAGTGCGGCAGTTCAGAGTGAAAACCTTGCCCCCATCCTAGAATTTCTCATATGAACCTATTGGAACTACTAAATAAATGTTATGTCTCCTCCAAAATCTAATAGAGTCTCTCTATAAATTTGCTCTCCTAAACAAGTAAGGAGGTCCCACACACATTTATTCCTGAGTGGGTGCAAGTCGTTAGAAATTATTCTGCCTTTATATGTCCTAATATTTGACAGCAGGTTGACTGCAAAAAAGGTCCTAAGCCCTAGTGACAGAAAACTGATGACCAGCTTTATTTATGAATCTACTTCTACCCTAAAATGAATAGGTCTGGTCTGGGGGTGGGAGGACATTAAAGGAGTTGAGAGTCTTGTGCTCTCACCCAACCAGGGGTGTTGTTAGATGTGATTTGTTTAGCGCTAAGCAAAATGTTCCGATTCTGTTACAGATCCTTCAACGACCAACCTTCCTCACAAGAGTTAAAATGCAGAAATTGTCTTGCTTTTACCACAGTTAAGGATGAGCACGGCACTTTACAGAACAGATAAGCAAAGTCCCTATCCTAAAAAACATCAGGCTCTGTAAAGCTGAATATGAACAGCCAAAATGATCACTATTGTTCTTTAGGTTATAGATAGGGTTGGGAACCTGAACCTCCAGTACCCTAAAGAAATACAGTTTTGTCTACATCCTCTTTCAAAAGGTTTTTGTTGTCACTTAAGTCTAGATCTCCACTAGCCAGAGAGAAATACAACCCAGAACAAAGGCCTTTCCTGACATTAGCATAGACAGGATTCCAGGAATATGCATTTCACAGATGCATCAGCAGTCTGCTGCTTCACTTGGCTATATGATGCAGCCCGATGCACTACAGGATAGTCAAGATTTTTATTATCCAATGGCACCACCATGGCAACCAAACAGCAGCCCATTTTGAGGTTGAGTGTCTTGCCCTTGAAGCAAATAAGAGACAGCAGAGGAAGGGAAAGGAGAGGAATCCCAGCCTACAGCCTACTTTCCCTCATGGAAAGACCTGCAACTTCTGTAGACAGAACTGTGGCTCAGGGATTGGACTACTTCAGTCACCTGAAGACCCATTAATATGCTGTGGTACAGATAGATCATCCTCAAATAGAGGGACTGCCAATGACCAGAATCCTAGTTTTCTCTTTTTGAAAATCCAAATTCTCTGATTAAAGAACCCCAAATTATCCTTGTTTTTGCAATTAAAATGAAATGCTAATATATATATATATCAGCTGAACACAATGTTTTATTGATATATTTACAATTTTTAAGCAATTTGAAAGCCTACCAGTGCCTCAATCATTATAAAATTAATTTTAAATACCTAAATATTTTGGCATTTGATTTTTTTTTTTATCATAGAAAATCAGAGCTTCCCCCTTCCCCTTTGTTCACCAGGATGCGGGTCCAGCTCAGGCTGTCCTTCCTGCTGCTTTGTGGCACTGAGGAGCCCTGATATGCCAGTGCCCTGCTCATGCTCACTCCCAAGCCATAGCCTGTTGCCTCACTCCCAAGCCTGACAGTGCTCCTCATTACTAATCCAAAGCCTTCTAGCCCTGCCAGTGCCCCTCACTCCTGACCCACAGACCCCTTGTCCTGCCAGTACTCCTCACTCCTGACCTGCAGTACCCTGGCCCTACTGGTGCCCCTCACTCCCAACCCACAGCCCCCTACCTCCTCAGCCGTCCTGGTGCTCCTCACTCCCAATCCACAGCTCCCATCCCTGCTGCTGCCCCTACTGGTGTCCCTAACTCCCAAAGCACAGCTCACCACCTCCCCAGCCTTGCTGGTGCCCCTCATTCCAGACCCACAGCCCCCTGCCCCCCACAGCTGGGAGAGGCCCCAGCTGCCAGGCTACAGGACCCTGCTTCTTGCTTCAGGGGCACCAGCTGCAGCCAGCCAGCAGTGCTTGAACCCCAGTGACCATATGCGCAGGATGGCCCCTTCCTTCTCCCTCTCCCCATGGCAGCACAGCCAGAGCAGAGCCGACTGGAGACTGGGGGTAAATGCGGGATGCCTGCTGCAGGGCTTGGGGCATCCTACCCTGTTGCTGTCACCCTGGATGCCTCCATGGTCTTACAGGTGGGACCTGGCATGGGAGAGTGGAACAGAGTGGGGAGGCTCTGCACTGTTGCCACCACTACCAGGAGCCCTGTGCCAGCCACGCTGCCATGGGAAGGCACCCCCTGCTCACCTGGCAGCAGTGGATAGCACAACTCTGCATCACCGGCAGTTAGCATCAGTTAGCATTAGGGGCTATAGGCTTACAGGTGTGATAGAGAAGGAAGGAAAGCAGGGGTGTGGTGCTCTACGTCAAGGAGCAATACATATCCTCTGCCAGCAAAATGGGGTCAGAGGGGCAAGTAGAAATGCTCTGGGTCAAGATACAAGGGGGCCATGGGGAGAGGGATCTAACGGTGGAGGTCTACTACAGACCCCCCAGCCAAGGGGAGGAACTGGACCAGGAATTTTCGGGCCAGCTTGCAAAGGCACTTAAGGCAAGGGATGTAGTTGTCATGGGAGACTTAAATTACCCGGACATCTGCTGGAAGGAACAGTCAGCCAGGTCAGACTGTTCCAGGAGGTTCCTGGCTGAGATACAGGACCTCCACTTAATTCAGGAGGTGCACAGTCCCACC
>NW_017728906.1:41406309-41408800 GCF_001723895.1 Crocodylus porosus
AGCCCCAAGCAGCCCCTTGCAGACTGGAACTCTGCCAGCCTGCAAGAGAAAATCTGTTGTTTCCCATGAGTTTCTCTGTTAAAGGAGAAAATCCATGTTTTTCCATGTTTTTCTGCAGCAAATACAAAACCTGGATCCCTGCTGATGAGTCAAGATCATCTAATAGTAGTATAGCTCCTCTAGCAAGTTTAATGAACGTAATGATTATAAATCTTCATCTTCAAAGAAATTTACAAACATTATCTAATTAATTCCCACAACATGAGACAAGCATTTCACTATGTACTGGAATCTGTTTTGCAGATTTTCTCATTTGTTGATCAAATGACTGAGAACATCTCCCATCCATAACAGCCTGGTTGCCTCTGGGGTAATGTGCTTTCACAAAACTCAATCAGGGGATATACCCTAAGATATGTAGCAATTACAGGGAGGTACTGTAGTGTTATAGTATTTTTTCATATCATTCACAGGAGCAATACAAGAAGAAATAAGAAAAGAGCAAAATAAATAAGAAATACGAAGGTATATATAATTACCAACTTACTAAAATTATCTTGTGAGTACTGTTCATTTGATTGAAAAGAGACAGATGCAAGAGAAACAGATAAAGATTCATGCCTGGTGTTACTCCAGAAAAGTTAATGCAATTACATCAGGCATCAGTATAGCCAAATAACACTTTCAGATATACAGTCATAGAGATCATTATATCTGATCCTGCTTACTTTTCTTTCTTAAGGGCCTATTGCTACACCCATAATTTGGAGCTTTGCATTTGGTTTGAGCCTTATTTTTATAACACATTTTCCCTTCAGTATCCTTCCTACATAAAACTGAGAGAAGTTTGCTGTGTTTCTGCCTTGCTGTCTGCTTGCATTATTTTAAATGACCTTATTTTCATTCTCATTATGCATGATAGATGGATCAACAGCCTCCCTGACCATAAGCCAAATTCTGCTCACAGTTACACAGGCACTACATCTGTTGAGTTAAAAGGGATTTACATCGATGTAAATGAGGAGAATACAGCTTCATGTTCACCAGTCAGTTTCATAAAAAGGTACAAGGACCTCTTCCTCAAGCCAAAATGTATAACAGATTGCAAGTATGGCCACTGGACTTTGGTTCACATCAGGTCATTCATGATTCTTTTTTTGTCCTTCAGTTGATATAATTACAAATCAAATTACTCCCTATTCTGTCTCTTGAAAGGGCCCATTAGAGACACCAGCCTCCCACACAAGCCAGATTCTCTGTGTGAATCATTATTTCACACACAGATTTAGTAAATTTTAACTTGATTAATTTTCATGGGATCAAAAAGAAAAACATTATGAAAAAAATCATATCATAGTGCTGAAAAGTCCCAAATGTCTTAAAACATTCAATTAGTAAGTTTATTGCTTAAAAACCTTAGCATTTTCATGAAGTAGATTTATGTTCCAATCTACTGATCTAGTCTTCACTGAACACAAGACATCTGAAACCTTGATTCAGGTTTATCTATAGAACATCCCTTGATTAATTTCCAGTTTATTTTTAGACTTGCCTCCCTATTTCCTCCTCATTGTAGCTTAAATGAATTTCATAAGCATTTGAAGATAATGACCTGTATCCTTCCCTTGATCAGCTGAGTCTTAGGTCAGATAAGGCATTGGATGATGCATGTAAGTGTTATTTATGACATTCTTTACTGTTATTTTATGGCTTTCGGTATTTTATTGTTGTATTTGACAGTGTGATTATATATAATTGATGGTTTCCTTGGAATTGCATGGAAAGATCTTGTGAAGTGATACACATACCCCAGGCATGTTTATTATTAATATACATATGGGTACATCTTATCAGCCAGCTTTGCTAAGTCACTGTTACAAAGAAGAATTTGTTCTCAGTGGATTTAAGTGGTTAAAAACATGCTTTGATTGATTTATTATGGAAATAAATTTTCCAATAAAACAGATTCCATGCTTGACAATGCAGATTAATTTCTTCAGCTAGTATATTTTACTGTAGCATGATGAAACAAGGCATAAGGTATCCATCTTTCTATATACAGCTTCATGCTTATAGCACTCAGAAATACTATGATCCCAGGGCTCAAAAGCTGCTACAAAACTAGTATTTCCTAAAACCTTTACTGCACAGTAAAGCAGGTTTTCTCATCCAATATGATTCAGAACTAGTTTCAAAATGGGGATATCCAAGGAAAAGGGCTTCTTTTCAGATTATCAGCCTTCCGAACCCAGTCCCACCCTTGTACATCCTGGAACATTTGTGTTACTAGCAGAAACTCAACCTGAATTTTTCTTGGTCATCACATTCAACTTCTTATCTTAAAAGGAGGTAATCATCTTATTATATACCGTATTTTTCGGACCATAAGACGCACTTTTTTCCCCCCAAAAGTGGGGGGAAAACGAGGGTGCGTCTTATGGTCCGAAGGCGTGGTACCCCAGAACATTTGTTTGCGGTCCCATGCGCCCGC
>NW_017728906.1:41409042-41417630 GCF_001723895.1 Crocodylus porosus
TATTTTAGTATACCGGTACTATTTGGTTCAGAATATTTTTTTTCTTGTTTTCCTGCTCTAAAAACTGGGTGCGTCTTATGGTCAGGTGTGTCTTATGGTCCGAAAAATATGGTATACAAAAAAAATACTCTCTCCATATCTTCTGTCTGCAAATTCTCTTACCTGTAGTCCCTACTGCAGAAGTGCATGCCTTAAGAATTTAGCTTGGGTTGTCTCTTTTTTTTCAGAGCAAACAATTCAGCCATGAGCAGAAGAGGGGAAAGAAAAGGAGAATCAACCTCTGACTTCATCATGCAGATCAACCCTTCATTATATTATCTGCTTGATGACAATTTCAGATCTTGACCCTGAGACAATTTCACTGAAAGTTAAAATGTATTTTCCTCTAATACACACAATAAAATAGTAGTTTGTACTCAATATACATGGAATAAAATTTGCTTTAAAATGGCATGGTTGCTAAGATTTGGACTGGCAAGTAAAATATTTTTTTTTCAAAACTATTAAGTTAGCAAATGTCATCTTTTTAATATATTTAGATTTTTTCTTTTTCTTTGTGGACATTCTGAAAAATGCATCCATAGCTGTTGGGGAGGATATGAAAAACTATTTATTCATCAGATTACTTTTAAGGTCTCATAAGAAATGTTCTTTTGAAGCCTTGAAATCAGCTAATGCTCATTCAGCACTTGAATCTATGAAGTTGTATGTCATTGCTACAGAAAATCTGATTCATTTGCATTACTGAACAACTTTTCAATACCTAGACAATTCTAGTGCCTCTTTAACATATTTCAGATAGAGGCAGTCTATTAACAGTATATTTCATTACCACACCAGGAGCCAAGTTTCAGTCTGAAACTATTCTTCATAACAGGAACAAAAAGGGCTGAGAATACTGTGGGCATCACATATTTAAGCTCACAGAAGAGAAAATGGACTGGATACTGACCTGCCTTGCAGTTCATTTAATCTTGAATAACTATATTCAAGCCACTGGAGTTATATTATCATGTAAAACCAGCATAAGCAAAATCAGGATCCTGCCCCATGGGCATTGTCCAATCATCAGCCTAGAAAGAAAGTGAAGCCCAGTGTGGGTCACTGGAGGGCAGGACTCAAAGGCGAGAACATCATTAAAACTATGATATTCTTGAAGGATCACATGGCATTAAACACCAGAGACAATGATATTATACACAGCAGTGATTATCAGATCTTTATGCCACTGTATTATCCTTCTAGACACTATTTCTTCTTGAGAGTCCTTTAAATTTGAGGTCTTTCTGTGATTCTATTGGTGAATAAGGTCATAACTGCTCGGTTCCAGGCTCTTAAGTGTAATAGCAATACATGTTTTATTATTATAAATTATTAGTCACAGAGCTAATATTGTATACTAATAAAAAGTCTGATTTGGTAGGATGTATTGTTTATACCTTTTCTCTTCCAACCTGAATTAGCTTGCATTAAAATACATAACAGCTGTAACATTTTAAAAGATAAGGAATGCAACTAAACCTGTTAGCTAAGCTCTGGCACAGTACCTGGCCAATAGCCAGGGGACCTCAGTAAAACCTTCCACAGTTGGTGGTATAACTGTCTCCTTGCCTCAGGGAACCTTAGCATTAAAGTTATTAAATAAAGCAGTCAGCTTGGCAGTTGGCTATGAGAAGCAATTTATACCATTGTAAATGGATTAGCAAAATGTAATTTCTTTTAACGTTTCAGTTTCAATTATTTCAAATGGATGTGCAGTTATAAATGTTAAGGAATTGTTTAAATGCTTCTTGTAATGTAAAAAGTAAATATATTTTATACCTTCTGTTTCTCAGGTGTATTTCCCATATTTTCTGCTCTCTGTTTGCATTACTGCTTTTGTGCATTACTGTGTACATAAAAGATGCCCATTTGGAGACTAGGAAAAAAAATATTTGTGTTCTTGACAAAACAGGGTATTATAGTAATCAGGAAAGTATAGATTTGAAATGTCTTGAGGACCAGAGAAAAGCCTGTGGCTGTTTTTATCCTACATTCTCAGCTGGTATATTTTGACATGAAGAGCCTGAAGCTGTGCATGAGATACCAAGAGAGAGACTATATGTCAGTACATGTGTGAGGGAGGGGGCAAAAACTGTTGTCTTTTGGAAATGTGCTTCTGTGGATTTCCTTTAAGAAGGGTTGATTAACATACCAGCTCAGAAACTATCTGTCTGGAAGTGGCTTCAATGATATATCACCTGATCCTGTTTCTTTTCTTTTTTTTCCTTTTCTTTTTTAAGATGCTGCAATTAAGTAATAAGATATAACAAGGAATATGACTACTGCCATGGGATAATCACATCCTTGGGGTGCAATAGCAAATGAGATGATTGCCTCTAGCCCCTAAGGGGGTGATTACCTCATGATGGCTGTATCCACTGGAGAGACCACGTTGATATTATGAATTGCTTTGCTTTTATATACAAATATATTATCTAACTGAATTACTACGTTCACTGCAAACTGCCATTTTGTATCATGTTGCTTAGAAGCAGGAGGTTAAACTAGTTATAACAGGCCACTACTAAATACTTGCGTGTTACGGATTAGGGCTAGGAAAATTCCACCAGAAATCCTAGCTGGTGTACAAACTTCCCACTTATTCAAAAAACAGTGTTGAGAAGAGCTACACTCATGAACATTGAGTTTCTGGAGAATTTAAAAGAGGAATTGGAAAAACACAAAACTAGGGCAGCAAGAAATAATAGAAAAAACTAGCTCAGTTGAAAGCAGTTGTGGGGAAGCCTGAGGGCTGTAATGGCAGTCATCAGTGATTCAAAGGAATGGATGTGTCAAGGACAGGGAATGTCATGTGGAAATGGCAAAGAGACAACACAAGGGTACCATTCTTCTAACAGCAGAACAAATAGACCCAATGCACTACTGTAACTGTCTATATGCTGCTTGATAATATGAGGAAAAAATGTCAAAAGTACTGCATTTACAACATACCTCAGTCTTCTTTCTCCTTACTGCTTCCTGAAACCTAATTAAAAATATTTCTCAACCAGAATGAACTTAAAATCATCTTCATAAACTAGGTTAGCAATACATGAATGCTTTATGTGGAACCAATTGTGTCAGCGCATAGCAGGAATATATTTGGATAATTATACACGAAAAGAAAAGCTATAGAAAAGCAGGTGCAGCCTAATTTTCCCCAGGCTGCCATGTTCAAATCTCTATGCATGCACCCCGGCGCATTCATGAATTCCTGTGCTTGAAAATGTTATCATTTTCATAGCAACACCTCATATAGCCACCAGGTTTTGTCCATTCAAGATATTTTTTTGGATGTCCTGATGTAGTAGACCAAAAACTGCATTGTTCTTGTACATGTGCATTTACATACACAGGCACACATAGCTGTGTATTCATGGGCATATACATACATATGCACTAGGAGTGTGCGAAGCGAGCCCTATTCAATTCAGATTCAGCCTGAATCAGGGACAGTGATTCAATTCATTCATTTGGATCACTGTCCCTGATTCAATTTGGCCAAATCTGAATCTGAAGGTTTGATGCTGATTCAGAGAATCAGCAATTCGGACATAGACATAACTTTTAATGGTTTTTTCTACATACCTTGAGGTAGCAGGCGCAGCTGCAATGCTGGGGCACATGGCACATCCCACAGGAGTTGGGCGGGGGCCTCTACATTCTCAGCGGCAAACCCAGAAGTGGATCAGAAGTACTTCCAGTCCAGTTCCAGGTCTTCTGGGGAGCGTGCTGGGGGGGCCCCCGCACCTCCCCAGGTCAGCAATCAACCACACAGTGACCCCAGTTGCGACCCCCCCAGACTCAAGAGGCACCAGCACCAAGCTGGAAGGGCATGGGGAGGCCCCCTGCATGCTCCCCACCAGACACAGAAGTGGTGGTCTGCTGCCAAGCGCGCTGGGGAGACCCCCGTGCTTCTGTGGGACACTCCATGCACCCCAGCATCTCAGCACTCACGAGCTGCCTGCTACCTAGAGGTATGTATGTGAGCTCCTGAATCAATCACAAAATGAAATGTTAAGTTCTGTCCCCGCTTCCCAATGTCTGTCTCTCTCCTGCCATGACTTGATGGGAGTTAATAAGGTGACACCGAACAGGGGGGAGGCTTACCAATTTTAATGAGGACTACAATACATTGAGTCCCGCTCAACTGCAGCTGCTCATGGCTGCCGCAGGCTCAGGTTCCTGTAAGGGAGAACAGAAATCAGTTCATCTAACCTGAGTCCTACTGTGTGAGATCTGGACCACTGTGCACTGCAACTCTGTGCCCTGCTTCCTCCCAAGCGGGCAAATAACAGCTGTCTGCCAGTTTACTGCCACGTACAGCTGTTGGCTATTTTTATTCTTGGCTCTCCTCTCCTGGGCCTGGGTTAAGCTGTCAAGTGAGAGGCAATTACTCAGGTGTTGCATCTGCAACCTGCTCCTTTCCTACAACATCAAAGAAAAAGTCTCTTACTGTGCCGGTTGGCACCAACATCAATCCGCCGCAACACTTGCTCGCTCTTGGCATTCCTGTGGCATCGCTGTTCACTGTCCTGGGAAGAGGCTTCTCCTCTCTCCCCATTCCAGCCTGTACCTCCATGCAGAGAAACTGTTTGTTGCTCTGGCTCATTACTCACCTCAGCTCCGGTTCCCCTTCCAGGGGAAGTCTTCACTCAGACTACTGCTTCTTTATACAATATCACTAACAAGCAATTAACACCTTCCCAGTGGCTCACCACCATGAGGGGAAGTCCTGAATTGGCAACTAACAAGTCTGTAGCTTGGCTTCTGCGCCAAACCATGGGTTCTAAATGAATGGGGAGCTTCTCTCAGGCAGCTCCATAACAGGGTCACTGTCTCCCTGTTACAATGTAGAAAAAACATTTAAAGCTATCTCTAAGGAGGAAACACAAGTGCAACATTGGACCCCTGATAAACCAGATGGGACAACTGACAACCAACGCCCAGAAAAAAGCCAACCTATTAAATGGGTGCTTTGTGTCAGTCTTTCATTAGTCCTATAGGACACCCCGGCCGATTATGGGACAGGGAGGCCTGGGTAAGGGAAATACCCTGCCCTTCATCAATGCTGATCTTGCGAAGGAACACCTTGAGAGGCTGGATACCTTCAAGTCAGCTGGACCTGACTATCTACAGCCCAAGGAGCTGGCGAGCTATCTACTACTCAAGGAGCTGGCGAGGATCATAGCCCAGCCCCTGGCATGGATCTTTGAGAACCTCTGGTGCTCTGGTGAAGTTCCCAAAGACTGGAAGAAGGCCAATGTAGTGCCTATCTTCAAGAAAGGGAGGAAAGTGGATCTGGCAAACTACAGGCCCATCAGCCTGACCTCTATCTCAGGGAAGGTCTTAGAAAAGATTATTAAAGAAACCGTTTTTAACAGACTGGCCGACGGCAACATCCTGAAGGTTAGCCAGCATGGGTTTGTTGTGGGTAGGTCTTGCTTGACCGATCTTATTACCTTTTAAGACCAGGTGACCTATCACCTGGACAAGGGAGAGGAGATTGATGTCATATATCTTGACTTCAAAAAAGCCTTTGGTCTGGTATCCCATGATCACCTCAACTGCAGCCTCAGGTCCACCACAATCCACTGGCGGGGGAATTGGCTCCATGGTCAGACCCAGAAGATGGTGGTTGATGGAAGTCAATAGTCATGGTGCCCTGTGACCAGTGGGGTTCCCCAAGGCTCTGTCCTTGGACCTATATTGTTCAACATCTTCATTAATGATGTGGACATTGGAGCCAGAAGCAGACTGGCCAAGTTCACCGATGACACCAAACTCTGGGGCAAAGCATCCACACCAGAAGACAGGAGGGTGATCCAGGCTGACCTGGACAGGCTCAGCAAATGGGCAGATGAGACCCTGATGGTGTTTAACACCAAAAAATGCAAGGTTCTCCACCTTGGGAGGAAAAACCTGCAACATCCTTATAGACTCAGCAGTGCTTTGCTAGTTAGCACTACAGATGAAAGGGACTTGGGGGTCACGACTGACCACAAGATGAATATGATCCTTCAATGTGATGCCTCAGCTAGTAAAGTGAGCAAAATGCTGGCTTGCATCCATAGATGCTTCTCAAGCAAATCCCGAGACATCATTCTCCCCTTGTACTCAGCCTTGGTGAGGCCACAGCTGGAGTACTGCATCCAGTTTGGGCTCCACGATTCAAAAAGGATGTGGAGAATCTTGAGAGAGTCCAGAGAAGAGCCACGCACATGATCAGAGGTCAGGAAAGCAAAACTTATGAGAACAGGCTGAGAGCTATGGAACTCTTTAGCCTAGAAAAGGGCAGGCTGAGGGGTGATCTGATGGCCACCTATAAGTTTATCAGGCATGTTCACCAGGATCTGGGAGAACGTTTGTTCACCAGAGCGCCCCAAGGAATGACAAGGTCAAACAGCTATAAACGCCTGCAAGACCATTTCAGGCTGGACATAAAGAAGAATTTTTTCTCTGTCCGAGTCCCCAAGGTCTGGAATAGCCTGCCACCAGAGGTGGTTCAAGCACCTACATTGAATGCCTTCACGAGAAATTTGGATGCTTATCTTGCTGGGATCCTATGAAGCCCAGGTGACTTCCTGGCCCTTGGGTTGGGGACTGGACTTGATGATCTTCCAAGGTCCCTTCCAGCCCTAATGTCTATGAAATCTATGTCCGAATCTTTCCAAATCTCTCTAAATCAATTTGGTTCTGATTCAACTCAGAGAGATTAAAGGGCCTTCTGATTCAATTCAGATTTGGAGATTCAGCCACCGAATCAGGCCGAATCCCCTCCGAATTGAATCAGAGACCGAAGCTTTGCACAGTCCTAATATGCACAGACCTGGAGGTTAGGCTCAGGGTCTACTGAAGGTCAAATCTATAAAGTATTTGTTAACTGAACTATAACCTCTATTGCTAAAGGGCAGAGCTGTGTGAATAAAAGTAAAACTGAGTTTTGAGGAGGAATACTGTGTTTCAAATTTCAATTTTGTTCCAATCTGGAATGAAAACTAAAAAGCCTGAAAAACTTAATATAAAGGGACGTAAACTCCGTACTGGTGGGCAGTTCCAAAGCCACAGACTATGGAAGCACTGGGAGCTTTGGCTCATGAGAAGGCAGGAATCTTGGGAACTAAGAAACAGAATTCCCAGAGTTTCCTCATTCCCAGGTCTTTACCCAGTGGATTGCAGGGAACCCAGGATCTTGCAAGCCCTGGGATCCCTTATATTTTTCTAGGTGGGCTAATGAAAACCTGAGTGGTGGAAATGGCTGGAACCCAGGCAGATTTCAAATCCTCTGAGAGTTCCCTTTTAACTTCACTGAAATGGCACCATCTCCATGATGCATTCTGATTTCAAGTAATCAACATTCTCAAAGGGAAAACCATTCCACTGGAGAATTTCCAACCAGACCTACTAACAGACTTATTTTTAGCCCCTAACCCTATACAACAACCTTGACATGCTGTGCCAATTCTATTAGACAGAAAAAATACTAATAAAGCTGTAGTTTTGTGGTGCACAAGTTTTATTTTGGAGCTTGGTGGGAGGGAGGGAAGGAAAGCAGGAGAGCATGGAGAGAGGGAGGGCAAGCATCAAGGAAGGAAGGCAAGCAGGAAGGAAGGCAGGCAGATGGGAAGGCAGGCAAGAAGGAAGGAAAGAATTTTGGGCTGGGGGACTTCTGTTATGGTAGATGTCTTGGATTGTAGAGCTTTAGGGAATATCTTCTATAAAATCTAGACCTAAAAACTACCACACACAGAACTTACCACATTTTGCTGCAAGTGATCAATGTACTTCTTACAACTTTTTTTGTTTAACGAATACAGAACAACAAGGACAATTTAAAAAAATTAGTTTTGATCCGTGTCAAAATCTGGGACAATCAGGACGGCCTGAAACAAGACATCTGTTTACAGCCGAGGAGATTATCCAAGTCATAAAAGGCAATTAGGCACCATTTTCTCATAGAAAGTAAAAAGCAGGTGGATGCCAAATCTACCTTCTGCTATTGCCTTCTGTGGCTTTTAAAGCCTCTTCCACTATACACATGTATACACATATGCCATGACACTTTAGGGGGTGACTAGTGTTCCATACTGTCTCTTATTAACCTATTCATTCCTAAAGTTTGTTCTCTCCACGGGTTTAATTGTATGGAATAGCTAAAGAATGAACTTTATGTAGAAGTAAGGGACCAGTCTGTATAAGGATATGCACTGAAGGATGGATGTCCCTTTATATGGCAAAAATATGGCCATTGTTATGTGTGTTTTGTTCATCTTTTACCTAAATGTATACCTTGGTGTCACGGAGTCACGGAAGTGCCCCGTGACTGTGAGGGTGATTGGCACAGCTGCCAATCACCCAGGCAGCTCAGGTGCCGGTTACCAGAGCGACCAGGTGGGTCACGTGGCCAGAAGGGGGCAGGGCCAGGCCTTTATAAACAGCTTAGGCCGGAGCCTGACTCACAGTTCCCTTCTGGCTGCCGCAGGAGCAGGAGCTCTGTGGCTAAGCTGAGTGGCCTGAGTTAGTGGTCGCAGCCTTACCACACTAAC
>NW_017728906.1:41417730-41462395 GCF_001723895.1 Crocodylus porosus
CCACATTGTGTATTCACACACACACACACACACACACACACACACACACACACACACACGTTTGCCCCCACCTCCTTTATAATATGGTCATTATGTACACTTTTTTCATATATTTATATATATTTAAATAACTAATTATTTAAGCTAGGATCTACCAAAAAACTGCTTAACAATGGTTTTCTAAACCAAAGATGGAAGACAATGGACGGATCTTTTATAAAAAATACAAATATAGTACTTGTTTTATAAAGTTCTCTCTAGCATTGGTCATTTATGCAGAACATTTCTCAGAAAGACCATAGGAAAGCAGGGCTGGAAGGATTGTCTAATCCAGCTCCCTGCTCAAGGCAGGGTCTTCCCTGTCTGAGCTATTCCAATCAATCATCTGTCTAACCTAATCTCGAAAATTTTCAGGGATGGAGATTCCAAAAGTTTTCTATGTAGCCTGTTCCAATACCTAACCACCTTCATAGGCAGAAAGTCCTTCCTAATCTCCAACCTAAATTTCCTCTGCTGTAGTTTGAAACTATTGGCTGCTCTAGTTCCCTGTATTAAAGTGCTGCTGTGTCTCATATCAGTATCCCCGCGCTTAAAAATGGTGATGGGGGCACTTGAACTAAAGCTTGTTCAAGCACCCCACCACCATTTTTAAACATGGGCACACTGATACACAAGACACAGGAGGCTGATGGAGTGTAGTAATAACCATGCTCCAGCAGACTCAATTTATCGAGTCTGCTCCAACATGATGTAATTACAGCACATTGGAGCAGCCTCCATGCTAGTGTATAGATATCCATTGCATCTAGTACTGTTCACTATAGGCACAGAAATAAGTTTACTTTCATCCTCTCTGTAATCACCCTTCAGTTACTAAAAGACAGTTATCAAACCCACCTCATTCTTTTCTTCTGCAGACTAAAGAGTCCTAGTTCTTTCAGCTTTCTTCATATGTCATTCTTTCCTAGGCCTTTAAATATTTTTATCTTGCTTCACTGGACTCTTTCCAATCTGTCCACATCTTTCTTGAAGTGTGGAGCTCAAAACCAGACAAGTACTCCAGGTACAGTACAGCCTCATCAGAATAGAGTGGAATAGCTGAACAGAGTAGAAGAATCATTTGCCTTGATTTGCAAGAGACACTCCTGTTAATACATCCCAATAATCTGTTGCCTTTTTTTTTTTTCCAAGAAGAGCTGTTGGGTTATATTCAGCTTACAGTCCACTGAAGCCTCCAGGTCCTTCTCTACAGTACTGCACCCAGCCATTCATTTACCAGTCTGTGTTTATACATACAATTATTCAATTTCAACCTCAGAATTTTGCACTTGTCCTGTTATTTTTTATCTGATAGATTTCAACCATGTCTCCAGCTTATCTAGGTCATTCTAAATCCTAGCCCTACCCTGAGCATCTGCAACTTCACCCAATTTCAAGTCATCTGTATAGTTGCTAAGCATGCTTTTGATACCATCATCCAAGGCACTTAACTTCTTTTCAAAAGAAGTGAATGTAGATTAATTTTTGTAGCAGGCACTTAATAGTAGCTGATTTTTTTGGATAAAATTCACTCTACTTCCACACAAAACCATAGTAATTGGTGGTATGGAAGAATCTCCAGAGCTAGAAGGATGTGACTTATTCTACAAATAAAATAAAAGATGTGAAGCAGCAGCAAGCCTGCTCTTCTTACTTTCATACCTGCTAGTCTGTGCTAAGTGGATAGCAGCTAGATCTATAAATATGGCTGTAGTAGGATCATACTGGTCAATACTCAATGACCTTATGCTACTTTGTGGGGTTACATAGCATCCTTTTCTCACAAAGGCCTACCATGGGCCTAAAGGAAACACAGGTCACAGGAAAATAGGACCAGAAAGGACTCCAGAGCAATTTTTTCTAAAACTCCACAAGTAACCTCCTCCCAGCCTAATACTTCCTCTTCAACACATTATTTTTGTTAACCTTTTATCTGGCTTCTTTCCTACCTTACAATTCTTGTACTACTCATAGTTTCCAGGATATGTAATCATTTCCTAAATAGCATCATACCACATGCTTTAATGAAGACTAGATAGATTAGATCTACTCCATCATCCTTCTCTAGAAAATCTGTTATCAAAGAAAGATATCTGATTAGTTTGGCTTGATCTAGCTTTGGTGAACCCATGTTACACGTAAACCCATTTATTTTGTACCTCCATGTCTTTAATTATCATTTCCTTCAAATCTGTTCTAAAAACTTGCATACTATTCAAGTCAGACTAATAGGCTAAAATTGCCTATGTCAGTGGTTTTCAACCTTTTTTAATTTGCAGACCCCTAAAAATTTTGAGTGGAGGTGCGGGCCCCTTTGGAAATTTCTAATGGAGATGCAGACACTTCTGAATTATAAGTGTGGGTATTCACATACTTCTGATTGATCACAGTCATCTTTCACAGACCTCTTAGACATAATCTGTAGACCCCCAGGGTCCATGGATCACAGGTTGAAAACTGCTGGCCTAGATCATTTTTTCTTCTTTCTTAAATAGTGGTACAATCTTTGCTATTTTCCAGTCATATATGGTACCAACCCCAACTCGATAGATTTATAAAAAAGCCTTGCTACCATACTTGCAGTTACACATACCTGTTCTTTCAGAATTCTGGGACAGAGATTATGCAGTCCACAGCACCCTCATTCTGATTCGCCATCCTGCCTTTGGCCTAATGTTCAATATCATCATTATTACTAAAAAAAGAGGCAAAACAGTCATTTAGTTTTTGGCCCACATCTAGTTTATCTTTAATGTCCACCTCATCCTCACTGAATAGCAACCCCCTTCTTTTTGTTCATAATTTTGTTTACACATTTACCTTTTGCTCTTTGTTTTAGTTTCCTTTGCAAGATCCACCTCACCATGACCTGTGGCCCTTATCAGTTTAATCTCAAAAAACACTTTTCTTTGCTGATTAGTTCCTCCAATCCTTATTCCTAAAGACCTTGTGAGGTGTCATTAGTCTAGTGAAAATTTCTTCCCTACAAGTCCATTCTCCTTGTTTGGGATAAATTCCAGATAGTTTTTGCCACTTTTACTGATAGAAATTCCAGGCATCCTCCACGTTCAAGTCCTTGAGCTCGTCAGTCCAGTTGACTTATTAGCTAATTCCCTTTGGACATACCTACACGAGATGCTAAATGCACAGTAGACTAATTCTACTGCCCATTAGTGCTTCACAGCAAAAGCCATGCTAATATACTAATATGCAGTAGAATTAGTCTTTTGCGCATTAGCTTCACTAAAAGACCATGTGCTGGTGCTACTGCGCAGTAGTGCTGGTTACCGTGCATTAAGTTAGTACCAGTTATTACAGGTACTAACTCAATGCGTTGTAACAGTGGTGCATAATGCACATGTAGACATGCCCCCAATGTCTTAAAGTTTGTCCTTTTGAAATGAAGAACTTTGGTTACAGACCTATCTTGCTTAACCTTTCATTTAACTTAACCAAAATCAGTTCATGATCCATTAATCCAAAGTTAAATCTATGAGTAGGGATTTTTTTCTTAATAATATCCTCAGTACTATCCAAACCAAGTCTAAAACAGTATATTATCTTCTTTGTTTACTGACTGTTTGGTGAAGAAATCCAGTCATAAATGTCTCTCTAAAACAAAGATCCCTATTAAATACTCGTACTCAAATCTGACACGAGAGACCAGTAGACGGAAAGCCAGTGAAGAGACACATGCAAGTAGGAGAGTTTGTGTGAAATTATCCCTGATGAGGAAGGAGCAATCTTGCTCCTTGGGAGAAGTGAATTCATTTCTTTCTGTGCCGCTTGGTGTTTTGTTTGCTTGCAATTTGTAGTTTGCTGGGCACTGATTTAGCTGTTTTTGTAGTTTGCGAATCTGTAAGTTGCATGATAGGTAGGACAGTTGTGTTGTAGCTGAGAAGATGGGAAGGATGTCCTGCCTTTGATCAGAGCTGATGGATGGTTAACTCCCAAGTCTAAATGAGGAGCCAACTAGGCAACAGTTTTAAAAGGCAGAGGAAGAAAAGCCTAGTGGAGGAGAAACACAGCTGAAGAACAGGCTTGTTGTTACACTCTGGAAGCTCTCCATGCTGGGGTGTATTTGGCTTTTAATTCTAATTTCTATTTGAGGGCCAAAATCTCTCTTTATATATGCACAGTATATATCACTGAAGACATAAGTTAAGCTATAGAGTTTAACTTATACCTCTAGGTCAGTTTGATTTCCTTTCAATGAAAGTGCATATTGTACTTTCCTTTTTTCTTTTTGTGTGCTATTTCAATGTATTTCCACATCCCATCTTTTTTCCTATTCTACATTGTGGCTTTCAAGCTGTATCAGATGAATTCCTTGCTCTCCAGAAGCCTGTTCCCAAGAGATGTTCAGCACTCTTATTTTTCTCTGACTACGCTGAGAGTTGAAGACACTCAGCATCAGGCCCCTGATTCCCAGTGGGTTCCATTAACTTCTCATCTTAACTGTAGCTTTCTGGTTCTGAAAGTATTCATTATTTTGCTAAAATTCAGCAGGTGGAAGACTCTGTGGGGTTGGCATGTCTGGAGGCTGTTTGTCTTTTCTATCCTGCTGCTGACAAATTTTGATACAGTTTTAGCATTTGCTCTCACCGAAATTTCTCTCTGATAAAACCTCATTTTACATAATACTTCTGTTAGATCTAAATGCACCATCTAATCCACAGGAGATCCCTGTGTGCACCATTACTGCTGGTGGAATGGGGGATAATTGCTTTTGCTTATTCTAATTTGGAATTTCCTAACCAGGTTTTAACTTTGCTGTTATTAAAATGTGTTTTTTATGTTGTATTTTGGACTGCAATTAGACTCTTGGCTGAGGATATTTATTAAGTTGTAACACAGATGCTAGACAGCATTTCCAAATTACTGTATTTACAAGAACACAAGATGACCCTGAACATACGATGACCTCCTCCTCAATAATTATGTTCTATATTTGTTATAATTTTCCAGATGTAGGAGAAATGACAAATCAGAGTTGCCTTGCATTCATCTCCTTCCTACTGCTGCAGCAGGGAGAATAGTAGTTGGAGGAGTCAGATGGCCCCCCCCGTCCTTTGCCCATCCCAATTTCTTCCCCCTCCAGCATTCCTGCCCCCCTTCCCCCACATACTGTCAGATTCTGCTCCGGCTCTGTTCCCCCTCAAAGCACAATGTAGAAGTGAGCTGCATGTGAAAGAGGAGACATCTACACAGGCAGTTTATTGTGGAGTTGACTAATTAACTCCACAGTAAAGTATCACAGTCTACACATGTCCTGGTATTAGGCTACAGTAAACTAATTAACTCTGTCATAGGAGTACTGTTGGGGACTGTTGGGGCTTGCCATCTAGCCACACAGCTCCACTGGGTCAGCATCCTTGTGCCCTAGACAACACCTCCACCACCCAACGCCACCATCTACAGCCCAAGGCTGACTCCCTGTGCCCTTTTCCAGAGCAGGCTTGTACAGCCTGGCTCAAACTGCTGCTGTCCCAGATGTATGTATAGATGTTGCAGCCAGAAGTTTTTTCTGGCTCAGCCCCAGAGCTTATTGCGTCCAATTAATTTCACATGTAGATGCACCCAGTGAGAAGGGTATAGGGACAGAAAAGAGGCCAAAAACTGCAGAGAGGAGACTGCTATGGGTCTGACTCCAGGTCAAGCCTGACTGCTACAAATTTCAGCACAGGTATTCTATAAGTGCACTTCTGAGCATTCCTTGTGTACCTACTTATATATGTGCACCAGGTCAAATTAGCTAGATCAGTTTGGAATTATTCAAAAGCCATAGATGGCCGTAATACCAGCAAGTGTCCTCCACCCCAGACTTTTCAGCCTGGGGCTTCAAATACTTCCAAATCCTTTGGAAGGCATCCCACGTTCAACCCCAGAGGCTTGGGGTTTAGATGCCCCTGAGTTTTGCTTGCCCTCAGCTGTATGGATGCAAGAGCAAGCTAGGGAGGAGTCTACCATTTGCATAAAGTCAACATGTAGCTAAGATCCTCCCACTGGATGCTGGCCAATGGGAAGCTAACTATGAGGCTCTCATAGGGAATTCTGTCTGCATTCAGACAAGGGTGCACCCTCCACTACACAGTGCCATTTTAATTGCATTTCAGCTCGGGTATCAGACCAGTGCAATGAATACACTTGGTCTTATCCCACAGGAGGCCAACCTACTTATACATGGTACAAACTGTGCATGATATTAGTCCAGAACCAAAAGGTTGGTGACTTATCATATATTTCACTGGTCTAAACCCCAGCAGAGTCAACAGCATTTCCAGCCATGGTGACCCTACAGCCCAGCACTGCTCAGTATGTGCGTATAATCCAGATACTCCCCATAAAGTATCCACATGCTATTTCATCCCCTACTCATGACCAGGTGTTCTTGTCACAAGTCCTGGGACCCTCCAAAAATTGATATGCAGATGAGGTGCACAGCTGCCTGGTCTGTCTCCACCTCAGGGAGGGCAGAACCACACTAATCATATGTGACTGGCTGAAAGACTGAGTGACAGATCCTGTCAGTGACATAGAAGTTTGGTGATGTTAGCCAGACATTTAAGGCTTGTGATGAACCAGGAATCAATGGAAATAGGAAATAAAAGCACTGCTCAGCTGTGGGAGTTTGGTGAAAGTCAAAGTGTACTTGATGTAGTGGTTCACCATGACTTGAAAGAGTTGGCACTGAGGGGGAATGAGCACTATATGTTAATTTGATGGGCTGCACTAAGCTATCCTTGACTAAGATCAAATGTAGCACCAAGGGGAAGGTGTCAGGGCTGTCTCTGGCCCTCTCAGTGCTAGCATCATATTGCAGTAACTTCAGGCCTGGTGCCAGTTCCCTGTGGAGGGAACACCTGCCCATTTTTACTAAGCCCCCCCTCCCCAAGAAAAAAGGGTTTCCCATCAGTGTTTGCTCATTATGGTCCATTTGCTTTATAGGCATGCTTAGCAGGGGTTGCATGCAATCAGCTTCATAGCTGGTTTCCACAACTGAGCACATGTTGCTTCTAGTAGCAGTTTAATGATAGCCAATGTATTTAATGGGGAGGCGGGGTTGCTACTATGCAAATATAAAATGAGGGGATTTTACCCATGCGATTTGGAGGGAAAAACCCATCTTATATTTGAATAAATACATTATTATGTCAATTTTGTGGCTGGAGAAAAGTGACAGGTAGGACAACCCTGAAGACAGAAGGCTTATTAAGCTATAAAAGACAAACCCCAGAAAACATGACTGAAGAACCTCAATCCCAACTTGAAATAATAATATCTAGAAGTGATATCCAGTTTCCATATCCCTTCAATGCCCATTCCTGCAAGCTACTGAGCTCCTTGAAGAATCAAGATCATATTCTCCATATTGAGACTGCCTACAAACTTTCTCATTAATGATTACTATTTTTGTGACCTAGAAATCTTTGTACTGGAAATTAGGAAAATTGCCAAACAATCATTATATGGTAACAACTTTCAGTCACTTCTGAAACTGGATTAAATTTGCTTTAGTGACAGCCTCTCCCTCTCTCCTTCTATTACTACTGCACCTCTGAGAAATCCAGTAAACTAATCTGATGAAAACCTTGAAAAATGTAACCTAACTTTAATTAAAAATGAAGTTTGTTTTGCAGCAGAATTTCTGTGTTAACTAGGGCTTTTGGCAACCTCTTTTTCATACAGTGTTAGCTTTCAAAGTTGTATTACCAAAACTTCTTAATTATTAAATCATTTGCTACAACTATTTTCTTCTGACAAGTATACCATAACAGCTATACTTTAATCATGATATACCATAAGGACATCTTTACCTCTGCTACCCCCAAGTTTCCCAAATTCTAGAGGTTTTAACACAGAACTCCAATGAGAAGTTATTATCATGCTACTAAGCATAAGGGTTTTCTGATCTTTTCCTCTTGCAACATCAAAGGCCTGATCATTTTTAGACTACTGGCATTCATTTTGGCAACAATCTTGATATCTGAATGTATTATGCCAGTTTGGCAGCAGCTTGGTGCCTCACTGAGGCAGAGAGTGATTGAGGAAAGAAAGAAATGAACCTGGCTGCCAAAAAGCTATTTATGATAACTAAGTAAAAAACTAGAGGTCACAGGCAGTGACTGAGGAGGGTGATGAACCCATAAGCAGGGTGAGACTGATTTGTTTTCCACAAAGTGGCAGCTTATATTTCAGCCAACAATGCCAAAGGAAGTACGAAGTGTTAATTAGTTCAAGAGGGATTTAGACAAATTTTGCAGAAAGACAGGAGCAGGCAGTTGTTAGCTAGGTTTTTAAGGTTATATGCTGATTCCATGAAGTGATTTAACATCGAAACAAATATGCAGTCATGAGATGAAAAGAAGCCAACCTAAAATAAGGTTAATAGGGTCCGGTCCCAGTGGATGTCTTTTATCCCTGTAAGGTTGTTCTGTAGACTTCAAATGTTCTTTTGTTTCTATGTAAATATGCTGCTTACAAAATACAATCCTTTCAAGTTAGTTCTAAGCACTGCCATATGCACTCACTTTACAATAAGCTTGTTTTTGTTGCCCAGTGATGTATTCCTTTTAGTAGACTTTGGTGAATGCTGACAAAAATGTTTCCGTGACTATTTGTTTACATATTCAAACAGATTGGTTTCATCTGTCTTCAGGCCTATTTTGTATTCCCTCTCTGTGAACACATGCGACTGAGATTTACTAGCACAAATGTGCACAGGAAGCAAACTGCAGATTCCTTTTCTATAAGCATTCTCACCAGAAATCTGATTGTAAGAGCAGCATCAATCCAAATAATGGAACAAAAACACTACGTGAATTGTGACCAATTGCAACAACTACTGAACTTGCAGAAACCAGGAAGGCATCACCAATCTTCATCTCCATAATATTCAACAATTATGTGAAATTGTTGAAGAAGGTGATGAGATGACAGGGCTGATTTGCAATCATCCAGTGTAAACAAAACCATCTCCTATCTTTTTCAATGTGTACACAAACTTAGTACCCAAAAGGTGAACAACTGACTAAAATTGAAATCAGGCAAGGTTGAGATGATGCAGACAAGATGACACACACATTTAAAAAAACTTACCTCTTCTATAAAACCATTATTATCAAGGACATGTTCCTATAGATTGTTTCTTGTCTCACTGTTGCTATTGAAATTATCATCTCCAGCCCATGGGTCTGGTGACAAGCCAGAAGATTTCATAGGCAAAATAGCTCAACAACTGTAGCTTGCCAAGATACTGCCAAGATATGAGTACTGTGAGTCCAGTAGAACAATACATCTAAATGGCTGGCAAGTTGCACTGAACAGGCATCTGTTTGCAGCACCTTGTAGTACCTAAAAAATCATTTTGACAATAAAACATACAATTCAAATAGTCTTTCAGTGGGCAGAGACTAAGTAGTTGCATTGAAAACAGCTAGATTGATAGTATCTACACTTGTACTTAACAGAGTAAAACCTAGGGGTGCTTGTAAATGTAACTCCCTTAACATGTACATGTGATGAAAATGTCACTTTGTGTGGCACAGTGTACACATGCAAGACTTTTGGGGGTTTTAAATGACTTTTCATCATTGCAACTCTGCAAATTGCAATGATGCAGCTGTCAGCTTACTCCCAGCTGCAGGAGAGGTGGGAAGGTTCTGCAAAAAAAAAAAAAAAAAAAAAAAAAAAAAAAAAAAAAAGGGGATCTGGCCCCTTGCCATAATGTGACAGAAAAATGGAAACTGCTTACTCCTCAGGGTTTTATTCTATGTCCAACCATTTCAGTTTAGGGAGCAGAGAATGAAACCTTGGGGATTAAACTCCCGTTACATGTACAAGCACCCAAGAGTACCAGGATATGGCCCATAAACCATAGTCTTTTTCAGATGAACTCTAGATGTTACAACCTGAGTTTATCATATTTTTTCCTGTATCCTGACTTGGATGGCCTTACTACCATGTTAATCTCTGCTACTTTCAAGAAGAGAAATAAACCATTGTCCGGGAGAATAGGTAAAGCCTTAACAACATTGGAATTGTTTCAAAGGCAAGGAAGAAAGGACTTATTTTTTCTTCCACCATACTTTCTTTGCTTAAATTTCTGCTTTGATACTTTGGTTTGTTATATTATGGAAATAATATACTGATAAAATTGGGATAAAGTGCCAAAGATTAACCCCAAGACAGGTACCTTACAGCAACCTTTTATACATCTCTAAAAACTGATTAAGTCAACCTTTTCTATACCAAGAGGAATAAGACAGTCTATGAAAAGTAGCTTGGAGCACCAAGGGAACGGTCAAATATGATGCTAATTAATTAGGAGGGGGCCATAAATATCATTGTTGCTGGAAATAAGCAGAAATTCAAATTTATTTGCGGGAAAGCTTTTCTGTCTCTCAATAAATCAAACAATCTGGGGGCAACCCTATAATTTAAAACAGAATAAGCTAAACACAAGTTTTTCTTTGAGGATTCCTGGGTTTTAAGACTTGGAAAGTACATATACATTTCTAGGTATTCTAGAACCAAAACCATGACAGTCAAATAAAAATGTGAAAAGAATGCAAACTATGAATGGAAGAATCCTAGGAAAAGCTCTGAAATATGTAAAAAGATATTTTTTCTGAAGCTTGGATGCCACCTACTGGATGGGTAGGAAATATGTAATGACACCTGACTTGTCTGCATCTGAAACCAAGAATCAGTTTCTCCCTAAGGTTTATGATGTCCCCCAGGGCTCGGTCCTTGGGCTCATACTGTTCAATTTCTTTATTAGCAACTTGAACGAGGGGGTGAAAAGCACTCTGTTCAAATTTGCTGACGACACCAAGTTTTGGAGCAAGGTGGGCATGCTAGAAGGGAGGGACAGGATACAACTGGACCTGGACAGGTTACAGGGGTGGGCAAATGTGAATAGAGTGGGATTCAATAGTGACAAGTGCAGGGTTCTGCACCTAGGGAGGAAGAACCAGCAGCATACCTACAGCCTGGGGAACTCCCTTCTTAAAAGCACAGTGACAGAAAGAGATCTTGGAGTCATTACTGATTCTAAAATGAACATGGGCTGCCAATGTGGGGACGCAGTCAGTAAGGCTAACCTCACCTTGTCATGCATCCACAGATGCATCACGAGCAGGTCCAAAGAGGTGATCCTCCCCCTCTATGCAACACTGGTCAGGCCACAGCTGGAGTACTGTGTCCAGTTCGGGGCACCGCACTTCATCAAGAGGGTCCAGAGGAGGGCCACTCGCATGATCAGGGGGCAGCAGAGCAGACCCTATGAGGACAGGGTATGGGACCTGAACCTGTTCAGCCTCCACAAGAGAAGGCTGAGAGGGGATCTAGTGGCCATCTATAAACTTACTGGGGGGGGACCAGCAGGGAATGGGAGAGGCCCTGTTCCTCTGAGCACTAGCCGGAGTAACTAGGAATAACGGCCACAAGTTGATGGAGGGTAGATTCAGACTAGACATCAGGAGTCACTAGGATCTAGAACCAGCTTCCAAGGGAAGTGGTGCTCACTCCTATCTTTGGCATCTTTAAAAGGAGGCTTGATAATTACCTAGCTCAGGTCATATGAGCTTGAACTTACCAGGGTTCATATAAGCCCAGTATTCATTCCTGCCCATGGCAGGGGGTCAGACTTGATGATCTGCTCAGGTTCCTTCCAACCCTATATCTAGGAACCTATGAACCTATGTCCAATAAAAAAAATGACAATGTTAAAAAATAGATCCGCTCTGAATGGAGCAGTGACATAGGAAAAGGGATATCCATACCAAGATGGAACCAACAACAACAGGAAAAGAACTAGAGACAAACTGAATAAGATTGGTTCAAGCTACTTAAAAAGTGTAGAGATACAAGGAAACCAATATTACCAAAAGATCCATAAGAAATTTCTGTGCTTCAAAAATAGTCAAAATTTGTTCTTGGAGGGTGAAAATACTGCTTTTCTAGATTGCTGAATACATTCATATCTTTGTTCAGATCTTTGTTCCATAAATCCAGATTTTTGTAGGGTATAGTCTTAGGAGATACACATACTTGGTAAAACAACTTCCATAATACAAGTGACAGATCCTAATTTCATATGGTATCAGGGACTGGGAACAGAGAAAAAAAGATATGGCACTGAAGTAACCTTAAGATTTCTCTCTCTCCGGATTTATTGCCAGTATGGGCATAGAGAGTCCTGTAACTGCAAGACAGCATTGTTTATGTTTTGTACATGAAGGCAGATTGAACCATGCATGACTTTGCTTGCTAGAGTTTGTTTGGTGCTTGAAAGAACTAACATTGTGCTCATAATTTTCTTGTTCTGTATGTCTGGAAACCTCAACACTGTATTTATTGTGTCATCATACCTTTATGAGAGTTCATTATTCAATTTTACTTTTCTTCTATTATCCATCTAAAATCAATCCCTTATTTAAGTTGCACTAAGAATTTACTGGTGCTGTCCACATCACTAGCCTGATAGTGACAGTGACAGTGACTCCAGTTAGCCCACTTTTTGTGGGCTGTGTTAGTGGGTGCATCTACCTGCAAAATACAGTGCCAAGCAGAAACCTGAGCTTTCTTGGGAATCAAAACAAGTATACTCATGCTTTCAAAGCATTCTGCCTAGACTGAGAAGCAGGGTATATTAGCCCAGATGTACTTCCATGCAAACATGACTGTACTTACTTTGGTACCCAAAGCAAACTCAGGTATATTGACACAACATATATGTGCATTGTGCTATTCTGAGATACCCTGTGCCTGTGTGAAAAAGTACTTCATGTTCTGCCTTTCATAACAAATACTTACATTTTTTATTCATCCTGGCACATAGGGATCCCAGAATCAAGCTGCCAGAGCTTAATTTTACGGTCCCCATGCACTAGGATAGGTAAAAACCGTACATGCTGCTCAGCGGGGGTTGTGACAGTCAGCTAGGGCTGACCAGACTGGGGCCAGTTCTGCGGTGTCAGAGGAAGCTGAGATCATGACCCCTGCTCTGCCAAGTAATCTTAGGGTTACTTCAGTGCCATATCTTTTTTTCTCTGTTCCCAGTCCCTGATACAATTTGAAATCAGGAACTGATCCTTAGTCCCAAAATCATGGACAGACATGACAGTTTGTCATGTGATCGGCCACTGAAAGCACTGTACAGCCAGGCACTGGCAGAGGTGTATGGCTGCAGTGCACTTTAAAAATTCCCAATAGTTAACAATCTGAACTCTCATTAAAGGAGGATTCAGATGAAGATGCTCCAAAGTGGAGTGCCTTCTTTAACATTGCTCAGTGAGGCTGGGAGCAGGGCTTGGCTGAAGCGCTGTCTTTGGAATGGGGGGGGAAGGGAGTAGAGGGAGCTCATTTTGGGAGTTGCTCAGCTGGTGCTGATAATTGTATCAGCACCAGAACACTTGTACTGTGTAAGTTAATGGATAGAGTCACAAAAGGCATTTAGATATCTAAAAATGCCAGTGGGAGTTAAGAACCCAACTTGCCTACAAGCCCCTACCAATTCCATCAGGCACCTAAACACGAAGGTTTGTAAAGCTGGCTTCAGCTTAATTCTTGAAATATGTCTAAGCAAGGTGGGCTTTTAATTTGATATTGTAGAATGCCATACATGATTATGATGTTACTTTTCAATCCTTACTATATTATATCACTCATTTATTTAACTTTTATTTGTATGTGGTGATACTCATTTACATACTCTTTATTGGTTATTAGTTTTATTAGGCTTTATTTATTTAATTTATGTAGAAAAAAATATTTTAAAAGCTTTTTAATGAAACAGTAAGTTCCTCCACTAATTTTGTTTGCCTTATGATCTCAGTTATGGTGGGACATCACCATGACAGGTTACGCCCAGTGGCTTGAACCCTAGCCATAATCTTAATGGAACTCAGCTCAGATCAAAGCATTGATCTATAGCTCTTTCAACAAGTAATTCCACCAAGTAATCACACTACAGAAATATTATCAAAAACTGGCAATGGCTTGGATGCCTGTGGCACAGAAAAGAAAATTGCTTGTGAGCACAACTGCTGTTTGGACCTCTGAGAACTCATTGTTCATATGTGCACCTTTAGGTTGAATGGCTGTTTGACAAGTAGTAGACACTCTCCCTCAAAGAAAGGTACTTATATCATGTCCATCAGCTCTTCCAGCTGCTTCTCTCACCTCATGAGTCTTATGAATTCCCAGATGTCCATAGACACTTGGAGTCAGCTAGCTACTGAGATGTTGCCAAGAATGTTGATAGATGGCAGGGTGCCGGCCTCTGTAACACTACTGGCTCAATTACTGACATAAAGACACCCAACTTCTGTGCATCACACACTCCAAGTAACTCTAATAGTGATAAAAACCAACTTCTGTCTGTCCTCTTTCCTATTGGACTCAGACCTAGATATTGCAAGGCACCTATTCATGATTCTCAAGTTACTTGTCTCTAGTTAATTAGGATAAACTATTTCTAAACAAAAGCACTCCCTGAATGAGCAGAACTCATGTGAAGTGGAGCAGCCCATCTACTTGGCAACAGAAGCTGCCATGAGCACAACATTCACCTGTTCATTCTCTGCAATAATCTCCTCCAGAATACAGATTTCTGATCTGTATAGTACTACATGGACTGGACCTGATGTCCTAAAATGTGTCCTTTCCCTCCACAACCATCTTGCCCCTTCTGTTTTTGAAAGAACCCAAGATTTTTCTGTACCCACTCTTCCCTTGTGCAGTCTTCTCTTCTGTTTCCAATATCAACCTTGTTAAAGAGTACTTCTTTTTAACAATGCTCTGTAATATCTTCTTGCCCTCTTTTCCAGGGTTTTACCATTCTCCAGCCCTCTGTGGACTGCAGCCTCCAATCTATGCATTCATTAGCAAGGCAACAGATTTTGGCCATTTACTTCCTTCTAGGGTGAGCTTATTCAGTTGTCACTAGTCCCTAATTTCCTTTCTATTCAGGTACAACTACCAATGGGCCAGAATGTCTTCCCTTAACACAAGAAGGGTGGCACAATCTATTATGTCAAGGTACAAAGAAATATGTCATAAATAATGCAATTACATACATTGCTCATAAAAATCAAGTGGCATTTCATAAGCAGGGATCCTGGTTTTCTCTGAAAATCCCCAATTTTTTAGTTAAAAAAGTAACCCGAAAGTAACCCATTTTTCCATGATCAAAATGAAACACCAATATATATACATCTATATATATTGGTGTTTCATTTTGATCATGGAAAAATGTGGTTTTGGGGTTACTTTTTTTAACCTCAAAATTGGGGATTATTTTTTATGAGAGAAAACCAGGATCCCTCTTGATAAGTTCATATAAACAGATTCCAAACCTATCATTCTGTGCCTCTCAGGAACCATAACACTCTTAACCAATAGGGGTAGGCCTTACAGGAGCAGAAAAAAAGCATTTTCACAGGAAGTGGACCTAACAGTTGGAACTCACTACATGAAGAACTAGCTATCAAAGAACACAGGCTTTACTGCACTCAGGACTGATCCAAGACTTATCTTGCTGGCATAGTTTTTCCCTCAGTGAATATCACACTTTCTCTACTTACGCCATTTTGCCTATTGGCAAGGAATGAAGGGAAAGAGAATTCATAGCTTTTATTTCTCATTTTAAATACTAATGTAACTTTAAGATATAATAAGGATTGAGGCCTTACTTGAGAGAAGCATAATTAGGCCAAGCAGTTTAAATGTCTAGCCATAGAGTAAATGGGCTTAATGAAAACGGTTGACAACAAATGGTTTAGAACAATGATGCTCAAGCTTTTCATCCAGGTGGCCAGATGGGCACCAGTCTCTGTGGGCCAGATCCAGCTGGTGGACTCAGTCTGGCGTCCAAGGAGGGTGCAACAGGGCCCAGCTGGCCATGTGGAGGGAGGTGGGGAAAGGGCAGCCCAACCCCTATCCAACCATGAGGGAGAAAGGGGAACGACTGGCCCAAATCTAGCCCCATTGGGGAGGGAGGGTGCATGATCCATCCCCAATCCAGCCCTAAGTTGCAGGGGCTGAGGGGTGACCAAATCCCAAGGGAGGAAGGGAGCTTTGCTTGGTTCCTACATGGCCTCGCCCCATGGGGAAGGGGACATGACCTGGCCCTGAGCCAACTGTTCAGAGGGAGGGGACATGGCCTGGTCCTACAGGAGGAAGGGGATAAGGCCCAGCCCCAACTTAGTCAGGTGGGAGGAAAGGTGGCATATCCCAGCCCTGAGGGGGAAAGAGGGGACAGACTGGCTCCCACTTGGCCAGTCTGGACCCATAGGGATGGGAGGGAAAGGAGGCATGAGTTAACCACAGTCTGGCCATGTGGGGGGAGGGTCATGGCTGAGCTGACCAATCACAAGGGAGTTGACAGCAGAGACAGGTGGTGGTATTAGCTGTCACTGCTCCCCTGCCACTCTGCTGCCCAATTTCCCAACCCATGGGGAGTCCCACAGGCCAGATTCCAAGGCTCCACATGCTGCATTTGGCCCACGGGCCAGAGGCTGAGCACCCCTGGTTGAGAATAACAAATGACTCGCAGCCAATGATGACTTTATAGCGGTCATCGTATTGGTAGAAAGAGAAAGAAAGTTCAGGTATTGTTTTTGTTACAGGGTATTCACTTTGCTCTAATATATCATATTTATATCTGGTGCTTCACAGAAGCATGATACTATATTACTCTGCTGATTAGTTTTAACAGCCTCTTGGAGCTACGGAATATGTGAATGTCTAGCATGGCTGGGCAGTAAATCACAACATCCTATAGCACAATAAGCATATTGTAGCTGACAGTGTTTCCTTTTCAAAGTGTTTCTCTTCACAAGAGTGCTGCTGTACAAGAAAATATAATGGGAGCTGCATGTTTATCGTCTTTCAGCGACTTTTAGATCAAACCTGCTCAGTTTGCACATAAGATATTTGTTCCAACTGACACCCTGCAAATTTTGAATGCCAAGTTCTTGTTCCTGGTAAGTGCCACATCCTCAGTAAATCTGACAACAGAAGTCTGTTGTGAGAGTACTTAAGGTGAAAAAGTCATATATCCTTATGTACTCCTTGAGGTAAAGTTTCTGCAAGCAGAATTTAATTCTGAGGATGATGTGCAAGTCAGAATAGAGTCTTTATTGTCTGTCATCTGTATTGACTTTGTAGTGCTAACAGAACTGGAAAGAAGTAAATAACTAAATGCATACATAGATTATTAGTAAAGTCAGCAAATACAATTGAAGGAAGACACAGGAGGGCAAATTCAGAGACAAAGAAAAAACTATTGTGAATTACAAGTTAGTAGGAAGGAAAATTCAGAAAGAAAAAAATGCATTGTGGATTACAAGTTAGTAAATTAATAAATGAGTTCTCTAAAAGGCTAGAAATGAGGAACTGAAACAAAAGAGAAAAAACTGATCAAAATCTTTGCCTTACAGTCTAGCAGAATCTGGGGATTAAAAATAAAAAACCCCTAAAAGTACAAGTTCAATGGTCCAAATAACTAAGAGAATTGGATTTCCCTCCCCCGCCCATATTTGGCATGAAAATAAATAGCAGAAATCTTACAGGAAAGTCTATTCTCCTGGAATTTCCTTCCCAATATGTTATAGGCTCTTAATGATCTAAACTTTAGGGTGCTTCAACCCCCCTGCAGCATCCACAGCTCACCGTTAGCACCAGCAGTGATCAGGGTGCTTGGAGCAGGGCAGGGGGCATATAGGCCCTGCGGGGGTGCGTGTGGGTCCTGTTGGGAGGCTGTGGCCCCTGTTGGGGGCAGTCCATGAGCTGTGCAGGGGTGCTGCCCCCTGCAGGGTGCAAGGGACCCACCCTCCCCCGAGCAGCCCTCCCCCTCACACCCACAGTCCTCCCACAATCCACCCACAAACCACAACGCCCCCAAAAACCCTCACCCACATACCTGGCCCTGTGGGGCAGGAGTGAGGGGAATGGGGCATGGGGTAGGTTGCGAGTTGAGAGTGAGGGGCAAAGGCAGGGGCAGGGCACTAGCATATCAGTGCTGCTTAGCACTGCACATCCTGGTGAGTGAAGGGAGTAGGGACAGCTTTGATTTTTTTATGACAAAAAAAGCCAAAAGTAACTGTCAAACTGTTTAAATATTTAGATTTTTTTTTATTATGATGATAGAGGCACTGATAGGCTTCCAACTTGCTTTAAAATTGTAAATATATTAATAAAACATTGCCCAACTTCTCTAGATAGATATATAGTGGCCTTTGTTTTAATTATGGAAGAACATGGATTTGGGGGTATTTTAAAGACTGAATTTAGGATTTTTTATCAGAGATTTTGCAGTTTTAAATAGGAAACACCAGAATTCCTGCTAGTGAGGCAAATGGCAAGACCCAGGCAGAGGAACCTGCTCAGAGCTGGCACCTGAGATCCAGATAGAGGTGGCTGACCTCCTGGCAACTTGGGGCCAGGAGGACATGCTTTGACAGTTCAAAGCAGGCCACCACACTGAGAACATCTTCTAGGTGATAGCTGCCCAGATGGCAGGGCAGTTGCATACCATGGCAGTAGTGCTGCACAAAGGCCAACTCTGCAGCCACAGCCCACTGACAGCTGGCCCAGAGATCTGGATGCCACTACTGGCCATGCAGCCCCATTTGCATCTGGCAGGCATGCAGCCTTGGGGCCACATGCTGTCGCAGGTGGCAGCAGCTCACAGCCAGGCAACAGCCCCCACTGCCAGACTGCTGCAGTGGGTAAAGGGTAAACAGAACTCTCACAGCTGCTTCAGCAGTCCAGATGGCACAAGGTGTCCCCAGATACCAACTGGCTGGACCCCAGAAGCTCCTGTCTATTTGTATCTTCCATATTAACATGGGCCTTAAGGTTCATCCAGCTAATTAATAGCTCCTTTGTGGGGCCAAAGGGTGAAAGATGCAACTAATTTCTTGAGACAACAAAAGCAAAAACACAATAGGAGTGATGTGGGGATCAAAGGGTCAAAACATGAAAATGAGTGTGCAGGGGGACACCAAGCAGAGCCCCCCCCGGGCCACACCCACCAGTCTTCAAAGGCATCCAAGGAGCTGGTGGATGCCTCCCACTGATGCTCTGCCCAGAAATGTGCACAGAGAAGTAAGAGGAAAGCAGCCCCATAGTCTCCAGGCACCTTCCCAGCCAGAGCCTCCTTCCTGGTCAAGTACAGGGCCCACTTGGCCAGAGCGAGGAGGAGATTGACCAGGAGGTCCCAGAACTTGGTGGGACTGTGGATGGGATGATCAAAAACAAAAAGGTGGGGAGTAAAATTCAACCAGAACCTCAGGAAGAGGTTCTGGAGATGGAGAGATTGCAGCCTGGCACACTTGAGAGTCATGTGCACCAGGGTCTCCTTCTGTCCACAGATGTGGCAGGAGACCAGGATGTCTGTGAAACTCACCACATACACACCCGTGGCGATGGCTCCATGGAGAAGCCACCAGCTGAGGTCCCCAGTGGCTCATGGGGTGAGGGTAGAGTACAGACTCAGCCACTGGGGTTCCCCAGCTGTGCTCTTACCTAACAAGACCCCCCACCTGTTTCTGTGGGACGCAAAGATGGCATGATAGACTGTGCAACACACGAGCATGTAAAGGTGGCAGCAATGGATGGTGGAAAAGCAGACTGGTCTCCTCTAGCTGGCTTAGGTGGTGGAGTGGGGAGCACCATGAGGCCGGGCAAGGCACTAGCCCCATGACAAGCTCTGATGGGCTGCAGGACACGGTAAAGCAAGTAGCGCTGAGCTACTTGCCAGAGCAGCTTTTATACTTCTGAGGCCAGCACAGGGCAGGTTTTTATACTGCTGGGGACAGCAGAGGTGCTGGCCCCAGCCTCTAGCTCCCTCTAGCTGTAGATCTGGGAGGAGCTGGGCAGGGTTATTTTGCCCCAATTGCCACAATTTGCCTCACACCAAAGTGCTTGTCCAGGCACATGCACTGAGGCAAAAATCCCCAGCTCAAATTAGCACCACTTCTTGCTGAGCTGCTGCAAGCACACATGCTTGAATGTGTGGATGTGCCCTAGGAGTTCAGCTAAATTTCTGGTCCATTTGATATTAACCCATCACTGGAAAGCAGAGACATAGTGCAGCTGATAATGTTGATTCTTTTACAAATGGAATTTCTTTTATTTAAAGGATGCTAGGAATCAATTTATTTATTGCTTTCTGGAACTCCTGACCATGCCTTATTTCAAAGCATCTCCCACACATTGTCTATTCATGGGGGAAGGCTGATCTTCCAGCAAGAATTCTGGGCAAAGGCAACTTTGATCATTTAGACCACACAGCATCCACCAAGATGTTTCTGAAGCTAGTCCACCTTAAAATCACTTTCCTAGCAACCTGTACAAAAGTAGAGATGGTATATGCTGTGGGTAGCATAGTGTGCAGAGTATGCATTTGTCCTGCCACATAGAAAAGCCAGGTGAATTGAGCCCTTTAAATTTTGTGTTGTGCAGATTCCAATGTGCATGCAAGCCCTCTAAGACCTCATCTGCTTCATAGTCGGATGACCATATTATAAGACTGAGCCCCTTTTTCACATGGGTAAGATCAATGGGAATCCATATGAGGAAAAAAAAGTAAACATTTCCCTTTGGTCACACTTCTAATTCTTTTCTGGTTTGGATATTCTCTACATTTGAAAAATTCACTTTCTGTTTTCCTCCTTTTTGGTTGCATTTCATAATTGCAGTTAGGACTCTTTCCACACTCCAGTAGGAGTGAAAGGCATGTTGTTATTTCAGGATTATTTTTAAGTTACTGGTTGCTATATTTTTTTAGTCCAGAACTGTGTAGAAACACATGCTGTATATTATGATAATATGCTATACCAGGTTACATGAGTCACATTTTGTTTAAGCAACCACTTCATTCTACCATCTGGTGCCTAATAGGCTTTTTGAAAAATGTGTGCCTGAGCTTTGATTATGGGATGCATACTAGCATTAAGACTGCACTCTTCCAAGGTGTGCCTCATACTCATTCAAGTTAAGGCTTCCATGCATAGTTTTAGCAATATCCAAGAGGCTCCAGGTGGTTGAAATTGTCATTCCCTCCCACATTGAGGCAGCTTTATTTACACTGTCAGATCAGTATAAAGTATACTTGCAAGTAGACTGAATCAAAGGTGTAACTGTGACCTACATAGACATACTTGAGCTACTTTTAAATTAGCAGGTAGGTTCTGTAAGCAACACAGTGGTGGTAGCACAGAGCTCAGTACAATCTGCAAATCCTGGCCAAGAAACTCCTCAAATGGTTATGTCATAGTGAGGTCCATGATTCAAAGGCTAAACCACTAGTGGTACCTGGTTCTCATTAGTTTAAAGCTAGGTCAAGTATCTACACTGAGTAAATGAGAATAATATTGAGTGGCAAAGGTTTTTTGTCATATCTTTTATTGGACCACCAGCATACAATAATGCTGAGGCCCTTCTGGTTCTTATTGTATTATTATTATTGGACAAAGCACTAGAAAAAGATTTTATTAGCAATAATTCTATACTGTTAAGGGATAGACTAGGCTCCGTATAGGGCCTTTTCCCTTTTCCAAAGACTGTCATCTTTTCCTTACTTGTTTGTTTCATTTGAACTGCTGATTCTGAAACCTAGTCCTCAATACATTACTGTACATCTCCAGCCTCATCCTGTTCTTCAGCATGTTTTAAAACTAAAGTTTAACCTCATACATCACCAATTAAACACCTGCCTCATGTATTATGTAACGTATGCAGGGTTCTGGGAAGCTCCTGAATCTTTAATTAGGATTAAGTCTTCACCTTGGGTGCTGACAGACGTAACAGTTTGTTGTACAATCAAGCCACAGAAAGCAATCTACAGCCATGCACTAACAGAAGTGCACAACTGCAGAGTGCTTGAAAAATGCCTAGTGATGGGGCAACAGTCTGAACCCTCAATGATCTGAACCCAGGTCAGATGAAGGTACTCCAAAATGGAGTGCCTTCATTAACTTCTGTCAGCATGGGAGCAGGGCTCAACTGACGTCCCCACACTGGCTTGTGCCTGGGAGGGGGAGGAAAGTAGGGGAGTAAGTTCAGTCTGGGGGTTCCCAGACTGTGGGAGGGGGGTTCCCAATGCCGGAGGGTGGGGCAGGTGGATTGGATCCCTCCTTTGGTGGGGGCTCCATTCCTCCCCCCCCCACACACACACACACACCAGCATAGCTGGGGAAACCCCACACTGCACTTACTCCCCTGCCTTCCCTGCATCCCATCCTCAGACAGCCCAGGACCTTGAAGAGGAGGGTGGGGCTATGCGGCAGACACTGAAGACTGGCAGCCTCCCTCCCCTGATGAGCTCCAAAGGGGAACTGGATCACACACCATCCTGATCCACCCGTGACATTCTGCTGGATTGGGAGGGTTGGTCAAATTCATGACACTTTCTGTGAAGCATCATGAGTTAAACTGTAAAGCTGCACATCTGTAAGCACTCCTTGTTGTTCTATGGCATGTTTTCAGGAATAAAGGTTAAGGCACACTTAATCTTTCACCCAAGGATATCAATTCTTTATTAGAAAACCAAACCCAAGAACTAGACAGCATTCAACATAGATAGCATGAGTACAGATGTATGTCTAAGAATAAGAATGAAGAACATATTCAAATCATCAGGGAAGGAAAGGTGTAAGCAACTATGGACCACAGTAGCCAGTTTCTCCCAACTTTCCAGTGGGGCACTTCGCTTTTATAGCATGGTTCCTTGCTAATTTGAAGTTTACCTAGTGATTGGTTAATACTGTTTCTGTGGGGTCTTTTGCTTCATATGGAAAATTATGTGAACAGTGTCTGTAAAAATATTTTCTAAAATTTGTGACTCACTGGAGTCATCTCTCACGTGTCATGTCTAGTGTCATATCTAGGAAAAAAACTTAAAAAGTAGAAACAGCTTTTTATAGCTGGTTTTGTCACTGGTGATTCAAAAAAAAAAGTTTGGGACTCAAGTTTAGTTATTGAGTTCTGTAATAAAGCAGTTCCTCTACACTTTCAAGTGAAGCACAATGTGTACAATAGCTCTGCACTTAACAAATGAAAATGGCTTTGTTTAAACTAGATAAAATTCACTCATGCTAAGGCTGAGGCAGGCTTCAGGCCTTATTCTAGGACCTTACACCAGGCACTATACAATTCCAGTGTAATCTAGGTTTCAGAGAAGTTGCCATACTACATGACCGCAATGGTCTATCAACTCAATTTTGCCACCAGTGTCAGTCAGTACTAGATAATAAAATACTTTGCACCTCCACAGAATATTCATGAAATTTTGGATTATTTAACAGAGGTGGGTATTTGTAGTCCATTTCATAGAGATGCTTCAGGGAAAGCTGTGAAATAGCCATAATAGACAATTATGCAATAACATATCCATGGGGAAAGTTCATCCATGTTCCTAGTTAATTAGTGCTTGACTTCTGTCCCGAAGCACAAAGGATGATATCCCATAAAATTTAATGTAGGTAATGTAACTGAGGGTGTTCTTAATTTAATATATTCTGTTAAATCTCTTTATGGAGTCATGTTTAGTTCTTTGTTTTGATAGTATCCTATAGCAAAACGTTTTCTAAGTTACCTTGTGCTGAGTACTGCAGAAAAGAAAATTCTTTATCCTGTATAAAATGTTTAACTTATTTATTTACTTATAAATCCTGGGAGTATTTACTTTATTTGTGTATAATAGATAGAGTAGTTGAACTGTCTTATTCTAAAGACATTGTCTAGCTTATTGTATTTCCTCTTATTAATTTTTTAGAATGAATTACTCCAAATTTGTTTAATCTCTCCCTACAAGAAAATCTTTGAATACTTCTAAACTCATGGAAAAGGTAGTATCTTTTATTAGAGCAACTACGTATTTGCAAATAATTTATTTTATTTTTTTAAATACTTTTTTTTAATACTTCTAATAATTTTTTCCACCATACCTGGACTTCTTCCATTTCTGCTGTTTTCTTTTTCTTTAGAAATGTTAACAAAATTGAGAACCATAATCAAGCATTATAATATTTTCACTATTATTCTCTATCCCATCCTTAATACCATCCAAACACCTTGTTTGCTTTCTGTCAATGTCAGAGCACTGAACTGTTCAGAATAATACTTTAGTTTTTCCCCTAAGTGGTTATAGTTAAATTAAAATCCATCAATGCATGCATAATTCAAATGGTTCTTTCTAATGTGTGTTACATTACACTTGTTGAAAGAAATATGTTGAACTCTTAATGTCTGTTGACTATGTATGTATATACAAAGGGGGTGAGGTGGTACAGACCCCCTCCCCACGCCTTTGACTGCGCCACAAGTGAGCTCTCCACATGGGATCTGGTGAGAGCCCCTGCTTTTGTATAGTTTTGGAGCCCGGGATAGGAATGGTTAGAAAGGGGACACAGCAGCATTGTCCAACCCTTGAACTCTAGAGCCACACAAAAGCCTGGGCTGTGTCCAGACCCCACCCTGATCAGTTGATGACTTCTCTGCTAATACAGAGCTCAGAGCTCACTACACAAGCATAGCAGAGCCCAAGAAGGGGGCAGATGGAACTGCACCTCTTTGCTTCATTTCTGGATCCACTACCATGTATATATTGACACAACTATATCCCTAGGTATGTCATAATATCACACTGTGATGCCAAAAGATAAACAGCTTACACATGATAAGAATTCCCACATCCTGGTGGTTCCTCCAAACTGAAAATAAAATAGGACTGATTCATCAGAGAGTTCTTTGACCCACATTTTTACTCAGAGGCTCAAATGAATTGCTATCTGCTTAACTGGAACAGGTAGAAAAACATTAAAATGAAAGAAAAAAGTGAGTGAAACTGATGTTACATTGTTGTTCGGTAACATTAGCCAAATAAGTCAATGTTTAGGCCTAGCCCCGAAGATGAAAAAGTTAAATTTTCCAGTTTACTGCAGACATTGTTTTTTAAAGCTCCACTGGCATCCCTGCCATTTTTAACTGGATTTCAGAGTGAAGTTATTCTGGCTGTATCTTTACAAAACAGCTACCATAGGAATAGTGATGTGGTAGCCATGATGGTCCAAGAAATAAGCACGAAGCAAGGATTTTTGTGGGTGATATCCTTTATTGGATCAAATGCATGGCTGGGAAAGATTTCAGAAAACTTTCAGATAAAGAGGTGCTTCTACCCTAAGATAAATGTTCTACCTTGCAATGTTTTTTTCTGTCTACCATTAAACAATAGTCTTCAAGCAGCAACTGAATTCTCACTACAATCAGAGATAGTCATAACTTAAGTGGATTTGTACCTGGAATAACTTAAGGCCTAGCAAGAGACATTTTGTCCACAGTGGGTGCATCTACACATTCATTAATGTGCAGTGCCTACTGTGTATTACATTTAGTATTTGTATTTACTAAATAAATGTGCAGTAAGTGCCACGTTGCTCATTAGTGTGATTGCATGCTTTTTGTGTGACGTTTAATGTACAGTAAACTAATACTACTGTGCATTAGTGTATTAGCACTGTTTTTGCCATGCACACTAATGAGCAATAGAATTAATCTGCTGCACATTAAGCATCTCATGTAGTTTAAGTTATAATATTCCACACGTGCCCAGTGTTAAGTTACAATGTTCCATACTGTCATCTGACAGTACAAGTTGACATAAATGGTTGGTTGTTTCTTAGCAAAACCTGGCTATAAGAGGAATATAATAAACTCTGGGGCCCATTATCATTTTGCAAGTAATCTCTTGACCTGATTTTTCTCTGTAATTAATGAGTAGGCATCACAGAATTTACTGAGACTCTCACCTGGACTGCTGTACACAAGAACATTTTCAGAAGCTTCCCTCTGTATCAGAATAAACTATAATTCTTCAGTTTCCTGTGGTTAATTCCACACAACAAGTACCACCCAGGCCTTTAGTTACCAAGAAATGAAAAGTAATTTATATCCAGAACAACAGGAAAAGTCTATAAAAGTCACTTGAAAATAGGTTTGTATGGCAATTCACTTTAGAAAATAGCCTCCAGAAATCCAGCAAAGACTTAATTTATATATGTTAGAAAATCACTTGTGGAACTTTAGATGGAAATACACAATAAAAGTACAAAGTATTATTTGAGCTTAAATTTGTTCCTGGTATAATTCCATGGGAATCTGACCCATTCTGTTTAGTTTTAGTACAAGTACACTGCTTGATAAATCAAGGATACTCTAAATTTAAACTTCCTGTTCAACTACAACCATTGAAAATTATAGTGGCATGATATCTTATATGAGTAATTGCTGTCACTTAAGATGAAGAGTTACTGAAATGTTAAAACCATTGCTCAATAGAAACCAAAATGAATTATTTTTCCCTCTTTTATGGGGAGACTTTCTTTTAAAAGGATATTAGGTGTGCATTCTGGACACTGTGTGGGTTCATGCATCCTTTTTAAGACTTCACCTTTGCTGATTTAAGACTCTGACCTTGTCAAAATTCATTTTCGGTGAATTTTGCTTCAGAGCCTCTGAAGTGCTTCCTCTCCTGCTGAGATGAATCCTCATTTTACTTCTGAAACTTGCTTTGAATTTATTCCATGGCTATTAAGTCTCTGCTTTAAGATATACCTTCTTTTTAGCAATAAAACCAGGCCTGCCCAAGATAATTGATGCAAAAGGAATTGGTTTGATGATGTTAAAACAGCTTAACCAAACCCACTGAGAGAAAACTGATGCCAGTGTTTTAGGAAGAGAGATTCTAACTGTGGCTCCAGAATATTATCATTGACTCATATATTTACATTTCTAAACTTATGCCTACTGTCACTCTTCCATCAGATGCTTAATGGGTCTGAATCATGAGATTTCCACATAAGGGATTTATTTATTTTTATTTTTGCAACTAGAAGAGATCATTCTCATCCCGTGGGAAGCACAAAATTCAAATATAAATTATGGCTTGGGGGTCAGAATGAAAATTTTGAAACAATATAATCACAGAATCATAGAATAGTAGGGTTGGAAGGGACTTCAAGAGATCCTCTAGGGAGCAGTTAGAAAAGCAGCTCCCCTTTGCAGCTCATAGCACTTTGCAGGAAGCACTGTGAGTTACAAAGATGCTCCAGACCAAACAGAAATTTGCTGTTGGGCCTAGGAGTTCAGGAATCCAGCTGCTTGCTGCAAGCATCCAACTTGGTCTCCATAGTGATGGTATTCTTCCCTCCTAGCCTAGAGAATGAGAAGGGGGAAGGCAGCAGAGGGAGCTCATTCTTAGGGTTCCCCTGACAGCACAGGAGGCTGGGGTGGATGAATTGGAGTCCCCCACCACTCTCCTCCAATCTACCATTTTCACCCTCCAGCACTGGCTGGAAAAACCTTAGACCAAACTCCCTCCACTTTCTTTTTCCCCTCCCATTCTGAAAGCAGCAACAGGCAGGAAGCTGAGAAGATACAAGTTAAAAAATGTACTCTGTTTTGGAGTATGTTCATCTGAACCCTCATTTCATGAAACGAGGGTTCAGATTCTTTTGGAATCAGGCCCTTTAAAGAGGTCTGCAGCTATACACTTCTGTTTGGTCATACTTTATGTGGCCAGCTCAGGCAAAAATATCCTGTCTCTGCCCCCTATCCAACCCTCTACTCAAGGCAGGATCATCTCTAACCAACCATCCCAGCCAAGTGTCTGTCTAACCTGCTCTTTAAAAAGTTCAAGGATGGAGATTCCATAACCTCTCTGTGAAACCTATTGCAATACTTACCTACCATCATAGTGAGAAAGTTCTTCCTAACATACAACCTAAATTTCCCCTACTGTTATTTAAAACAACTGTTCCTAGTCCTGTCCCCTACATGCTACAGAGAATATTCTGCTTCCATAGAATCACCCTTCAGGTAGTTTGAGACTGTTATTGAAATCCCCTTTGTCTTTTATATATTCCCTTCAGTAAGGAGTCCCCTGTGGTTCAATGGTAGAATCCTTGTCTACAACACAGGAGACTTGGGTTTAATTCCCAGACACCTATACAACTACAACCATGGGAGAACGAAACATCTGGACTCAGTCTGGTTTTTGGATTCTGTCTCAGTGGCCTAAAGGGAGGCTGGAAAGTCTGGGCAGCCTCCACTCCTCCAAAAATTCCTGCCCAGGCATATGCATAGACCATGATCCAGGAGGATCAACGGTTACCACTCCCTTCAGTCCACAACAGAAATGTCAATATTGTCAACTGCATGGCTAGTTGAAGAATTTGACCCAATTGTTTTCATTGGAAAACACAGTATCATCTAGTAAAAACTTTACATGAGAATATTTGATTTTGATAACACTTCATAAGCAAAATGTTAAAACTAGCTATTTCAGCTTTCTGGTATAGCTATTTTTTACATTTATATAACGTTAAGTTATTAAATATTATATATTAGAATAGCAAATCAGGAAAATGAAACTAATCATTGTTTCAGACCTGTATTTTTCTTAGCTAAACTTGTACTTATTATTTGTTCATAAATTAATTATCACTCATTAGGAAATTAGCTCTCTCTGGGATCATCACTTTTTTGGCTCTTTGCTTCTCTGCCTCTATCTTTTCTCATTTCTTTTCTCTGCATTCTCCCCACTTGATAACTCTCAGTTTTCCTCCCACACCTAAAATTACTTCCAGCTCCTCCCCCATTCCATCTACTAAAATGTTAAAATATTCAATGAAATAGAAAATGTTGCCATTTAAAGTGACATTCTGCTTTCATGTCAACATCTCAAAAACCAGTAATGACAGTCAGGAAAGAACACATCTTAGTTTCACTGTTTTAGGTTCTCTTCAGACAAAAACGCCACACCACAGGCTAAACTTTTTTCACAGTTTGCATGGTTTCTCACAACTGTAACAGTTAGAAACATATGCTAACCTATGTTCTTAAAGATGCTGAGCAGCCCAGCAACAATTCATGCAACCAACCTACTTGACACTCTGAAACAACATATCTTCTGCATAATATAAGATGCCAGGCACTAGGTTGATTCCATCTCCTCCCTTCCCCATAAAATAATGGGATTTTGCCATTCTATTTTTACCTGAGACCTTGTTTTGGCAAACTACATATATACCATATGCACATAATAATACCAATACTAATCCTACAATTATCCCAAATAACGTTAACAATATATGTTACTTAGAAAAAATGCAAAGAAGCATGATATAATATAAAGCACGGTATAAAATTATGCAAAAATAAGAGATCATGTTAAACACTCTGCAAACTGCAAAAGGAATAGACATTGGATGCTCTATCATTGGTTCTGAAAACTTTACTCAAACTTTTAGAATTAGGTAAACCTTACAGATGTCCTAGAGAAATCATTGATTATATAAATCCTCCATCACAAAAAATACTGGATACAAGAGGCTTTGCTTTCAGATTAGAATAAATCATGATTAAGGCAAAAACATGATTCCAGTGGAACTCTGCATAGGTGAAAAATATCTATCATGTGAAACAACTCCTGGGCATTAAACTGACTTAGAACTCCATTAGCATAAGGAAGAAATGACAGTTAGTTAAAAACCTAGTAAATACTGTGCTCTTCACCCACCAGCTTTGTGCAGTAAAGTGCATAGCAAGTACATACCTTTCAATGAAATTTACTAAGATAAAATCAAACATTTCTTGGGCTTATATTATCTGTTCTGCAGCCCTCTCTTTCCCTGAAAGTGAACTAATTAGTATTACCCTGCAGCTCTTAGAATGCTAATTAGCACACCCACAGTGCTATGTGAACATGGCTATGCTGCTTCTATTTTGGAAGGTAGTATGTATAGATCAGTGCTGCAAGTTTGAGTGTGCCACTGCCTGGCCTGATAAGCTGGTGGTGCAGACATGCCCAGTAGGCCTGTGCAAGTTGGCAGAAATCCAATCTGGCTTTGGATCTGGCCGCTTTGGATGGCAGCAATTTGATCTGGAGCTCTGGACTGGGTTTCTTCTTCGATCCAGCTGAAGCAGCTCCGAAGCTTCAGAGTCACCTCGGAGATCTGGCCATAGGGTATAATAGGGAATCAATTAAATATGTATAACTTTATTGTTTTTTGTCTAACTTGAATGAAACTTGCAGGGATGGTAGCCTCTGCTCAGAGCATGAAGCCTGCCAAGCTTCAAGAAGATCAGTGCAGGGGTTTGTGGAGAACTGCACCTCAAGCTGCGGACAAGCAAAACTTGTGCCATGGGTGACACTGTGTGTGTTAAGGCGCAGCAGGGTGAAAGCTGCAGGGATAGTAGCCCCTGCTGCATCCATGTTGCCTGCCAGCTGTCAAAGAGATTGGTGCAGGGGTTTGGGGTTCTGGGGCCCTGCACCCCTAGCTGCTAACAGATAAAACTCGTAACATGGATGACACTGTGTGTGTTAAGGCACAGCAGGGTGACAGCTGCAGGGATGGTGGCCCCTGCTGTGGCCACAAAGCCTGCCAGCTGTCAAGGAGATTGGTGCAGGGGGGCTCTGGGGCTCTGCACCTCTAGCAGCTGACTGGCAAAACATGTGGCATGGGTGCTTGTGGGACTAACTGTGTCTGTCTTGGGGCAGTTGATTGTCTGTATTGATTCTTTCCTCTCCTTAGTCTGTGTCGCAGAGCTTGCAGGTGCCCTGTGACTGAGAGCAGAAACGGCTCTGGGGAGACCCCTGGTGGTGCAAAGAGGAAAGCTCAGGTGCCAGTCACTAGGACTGTGCAGGTGCTGGTTGCTAGGGCAACCAAGGTAAACACAGAGACAGGAAGGGGTGGAGCTTGGCCCTTCTTAAGCCCAGGCAGGAGGCTAGGAGGTCAGTTTCCCTCCGGCGGCCGAGGGAGGAGGAACTCGGCCAGTACAAAGAGGTGAACCCGGATGGCAGGAACATTCCCTAGGTCCTGCTGAGGGGATTGGTGTGCCTGGTGTCTCTGGTAGGGAGGTACTGTTGTTTTCTTCTGATCAGGACAGTCTAGCTTTTATGTTGTAGCCCAGGGGCTTTGTGTTTTATGTTCACTATTTTACCAGGGGACCGGGTGAGGTTATTAGGGGTTGGAGGAGGCCTCATAGGAACTCCCCAGTAGCGTGGGGGTTCCTGGCACTGGAGAAGGCGCAGTATTTTGTAGGGTGCATTGGCCTAGCACCGAGAGAGCGGAGGGGCAGTGAGGAGCCCCGCGAGAGAGAGTGGAGGGGCAGTGGGGAGCCCTGGGAGAGTGGAGGGGCAGCGAGGAGCCCTGTGAGAGAGCGAGGAGCCCCAAGAGCAAAAGAATGGCCAAGACATAACAGGGCCCAAGTCAGATCACACCGGCACCATCTGTGAGGCTTGGGCTGCGGTGTACGGGAGGAAAAGGAGCCACAGGCAGCGCCTCCTGTCATCAGAGCACGTAGAAATGGGCAGCCTCCCACTGATTACAATCATCTATTAATCAAAATAAGATCAAGACATGGCAGGAGAGTAAGCAGGCGGTTGGCCCATTATAGGAGGGCAGAGCCACACTTCCAGAGAGGTTCTGAGAGTAGGACCCCTGTCACAGTCTGGTTTTGTAGGTGCTAATTGATGGTAATTAACTGGCTACCTTAGCTAGGTCCTGTGTATTGAGCTGGTTCCTGAGTGAATCATGATTGATTGGTAACTGGTAACAGTAGCTTAGCAGCCGGACCTTCAGTAGTATCTCCCATGCCCCAAGATAGAGACAGTCAGTCCCACAAGCACCCATGTCACAAGTTGTGCCCGTCAGCACCTAGAGGTGCAGGGCCCCAGAACCCAGAACCCCTGCACCTATGTCCTCAACATCTAGCAGACTCCATGGCTGCAGTAGGGGCCACCATCACTGCAGCTTTCACCCTGCTGTGCCTTAACACCCACAGTGTTACCCATGTCACAAGTTTTGCTTGTCGACAGCTTGAGATGCAGTTCCCCCCAGACCCCTGCACTGATCTTCTTGAACCTTGACAGGCTTTGTGGCCTTAATAAGAGCTACCATCTCTGCAGTTTTGACCCCCCTCCCGTGTCGTAATACATACACATGACAAGAGTTTTGTTTCAAGAATTTGGGGTACAGTTTCCCCCAAATCCCTGCACTGATCTTCTTGAAAGTTGTCAGGCTTTGTGGCATCAGCAGAAGCTACCAGTTCTGTAATTTTCACCCCACTATGTTGTAACACCTAGACATGACATGAGTTTTGCTTTCAAGAATTTGGGGTGCAGTTCCCCCCAAACTCCTGAAATGATCTTCTTGAAACTTGGCAAGCTTCATGCTCTCTACAGGGTCTACCATCCCTGAAAATTTCATCCAAATCATACAAAAAAAACACAGTTATAGATATTTTATTGTTTCCCCATTATACCCTATAGCTGGATCTCCAAGGCGGCTCTGGAACACTTCGGAAGCTCCATACCGCTTTGGGAAGCCTAACAAGGCCAGCACTTCAATCCAGGCATGCTGCTTTGGACACCAAAGCTTCTCCGGATCACAGCTCTGTCCAAAGACTCGCACATCCCTAATGCCCAGAAAGGAGAACAGATCACAATTTCATAGGTGTTCAGATAAAACAAAAACAGAAAAACTTTCTGATAACAGAGTTTTCAGAAACCAGTGCTTTGCAGGTCCAAAGCTGATAGAAGTAGCCCGGAGTTGAGAAATGAAGCCTGGTCAAGACATAATATGATAACCCTGCTTAGGTAAAAGAGAAAAGAACCAAGATATGCTTAAAGGGGTTTGGTCAGAATATGTAATAGAATGGACCAACCAACACAACACAATGACTAAGTATATTGGGCACATCTACACGTTGCCGTATGGTGACGTTGCTATGGTGCCATGCTTTAGTACTTCCTTTTGGAAGTACTAAAGCATGGTGCAGCATGGGCAGTTACTACACTGTGTGCACAGTGTATGGTTAGATTTCACCACTACATCACCGTAGGGCAGGAGCACATCACTGTCGCAACATGTATGTCACTGTAGAGAGGGAGTGCATCATAGGCCAAGATGTAGATGTGTCCATTATGAAAGAATGACATATGGTCATTTGGCTAGAGCTCTCAGTCATGTTGTCTACTAATCATTATATTTGGACATGTCACCTAACGCTTAAAACTTCCAGATGTTTGGGTAGCTGATTGAAATTGAAATTGAAAATAAGAATCAGGCTTAAAATTGCTTTCAAAGGAAACTGGGGGACTGTGGTGTCGATGCCCACACAGTCAATTGAGTCGCCAGTTGGCTGGAGGGCTGCACCCAGAGGGTGGTAGTGGATGGGTCCTTCTCAACTTGGAAGGACATGGGTCCTTTTCTGCAGAGCTGGTGCTTAGCCAGTCAGTCCCCAGGCTGTACTGGTGCATGGAATTCTTCCGTCCTAAGTGCAAGACTTTGCATTTGTCCTTGTTGAACCTCATGAGATTCCTTTTGGCCCAATCCTCCAATTTGTCTAGATCATTCTGAATCCTAGCTCTACCCTCCAGTGTATCTATTTGGTGGCACCCCCCAGCTTGGTGTTATCCACAAATTTGCTGAGGGTGTAACCCACTCCATCTTCCAGATCATTAATGAAGATGTTGAACAAAAATGGCCCCAGGACCAAACCCTGGGTCACTCTCCATGATACCAACTGCCAACTAGACATTGAGCCATTGATTACTACCTGTTGAACCCAACAATCCAGCCAGCTTTCTACCCATCTTACAGTCCATTCATCCAACCCATACTTCCTTAGCTTGCTTGCAAGAATGCTGTGGGAGATGATATCAAAAGCCTTGCTAAAGTCAACGTATATTTTGTCCATTGCTTTTCCCTCATCCGCAGAGACAGCTGTCTCATTATAGAAGGCAATCAGGTTGGTCAAGCATGACTTGCCCTTCATGAATCCATGGTGACTGTTCCTAATCACTTTCTTATCCTCCAAGTGCTTAGAAATGGATTCTTTGCTCCATAATTTTTTTGGGGACCAAGGTGAAGCTGACTGGTCTGTAGTTCTCTGGATCCTCCTTCTTCCATTTCTTAAAAATGGGCATTATATCTGCCCTTTTCCAATCATCCCGGACCCTCCCCCAGTCACCATAAGTTTCCAAACATAATGGCTGACAGCTCTGCAATCACATCATCCAATTCCCTCAGTACCCTTAGATGCATTGCATCCAGCCCCAAGGACTTGGACACATCCAGCTTTTCTAAAAAGTTCCTAACCTGTTCTTTCACCACTGAGGGCTTCTCACCTTCTCCCCAGACCGTACTGCCTGGTGGAATAGTCTGGCATGGTGCAGGGAGGCAGGATGGGCAAGGAGAGGGCTGTTGCATGCTGCTTCTGTGCTGGGTACACAGCTTCTGGGCAGGGAAGGGTTTGGCCAGGGATCAGAGGGCAGGGCTATGTTTCCAAGATGGCTACCAAGTGCTGGCAGCTGAGTCTAGCTTCAACATGGTTGCCAAGTGCTGGCATCCATGTTGCTGGAGGCTGGAGTTCCTCCTAGTGGCCAAAGGGGCACATGGCAGGACTGGAGGGACTCAATGCTAGATTTAGTGCCAAGTTTTTGCACGTGTAGACACCAGCCAAAAATCACTTACTGTACATTAGCTTAATGTGAAGAAAATTTAGTCGTGATCCCTGTCTATATAAAATAGTCTATATACTATCTGCAGAGAAATACAACAGCTAACATTACCCTCTCTTCCTCTTTTGAGGGATTTTAAGCCATGTCATACTTAATTTTGCTCTTCCTACCAATTTCTTGTCACCATCCACATCTATTCATCTTAACTATCTTCTCCTTGCCTTTAAGTTTTGTGGAACTCTACCGTCTCTGCAACTCTTTACAAGACCTACCTTCTCACTGTCTTTGCATCACCAGTGGACAGTTTTCTCACCATCTTAGGTCCTGGTTCTGTGAACTGCTCTCCATGGATAGAATCCTGGGCTCATGAAGACTTCTACAGACTGCAAAAACATGCTCTGCCCATGTTGGGTCCTGCCTACATGGAACTAGGTACTAAACTGACCCTTAGTTTATTTCATATTCTCTCACCCTCATATGATGACTTTCCCCTTTCTTGATTCAGATCTATCCCATGAACTCTATCTCCATTGGTTTTTAATTCCTTTTGATTGCTGTAGGGAAGAAGCATGGAGACTTGCCTATGTGGTATTTGCTTTCACCCCCTGTGTAGACTGTGCTCTCAAAGGTGGGACTCTGGTTGTTTTTGTCATCACTTTCATGTGAAATATGATATTGCGCACCTGGACTGGCTTATATTATGTAAGACAAGACATGATGTACAAAATTGTTTCAATACTTATCTGTCCCATAACACAAGATAAGTAACATCAACTAAGACCTGGTTTTGAGGGAACTGACCAGATTAGGAGAAGGCCCGGAAGACTACATGGACATGTGACCACAGACGCAACCAACCAGAGATAGCCACAAATGAAGAGTTATCAGGAGTCATCAAGAGGGAAGGAGAATACAAAATCGGAGACTGGAGATTAACAAAGGATCCCTCCCACCCATGCCTGTTCCTTCTCATCCCACCCATCCTGTGGCAGTGACTTGGTCATATCTCTTGACAACAAATAGTGTTTGCTTAAAAGAGTGCTTGCTGAGGGTTAAACCTGACAGCTAAACCAGCTTTCTGAGGGTTAAACCTGATTTTCTACTGCTTATCTATGTATTGTAGAATGCTTATAGCTAGAAGAAAGAATGTAAAAGGAAGCCATTATGGTTAATCATTTCCTGTATTTTGTTAATGCATTTTGCCATAGCTTAAAGCCAACTTCATTTGTGATGGCATAGCTAAAATTAATCATATAAGGAAAATGCAAAGGCTTGTACTGCTATTGGTTAGTCATATAAGGAAAGTTTGTAGTATAGAACTATAATTGGCTTCAAGCCAACAGCTAGCTCAAAAAAAGTCTATAAATTTGTTGGCACATCCAGAAATCGGCTGAAGGAAAGTGCAGCATGGTAAAAGAAGCTACTGTTGTAAAAGAGAAGCCGCAGATCTAGATTCAGTGGGGCGGTGGGTCCTGAGAAGCCTGAAGACTGAATACTACTGTCCTTCCCAGTACCCCTTTGGACAGCATAGATTGGGGATGCCTGACTGCGCTGGATTTCGAGTGGCTTGTTGTATACCAGGCATAAAAGGGGACTGCCGATAAGTTGCCGACTCGGAGATTTACTGTCTATCTTTGTTGTCTTGTTAAGCTTTTCATAATTACATGTTTGTTAGATCAATAAACCTTTCTTACCTTTTTACCCCAACTACTCTCTCAATTCCGAACCAACCCACTGCAGGCAGCTGGGACACCATCCCTCATTCTCTTCCTCCAGGTCTCTCCTTCTCTTCCTTCAGAGGGGTCCCCATCCCTGTTCCCCAGGAAGGGTCCCTGAGGCCACCATGGACAGCAGTCACACACCAGCAGCCTGTCTCATGCACCCCACTGGAGGGAAGCTGTGGAACTCAGCATCCCACCTCCAGACTGCTGACACCTAAGAGAAAGAGCATCAAAGTGGAGCCTGCATCCTGACCAGATGTATTTTGATTCTGATGACAGCCCTAGGATTGGTACATATAGAACTGTTTGATTGTTTGTATTGTTGCTTTGGTGTGTTCCCACAAAACCGGGACTTAGCTCCCCGATGCTTTGGGGCCTTGTAGCTGGTGTCACTTATCTTGTGTCATGGGACAGTTTGGTACATACTTTCTTGGTTTCCAGGCTTTGTGTCTTTGTTGTGTTAGACAACCTGTGATTGAAGGCTGTGATCTCATGTTATGGCATGCCCCCCTCAATTCTTAGGTTGTGTCCATCTGTTGGCCTTGTCATGATAGTAAGCCCATCTGTTTTTGGTGCTATGAGAAGCTGTGTGTGTGTGTCTCCCAAACTCTTTAGAAATCCATTTAACCTCTCTTGCCCATCCTGAAGCCTTATAATGTATACATCTATACCTATAAGCCAATTCCCAAAAAACAGACCTCTAAAAGCCATTTTTAAGCCAACAGTCAGAAGCATCAAGCACTGGGGCATATGCACTGATTAAACTGGCATACTGGTTATTGCTGAGCTAAAGATTGGGGGTAACAAGATGATCATTAATGCCCACAGGGAGCTCCATAAATTGACTGACAAGCTGAATCTACATGGGTAAGCCAACATGATGAACACATCTGTCCTGGGATCATTTCCCCTTGCAAAGGAAGGTGTAGCCTCTGCCATCTTCCTTCAGCTGGCCCCCATCTGGTCTCACTCAGACCTGCAACAGTCAAATTGTACCTTACTAGCTCCCTGCAGAAAATGGCAGTTCTTCTTTCTGGTAGTTCATTGTCTTGGTTATCCATCAAGGTGAAAACATTCCATGTTGCAAAAAATCATTGTCATTTTATGATGTTTTTGATTGCTGATGTTTTCAACTGCAGCCAGGAACAGATAAGACATCCTAGATTTACAGCAACTTTTCTAGCCCTTTCCCCATGTGGGGTGAGCAGAGAGGATCCTGAATAGAACTGGTCAGTCACAGTAGCAGCTGCCAAATTGCAGGCTTAACTCAGGTGCAAGCTACCCTACCACCTATGTAGATTTGTGGTTGGAAACTGCCAGATCCATTAACCCTGTCTCCATCACTACTCACTCAATGCTGCAGGGCTTTTGGAGTTTGGTACATGATAGCATGTTGTTTCCTGTGGTAGAAGCTTGCACATAACTTGGTTCAATGTTGGGGATCTTGACAAGGTGGGGTTCTGAGCCCAATGGTAAGGGAGAACCCTAGATGACGGGAGACCTCCATCTTGCTGCAGCCTTCTTCTATCTTTACAGCTGTTGAGATCCTGACATCTTCCTCCTGATCCACCATTGAGGGCTTGGGGTTTGAACCATATTTTGTCTGAAACCTCCACTCTGGTCTGTTCAACATGGGTGATCCTGCCAGAAGTGTAAGACTCCAGGCAACATAGCTCTGAGCATCATTGGGACACACAAGCCCAATAACCCACTACAAGATCTTGGTCCATGGAGAGAACTGCTTCAATGAAGGAGTTTTTCTGGCTATCTAATCTAAACCTACTTTGCTGCAACTTCAAGCCATTGTTCTGTGTCTTCCTCTCTGCAGTAAGAGACAAAAGGTGCTTTCCCTCTTCTTTATGGCAGTCCTTCTAGTATTTGACAGGGAGGGGAGTTCATGATGAGTGGCTGCTCCTTAAGGAAGCGATCCTAGAAGCACACGGGAAGTCCATCCCAACCCATAGGAAAGGTGATAAAAGAGCTCAGCAACCCCCTTGGCTCGACAGGGAACTCATGACCTCCTATATCTAAAAAGAGAGGCTTATAAAGGATGGAAGACAAGAAACATCACTAAGCAGGAGTATTCTGCACTGGCCTGCACCTGTAGGGAATGAACTAGGAAAGCCAAGGCTGCAACCAAACTCAAACTGGCTACATGAATCAAGGCCAATAAAAAGTTCTTCTTCAGATACCTGGGGAGTTGGAAAAAAAACAAGGGAAACATTGGAGCCCTGCTGGACCACATGGGGCAGCTGACAACTGACACCCAGGAAAAAGCCAATCTTCTTAATCATTACTTTGTGTCAGTGTTTCACCAATCCAAAGGGACCACCTTGCCTAACATGATGCAGGATGACCAGGGTGAGGATAAATATATGTCCACCATTGGCACAGATCTTGTGAGGGAGCACCTTGAGAGGCTGGACACCCACAAATCAGCTGGTCTGGATAGATTGCACCCAAGAGTGCTAAAGGAACTGGCAGACATCATAGCGCAGCCACTGGCAAGGATATTCAAGAACTCGTGGCACTCAGGCAAAGTACCTGAAGATTGGAAGACAGTCAATGTGGTACCTATCTTCAAGAAAGGGAGGAAAGAAGATCCAGGAAAATATAAGCCAATCAGTTTGACATCAATCTCTGGAAAGATCTTTGTAAAAAAATATCAAAGAAACCATTCGTGACAGGCTAACAGAAGGCAACATTCTGAGGGATAGCCAATGCAGGTTTGTTGCAGGTAGGTCTTGCCTGACCAATCTCATTTCCTCCTATGACCAGGTGAGTATCACCTGGACAAAAAAGGCAAGAGGTTGATATCATATATTTGAATTTTTAAAAAAGCCTTTGTCTTGGTGTCCCATGGTGTTCTCATGGAAAAATTGGGCAACTGCGACTATACTACAGTCTCATGGCTGGGGAACTGGCTCTGAGGTCCAAACCACAGAGTAGTAGTTGATAAAATCAAATCATCATGGCATTCAGTGACCAGTGGTGTCCCCCAAGGCTCCATTCTCAGACCTGTACTCTTTAATGTCTTTATAAACTATCTGGACTCTGGTGTCAGTGGTGGACTGGCCAAGTTTGCAGATGACACCAAACTTTAGAGAAGAGTATGCACACTTGAGGATAGGCTGGTGATCTAGGCCAACCTCAATAGGCTTGCAAGGTGAAACCCTGATGGCATTCAATATGGAGAAATGCAAGGTGCTCCACCTTGCGGGGGGAAAAACCTACATCACACTTATAGGCTCAGGAATGCTACACTCACTAGCACCACTACCAAAAGAGACTTGGGGTCATGATTGACCACAAGATGAACACGGGCCACCAACGTGATACCAGAGCTAGCAAAGTGAACAAAACTCTGGCTTGTATCTACTGATGCATCTCAAGCAAGACCCAGGATGTCATCTTCCCACTGTAGTCAGCTTTGGTGAGGCCACAGCTGGAGTACTTCATCCAATTCTGGGCTCCACAATTCAGGAAGGACATGGAGAAGCTTGAAAGAGTCCAGAGGAGAGCCATGTGCATGATCACAGTGCAAGACGACAGGCCTTATGAAGAGAGGCTGAGAACCATGGGACTCTTCAGCTTGGAGCAGCACAGGCTCAGGGTTGATTTGGTGGCAAACTATAAGTACATAAGGGGCGTGCATCAGGATCTGGGGAATGTCTGTTCACTAGAGCACCCCAAGGGATGACAAGGTCCAACAGTCACAAACTCCTGCAAGACCATTTTAAGCTGGACATAAGGAAAAATGTCTTTACTGTCTGAGCCCCCAAGGCCTGGAATAGACTCCCCCCAGAGATGGTGCAAGCACCTACTCTGGACACTTTTAAGAAACATTTGGATGCTTATGTTGCTGGGATCCTTTGACCCTAGCTGACTTCCTGCCCTTTGGGCAGGGGGCTGCACTCAATGATGTTATGAGGTCCCTTCCAGCTCCAATGTCTATGAAATTTGAAGACCACTATCATGTCCCCTCTTACACACTTTTTCTGCAAGCTGAAAACACCTAGCTCCTTCAGCCTCTCCTCATATGACTTTCTTTCCAAGCCTTTTATCATATTTTTTTGCCCACCTCTGGATCCTCTCTAACTTTTCCACATCCTTTTTTAAAATGTGGAGGACAGAACTGCCCACAGTTCAGATCAGGCCTAACTACTGCCAAGTACAGAGGTTTTATCACGTCCGTATCTCTGGCAAGCTAAATAATCTGAACAGAGACCCCAAGTCATCTGACAACCTTTAAAGCTTCAGACAGATAGGTCTTATTGTTGTCAATCACTGACAAATAAATGGAACTGAACAACACACAAAATGATCCTCTTCTGTTGAAGGGCCACAGGAAGTACCCTTGAATCATTCTGCTAGCACACCCCTTCCTCAGGGATAAATACATTGTTTCCATATTTCTGATTTGCCAAACCAAAATCAACTCCAACTTCATGTAGAAGTGAACTACCTCATAACCAGCCTAATGAGACCACGCACCAGCCATAACATATGGCTTCTCTACCATCGTGCCACATGAGAACTAAACAAATATGGGGGAGACTCCATATAAGGCATATAGTGTAGTACATGCAGTCAAATAGAGGACTTATCTCTATATAATTACTTATATGGCTCCCATTATTCTGAGTCTCCCAAACACAGTAATATAAATAGGGGTGGATGTGTAGAACCACATCCTTGAGCACCTAACCTAGGAGGAATGCTGAAATCACCCTCATCCCTGAGAAGTCCATGACCCAATAGAAAGAGCAGCCCCACGGTGGTCACTCTCAAAGCAGCAGCCAGTGCATGGATACCCTGTTTCTGCTGCTGTTGCTTTAACAGCAAGAGCAGAAGTGGACATAACATGGAGTGGAAGTGGCAGCAGCAGAAGCAGCAAATCAGCCAGGAACTGCTTTGGAGCTCCTGCCTTGACAAAACTGTTGTGTCCAGCTCTGCTCAGAAAGGATGCCACCACACTCCTCCCACTGTCCCGCAGTATTTCCCCAGGTTGACACCCTAGTGTTGGGGCTGACCAGAAGCAAATTTGCTACTGGTCAGCACCTACACATGCACTACTGCACGGTTGCACACTTAGTTTGCTACCTGTATTTGCAGGTAGTAGCTAACTATGCAGTAGACTAATTTACTGCACAGTAAATGGTGTGAATGTGTAGCTGCTGACCCTTTACTGAGCAGTAGATTAATCTACTACACAGGAAAGTGTCTCATGTAGACACACTCAGAGACATTAAGTGACTTCTCGATGGTCACACAGAAAATCTGTGGCAGAGCCAGGAACAGAATGCAATGTTCCAATTTCCCTGTTCTTCATCTTAGCCAAATGGCCAGCATTCCTGAAAACAGCTATCTAACACACTATGAATATACATCATGGAATCAGGACTGCAGCAGGCAGTGCTAAATGCCATTATATAGTCAGAGATTAGGGGGAGGGGCACTGCAGCTCTTGTTTTGTGTTCACTCCCATGCTCCTACAGAAAGTTAAATAAGTTATTCAGATGCTGTTTTTTCCGTAACCTCGAGAGTCCTTTTGTAAGGACAAACGATTGATTTTTTGTTCTCAGACGCAGTCAATCAGTTGTAGCCATATATATGCAGTAAAAATAATTTCCCCAGGATTTATATCATGTGTTCCCCAGAGATTTTTCTTTATGGAAGCTGTGAATTTTTTAACAATTCTTTTGTAACCTTTGCTCTTAAGGGTACAGGATATTGCATTCCTGATATACACAGGGCACAACATTTTGCTTCTACAGAATTTCCTGAAGTTATCATTACAGAGTGAAAGGATAAAGTATTTTCTCTCAGCATTTCTCTAGCGCAAGACACCAGAATTTCTTCTTTCTGAGATGATTTCCAGCTAATGTTTCTAAAAATATTAAGAAATATTCCAAACTGTAATGGTACATCTGTTGTACTGCATTCTGGCTTAAATATCATACTGATTTTCATTCTGAATCTTTGGAAAGATACTGTTTTGGAAAAGCTTGACTTTCCCCTTCCAGGTGACAGCACTATGCAATATATCAATAATATATCCTAAAACATGGACAAAACTATACTTAAACAAAAGGATGTGGTTCTCAAGAGGCTTAATAGGCCAAGATGCATTAGCCTTTTGCCTATGGAAAACTGGAAGCAGCCTTGCCTAGGCCACACATAGCTTCCTCTATAATACTCTGTATGATAAATAAACAGAGTCCTAAATGCCACGTCCATAGAATGTCATGAAAGATTCAGACACAATTTAGTAGAGAATGGTATAAATCCTATAGGGAAGTTACCAGTTTGTATAATTCTAGAACAGAAATGCTATCGTCTTTTGAAGTTTACAGGTTGATTTAAAAATCCTATATATTTTCTTGAGTAATTTCTATGCAACTTCTCAGTTGCATCCCTGTTACATTCTATAGAATTCTTCTTTAAGGGAAAGATAGTATACAGTATCCAAATCATGGTGCATGCACACAAAGGGGTCAAATTAAAACTGAGGGCATAACATAAAACCCTATGTTACAACTAGTTACATTACATAGAGGCAGGTTCCTCAACCATATTGATTTACTTGGAGGTCATTACAATCCAAGAGACTGTATGTGTACCACAAGTGTGGCTGGAAATTTTCCTTAGCTGAAAGCTAGGTTTCATCAAAATAAGTCATTTCAAACTAAAAAGATATCATGAGAGCATATCATGGTCTGCTTTTCACCACGATTAGACTTGTATCTCCCCATCTTGATGCACTATTTAAAAAACTCTGGAAGTTCATGCAGCAGTTGCAGATAAAATACTGTTATAGTCACCTTTCATATATATTCTCTCTAGAACAGTGCTTCTCAGTCCATGTGTGGTGGCCCAAAAGTGGGTCGCAAGAAGATTTCTGAGGGTTGCAAGCCATAGGTTGAGAAACACTGATCCTGGGAAAGTGCTGAAACACTGGTCAGAGGATGGAAGGGCTGTGACCAGGCTGCCTGGAGTGGTGTGGCAGCCCTCGCCAGGACAGGGGCTACCACAGGCCTCCCCTCCTCCTCCCTCCAGCCTGTGCCATGGCTGGACTTGCTCCACTGTTGCCCAGATAAGCTGGAGCTGCTGCAGCCACAGCACCCCAGCTTGAGCAGGAGGGGGCAGCTGGGGACCCCTCCAGCAGGGCTGGGGCAGGGAGGGCTGGGAGTTGGGAGTGAGGGGCACCAGCAGGGCCTGGGGGGAGGCTGGGGACTATGGTTCATGCACCAGCAGGGCCACACAAGTGTGGGTTGGGACAGGCCATGAATCTTTGCAAATGGGGAAAAAGCTTGAGAACCACTGCTCTAGAACACAGTGTCATCAACCTCGTGCCAGGACCACTGTCCATCACCACCATCCGAGGTGCCAAATCACTCCCTTCCCCCCACAGGAATGCCTCTGAGACAGGACTGTGGGGGGCTTTCACTGAGGATCACCCCATTGAGTTTCCCCTTGGCATTCCATAGAGGAGAAGCTCTATGGCCCCACTCCAGAAAGTAGTGGTTCTCTAAGAATCTACATAGACCTCTGCAAAGACCTTCAAGGCACAGTGCCTGATCTACAGGGATCCTGGTTTTCTCTGATAACAAATCCACAATTTGGGGGGTTAAAAAGTAACCCAAAATCTACATTTGTCCATGATCAAAATGAAACATTACAATATATACATGTATGCTGTAGAGGTGTTCATTTTAATCATGGGAAAATGTGGATTTGGGGTTACTTATTTAACTAAAAAACTGGGGATTTTTTTTTAATCAGAGAAAACTAGGATCCCTGCTGATCTATTTGCTATTCCCTTACCCCTAAAGGACAGCCTTCTAGGACCCATACTACTAGGGCTTCCCCTGGATATGGTTACCCATGGGTAACTCGGCCCAAAATAGCTACACAAAAAAAGGAAGTTGTGTCCTCTCAAAGGATCTCTAATGACTCATTACATTAGGATATGGAGGAAGACAATTTGATGGGTCTTCTGAAAGACACAGCCGAGCATATTCTGTCTACCCAAATTCTCTGAACTTCTCACAAGCCATAACTTTACACAGGAGGTTGCTCTGGACTCATCTCCAGCAGTTGCTCTTAGATCCATTGGAGATTGAAGGCTCAGGAGCAGTCTGGCAATCAGTCTGGAGGAGATTCATAGATGCACTTACAGTTTTGGAGCACATAGATTTCATAGACATTAGGGCTGGAAGGGACCTCGGGAGATCATTGAGTCCAGCCCCCTGCCCAAAGGGCAGGAAGTTAGCTGGGGTCATAGGATCTCAGCAAGATAAGCATCCAATTTACTCTTGAAGGTGTTCAATGTAGGTGCTTGAACCACCTCCGCTGGCAGACTGTT
>NW_017728906.1:41462495-41470229 GCF_001723895.1 Crocodylus porosus
CATTGCCCTTGCTTTTCCTCCGGCTCCCCACATATCTGAAAAAGGACTTTTTGTTGTCCTTGATGCCTGAAGCTAGTTGGAGTTCAGTTGCAGTGGACTTGCAACAGTCAGATGTGTTCAGTCCTACCCACATCCTCACTGCTGATGGAGGACAGCCAGACCATTAAATTCTGCCTAATCCCAGACCAGGCTATACCTCCATCCAAGACCTGCTTCTTTCCCTGTGATAATCCAAACCGCAAGGAAAGCTTGAAGTAGCAGGAAATGGGCAATGATGCAGCAGAGCTGCTTCGGCCTCACTTCAGTCAACACAGGAGAAGCAAGTTCATTATGTGCAGGATTCCCTATACAGACCAGCAAAGCGACCCAAAAATTATTTACCTACCTGGTAATAGCAGTATACCCTACTCAAGTGACTTGCACATTCATGTGGCAGACTAAAATCATCAATAGAGAAAATATAGGTTTTTCCCTAGGGAAGTAAAGCACATTCCCAAACCATATTGCTAACGATAAACCTCTGAAATAATACAGTACATCTCCCTCTCTAGAGAGCAGTATCATCTTACATTTTTAGAGCCATGCAATAAAAAATTGCACAGAGGAATGGTGTCAAATTTCTCCTTTTTGATGCTTAAAGACTGGACCAAAAGAATTAGTTTCTCTGACTCCAGAAATGGTTTCAGCAGTTTTGCTCTCAGTGGAATACATTTGCTGTCAGTAAGAAAAGAGCTGATTGCTACTTCTTACATAGAACTGAGCATGCAAAAGAACTAATGCATCCTATGAGAACTCTTCTTTTATACATTTGATATCCACTATAGGACAGAAGGACTATTTTAAATTATTTTTAAACTGAAATTTGGCCTAAATTTCTGTCCCCTTACTTTCAATTGTAGAGAACCCTACACTTAATGAACTCATGTGGCATGATTTATGCAGTGGAAATAGGAAGCCAACTCCTGGAATTTCATGCAGGGACCAGACTAACCCCCAGGTCTCGCACATTCAGTAAATGTGTAGGTTCTTTAAATAAAAGGAAAAGGAAGGGAAGGAAAAAAAAAAAGCACATGGCCTAGTGTGTGACCAAGCAACCTTTTCCACAGAAGTTCTCTGGTAAGTCTCATTTCTTATCTATATAGATCACCTGTAAGGGTGAGAGGCTAACTCTCCAAGCCCAATCTACCACTCACCTGAGTACACAACTTCCCATTACGGAGTGAAAAAAGCCACCAATTTTGACTGATATAATTGACTGGGATACCTCTGCAATATATACTTGATGCAGCCTATAGTTAGCACAGGTAGTTTAACTTCTATACAAAATTAGGAAATTACACTTTAAAAACTTACGCAAAGATGACCCAAAGCAGGGTGTGGGGCCCGGGGCAAATCAATCTGTGCAGATCCCTGCCCCCAGACACAAGGAAGCCAGCAGTGGATTTGGCAGCGAGTAAGGGGGTGGTAAGCAGCCAGATGCACTGGATTCAGTGGTGGATTCAGCAGCAGGGTGGAGGGGTATTGAGTGGCCAGATGTGAAGCCAGCGGCAGCGCAGACTTGCTGCACCACTCCACCTGGCTCTGCAGGGCCCCCCAAAGCATGGGGCCTGGAGCAGTCGCCCCCACCCTATGGACATCCCTGACTATGTAATGAGAACAATATCTTCCTTGTAAACTGAATAAGGCAGGAACCCTGGGAGGAAAAAAAACTACATCTTACATCAGGGGTAGATAATGTTTTTGGCCAGAGTGCCAAAATAACCATAATGTCTACCTTGTAAGGTGCCCGAGTGCTGGCATGCCAGAAAAACAAAACCAGGGCAGGGGGGCATGGCACTGCATATTAATATAGTTAATAATCATAAATGTTTCCTTTTTTTTTTTTTTTTTACAGTAAATACCAGGTTTTCTAAAAATTCTAAACCTGTGACAATAAATAAAACTTCATATGCTACCTTTGTTCTTGTGTATTTTTTTGTTAAACATGTTGTGATGAAAGGGGGGAAAGAGAAAGAAAGAAAGAAGAGAAAAAGAGGAGAGAGATAAAAAAGATAAAGGAAAGGAGAGAAGATTGAAAAATGAGAGATGGGAGAGAAAAAAGATAGAAAGAGGTGAAGAAAAAAGAAAAGAGGAAGGAAAAAAGAAGAAAAAGGAAGAGAAGAGGAGAGAAAAAAGAAAAGAAAAGAAAATGAAAAAGGAGAAAGAAAAACAAGGAGAGAAAAAACGAGATGAGAGAAGACAGAAAGAAAATAGAAGAAGACGGAAAGAAAAAAGAAAAGTGGAAAAGAGAAGAGAAAAGAGGAGACAAAAAGAGGTGAGAGAAAAAAAGACAGGAGAGAAGAGAGAGAAAGAAAAAAAAGAGAAGAAAGGAGAGAGAAAAGAAAAAGAAAAGAAAAAAGAAAGAAAAAAAGAAAAAGAAGAGAGAAAAACAGAAAGAGAAAAGCAAGGGTGTAACTGTCACCATCAATGTCTCTCACTGCTACCAGCTGTGACTCGCGGCAGGTGGAGGTTGGCAGCACCCAGGGCTGGGTCTCTCAGGCCTCCCCCATGGTCCCATAGCAGAGGAAGCCCAGGCCCAGGGGTAGGAGGGGGGGCCCAGCCAGGGCTCAGGCAGACAGATGTGCTGCCCCACCCAGGCAGGGGCAGCACTGGGGCACCAAACACTATGACCTGGTGCTCGGGGCAAGGTCCGTGCAGCACAAGGAGAAGGCGGCACAGGAGTGCTGTGGGAAGGCTGGGCGGGAAGCAGGGCTGTCCCAGGCCATGGCTGGTGGGAGAGTGGGGGCACCCAGTGGCACCTGAGGTAGGGCCCAGCCTGGCCCACGCAACTCTGTGGGGATGGGGTATAGCTGCCTTGCCCATGAGGGGATGCCACCTGGCTGGGGCAGGATGGCAGGCTCAGGGTCTGCCAACTCCAGGTTTGGCCTCCCTGCACATTGGGCACAGCACTAGCAGAGCAGAGCAGCCTCCCGTGTGGGGGGCCAGCTGCAGGAGCCCCTGGGCCCTGGGAACAGCTGCAAGTTGGCCAGGAGCCTGCAGCACAGCAGCCCTGCACCATGCCTGCCCGTGCCCTGGCCCCTGGAGGGGAGCTGTGGGTGGGCAAGGCCGGGACCTGGGCAGGCTGGGGCAGCCACAGGAGCAGGGGCCCCACAGCAAGAATGGCTCCAGCCCACTCACACTATGCCTGATGTGCAGAGAGGCCAAGCCCAGATCCAGGAGCCCCTCAAGCCTGGTGTCCTTCCCCGGCCAGGCAGTGTCCCTTCACAGGCAGGGTGGTTGTGCCCCATCTCTGTGAAGCTACACAGCTCGGGCCAGGCTGGGCCCCACCTTGGGTGCCACTGGGTGCCCCTGCCTGCCCACCTGCCAGCTGCAGCTCAAGCCTGTGGAGCCCTGGGGCAGTCCTGCTTCCTGCCCAGCACCCAACTTCCCAAGGAGCCAGCTGGGCTGGCCTGCCCACAACACCTCCCCCCACGCCTGCTTCTCCCCAGGCTACCCGGACACTGCTCTGAGTGCCCAACCCCAGCCCTTGGTGCCCTTGCCCAGGTGGCATGGGGCATCCATCTGCCTGAGCCCTAGCCAGGCCCAGGGCTCCCTCATCCACTGGGAGCCCTCAGTACAAGGGGCCTGTGCAGCACCAGGGACTGGGCCAGGCTGGGCTGGAGGGCGCTGCCCAGAGACAGGGGGTGGGGGAAGCAAAACAGAGACATTGTCCTTGCCTGGGCTGTCCTGACTCTGCCCCGGCGCCTGCCATGACACTGGGACTGTGACTGCTCTGGAGAGCCCAGAACAGGAACTTAAAAAAAAAAATTAAAAACAATTTCCTCGCACACTTCCTGGTGTGCCAGGGAAAATGTCTCTGCGTGCCACTAATTGGCACATTGCCTATCCCTGGATTACATCATCATACATAAACACATATGGGCTCTGAGTTAAAGTATTCATAGTCAATCTTATTTCTGCTATCTCATAAGGTTTGAGAACTTGATTTGCAATTTTACTATTCCTTTAGCATTGGGGTTTTTTTATTTTGCAGGGATTTTTTGGAGGAGTGAGAGGTGTCATTCTCTATACGAGCTACTCAAAAGCCATTAGAAAATAATCAGTCTGAGAAGCAGCTTTGTTTCTTAGCTTCCCTCTCCTTTGTGACAATTATATTTCAATCAGTGGGTAGCCGCCTCTCAAAAGGGCCTTCTCCTGCCCCATTTCCTGGATTTGCCAACGGATATTAGGATTCTCTGTGGAATGCGTCTCATGCTCACTCAGCAAATCCTTTCATTTTTTCTCAGGGAATCTGCTGCTAGGTACTCCATCACTCTGACATTTTTCAGCCAGGATAATGATGGAGCAAACAAACAGAGTAGCTGACTCAGGAGGAAGGTGCAAGATTGCAAAGTGGCTGAGCACAGAAACAACGGTTGGTTTGTTTAAAAAAAAAACAACAACATCTCGTGAATTATAGGCAACCAGCTTTTCCAAGATTACAAATTACATCAAGACTGACCAGATGATGGAGACAATCTCTAGAGAGCGCATAATGTTCACTGAAAACACAGCAGCAAATAATTAACGTAGCGCTTGTGCAGAGAAGAGGATTAGGAAAACTGAAAACCAGTGGATCAAACTGTGGACGTGAGGAAGCAATAGTGGCCTCTTCGAAGTTGGGATAGTGAAAAGAGCAGGGATTGTGAAGTACTAGGGAAGGAAGGGCTTCTCTAGAGTGAGTGACATATTCATCTATAGGTGACAAGACTTTTATCCTGAGATAGTAAAAAGTTAAGCACATGCAGGGGTCACTGTTATTTTCTCCTGGTTATTAAAATGTGTAACATTTTTCATAGGTTGAATATAAAGCTTCTAATCCTGTCTTATCAAGGGAAATAAAGTCATATTACCTACCATATTTACTACAAAAGTTGTACTCCAAGTTTCTTCTGAGCATCTTATTCCCCCCCACATCTATCCCACAGGAATTAGCTTCACAAAAAAACCAATTGTTTCACTTGGGTAATTGATGCTTTTTTTATTAAATACTGTGAGTATATCTTTTTCCAAGCACCAAGACAGGTCTGATTTCTTTTGTCCAACTGCAGCCAGTAAATTAATAGGTTATTAGGCATAATGCATTTTATCATTTGTCTTTGTGCTGTTCAACTTTCATTCTCCTTAATTTCTAACCGTTTCTTAGAGAGAGATATTATTTCTCACTGTTTGATGAAACCTAAGATAACTATATACAGTAGCCAAATTCTCCTTTCAGTTATACCTATGCAACTTCAGTACAATGGAACCATAATAATAGTGTCATTGGTAACGTGGCTTTCAAAGGCAAAATTTCCAAAAGCACCTATGTAATTTAAGAGGATAAAATGCATTCTGTATAAATAATTAAAGATTCAACACACCTCAGGAAGAGGGAGACTGACTGTTTCTGTAGTGAGCGGTTAAGGTACTCACCTGGGACATGGAACAGTGAGTCAATACTCACCCCAGTTTGTATTTCTAAAATGGCTCAGAACTAAATTGTGAATCTGAGGATCCTGAACTAATGAGAAGTTTGGTCTCTGTATCCAGATCTAGATTTAAGCTTAGACCTCTATTGACCCAACCACCTTAATGTCCATTTAACTGAATGTAGTTTAGCGAAGCAGCTTTGCCTTGCTTGTGTGTTTAATTTCAGGTAATTAGGACTGCTTAAAATATATGATTTATCTGGCAGCCTAGAGGGATTCTGATTCCCCAGGTGCACACCAAGGATATAAGCCTTTTTGGACTGCATAGAAGACAGCACTTCCATCTGATTTTGTCCTTGAATCTTTGACTTGGAACATTGTCATGGGCTGCAATACTGGCCCCTGACAGATGTTACACTTAAGATATGAGTAAGTGGTTAATCACACCTTAAGTAGTCAACTAGCCATATGTTCATTCAATTAATGGTGTGATAAAATGAGCTATAAACCACAAAGTTATTGCATATAATCTTGTGTAATAACTTTGTGACTGGTTCCTATTATGTCTTTAATCGGATGTGCAGCCAGTGCTCCTAGCCTCTGGAGCACACTGGCGTCCAGCTGGGAGTACCCATCAGCTGCTTGAGGCTCCCAGCCAGGGAGTGCATGGTGCATTCCCACATCTGGGAGCTCTGATCAGCGGCTGGACACTCCCAATGTGGGGAAGCATGCAGGAGCCAAAGGCTCCCCTGTGCTCTCCTGGCTGGGAGCCCTAGTCACCTGATTGGAACTCCCAGCTGTGGGAGTGCAGGGAGCCAAAAGTTTGCAACTTGCTAGTGCAGGGGGAACCTGGCATCATGATCCTACTCCCCTTTTCATGGAATATGATGCCATGCAGGTGTGGCATGGCAGGAAGTGCAACTGCTGGGATCACATATTAGATCACATCGCATTTTAATTTAGTATCTGTCAGGAGTCATTGGTTTATTTCATTCACTAAAGTAGAAGGTCAAAAAGGTGTCTACCCAGAACTACATCACAGTGGTATTATATTAAGAGCATGGGCCTTGCAACAGTTCCTCATGCCAGGCAAAAGTAAGTGGTCCTAATACCAAGTTTAACTGATATTAATGGCAAACTTCCCATTGCCCTGTCTGCGCAAGCAGACTTTTTATTCCCAATCCTACTCCCACAGATGTAACAGCCAAAATTCCCACTGGGCACATCCCACTGGGCACATGTGAATATTTACTGTGCAGGAACTAAAATTACTGAGCAGTATGAGCACACATCTACACATGCACACCCCAGCTCCCAGACAGCATGCAGCGCCCTGCCGAGCCGCACTGTACCTATGTGATGCGACAGCTTCTGAACAGGTGACAAGTGGGGGGGGCGATCCCTGCTGCCCCCCACTGCCCCATGCTGTACCGGGGGGCTCTGACATGAGCCCTCAGGGGCCCTGATCACCTCTGTTACAGCCGGTGAGTGCAGGGCTTTTTTTTTTTAAAGTGCTGGGAGGCTGGGGCCAGGCAGAGCAGCCATGGGGGCTTTTCCTGCATCTATACGTACCTCTGCCCCAATGGGGGAAGCTATGGGAAAAGTTCCCATGGCTGCCCTCTCCATCCCCCATCCCCGGCCGGCCCCAGCCTCCTGGCACTTTAAAAGGAGGACTGCAGGACTGTGCCAGACTATTCCTGAGAGGCACCTCCGAAACATTTTGAAACATTTCTGAAATGTTTTGGATGGTTTTCATTTCATTTCAGAGATGTTTCGGAGCTTTCCATTCTGTTTCTGATTTGCTGTTACAGGTGCCAAAACAGGCCAAAACACCTCGAAAATGAAGCGGCTGCTGAAGTTTCACACAGCCCTAATAATTAAATACATTTTTATGTTTGGCATTATCTACCAGTTAGAAATTATGTATTTACATTAAGGATGGATGGGCAGATAGATTTAAAAATAGATAGATAGATAGATAGATAGATAGATAGATAGATAGATAGATAGATAAGCCCAATCTGAGATATCTTTAAATGACTGATATTCAGATAGGGATGGATACTGCCCCTTTAAAAAAACTCAAGCATGCAAATATCAATAGTCAGTTTTGAAAGATCCATATTATAGATTTCTCCATGTCTGTCTTTTTCTAAGTGTATTCATATAATCTATCACATGTAGGAAACTGTACACTAATGCCTGCCTGTACACTAATGCCAGGAGCCTGGGCAACAAGCAGGACGAGCTCGTCCTCCTGCTCAGTGCAAAGAAATATGATGTC
>NW_017728906.1:41470240-41475744 GCF_001723895.1 Crocodylus porosus
GCCCTTTGGGCAGGGGGCTGGACTCGATGATCTCCCGAGGTCCCTTCCAGCCCTAATGTCTATGAAATCTATGAAATCTATGAAACAACTCACAAAAAAGTGAAGCATGCTTCAGAGCTTTATATTTAAGTGGACTCCATTTTCTCCTGGGAATCAATGCTATCACAGCTAGCCCAACACCTAACTGAGGTTCAGCACATTTATAGGGCTCCTTGAAAACTGCAATAATCACAGTAATATCAGGTCTCTTCAAAAATCAAAATTTATTTTTAACAAGTATAGTTGTTCCTTAAGGGTAGGATAAAATAATTTTTAAAAAGTGCAGACCCTTTAGTCCCAATCCTACTCTCATAGATGTGAAAGGCAAAATTACTCTGAAAAATTATTTGAAATTTCAAATCATTATGAAGCAAATTTGGGATCCACTGTGTGGGTCAAGTAGGTGAGCCGTCAGTGAGGGAGCCCAAAGATGACAGAATCACTATAACTCATATTTTCCCCTGTGTAAGACATGCAGTTATATTCGGGGTTTTAATTAGCCATCCCCCTAACCTCCCGGACAAGCAGATATCTGACCTTTATTCTGGCTTGGTAACATTGCCTCCTTGTCCTCGCCAGTGTGTGTGGAGGACCAGGACTCCTTTTTCCTTAGGAAACTCAAGAACTCCCTGGAGAAGGGCTTTTCTCTGTGTTGTAGGGGACAGAACAAGGAGCAATGGCCTCATACTTCAACAGACGAAATGTGTTTGGTTGTTAGGAAGATCCTTCTAACTATGAGGGTGGTCAAGCACTGGAACAGATGACCTAGAGAAGTTATGGACTCTCCATCCCCGCAAATTTGTAAAGAGGTGGTAAGACAGACACTTGACTAAACTGAGTTAGTGAGGATGATCCTGCCTTGAACAAGAGGCTAGATTAGATGATCTCCTGAGATTCCTTCCATCCCTTTTTGCCTATGATCCTATGCTTCTGCGATCAAAATAAAGATTATGGGCTATTTGAAAGGGTCAGATAGCAGTTAGCAGTTCCTTAGGTTAAATAAGTGTTGAACTGAGATTTGCACTAGTGTAACAGAGCAAAATCTGGCCCATCAAGATCTCTTTGCATCTATCTAGATCAGAGTACAGGTCCTTCTATGTTTATTTCTTCTAAAACAGCTGATGATAATTGGCATCTAAAGCAGTTTAGAGAACTGCAGTCACTGACACTGCAGTTGCTTCAGCTGTTTATGATGCCATCACCTTTCTGGTTCCCTGCATCATTGTGGAACTAAGGGTCTGGACAAATATACCAATTTAAAAAGGGTAGAGGGAGAGACTTCCTACGCTGCATCCTGCATCAGTTGAATGAGAATAACTGTTTCATCCATCCACTCCTATTCCAGTAAAAGTGAATTAAATTCCTGTAATTTTAAACATGAGTGATTTTAAACCCACACTACAGAAATAATGTTGAAAAACTGGAGAGAGTCCAGTGGAGGACAGTGAAATTGGTTAGGGGATAGGGGCACATGACTTCTGAGAACAGGCTAAACTAGGCCTATTTAGTCTAGAGAAGAGAAGACTGAGGCGGGATTTAATAGCAGCCTTCAGCTACTTGAAAAGTGGTTCCAGACAGGAAGGAGCTAGACTGTTCTCTGTGGTGGCAGATGACAAAAGCAATGGTCGCAAGTTCCAGCAAGGGGAGTTTAAATTACATATTAAGAACATTCTCTCACTAGGAGCATAGTAAAATACTGGAACAAGCTACCCAGTGAGGTTGTAGACTCTCCGTTTTTTGGAGGTTTTTAAGACCCAGCTAGACAAAGCCTTGGCTGGGATGATCTAGTTGGAGATGGTCCTGCTTTAAGCCGGGGGATTAACTAAATGACCTCCTGAGGTCCCTTCCAAATCCAGTTTTCTATTATTCTATGTTCATTGTTGTGGTATTTGAGCTCCACTTGTATTGTTATAGGTTGGACAGATGATAGTTACACCAGTCAGGAACAAGTATTATTTCATCTATCCATGCTCTAAATTAGGATTTATGGGATTTTTTTTATTTTAAAAAATAGCAACTGAATTAGGATCTTCTCATTTATGTATGCAAAACTTCATTGGGGAAAACTGCTCAGAGTTGCTTAATTCTTCATGCATAAGAACCATTGGCATGGCTGTTTGAGCATTCATGCCACTCAGGTCAGGTCCTGGAGGCCTGGAAAAGGGCCAGTGTGGTCCCTAGTTTCAAGATGGGGAGGAAGGAGGATCTGAGCAATTATAAGCCAGTCAGTCTCACCTCCATCCTTGGAAAAGTCTTTGAAAAGATTATGAAGGATCATATTTGTGGGAGTCCAGCAGGAAAAATAATGCAGCAGGAAAACCAGCATGGATTTGTGCCAGGTAGATCATGCCTGACAAATCTGGTTTCATTTTATGACAGGGTCACAAAATGCTTAGATACAGGAGTAGAGGTGGATGTAATTTTCTTGGACTTTAGCAAGGCCTTCTATACAGTATCTCATCCTAGTCTCATAAATAAAGAGGCTGTGACATAGATGTTTACACAGTCCAGTGCGTGGCAAATTGGCTTAGCGTCACACCCAGAGAGTGATAGTAGATGGGTTGGTAACGACCTGGAAGGATGTTGGTAGTGGGGTCCTGCAGGGTTCGGTCCTTGGGCCTGTACTCTTCAATATCTTCATCAGTGACTTGGATGTGAGTGTGAAGTGTACTCTGTTCAAGTCTGCAGAAGATACTAAATTGTGGGGTGAAGTACACACTCCAGAGGGTAAGGAACAATTGCAGGCAGACCTGGACAAGTTAGAAAAGTGGGCAGTACACAGTAGGGTGCAGTACAACAAAGACAAGTGCAGAGTGCTGCACCTAGGGTGCAAAAATATCCAGCACATCTACTAGCTGAGAAGTGGCCCTCTCAGCAGCACAGAAGCAGAAAGGGATCTTGGAGTCATAGCGGACTCCAAGATGAACATGAGTCATCAATGTGACAAAATCAGTAGCAAAGCTAACTGCAATTTATCATGCATCAGCAGATGCATGACAAATAGATCAAAGGAGATGATACTTCCCCTCTGTGCGGTATTGGTCAGACCACAGCTGGAGTACTGTATACAGTTTTGGATGCCATACCTCAAGAAGGATGTTGATAGACTCGAGAGGGTCCAGAGGACCCTCATATGGTTAGGGGCTTACAGGACAAGCCCTATGAGGAGAGACTGAGGAACCTGGACCTCTTCAGCCTCTGCAAGAGAAGGCGGAGAGGTGATCTTATGGCCGCCTACAAATTCATTAGGGGGATGCAGCAAGGGATCAGAGAGGCTCTGTTCACCAGGGCGCCTCTTGGGCTAACAAGGAACAATGGTCACAAACTGACAGAAAGCAGATTTAGGCTAGATATCAGGAAAAACTTCTTCACCATAAGGGTGGCCAAAATTTGGAATGGGCTTCCAAGGGAGGTGGTGCTGTCCCCTACCTTGGGGGTCTTTTAGAGAAGGCTGGATGGGCATCTGGCTGGGGTCATCTGACCCCAGTACTCTTTCCTGCCCAGGCAGGGGGTCAGACTTGATGATCTGTTGAGGTCCCTTCCGACCCTAGCATCTATGAATCTATGAAAGACATTTATTTATGGGGTAAAATCATGAATTCAATAAGACTTGTTATTGACTTCAGTAATGTTAGAATTTCATTGTATTTTTTTAAGAGATACGCAGGTCATCTAACTTGTGTTTTCCTTTATTCTTCTGCATTAATCAAACACTATTTCTGCACTACAGAATGTACCAAGTGCTAAAACAAATTCTTGTGGTTGCATATTAGTACTGGTACGAGCATAAAATTTTCTCTAGTCTGCAATAAAAGAACCTGTAGGTCTCCTATAGTCTGACTGGCTGTTAATAAAGCACATAAGGAATATGTATTAAGAAATACAGTAAATCAAAGAAGGAGGTGAAAAAGATCCCTTTTATGAACCAAGGAACTGATGCAGAACTGTACTTGAGATGTGCTCAGATCCTATTCATTTTAATATAGCATACATGCATGATTAAAATTAACTATAGGCTACTCTGTTTCCTGAATAAGGATGTTTTCCTAGACCAGAGCCCAAAACATTTTCAAAATATCCTTAGCAGCTATAACTTTGTAATTAGTAACAATTGGCTATATGTGTTTTTTATGGTTAAATGTCAAAGCAAACTCCATTTCAGGTTTCATGAAAGCCTTTTTTTCTGCTTTGAGCTATTATGGAAGAAGGAAATAAATTTTGATGTGAAAATTGAAGTCTGAAATGTTGCCGGGTGAGATTCTGGAAGTGCTAGAGATAAAAAGCACACTAAAATCTATGGTTTCTTGTAAAATATGAAGTTTTAAATCAAACCAGAGCCACTCATTTAGGGACGAAAGCATCAAGAATCCTAATTGGAGTAGAACAGATAAAAATTAATGAAGAGGGGGTAAAAATGAATAAAGGATAAAAACGTGATGTGTTTGTATAGTATTCTGCATCCACAGATGACAAAATGGGGAACACGGAGGAGCCACTCCAGAGCACAAATGTACACACCAGTCCTCCAGCATATTCCCAAAAGATGAGGTATAAATCGACAGCAGAGAGACTCTAAGGCAGGGCCTGGATCCTAACTGCTACTAATAAAAATGCAATTTTATCTGAAGAATGGTATGGAAGCCCCCTCCCCGCTCAATGAGTCAACAGAATATGAAGCAGAATCTAAGCCAGTGAGACCCGCAGATAATTTTAAATTACTTCCATCAGAAAATGGACCAAAAGAAGTACTCCAGCTACTGAGTTGGCCTAAGGACAACCTCTAACAGACAAATTAGAAATTTCTGTGTTGTAGCTTTACAAACCACTAACTCTGCAACTCTTCCTCTTCAATCCACCCTATTGAGCAGTACCTTTAGGTGAACCATAGATCTCTGTATTTGTTGGTACTCATCAGAAGCTAGCGCCTATAATAATGAAGTCCAGTGGCTAGATTACTTTCAGTGCTTGCCTTCAAGTTGTAGTGTATCTGGCATGCTCCCAACTATTAAGAGAGATGGAGTTCTTCAGTATCTCAGAAATTCCACTGGGTGAAGATTTTCATAGGAACACAGTTCATATATTTATTTGAATTTTTGTAAGCAAAATCTGGGCACATGCTTGGGTTTTGTGTAGGTTCATGAGCGAGCTAGGCACTTATTCTATTCTTTCTTTTATCAGGAATTGTGATGTTCCTCTGTTACATTACCCTGTGAACAGATCTGGTAACTTCGAAGGCTGCTTCAGGTTAATACCTGCTGACTCATTAGGGTAGCGGTGGCTCTAAAGACTCTACATCAAATTTCACTGAATATATTTCATAGATATCATAGACATTAGGGCTGGAAGGGACCTCGGAAGATCATTAAGTCCAGCCCCCCACCCACAGGGCAGGAAGTCAGTTGGGGTCATAGGATCCCAGCAAGATAAGTATCCAATTTGTTCTTGAACGTGTTCAATGTAGGTGC
>NW_017728906.1:41476009-41496219 GCF_001723895.1 Crocodylus porosus
CATCCTTTTTGAATTGTGGAGCCCAAAACTGGACGCAGTACTCCAGCTGCGGCCTCACCAAGGCCGAGTACAAGGGGAGAATGATGTCCCAGGATTTGCTTGAGAAGCGTCTATGGATGCAAGCCAGCGTTTTGGTCACTGTACTAGCCGCAGCATCACATTGCAGGCTCATGTTCATCTTGTGGTCAGTGATGGCCCCCAAGTCTCTTTCTTCCGTAGTGCTAGCCAGTGTAGCACTGCCGAGCCTATAAGGATGCTGCAGGTTTTTCTTCTCAAGGTGGAGAACCTTGCATTTTTCGGTGTTAAACACCATTAGGTTCTCATCCGCCCATTTGCTGAGCTTGTCCAGGTCAGCCTGGATCACCCGCCTGTCTTTTGGTGTGGATGCTTTGCCCCAAAGTTTGGTGTCATTGGCGAACTTGACCAATCCGCTTCTGACTCCAATGTCAGTATAAAAGGGGAGTGTGTGGAACTGTCTTAAGTGGGACTAAAAGCTTCTAGATCAGTGGTGCTCCAGGTACAGCCTGCAGAGGGAGGGAGCAGGGAAGAGAGAATAAATCCCAAGGGGCAGTCAGGAACCTAGCAGGAAGGCTAAAGTTTCTGGTGGTTAGGCATAGGATGAAGATCCTAGGAATAGCCATGAAAATGTAAACATTGGATTTCTATAGGGTTTTTCATTTTCCTTTATGTTACCCTTTATTATGTTAATAAAACCAACCTCTAGGAACGAGGTTTTCACTCTTTGAAAATAGTTTTGAATGAATGGCTTAGTTTGACTTGGGTGAGGAGTCCTCAAAATGCCCATGCCAGCTTCATGTGATCATTTGAGCTGGACATTATTCCATGAGCTTTTACAGAGTTCCAGTTGCTAGGGAAACCTTTGTGTTTGGCTGGTGGTGTTATTACTACAGCTACAATTCTGTTAACTAGTTCTAAACAATGCCTTCTGGCCTATGGATTACAAAAGTTATGGGCAATACTTTTGGCTGCCCAAACCAAAGACTGAAGTCAATACTGTACAATGAACATCAATTATAGCTTTCTTTATACTTCATCAGCAGTCAGTTGCTGAGTTTCAGTTAGAAAATATAACAATAGACCAAATTCTTTTGTGGTGTAGGATATGGATAACTCAGAGTAAGGATAAGGATCAACTCAGGTATTTTCTGCTGTTTTCAAAACACTTGGAAATATTAGCATTCAGCATAATGCGATCCACATTAAAGATCATAAGACAGTTATACTAGTGCAGGCTCCCTGACAGCAGGATGGGTGCATGAGCAGAATAAAGTTCTCCAGATTCAGGAATGGGCAGGAAAGAGGATGTGCGGGTATGGGTGCCAGTGCCCCCACCCCCAAGGCAGTGCTAGTGGTACACAGTGCTCCTTCCCCCTCATTTACCTCTACTGTGCAACAGAAGGAGAGGCTGCTGCAGGAGCCTGTAGGTCACATGTGATCTGCCAGTTTAGAGCCCGGCTCTAAATTACACAGAAGAGCAAAATATCTTAACATTTTTCCACTTTTTTATTTCCATGATTGTCATGGTCAAGACAGAAAGCAAAAGGACACTGTTGTTCATGAACGGCGCATGCCCTCGGTGGCTGGGGGGACACAGCAGTGGTGGAAGTGCAGCATTGGTGGCAGGAGCAGTGGGAGCATGGCAGCGGTGAGTGGGGAGCTCCGGCAGCCACTGCTGGTGCTGGTGGCGGCAGCAGGGGATGGCAAGCCCCAACCAAGGGTCAGCGACCACCTGCCACCACCATTGGTAGTGGCAGCAGTGGCCAATGGGAACCACAGACCGCCTGCAGATGCTGCCGATGATGTCGGTGATGGGGTGGTAAGCAACGCCTGCCCTCAGGCATCACCAACAGTGTTGGCGGTGACTTTTTGCAGGGGGTGCACTGCCACACTCATGGGGTGCACGTGCACCCATGTGCACCCCCTACACATGGCCCCTGCTGTTGTTACACAAAAATACAGGAATTATAATGAACTCTTTCCCAAATGTTCACAGACTGGTGCATAGGTGAGCCACTCCGGTGGAGCTCATTACCATTATTCCTAGGGAATGCAATTATGGCACCACTTAGAAGTGGTGTTAAGCTGTTCTAGAATGAAATGTTTTGGTCCTTAAGCTAGAAGAGAAGTTTGATTTCAGACAGAGAACACAGTTACAATAAATAAAAAAGTCAGTTTCTTCTTAACTACCTCCTACAGCCAGTGCTGGAGGAATAACATGAAGCAAAAGGAAAAGAAACTGATAATACAATTCAGAAGTTTAAAAAATTCTGAGTGCTCTGACAGAAGAGATATGCTGGACATGTCTACATGTGTATTTACACCAGCTTAAATTTACTGCGTAGTAAGAAGGAATAGACCGGCATCTACACATACAGGTGTTAAAGTGCATTATCGCATTGTATGGACTGACTCAGGACTAAAGTTAGTCCTAAATCAGTCCACACATACGGTTTTACTGTGTAGTAAGGCATCTACATGTGTCTTACTGAGCAGTAACTAATCAGGCGTAAATTTGATACCTGCACGATGCAGGAATCAAATTTATGCTCAAGCTAACATTAAGTCACCATATTTACTGTGCAATATGGGTGTGCATGTGTAGATGTGCACCCATACTGCGCAATAATTTTGGTTACTGTGCAGTAAGTGTGTACATGTAGACATGCCCACTGTGTAATTTAACTGTATAACAGTTAAAATTAAAAAGTGGTTTACTGAGCTCTGGATTCCGTAAGACCTGACTTTCTCTTGCTTTGTGTCAGGCATCTGAGTTTGCCCCAGCTCATACAGTCAGATTTGTTTGATGAAGCTCATTACCTAACAGAGCAAAGCAAAGTATACCAGGTTATTTAACCTAATTCCTCACGTGACATAAACAATTTGAATGATGCTGTTTTGTCACCCCATATGTTCCCTAATTCTACCTCTCACTCACCAGTAAAAGACTGCATCACTACCATACAAAATAAAATAAAAAAATTACAAGTCAGTAACTTTGAAGCTAACAGAGAGGTAGTTTCTAAGGTTACCCATACGCCTAACAGAGATCTTTATTTGTAAGTGTAGGGAAGGTGTTCATAAGCACAGACAAGGCTGTGACTTCAATGTGCTGCCAAGTTGCTGAGAGGTGTTCACTTATCAAATCACATTAATGGTCATGAAATTGGAGCACTTAATGCCTTATACATCACTTTGAAAATGCACTTCCGTACGGAGGCAAGAAAAAAAGGCTTAGCCAGAGGAACAGCTTAAATTTAATTTTGTGAGCATCTCCTAAAGCTTCCCAACTTTAATATGAATTTAGGCACTTTCCCTATCGTCTACAGCTCATGGCAATTGAAAATAGATCACACATGCAGTTTCATTGTCCTTAAAACAGGGAAAATCCTCATCTTGCCACATGAGTAGAAAACAGAGAAGGTTACTTGAGGAATGAGCTGATATAGTGTTTACCCAAAGGGGTTAGCAGGCTTCAGCCTGAAGAAAATTTTGCAGTTTTTCTTTATGCATTTTTAATCAAGTCTAAGCTACTTACAAATATGTGCAATTACTTTCTGCACTTCACTTTGTAATAAGATTTAATGACTATTCCATAATCCTCTTGGTGAGTGGTGATAATCAAACATTACGATTTGAATTTGATGTTTAAAATTGTGGTTTTATATGAAATTTTGGGAGTTTTGGGGAGGAGGTTGTTTTTGTTATTTTTAAAATAATCTTCCATCTTTTATTAGAAGATGAGAATTTTTCAACTTCTTTATTCACAGTCATAAAATATTTTTTTATATTTCTTTTCTAATGGCTGCCAAAACACCATAGACCATTCTTATTTTATTGAGATTTTTTTTAATGAAAATGTTTTATCTCTGAGAAATATATGGTCCTATTTTCAGTGTGTGTGGATATCTGTAAAGCTGAGTAGTCATAAAATTATGTATATGCTCCATATAGAGAGATCCCAGATGCAAAATAACTATCACTTTGGTGCATCTAGGAAAATATTGGCTTTTCTTGGAAGATTTTTTTTTTTCACTTTAAAGCAAATGTAGTTCTTGTAAAAGATGCAGGCCTATTTGGTGACTGGAGTTAATGAATTCATCATAGGACATGGAGAAGCCAACAACTGAGTCCAGGAAATAAGGAATAAACAAACAGGGACATAGGCTAAAACAATGGTAACCAGGAGACACTGACTTAGAGAATCACAGGCAACTCCCACTGTTCCATTAATCGTCCAAAAAGTTAGTGAATATTTCCCAGAAGAGTTGTATCTGGTTATGCACATAAAGCAAAAAGTATGGTATCCAAGGAGGGTTTCAATGCACTGCCCTCTGAATTATGCACCCAGCACACTTGTCCTGCACCGTTCTCTTAAGTAAATCCAGCACAGACGGAAGTACAAGCTCTTTTATACACACCTCGCTGTCCTGGTAGGGCAAATTTCCAAAGCTGACTGCACTTCCAAAAACGTATGTGTAGGGGTGTGTGTAGATGAAACAGGGGCCCTAAATTGAAGTGGTGGGTTTTTAAAAACAACGCTTCAATTTAGGGCTGATTAAACCCCCATGTCATGCACACACCCAGCTGACTTACCTGCCTCTCCGCTGGCAGGGAGCAGAGGGTGAACTGCTGTTGGGCAGAGTGGTCCATGGGCTGCAGGGTAGGGCTGATCCTTCCCTCTGCAGCAGTGGTGCCCCCTCCCTTGCAGCACCTACCCACAGGCACCCAACTCGGGCAGTCCCAGAGGGCATCGCAGCCACAGAGGGAAGTACCAGACCCTCACGCAGCTCAAGCAGGAAGAAGGCAGGCTCAGAGAGGGGGAAAAAAAAATACAAAAAGACCAGGATCTCTGCTTTTCTTGAGCAGAGGCTGCCTTCTCGGGCTGCTGCCAGGCTGCCTGCAGGCCTTCCTGCAGAACCGCAGAGCCGAACAGAGCCTGGTGCTTCCCTCCATGGCTGTAGGGGCAGCAAACTAAAACTCCTCAAAGGAGGAGTCATTTAAGGCACATTTCACCACCAAATTTCCTACAGCAGCTGGAATTCATGCACAATACACTGCTGAGGCATGCAAACACTGACACAATTAAAGCAGTGCAAAAACATTTAGCCCACTTTAAAATACTGTGCATGCACACCCCTTGTTTCGTCTACACACAACCTAGGAGAGGAGTTTGCAGCAAAGTATCAGCTCTCTCACTAAAATCCTAGCAGAGATAAGGCACAAGCAGTTTTCACCATTATGTAGAAAGGCCAGGCCCACCCTTCATCTTACCTTGTTACATCAAAGTAACAACTACAGACCCTTGTCTTCACTATGATTTTGCAGTGAGGCAGCTAATTCACATTAGTTATCTCACTGTAAAAACATACCTTTTTTGGCAAGGAAAAGATAGCCTAAGGCTGAGAAGGTTTTATGTTCTACAACTTCAGAGGTATGAAGAGAATGTTCTTCATATGCAACATTAATATTGTATGTTCACAAAAATCTGATAAACTACCACTGCTGCATCAGATCTGACCCTGCAGATTGAATCACACTAACATGGAGGGAATTTCTAGGGCTGGCTACTCTATTAAGCCAGCTAGCCACTCTGTTGAATATTAGAATGCTATATAAAGACACTGATTAATTACTGATAAGTGATACTGTCATATAACACTCAGCTTCAGCCAGGACAGAAGTAGTTTGGAATACCACTCAGGACAGAGGGAACAGTACAAGTCCTTCATAGGACACACTATAAACATATATATGTTATATGCATAGTACTGGTAACCCTAACTTTGCTTTCTACATAGTTTCTGTGGTCAAATGTTTAATAGTGCTGGTAATAGGAGTTATTGCCATTCCAGTTCTAAGATGACCCATCGTAAGATACAGCACTTCATATTAGGGGTAACTTAACAAGTTTGGTAAAAATATGTAAGAATCGGCCTGAACTTTTTGCCAAACCTAAAACATAATGCATCTTAACTCAATTCTAATTTTAAACAGAAAAAACAGTTAAATATCCATTATCCTTCTATCCAGCTCTCAAAAACCTTCCTATCATCATGGAACCTTACAAGCTAGGGTTAGAAGGGACCTCAGGAAGTCATCTAGTTCAGCCCCCTCCTCCCCACACTCAAAGCAGGCCATCTCCAACTAAATCATTTCAGCCAGGGCTTTGTCAAGCCATGCCTTAAAAACTTCCAAGGATGGAGCTTCCACCACCTTCACAGTCTTCCAACTTAATGATATTGAAAATCTGTAAAATTAGTGTCTATCTTTAAATGTCCTGAGCTTTAGAGGGTATCTATACATCCTAAGGATATGAATAGGAATATAACAGATTTATTTATACCAGGTCAGCATAAAACATGCCATAAGTAGGACTGGGTGTGTCTACACATGCATTACTATGTTTTTCTTAATGCACATTAAATGTAGTACCTCTATGTGAGATGCTAAATAAATGTACATTAACTGCCCTGATGTGCAGTAGTGAAATCGCACACTTTTTTAGTGATGCTTAATGTTCAGTAGCCAATTTTTCTTCACATTAGCATATTTGCACAGCTTTTTACACAATGCTTTAATGCACAGTAAAATAGACAATTGCGCGTTAAAGCACACATGTAAATGTTCCTATTGGTTATTCCTTATAGGTATACAACCATTTACCTCTTGGCCTCAACAGAGTGTGACATCCTGGCAGAGGCAGAAAACAAATACGCGGTGTGGGGAAAAGAAAATGCCTGGATTAGGAAGAAGATGGAGTGATATGACAGAATTTATAAAAATTCAGAGTGGGAAGAGAGAAAAGGAAAACTGGAAAAGATCAGAAAACATTTAAAATAAGTACATGACTCCTTAGGCACTTACCCAAATAGAATTCACTTTCTGAAAGTTTTTCCATCAATACAAAAGCAAATCGTAGGAAAGATGGTCTCGTGCTTAAGGTACTGCATGTAAATTTGTGTTCTACATGCTTCCCTACTACTCATAGTATGTGACCTTCACTTCATTCTTTACAAGGATGATAACAATGGTCCATTTTCCCTCCCAATTGTCGGTTTAGATGGCCAGACCTGCACAAGGACCATCTTTTATGACATCTTTGTACAGCATCCTCCACAGAGGAATCCTAATCTCGTGAGGCTGCTGCATGTTATAGAAATAACAGCAGTAATAATTACTCTTTTCCAGTAGATGTAGGAGCCTGTATTATTTTAAACTCTGATGAAAGAGCTTAAATTAATATATATCCATATTATCAGACCTCTAATTAATAGTCCTTAAAACTCTGTTAAGCATTATCTCCTTTGAATGAAGAGGTGTTGGTTGTAGCTGTGTTGGTCTAAGGATATAGGCAGACCCAAGGAGCCTTGTATGAAGCACACTTGTGACACCTTTACTTTTCTGGCATTATCTTTACACCATATAGAAGTGTACAATGGGCAATGCCAATAGTGCTGCTACACAGGGCCTCAGGTCACTAGGAGCAGAACCACACTAGTTCCTGAATCAGAAGGTGTGTAGCCATGTTTGCATGAGGCCTGAAACAGGCCAATTAGTTCTGCTTCTCAGCAAAGCACACTGACCTGCATTAGCACTTCACTAACCCAACTACCTTGCATTCAGTTTCAGGAACCAGCAAGCCCTGCTAAGGAGCTGGGAAGGTGTGGAGGGGGAGACGCATACCTTCTGGGTGGGGACACAAAGTCACAGAAGTCCCATAGTATGACTGTAGTATCATAAATAATCCCTTGGAAGCCAATTCTTTCACTCTTGGAGAAGATACTCTTGAGTAAGGATATAAGAATTTGACCTCTTGTCAGCAGCTCCAACACCACAAAAATATAGTATTCTAATGTAAAATTATTTAAACCATTTACTGCTGATTCAAGTCCCCTGTCCACTTCAATCCAATACCTTGTAATGGTATTTGACTTCATTTTTGCAGGGGAGCTGGGCTGTTTAGAAAGCTACTTCATGTGCAATTTCAACAGAAGTGCAGAAATCATTTCAGATTTTAAAAATGAGCTTAAGTTGAAAAGTGAGGGGAGAGGGAATCCTTAAAAATGTAAAGAAGTTTTCTTTTTTTGTTTTCAAAATTTTGGATTTCAAAATGACCAAAATATTAAAATTCAGAGACATTTCAAATAGTTCTTGTGATTATTATTCTGTGATGGACAAATATTGGTTTATAAATTTAAACCATTAAAGATGCCTGAAGTTGAAAGGAATGATAAGAGCGAATACACTTAAGATATGCAAACAACTTTTTCAAAGCAAAATATGAACATTGTCATCAATTAAGCAGCAAGAAAGATATCATCAAGCGTTAATTAGCAAGAACTTGCGCTCATCTATAAAAACTGCAGAAAATTGGTTTCTCTGGATTCTTCAAGATCAAATATACCATTCATTTAGAACAGCATAATATTGATAAGTGATAATAAAGCAAAGGAGGCAGCAACAGCATCATCAAAATGCAGTCAGGATGGTAAGTAAGGCTCTTCAATGTAATTCCACAAACTTCACCATACTCAAAAACAGCTGATTGAAAAGAAAAGAAAAGAAAAAGGAAGATTACTACCCCAGCTTCCTCATGACACTCAACAGAATTTTCAGGAAGATTTTTCTTTATTTGCATCTAAATACCACTTTCACATACCCAAGGAAGGCTTTGATCGAAAGACAGTATGTATCTGACATAACAAAGGAATTCATCAACCTTTTTTTTTTTCCTTAGTATATTCAGACTAGCTTGATTGCAACTTCATTATTAATTAGTTATTGAAACTGTAAAGGGCAGATAACAAAGAGTGAGAGCCATACCTGTTAGGAAACCTAATAGTTTTATATTTTGCTTAAAGAATGGCAAGCGTTTGGTTTTAAACAACATGTGCCTTTTTACATTTGATGAATAAATTTCTCTAGGATGCAATTCATGAAATACATGTTCCAAGGTTTGTTTAATAATATGTTTGTGGATGTTTTCTTTTTGTGTTTTTTCATGCCTCCAGAGGAAAGAATTAGTACGTTTTCTTGGGCTAAGAAAAACCATGACAAGCCAGAGTAGCAGGGATAATATTCCCTAAATACCTACTAAATGTAGTGGTTTGGTGGCATGCCCCAATCCAACTGAATTAGAACTTATTCTGGACCAGATTCTGTTGTTCTCACTGACTAGGGACAGAAGTTAAACCAGTTTAAGTGATCAGAAACCTGTAACAAAACTGAAATTCAGTATACTTAAACTGCTTTCAAAATGACCAAACCTGGTTTAAGATAAACCTGGTTGGATGTAGCATCAGATTTAACTGATTTAGGTCAAACCAGTTTATGGAACTTCTGTCTGAGATCCCCTCCCAGTTCAAGTTAATGCACCCCATGCATCCCATGATGCCTTGCAGCCTTCAGCTGTGCTGTCTTCTCCAGTGAGCAGGATCTGCCCTGCCCCTCTGCTCCCTAGCTGGAGCACTATCAGGTGGCTGAGGAAGGGGTGAAGGGGGAAAAACAAATTGCCCCACTGGTCTAGCACCAGCCCCCCAGCCATGTGCTGCCAGCCTGGGAAAGGGAGGGGGAGTCTGCAGTGGGGGACTGACTCTTCCCCCAGAGCCAAGAGCTGGGAGCCATGCCTCCTTTGCAGTCTCTGGCTTCTCTGGGAAGTGGGGAGAACCCAGCACTGGGGCTTGGCCCCACCCCCAGAGCCAGGATTCAGAAGCCACAGTCCCTTCTCAGCTTTGGGACTGGCTGAGGCTGAGAAAGGAGGAAGTAGGGAGGAGAAGCCTGCACGAGGGCTTGGTTCACCAAGAGCCATGCCCCCTTCTCAGTCTCCCAGCTGGCTGGGAGGAGGGAGAAGTGTGTATTGGGGCTTGGCACCACCCCCCAGAGCTGGCAGCCATCCCCCAATCAGCTGGCCCACAGGCTAAGAAAGGAATGTGGCAGGGGACTTCAGCCCTGCTCCCAGCTCTCTCCCCACCTCCCAGCCAGCCCCAAAGCTGAAAAGGAGGTGTGACTCCCAGCTCCAGGGGCAAAGCCACACCTAAGCTAGCCCAAGGCTGAGAAGGGGGCATGGCTCCCAGCTCCCAACTCTGGGATAGCAGAACCAAACCCCCTCCTTCTGCCCTGCTCCCAGCCCTAGGAGGGGACAGAGCCAAGCCCAGCTGTGGGCTTTCCCCCATCCAATCTCAAGGCTGAGTGGGCATGACTTCTGGCTTCCAACTCTGGGGCCCAGAATCAAGCCCCTGCTATGGGCTTCCCTTCCCCCTTCCCATCAGCCAGCCCTAGGCTAAGGAGGAGGCATCGTTCCTAGCTTCCTGCTCTGGGGGCAGAGCCAAGCCCAGATGCAGACTTTCGTCCCCCACCGCCTAAGCAGGTTGGGCAGCTGAGGATGGGACACATCTAACAGATTCCAGCCCTGCTGCAAGCTGGGGGAAGGAGGCAGAAAAAAGCCCCCAGTTTCAGCTTCCCCTCTGCCCCTCCCAGGCTGTTCCCAGCTGGGGATCTGGTGCCAGGCAAGATGGATGGGTTCCCCCACCCCACTCCTTGCTCAGCTGATGGAGAGGCTGAAGAGGGGGCATGACTTGGAGAATCAGAGGGCTCCAGCTCTCTGCAGTGGCCAGCAGGCTGAGAAGCATGCTCTAGCATCCCGTGGCTATTAGTATGGACAACTGCATGGGTCTGGCTGCCTTTCCTATTTGAAAAGTGAACGTCAGTTCACTTGCTTATTGGTCGAATCTATGAAGTTTAAAAATACCTGCAAAGATTGAACTGATTCAGCCTTCGGCTTTTTGACTGTCTGTACTTAGCCGCTATGGCAAAATTCCCTTTGGGGTTATTCCTGAATAAAAAACTACAAGATCCTGACGTAAGTCACTACCTGGACAAGGAAGACTGAAATTTAACTCCAGCTATTGCCCTATAAACGTATCTTTTTCAGCTATTTGTTTTCTTTCCTACTATGGAATAAATACATTGGGGTTTTTCTCCAGAGTGATCCAGGTTAAAATGGTATTTTTTTTCACCCTCCAGGAAACCCTGAAACTAGCAAAACATTTGAGATGTTTATTTGTGTGCTCTTTACTCTTTTCATACTTAGCAGTTGATCCCTGCAGCATTTTGTGATACTGTTTGCTCTAGTGTTGGATTTACAAGCAATTTATAAACTGTTGAAATTATCTGGAATGCACCATACAACAGCATGAAAGCAGCCTTTAGTTTCTGTTACGTTAAGTTGTGACATTGCTTTGTAACATTTTCAGTTTTTCTCTATTTAGATTTGGAATAATATATCTTGAAGGAAAACATAGGTATTCTGTTTACTGTAAGCTATTTTCTAGACAAAAAAATAAAAGTCCTATAGGCTCACAGGCTAGGTACAGACACTGCACATAAACCAGTATAAGTGATTAGAAATTGGTCTAAATCTGTAACAGAACAAAAATTCAGCCCACATAGACTGGTTTCAAAATAGCGGAACCTGGTCTAAGGTAGACCTGGATGGGTGTAGTATTAGACTTAATCAGTTTTAGTTAGCGCAATCTATCCAATTTCTGTCTCAGATTCTGCAGTGAAACACCTTAGTTTGCTGTCCTTCGGCCTCCCAGGCACCCCTTGCAAGGTGATTTGCTAGCCTTGGCCAGTGCCCATGTGCTCCGAGAAAGCCAAGCCAGCCCTACTCCTGGGCTGTCACTGATGGGGGTCAAAAAAATCTCTGTCTCCTACCTGAATACCTGGTCATATTGGGGGAGTGGGGAGGTGAGGGGAATGGAGCCCCTCTGCCACATGGGTGTGTCCCCCCCCCCCCCGCAGCTTACTGGTTTGGGGCTGGGAGTGCTGGCTTGGGTGTATGCAGTGAAGGACTCCATCCCCACCTCCCCTCCCCGCCAGTTTCCAGCATGGAAGACAGCCAGACTCCAAACCACAGCTCCTGGCTGCAGCACCAGAAACCTGGGTGGGGAGTGGGGGAAGTAGAGCCCGCCCCCTACCTCCACCATGCAGACCTAGGCCATGAGCCAGCAAGCTGGGGGGACCTACTCAGTAGAGGGCTCCACTCTCCCCACCTGCAGTTTCCAGCACAGCAAACAGCATGCAGTCCTACCCCAGTTCCCTCAGACCAGAGCCAGCATATCTGTGGGGGCTTCATTCCTTCCCTCCATCAGTCCCCACTGTCAGCTGTGATAATGAAGGAGGACCCAGATTGGTCAGCACAGACCAAACAAGTACAAGAGGGTTGATTCTGGATGAAGGACCCCAAGAAAAGGAGTAGGACTTGTAGGCAGATCAGTTCATGGAGTCAGACACTGTGGGAGGGCCTACAAGCAGGAGCCCAGATGTCAGTATGGTGAGAGAACCCTGAAGAACCGCCAAAGGGATGAAGGCTTGGGAATATTTGCACAGGAACTGCAAGAGGATTGTTAACTCAAGAATCCCAGGATACAAGCGTAAAGGGCCTGGAGTAGTACTGCCTCCAGACTTCTCTAACGCTGTGAAATGTAGGACTTGAAAAGATTTACTATAGTTGGATTAGTATTACTACACTATAGTATTCAAATAATATACTACACAACATGATGTGATGCTATCTGAATTGTATACATAAAAAAGCCTTCTTCAAAGGCCAAAATTTCTTCTTCTCCCGAAGGGGAAAACAATTTCAGCTTCAAATCTATAGATGCTTTCATTTCCTTTCCCAACAACCCTTAGGAGATATCTACTTGAAGAGAACAACCTGCAGCTCCTTTGGGTAAAACTCATGGTGTATGTGCACCCAAGCTATCTTCTCAACTCAGCTTTTATAATAAAGATCAATGAATAAAAAAAAATCTTCTGATTAAAAAAATTCCCGCATCACCTTGTTGGGCTTTGACTGTAAACTTTCATGCAAAGAAATACCCTGCAAAGTACTTTGATAGATGAAACAGGTGACTGATTTCAAGGTCAAAAGATCCTCCACAGCCTAAAAGCCCATTCAGCTTTCATGGTTGAGACTCTTCAGAAGTCAATGACACATAAGAAAGTGTTGGGGATACCGCCTTATCTAGCAATTTCTTATCCTCGGGCCTCCCCAGTGTGACCAATTTACAGCCTTTAACATGACTCTAAACTTGGGCTTGAATTTACTCACTAGAGTTATAGCAAGATGCCTTACCAGTCCACTACCCACCAGTCCCCCATCAAAAAAACTAAACTAGTAGCACATCTCTATATCAAGAGGATGTAACGTGAATAAATACATCCTATTGATCTGATCAGTTTTTTCCAGGACCCCTTAAGAAAGATATTTGAGCTGAAGTCAAACGCACAATATTTGAGTAGCATCAAAGAGAGGATTTTGGTATGTGGCTTTGTTGGATCTAGTTCAAGGGAAGGAGAGAAGGTTCCGGGGAATGGTGGATCTTGTCTCATCTGAATCATGCTTCAATAAAGCCCCTCAAAGAAAGCCTCCACAGGGACAGCAATGCAATACTGTCCCAGAAGCTTAATTGACATGAGACAGGCTGAAGAACTGTTTTGTCAATTTATGCTGCCTGTGTTAAAACAACACTTGGTATAGTGGATGAATTTTATAACCACCGTTGCCCTTATTTACATCTACAGCATTTGCCTTTTACCTGTTGCTGAGTACAGCAAGACAGAAAATACACACTGAAACACTGGAGAAATAGGTATCATTCTTAAATAAAAACAGGCACAAGGCAGGGTACAGAGGCACCCAACAGACTGAATTAAACTGTCCTGGCTTACAGACAGCCCCCCAGCCTCAAGCAGTAAGTCTCAAGTGAGAAGCTACCTAACTCCTCACAGAGGCACCAGGCCTTGCAATGAACCCACATGTCAGCAGTAACAACCCCCCACCATCAGCACAGACCACATCATCACTGAACCAAACAACACTGATTGTAACATCCAAAGTTCATTCAGCTGCACCTCAACCAATGTCATATATGCTGCCACCTGCTTACAATGCCCCTCTGCTATCTACATCGGACAGATGGAACTATCCCTATGTGAAACAATGAGGGGACACTGATCTGACATCAATTCCAGAAAGGCACAAAAGCTTGTGGCAGAGCAGTTTCACCTTCTTGGACGCTCTCCCCCTCAGACGTCAGAATAGATTTTCTTTTAAAGCAAAACTCTGAAGGCTGACTTGAACAAAACTACAGAACCAAAAATCAAATCATCCATAGACTGGATTGTATTAAGGGTAGTCTAAACAGAGACTACAGATTTTCATCTCATTAGCTTGTGTTATCCCTATGTCTCATATGGGTTTATTACTCTTTTGCCTCTCAATACCACCAGCTTTTGGCCCTGTCGCCTCCTAGCCCCTCATCTCCCTCCCCATCTTTGTATTCAAATCACTCTCTCTATTTGATAGCCTACTCTGTGCATGTCCTTTCACAGATTCTGATGAAGTGGGCTCTGGCTCACAAAAGCTTATGCAACTTGGATTTAGTTAGTCTACAAGGGCGTTTGTACACGTGATGCCATTAACATGTACATGTGAAGAAAATATCACTTTGTGTGGTTTAATGGCACCACACTCTATACATCCAAGAGTTTTGGGTGTTTTAAATGACTTTGCATCATCGCAAACTAAACCACATCCAGATGTAGTTTAGTTTGAAAGAATGCGTTGCAGCTGTTAGCTCGCCCCCCTGGCCATGGGGTCTGCTTGGCCAGTCAGCAGCTCAACCCCTGGCCACAGACAGGCTCCAACAACAAAAAAAAGTACCGGGCCCCTTGACGGAAAATTGAAATGGTGGATTTCAATTTAAAACCCACCATTTCAATTTAGGGGCTATGAAATTCAACCTCGGGATTTTCCCCGTCAACTGTACAAGTGCACCAAGTTGCATTTCTACCCTGCCTTCTCCCTGACTTCAGACTAACATAGCTATCTACCACTCACTAAATAAAGACAGTTAGGGCCAAATCCGGACTGATTTTACAAGCCTGAGGTGATCTGAATCCACATTTCCTAGTTCCTAAGAACATGCAGTTGATGACACAGGCTGAGTCACCCACCTAAATTCTAGAGCAGGGGCAAGCAATTATTTTGGGCAGAGGGCTGCTTACTGAGTTTTGACAAGTCATCAAGGGCCTCTTGACAGGCAGCCCAGGCAGATAAATATTAATTTTCTAAATTTTTTAGGGGTCCCATGGGCCAGATAGAATGGCCTGGTAAGACACATCCGGCCCCCAAGCCACATTTTGCCCACACCTAGAGACTGTCAAGCAGTGAGACACACATCTGGGCTTAGTGGTTCCAAGCTCTTTGGATCAGTTTTTGGAATTGCTTACACCTCCTCATTTTCAAAATAGAGCACCTGGTCCATTTGACTCTGTTTTCCAATGCCTGTGGGGTACATGCTTAACCAGCCAAACAAGAACTGGCCTCTAGAATGTGTATCCTAAATCCTGGAAACATCCATGTAACCATCACAGTCAGAAGAATTTTAAAAAAAAATTGGGGAGACTGAGCACATGCATGCATGAGTGTGCATACACACACACACACACACACACACCCCATGGGAAAGTCTGTGGGGTGGGGGGAGTGTGGCTGCAACTGGGGCTGGGGCTGGAACCAGGCAGGGACTGGGAAGGAGTGGAGCAGAGCTGGGATCAGGGCCAGGGCCTGCTGCACCTGTGTTGCCGCCCCTTCCCCTGCACCCAGGGTTGTTCCCTGGCACCAGTGGGCCCCACGAACTGCCACCTCCCATCCCCAAACTGACCCTGGTCCCGCACTGCTCAGGCGGCAGGGGGCAGAGCTGAGGCTGGAGTAGGACCACACTCAGCTGCATCACCAGGCCAGAGCCCCTGGGACCCCTGCACCCCCACCGAGCCATCCCTGGGAAGAGCCCAGTGGCTTCTCCAAAGGTGCAGTCTGAGGGAGCCAAGGGGTGGAACTTCCCACCCCCGGCTCCCCACAGTGTGCACAGCAGTGGGAGCCACCCACACACCCACACCCTTGGACAAGCCACCAGGCTCCAACTGCCCCACAACCTGGCCTGGCCGGGTCCCAATTCACTGTGAATTGGACCCCAGCTGGGCCAGGTCATGGGACAATCAGAGCCCCATAGCTTGTCCAGAGCTGGCAAAGTGCTGGGGAGCCAAGTGGGGGGCACGTGCTCCCCCAATCTTTGCATAGAGCAAGCAGGCTACAGCTGCAAACTAGGCTCATCCTCTGCTCCCTGCCTCTGCATTTCGCTACTGCCACTGCTTTGAAAGTGGCGCAGCACCATGTGCTTCCCACCTGGGTGGGCCAGGCAGCAAGGCACATGGTACCTCTCTGCTTTCAAAGCATCAGTGGCCACAAGACGCAGAGGCAGGAAACAGGCAGAGCCCAGTTCACAGCTACAGCCCACCCTTGCCCTGTGCAAAGATCAGGGAGGCACATGCTTCCCCCTTGGCTCTCTGGTGCCATGCATCTGGAGAAGCCTCCAGGCTCTGATTGTCCCATGACCTGGCTGGGCCCAGTCATGGGACAATCCCCACAGTACAGGAAGGAACGGAGCAAGGGTGAATGATTCACACTACCCCTACCCCATTCTCTCCTGCACTGCGGGGGTCTAAAGCTGTCCTCCCTCAAAAAAAATCCCAGGCAGTGAAAAAGAAAAACTGAAGGAAACTTAGCTGCCTGTGCCTGGGCCAGCTGTAATTGCACAGGGTATCTGAGTGTGTGTGCCCCTCCCCCACCGCTGCAGCAGCCTGTGGCTAGGCTGCCCTACAGCCCTACCTGCTATCCTGTGTTTGTGAGGACTGAGCCCAGTTACTGCCCCCCCACCAACACCTTCTACCACCTATGGTAATCATCCAGTTGAATTCAGAGAACTATGCAAATCTATGATGTTTTCTTACACATTCTGAAGCATTCATGAAGACATGTTGCTTACTGGATTTCTAAACTTTTTTTGTAATTTAGTTATGTGGTTTTAAAGGAAAAACTATGTGGTCCACTGATTTTAGATAAAGGCTAGAGAATTACAAGGGGAAAAGAAAGAAGTGGAACAAAAACTGAAACTACATCAGCATCAGAACTTGCTTGCTTGTCTAGTATAATTTTCTGATGGGCTCAGTAAATAACAGTAATGCATGCTTTAAGATAGCCTAATGATACCACCAGTCTCTCTTTCAAATAACTTTGTGTTGTGTCCTATTAATGAGAGAGAGATATATATATATAGAGAGAGAGAGAGAGAGTATTGAAGAGCCACAACACCATAAGCCAGCCCCTTGTCTGACAGAGCTGTAAAACAGAGTTTAGAAAAGCTAGCATTAACAACTATACTGTATAGAAACAAAATGTGAGACATGACTGTGGTTATTACTTGAAATATGTAGGCAGCAAGTTGTTTTTCAGTAGGAAATGATCAAAAGCACATGACAATTTCAGCTTACACGTATTCTGTCTAATGTCAGCCTTCTTTTTTTGCATGAAGCATCTTCGTTCCCTGGAAGTAGTTCTGGCTGACAAAGATTAAAGAGAGAAAGGATTTAAGGCTCAGAATGAGTGTGCACACAAGAAGATTGAATTCTATCCCATTCCTTTTCTGATTGCCCCCCCCCCCCCCCAAAAAAAATCAAATCCCAGGCCTTGATCTTGGCAACAGCTGCTTGATTTTCTAGTGCCCTCTTCGGCACTTTGTTTCAAGTAATTTTACTGCTTCTCTGTAATGCATAAGGACAGTACACTTGTTTGCCTCCTTCCAGGTTCTGCTGTTGATTCATAGGATAGCTTATCATGCTGACAGGAAGATGATCTCAATTCCCTCAAAATAAACATCCAGCAAATTAATTCTCTCTCTTCCCTACCCACTCCTTTATCATGCTGAAAAGCTTATGAAAGATAACAAATCTACACCATCTTAGAGTGATTTGCCTGACCATCCCTCAAAGTAACAGAGGAAGTTTCTATGAACATGACTTATCAGACTTTGGGCTCATCCAGATGAGTGTGCACATGTGATCTGCTGCACCACACCCAACTGCGGCAATGCAAACTGTAAACGCTGCACATGCACAGGTTCGCTGCACTGTTAATTTGCAGCACGGCACAGTTTTTTTGGCACCTGGAGATCCTGGTGTCAAAAAAAACACACAGCAGAAAAAAGCAAGGTGGCACACATGGCAGCAGCATCCACCATCCAAAACAAGAGCCTGGCTGGCGAGAGCCATGCTCCAGCTGCTGGTCAAGCTCTGCTCACTGAGATCACTGCTGCTAGAGCCCTGGGAGCCCCCAGAACCACAGGTGAGGCTACTGGGGCCAGCCTAGGTCCTGGCCTCAGCCTCCCCTACCCCACCTGGGGCAACTTGCTGCACTCCAGAGCGCAGATACAGGGGCATTCCCTAGGGACATGTGGCAGTGTCACAACTATACGCAACTGCTATTTGTCCCTGGGGAAATGCACATGCGCACTCATCTGGACATGCCCGTTAGGACTATCTTGCTCAAAACAGCAGCTCCAGACATCCTATATGAACTTCTGAAACGTGTCCCTCAGTCCTTTCTATAGACCCCTTGGCTAAAATGTTACCCTCACTCTTACCCACAAACAAAGTTAATGCTCATGACCAGGGCCTTTGTAGAGCCATATACTTCGCAGCAAACTATACCAAATGTCTGTGGAAGGAGCTCCTGCTTTCTTAACCACTCCAAAGCAGCGATCTATAAAATAGGGGGAAAAAAGTGAGGTGAATCCTTCTGTGGAGGGTGGGATATATTTGTTTGTTTGTTTTTATAGACTTGAACATGAAAAGGAATACAGGTAGAGCAGTATCCCTTGTATTATTGGTTGACATAGAATTAAATTTTACTAAGCCTCTGTTTTCAGTTCTTCACACTGAATATTTTTGTTCTGAAAATGCAAGACAGCATGGCAGAATGTGTCAGCAGAGGAAGGTGGAGGTTTGGGCAGGTGAGTAAAGCACATTTGAGGCTTTTGGCACTTGGAAAGTTATGGAAAATTATTTAGGATTAAGGCACAACTGTATTAGCTGCATGTTTCTGCTAAATTGATTAGCAATGACATTAGCTATGTTAGCGTTTCTCAGCTTTAGGTTTCAAATTGCCCAAAGAGATTAATTAGGCAATTCACACATTGCAGAGTTATTGCTACAGGCTGATTGAAGACTAAGACTCTAAGAAACATCAGTGCGTCAGTCAAAATTGGCTCTGCGACCTAGAAATGCTAAGCATGAATCCCTATGACCCTATCCCACAACTAGGGAGAGGGGTAAAAATTCCTTTTTTTTTTTCATCCTGGGGATTGCCAGATTCTCCAAGCAGCAGGCATATTACATTTGATTATTGTAAAGATACTGATAACACTACAACTGGTTTTCCTGTCTCTACACTACAGTGACTTCTTCCCAAAGATTGTGCACTTTTTAAGAAGACATTATGCATCATGCAGTATGTCTTCTCCTCTGTCTCCCAGAAAACAACTAATTGTCCAGCGTGTGTGCCCAGTTGTATATCTGGTTATGGAAGTGAAGTGTACATTTTTAAAAATGCAATCTCTTTCTAATTATCATGCTAGGCGCATATTTTAAAGCCAGGGTTCGAATCCCCAAGGCCATTTGTATCAAGGCTACAACTACTGACTAACAGCAATAGACATTTTTATTTCTAAGCACTGTTAAAAAACAACTCATAAAGCCAGCAATCTGGCATTAGAAGGGGTTTGCTCACTGAGCTTTGCAAACGAAAGACATGATCTGGCATGGATCAATATGAGCTTATCAAGTGCTAATGTAAAGACACAAGGCCCAATGTAGGTACATAGAACATAGGTAAGAAAGAGTTCGTGCTTTGCCTTCCAGAAACTCTGAAGAGTCTGCTAATGGCAAACAGCGAACTCTTGGGAGCTTCAGTTTTCCCTTGGGAGTAAATAAATAAATATGTATTTATTTATTCTGGAACGTCATTACTTTTCACTAGATATTGGCCAATCCTCTGCCTAAAGGTAAAAAACTGAAGCTCTGAAGGGTTCGCTGTTTGTCATTAGCAGACTCTTCAGAGTGTTAGAAATATTATTAAAAATGCATTATCAATAGCTGTTAGCTCTCATCAATAGTTGTCCTTTGAATAAGTACGGCTGCCAGCCTTCCTGTCTCCCTAATGAGAGAGGGAAGGGGGGGGTTTGGGAACTGAAGGAAAAACTCCAAGAGCTCTCTTTGTTCTGCAA
>NW_017728906.1:41496444-41510183 GCF_001723895.1 Crocodylus porosus
AAGAGAGGGGATAAAAGCCTGCTAATGATGGTACTCAGGGGCAGAGGGTTTTGATCTTTTGTCTTCTCCCTCTGACCCTATTTGCAAATATATACCTTTTGTCTCACCAACAATGTGTGCCTAAGAATTTGTTATTCAATGAGCCTCCAAAGAAAACAAACCGAGAGAGAGTTTTTTTTACCTCAAGAGTTTCTAGAAGGCAAGGCATGAACTCCTTCCTACCTATGTCCTATACCTGTATTTTGACATGTAAAAGGCATGACTAGAGCCATTTTACAGTGCTGAATAAGGATCATGCTGCATCCAGCTCAAGGCAGGGTAGGCAAAGCCTGCTCACTAATATTCTGCAGCCACTACATTCAGCTCAGTGTAAAGTGTAAGACTACTTACTATACAGCAGCAACACTTATTTTTTAAAACCTACTCCTTGCCCCTTGCTCTTGGGAAATGCTTGGATTCACCTTGTGACTAATAAAATACCATCGGTACTAGCAGGAGTTATACAACATTCCACGTATAAAGTTACGGAGGTATCACATTTCTGACCTGCAACATAACTACTTCTCTTGAATACAGATTACTTGCCCTTTTAGATTGTGTAATATCTTCTGAAGTGGCTGATGAAGTGGCTAATTATGAGATCCATAATAAAATGAGACCAACAATCTAATTTCAAAATTAAGTAATAAAATATGCTTCGTTTATATACTGGCCAGTACCATAGTCCTTGAAGACACATCAAGGTTACCAAAAGTGAAAAAGCAGCTCTAGACAGACTAAACCACTCCATAAAACAAATCCCTCCACCCAAGATGGTCCAATTTATTTTATAAATGTATTTAACAGAGTGCAGGCTAGCCTAATGTAGGAATAATACTGCTACCACAGTAATTTAATTATATACTCCCCATATATGGGCACGCTGAAACCAAGCAAGCAAGCAATATTACAAACTTTTCCTCAGCTTTCAGATTGCACCACTAACCATATTCTTGTCCCATGAACTGTTCAAGGCAAATTTTCAACCTCCTCACCTCCCACCCCCACCTCCAAATTCCTGGTAGGGACTGAAAACTCAACAGATTTCTAAAGTAAGAATTCCCAAGTCACTCCCCAGGTGAGATACTCTGTGAAGCATCATATAACAGCATTTCATTCAGGTACCCAGGTAAATAAAAACATTCAGGAAAAAATGTTAATGCAAAGTAGCTTTGTGTTACAGGTTAGCGCAACACAAAGCTTTGTTTTAGCTTGAAACTCAGACCAACTGCTTTGAAGGCAGGGTATTAAAATGCATTTTACAATATAATTGAAACCTTAAACAAATAAAACTGCATCCACTTTGGCAGTATTGAAGGTCAGCTGGCTTACACACCTATGCCCCATTATGTGTTTCTGAGCATTTGACTATATGTCTTTATTGTTCATTGGCTATTGTAACTAATTTTCATCAACTCTAAACGGCATTTCTTCCACTTTTAAGTCCCACATAGAATCACAGAAAATGAGGGTTGGAAGGGACCTCAGGAGGTCATCTAGTCCAACCCCCTGCTCAAAGTAGGACCATCCCCAACTAGATCATCCCAGCCAATGCTTTGTCTAGCTGGGTCTTAAAAACATATAAGCATACATTATCTGTGCCCCCAACAAATAACCCTAAGAAAGTTAAACTCATACTTAGACAACCTTACCTCTGAAGTCAAGTGAACCCTATAAAATGAGAAGTAATGCACCTGTCTTGTGGAGGCAAAAAATACTCAGGCTAGAATAATGCAAGACGTTCGGAGACGGCCTAAGGAAAAGAACATTCCAGGAAAATGTTAACAATGATATTGTACCTGTGCTGTTATGAGTTCTAGTACGGTGACAGATTGTTATCCCTATCACTAGCTTGGGGTGGTGAGGTTTTAAGTCAATATATTGCATATGAAAGTTTGTGGGCTGACATCTGCAAAAACAGGGCTTTCCAGAGCCTAGTCATGCTTCCCCCAACTGCCCATCTGTCAACAGTGACCTAAACATCAATTTACAAGTTTTGCTTGGAAACCACACTACTCCAGTTCTTGACTTGTGATTAAACAGCATTAACATATCTATTCTTCAGTATCATTAATAAACACAGTTTGGATCATTTTCAACTAGGAATTGGGTGGAAGCTACTAACAACTGCCACAAATGACAAAACAGCTGTGACTTTAAATTGCTTCATTTGTTGTCCTTTGCACAGTGTAGCGAAGAGAGAATTTTATAAATTTCTATTATTTTATATTCACTTTAATTTTAAAGCTTTAAATTTTAAAGCTTTAAATTCTGCGCTGCATTTCATTTCTAGTCAAATTGTATTCCATAAAACTGAATCTAGTTTCCAATGCTATGTGTATTACTTGCTATTTTCTGTTCTGTTTGCCATTTCATTCCAATCTTTATTTTTAATGCATTTTTATAGGCCTATGCCTAAGAGAGCCATCTCTGCCAACTGAGCTCACTTGGTAGCATAGCAAAAATGCCTTGCAAAGGCCTGTGATTCAGAATGACCTTGGAACTACCCTTTCCCCTGTTCCCCCCAGGCTGGTATAAATCACCAAGTATTAGTTGCAAGTACTGCTGAATTTCCTTGCCTTTCTTAGTTTATCTGAGGGTCTCCTGACCTTCATTTATTATATTTAATTTCTTTTGCAACTGAAATAGTATCTACTGGAAAACTGCTATAAAATGAAAGGGTAGTGAAAGACTTCCTCCCAAATAATGACTGCAAAATAGAGAATCCAAGCATCTCAGCACTGAACCTTCCAATCAGTAGAAATCCTCGCTTAATCAGTATAATCATCACGTAGTTGCAGTTTCTATCACATTGTGTAGAACAGGCTTCTAAAGGTTGCAGAGTGACAAGTTTCTTGAAAACACCTTGCTGCTGACTCCTTGCCTCATGACTGGAATGCTGATGATATGAAGTGTCAAGTGTCATTTCACCAGGCCCCTCAATGCAGGTATCCTTCCAGCTCCTGGGGCAGATGCTTTCCCAAATTAAGACAGACCATCCATGTCATCATTTCTTCATCATATTTCGACTCCAAAGTTCAGTTAAGCAATATGTTTTAATTCATATTATTCCTCTCTATTTCTGTGTTTGTCTCTCTCCCGACTTCTTCATCTGATGGCAGCAGCACTGAATGCTAATGAGTCCAGACTTGCTCCAGTCACAAGTGTTCAGCTCTTTTAGCATTGAGTGCTAGGCACCTGCACATTCTCACCTTGTACAGGGGCAGGAATACAACTTTAGTTGAGTTTGACCTTGCAGCTGTTTTATCATTGTGTCAGGGGCTGCAGCTCCAGTTTATCTTTAGCATAAATACTTTTTCTAGCCTTATGAAGTAAGACCTATGAAATGTTACAAATACAGTCTGCAATTGAAGATTTTCAAAAAAGTCACAGAGAAGTAGGGCTGGAAGGGACCTCCAGAGGTCATCTAGTCCAACCCTCTGCCTGAGGCAGGAACGTCCCTATCCAAACTTTCCAGATACAACACAATTCTGAATTTTTTATCTCAGGCACATTTTCTACAACACTTTTCTCTTAAAGATCACCAGCTCTCAAAAAGACAAGTATGAGCAAAAAGAACACAAACTTAGAATTAGGGTGACCATATGAGACAATGTGAAATCCAGACCACTTCCCCCGCTCGCCAAGCCCCCTCCTCTGCTGCAGACACTATTGGTATTATTATTCAGACAGCTAAGGAGTGAAGGACCTGCTCATGGCCCATTGTTTTTTCTGTCAAAAGTGTTAGCAATCCCCTTTTTAATGGTCAATCAACTAATCAAGCCAAACTATTAGGGCAATTTTGCTGTCTGCTATGGTTTCCTCTTTCACAGTTTGTGCCCAGGATGCTCGTTTTCATTTTCAAGAGTCGGCTGGGACTAGCCTCCGACATTCAGGACTGTCCCAGCCGATCCAAAACGTATGGTCACCCTACTTAGAATGCATCTTTGCTAAAGCCACATAACTTAGGGACTGTGTTAGGAATAGAACTCATGCCTCTCATGACTCCCTCTCTAACTTTAAGTATTAGATAGCACTACTTAGACAGATTAAATAGAGATAACAGTTATTTTTATTTATTATCATGTATTTTCAGAATATGGCTACATACACAAAACTAAAAGAGATAAGCCAAATTTAGATCTCTCTTCAACAGAGTACTTGAAAACTTAAGCATGCACCATTGATTTCAATGGGTCAATTTATGTGCTTAAAATTTAACTACATACTTATGTGCTCTTTCAGCAGAGATGGGATTACTTACATGCTTAAAGTACATACTAAGGAGTTTTGTTGAACTAGGGCTCAAGTAAAAATTTTAAAGAGTCTAAAGAGATATAATCATCCTCATGTCCTGACAGAGGAAAACAAAACACCAGATTTATTTTGAATTTTTTATGGCTTGTCTACACAGGGACCCTCAGGAAAGTTTATATGAATACTCATATTAAATCCTTCCATGGATACACATACAAAATTAAACTTCCCTTTATTTGCTTTAGCTTAATTAACTTTGGAATTGTCCACACCAAGGGATAGATGCTGCTGAACTAGTCCCCTTGAAATTCAAATGTCAATTTTCTTGAATAACCCAGTATAGACACTCCCATACAGATTCACATCACATAAAAACTGTAATGCTACCCTCTCCCCTTAAATAAGATAAAAAGCCTGCCAAAACTGAAGCAGTCTACTTGAGGACAATAAGAGACGTGTAGCAAACAAACTGAAAGATACTGTGAAAATTTATAAATTAAAGCAGGCACAGGCAAATCCAGGTTTGTGAGAACAGGGGTGTGGGAGCAGGAACCAGCGCTGCAGGAATGGATGCATTCTCCTGCTCCCAGCCTCCACTCTCCTTAGAAATAAATGAGAGAGGCATAGAAAACTGACTATCCAGGCTTCTTTGTTTGAAATGTTTGCCATAGATATCAGGTGAATTCCTAACCTCATTGAAGTTAATGAGAGTTTTGCTGTTAACTTCAGTGGGACAAATTTTTCACCCACTGAGCTGCTGATCATTTTGGAATAGCAGTAAAATGGCTTGGGACAAATAATACATACTAGTTGAACCCACACTTTGCTGCAGAAGATTAATTTGATTTTTTATTTTTGAATAACTTTTTGTCATAATCATCATCATCTTAACTCTATGGTTTATACATCACTGCCTGTTCCAACTTCAAAAGCTTTCAGACCATCCTTTCCATCTGCTTTCTTCTCTTGTAGACTGTAATTGAAATTTTTGACATGGGTGAGCTACCAACCCCTACACTACCCCCAACCTGGAAGACCAGACCAGAGCCCCTTTAGCTGATGTTATCATAGTTCCTTGGAGACCTTCATGGCACTTTAACACTGTAGCCAACATTATTAGATGCACTGTAACTGGCATCTAGACAATGTTGAATCTTGAGCGAATCATTTACTGAATGGCCCTTCATCATTATACCACTATGAATTGCACGTACACTGACAGATTTAGCCTCCAGAATGAGAGATTTAATTTATATAGATAGATTATTACCAATAGACAGGGTAGAGATGTGCTTTGTAGACAAAGTCAGAGTTTGGCAGCATGTAATCTGCTGCCAATGGCTTACATATGCATGACTAGCTTTGCCTAATTGTATTTCTTTTTTCTTTAGCTAGCCTGAAATCCTTCTTCAAATTTACAAGGGGTATTCCAGAATCATTTAAACTCCTACACATAAAAAGGGAATATGGCTTCAAAAAAGCTGTATATCTATACCGTCTCTGTGGTGAACCTGAGATGAAACCACTCCAGAAAAAAAAGTTTGCCCTGGGAGTCCCTTTCTGCATGTCCCTCCCCAGTTTCCAGTGAAAATGTTGTACAGTTTGCCATCAGACCCACTATCATATGCAGGAGTACAGAGACCAAGATCCTGAGAGCATCTCTGGCTTTGTGCCAAAAAGTGATTACACAAGTTTTTGACAAATGGCACATGCAACACAGGAATGAGTAGATAGGGTTTGTCTCTCAGAAATGATCTCAGGATCACCATGGAGACAGTACACATGTACCTTCGGTTCTCTCAGTGTAACGATGGCTCCAGTTCAACAAAGGACTTAAGCACTTGCTTAATGTTAAGTGCAGGCTAATACCACAGTTTCTAGGTATTATGCTAAGAAGCAAAGAGCAGTTGAAACTGTAGATTTCTCTGCTTCCAAGTGGGTTTTGCCTTTACAATTCCCTGTTCTTTTTCAGTTTTCTCTTTCCAATCTAGTACTAAATCTGGTAATTAGAAATGCAAGTACTGGAAGAGGGCCAACATGGTTCCCATCTTTAAGAAAGGGAGGAGGGATAACCCTGCAAACTACAAACCAGTCAGTTTGACTTTGGTCCTTTGAAAAACTTTTGAAAAAATTGTTAAAGAGGCCAGAAATCACAAGCTTGTAACTGACAGGGCATTAAGAAACAACTGCCATGGCTTTGTGGAGGGTAGATCATGCCTGACAAACCTGGTGTCCTTTTATGATCATGTAACTAACTAGCTGGACAAGGGTCATGAGGTAGACATCATTTACTTAGATTTCAGTAAGCCCTTTGATTCTGTCTCCCATGAAATTTTCTCAGTCAAACTGGAGGGTACTGGCCTAGACCAGCCTACAGTGGGGTAGGTGGATAACTGGCTTAGAGGCCAATCCTAGAGAGTTGTAATTGATAGAATGGCCTCATCCTGGAGGACTGCCTCCAGTGGTGTCTCACAGGGATCAGTGGTTGGACCCGTGCTTTTTAACATATTTATTAACAACTTGGATGAGGGGGTAGAATGCTCTATGATTAAATTTGAAAATGATACCAAGCTGTGGAGAAATGTGGGCATGCCAAAGGATAGGGTAAAGATCTAGGATGACTTTGACAGACTGGTTCTATGGGCTGATCAGAATCAGATGAGGTTCAACAGGGGAAAGTGCCAGGTCCTTCATCTGGGTAGGAAGAACCTTCACCACAACTATAAGATAGGCACTAGCCTACTGGTGGCATGGCATCTGAATGGGACCTAAGGGTAACAATTAACCAGCAGATGAATATGAGCCAACAGTGCGATGAAGCCACCAGCAGAGCAAACAGAACTCTGGCGTGCATCAGCCAATGTGTTGCCAACAATCCAAGGAGGTGCTTCTCAGCATTGGTGAGGCCACAACTGGAGTACTGTGCCCAGTTTTGCATGCCACACTTCAAGAAGGATGCAGATAAATTTGAGAGGGTAAAGAGAAGGGCCACCCACATGATTAAGGGACTGGAGGATAAACCCTATAAGGAGAGACTCTCGGATCTGGGCTTGTTCAGTCTGTGTAAGAGGAAGCTGCAAGGTGACCTGATAGCCACCTACAAACATGTCAGGGGGAACACCAGGATCTGTAGGAGCAACTGTTCAGGAAGGCACCCTTGGGAGGACAAGGACCAATGGTCACAAACTATGAGAGGGAAGATTTAGGCTGGACATAAGGAAGAACTTCTTCTCCATAAAGGTAACTAGAACCTAGAGAACACTCCTGGCAGAGGTGATATAGTCGTCATCCTTGGAGGTGCTCAAGAGGATAAGCACCTTGTTGAGACAGTTTGAGCTCTGCCTCCCCCAGTAGGAGCTGGCACTGCTGTTGACTGGCAGGACATTGCTGGTTGCTCCTCGTGGCAGGGCTGTGCCAAAAGTAAGGCAGCTACTGGCCAGGGCTCCTCGAGCTGCCAATGGATGCAGCAGCTGGGGAGGAGGTGAGGCAAGGTGCTGAAGGCCCAAAGTTCCTCCTCTGGTAATGTGTCACCAGAGAGGTCAGGGGAGAGCAGGGCATAGGCAGCCTGCCTGTGCTGGTGACACTTGCAGGGGTGTGGCCTGGGTCCTGGGGTGCCAAAATATGGGTCAACTCCTGGATAAAGGCCCTGATCTTGAGGGTGCAACCAAACTGATGATTATAGTTGGTCAGCCATCCACTGTGCCCACCAGGCCTTGACCTTAATTCAGCATTGCTGCTCCAACCAGGAGTGCCCTTGCTCCTGCATACCATCCAACAGGGCCTCATAAATGTAGGTGTTTGAGCACCACCCCTGGGTGAACTGCCTCAGCATATTGGCACTGCCCCAAAGTGCCATGAGGTTGCCAACTTCTTCCTGGGTCCAGTTGGGTGCCCAGGCAGTTGTCACAGGCGTGCACATCTGGGCAGGGCAAGGCCTTGATGAGGAGGATGGTAAGGACATTATGTCCTGTATCAGCTCTCTGGGCCCAGCACGGGGCATGGCCAAGGACTGAGAGCCATGCAGCAAAGAAGCCATGCACCACAGTGTATGCAAAGACTAGAGGCTCTGTTGGGGGGTCAGCAGCATCAGGGAGCAGGTACTAGCCCTGCTGCCGGAAACAGCCAGCCAGCAGCCCTGGAGGGATATCAGGACTAGGAAAGGGGTGCAACAGTCTGCAGCCCTTTGCAACACTCACCAAGCAGCAGCTCTGGAGAGGGGACAGGCCAGGCAGAGCCAGCCTGCATCTGGCCAGTGGGACATACAAGACCTGCAGTGGTCTGTGTGGTGTGCCCCAAGGCATATAGTGGCCGCAGGCTTCTATGAGAGCAGCCCAGCCCTAGCCTAAGAGAGGTCCCAACCAGGAACCTTGGGGCTAGGCTCAGGCTGGTCCCCCAATGGCAGGGGAGACCCAAAAACTAAAGTTAGTGCCAGGTCATTTGTACACCTGCATTACTACACATTAACTAATCATGACTAAATTTGATACCTGCATTTGCAGGTATCAAATTTAGTGACAATTAGCCATTTTTTACTGAGCAGTAAAGGCATGCACATGTAGATATGCACCCATACTGCACAGTAAATTGGGCTAAGACACATTAATGCATCTCATGTAGACATGCCCACAGTGTAAGAACAAAATGAGGAAAGGAAGAAGTAACAATATTGAAGGCAGGAGACAGATACTCAAGGCATGAATGAAGAGGTAGAAAGGAGGGGCCTTAAATTAGGTGGTGTAGGGGAAAGAAAATGGCAGGCTTTCTTGTACAGGATTGTAATAATCAAAACATACAGGCCCTTAACTAGGGCAGCTGCATGCCTGCATTGTCCAGCTTATTTTAATGGTTTATGTTTGCATTGTACGTCATTTGCTTGTTTCAAAGCTTGTTTACAATTGTTCTGTTTGACCACAAATAGGGAGACAGTCATAAGGGATCGTGCAAAATGACCTCATCCTCGGAACAACCTGTGTCATTTTTATTGATATTCAATATTTAGATTTTAATGAAGACAGAGAGAGGGAAAGGAATATGGACAGAAGCGAGGCAGAAGGGGAAAAGAAATTGATCTAAAATAAAGAGACTGACAAAACAAAGACAGGGCCAAGCAAGGTGAACAGCCAGGGAGGTACCTACAGAGAGCCAGAGGGGTAGCCTGCTTGGGAGAAGCCTATAAGTGATGAGTGAATAGAGAAAGATAGGCATGGACTGGGCAAAAAATGAACACAGAATAATGAAGAAAAACAATTTTAGGAAAAAAAACCTCATTTAAAAATCCTTTGTGTATTTTCTCAAGTAGAAATGTATAAAAGGTTTGCTCTCAGGTCTAGGATGCTTTTTGTTTTCAGTGACATTGTTAGCTGGAGGCTTGCTGAAGTATATACATTGCTCCTCTCCCACCTGCTGTTCATTTCATAAATTGCAGTCCACAGGCAATCAGTCAACACTGTCATTTACTGGGTGGAACAATTGGGGCATTTATTTTGAAACTGAAATTATTTGATGAAATTGAGACCTCATGTATACCTGTATATCCCCACCTCTGGGCTAGATAGGAGTACCAGACAACAGCTGAACCCATTCCAGCCCCCAAAATGTAATTTATGCAAAATAAAATCTATCACATGCTCTTTTGACTTGCCATGATTCTCCTTCGATACGTCTCATTTGATTACTTCTCAGATATCTGTGTATATTCATCCCAAAAGTTAGGACATAAAAGGACCAAAGCTGCCATCCATTTATGTGGAGCACAATTTAAAGGAACCTGTTATCAACATACATCAATAATCCCACAGTAAGGAAAAGAAGGTGGGCATTGAGTCTGCACTGAAGAATGTGTCATAAACTACATCACATCAGAGATATTAGAGACAGACCTGGTAGTGATGCTAATAGTTAAAGTTGACTGACAGTTAGCATTATAAATTACTACATTTATACAGTACTTAGAGCTTTGCTAATCTTTCATGCAAAATTTTTAATTTTCCTCCTTGAACTGCCTTCTTCCTGCCCCCCCTCCCCCCGCCATTTCTTTTTGAGTCTCAGCAAAAATAGGTCAGCTTTTCTTGAAAATAAGGTTAGGGGAAAATATAATTTTGTCAATGACACAACATCTTCCCCCTAACTTTTGGAAGAACTCTAGCACCTTGTTGCTTTGGAACATCAAAGCAGTTCCAGAGGGGGTGCAGCAGTGCAGATGCACCACCCTTTTGGACCATGCTGAGAAAGCAGCAACCAGGGACTTTAAGTCCCCAAAGCAGGTAAAATTCCTCATTTTGGCACCCCCTCCTTTAGCTTCTGTGCTCAGTGGCACCTCCTTTCCTATTCTTCCTCTCCCCCTCCAGCTACTGCAGGATGCCTGGGGCAGGGAGAGCTTGAGAGCCAGAGCTATGCTGTGCAGGGAGCCAAGCTCAGTGAGCAGCATCAGTAGCAGCAGGTGGGCTCCACCTCCCTGACAGGTGCTTCCAGGTGTTCCCTGCCAGACCAGGAGCCTGGAGAGGAACTGCTGCCCCCCAACCCACTGTCTCCCCTACCTGAGCCAAGAGGAAGTAGAGGGGGAGGGGGGGGAATGGAAGAGGTATGGAGATACCAGGGAGCAGAAAGGAAAAGAAGAGGAGCCAAGAGGAAAGGGAGAGATTCTTACCTGATTTGGGGACTTAGCTGCTGTTTCTGTTGCATGGTCTGCCCATGGAAGGGGGTGGGGAGAGCTGGGAGCAGGGATGCAGCCCCCCCTTGCAGTGTGGGTTGCTGTTTCTATGCCCCCTTTTACACAATCTTGGTTCCCCCCTTTTGGAACATGGGCTTGACATTTGGCAAAGACTTTATCTGCTATCAGCAGGGCCGGCCCACCCTATCCTGTGGAACCTGCAGCCACAGGGGGTCCCACAGCCAAGGGGCCCGCTGTGACCATGAACACTCTGCCACTCCGCATCGCCACTCGCCACCCCCTGCTCACTGCCAGCACCACCACTGGCTTCTTCAGCTGCTCACCCCACCCTGCAAACGCCGCCACTGGCTACTTCACATCAGGGGGCCCCAAAACTGTATCGTGCAGTGAGGTCAAAAAAAATTGTGGGCCAGCCCTGGCTATCAGAGAAGTACTTTTTGCTGTCCTATGAAAACAAACACAAATTCCAAAATATCTGAAAACTATCATTTGCATGTGCTCAGTAGAACTTTTGTGCCTTTTTCCTAAACTTTCTGAATGTCACCTGCACTAAGCATTTTCCCTGGCCTCATAAACCTTCTATATACTATCAAGATACTAAACCACATCAGAACAGCCTTTCTGACACAGGAGAAGGTTTATTTAATCAGGTGGCCAGAAAATAAGAGTTTTCATTTTTTCATTAACTAAAAGTTACACTTTTGTGAACTTCAAGACTTCATGGTCGACTGAGGCCTCATACCTCCAATATAATTTGCAAGTTGTCCATTTCACTTTTTGCAGAGCTAGAAACAGAACACCATGCATAATATGGCACACACCAGTCTCATCCACTTTGCAAAATTGCCTTTCTAAACAAATGCACTATGCCTATGTACTTGGTTGTGATGTCTATATCCATTAAACCATTCTGATTCACAATATTTGTCTGCTGTCAGGAAAATGGATAAAGTGCCTCCTGCACCTTTCCCCACCCCATCTAAGTTTGTGTTGCATCCCTTTCTAATAGGCAGATATAGAAAAAAAAGAGCGTATTACTATTTTCAAATATTCCTCCAGTGATAGAAGTCTCTTCTGTGGAATGATGTTCTATTATCTGGTCTGGGACCCAGGACAGGAAGTTTCTATTCCTGACACTGCTTATATATTCTTATACAATATTAAGCAACACTATCCTAATGCATACAAAAAAGGGTTACATTTCCAGAATTTCTTAAGTGCCTGACTTGGTAGCCTTAGTATCCTTTCAATGTAGGCTTCTCGTGTGTGGAAATGTGCATCAGGGGAAGAGGAGGGTTGTTTTGTTTTTATGGCTAATATTTATGCTTTGGTTTCTCCACCTTCCTGAGTACTCTTACTGACAGAGGGATCAGTGGATTAACCTCTAATCTGGACAGTGGATAACAAACCATGAATAAACAACCTGTGTGCATCTGGGTTAGTATGAAATAGCCTATCAAAAGCTACTCAAGGCTAAACAGTAGGGCTGTATGAATCTCCAAATTCAAATCAAATCAGGGTACCCTTTAATCTCTCTGAATTGAATCAGAACCCTCCAAATTGATTCAGAGAGATTTGGAAAGATTTGAAAATTCAGACATAGACACAGCTTTAAATGCTTTTTCTACATACCTTAAGGTACCAGGTAGCTTGTGAATGCTGAGATGCTGGGGCGGATGGAGCGTCCCACAGGAACACGGATGGGGGGACTCCCCAGCACGCTCGGCAGCAGACCTGGAAGTGGACCAGAAGCACTTCCAGTCCACTTCTGGGTCCATGGGAGCATGGGAGAGGGCCCTTCATGCCCTACCAGCTGGGCAACTGGTGCCTCCTGGGCATGGGGGGGCACCTGGATTCCCCACCATGGCTGACAGCTGAGCCGAGGTGGCATGGGGAGGCCCCCCTGCGCACTCCCCGGTGGACCCAGAAGAGGTCCTGAAGTACTTCCAGCCCACTTCTGGGTTCACCACAAAGCATACGAGAGGCCTCCCCCATGCTCCTGTGGGATGCTTCATCCACCCCAGCATCGCAGTGTTCATGAGCTGTGCCTCATACCTCAAGGTATGTAGAAAAAACATTTAAAGCTGTGTCTATGTCTGAATCGCTGATTCTCCTAATCAGTATTGAATCTTGAGATTCAGATTTGGCCAAATTGAACTGGGGACAGTGATCTGAATCAACAAATCGAATTACTGTCCCTGATTTGGGCCTGTGGCAAGGCAACCTTAGGGGTGCCAGGACCTCCCCTAGCGCCCCTACCCACCGTGCCAAATTGGGTCTTGAATGCACCCTCTATCTAGCCCGCCACGTCTTGCTGGTGTATTGTTCAAGGGAGGCTGCCTTCTTCCCTCTCTGGCACAGTTGTCTTGCTGTACTGGGGCTCTGTCCAATTGCCCGCCTGCCCCTCACGGGTGCCCCCCCTCACTTCTCTCACGGCCCTCGCCACACCGGGGCCTGTCTCCTGTGTTCTCACCCACACTGGGGCCTGTCTCCCGTGGCTCTCGTAGCCCACACCGGGGCCCTGCCCCTATACCGTCACCAGCTCTGGGTATTGCCTCTGCATTCACCCTCCCCGGGCCTTCGTGTCCCTAGATGTCCACTCCTAGGGCTCCTCTCCCAGGCCTCTCAATGTACATGTCCCCTCTCGGGGCCTCCCAATAAGCTTGACCCCTTCTAGGGCCTCTGCTCGCGCCTCTCGCGCTCCCCCGCCCGCACTGGGGCCTCGCTCACGCCTCTCGCGCTCCCCCGCCCGCACTGGGGCCTCGCTCACGCC
>NW_017728906.1:41510378-41533111 GCF_001723895.1 Crocodylus porosus
CCCGCACTGGGGCCCTTGCTCGCGCCTCTCGCGCTCCCCCGCCCGCACTGGGGCCCTTGCTCGCGTGATCCCCACTGTCAGGGCTCAGGTGGCCGTAGCCGTGCCTGGGCCCCCTGGATCCTTTCTCGGATCCTTCGCCTGACTCGGGCTTCCTGGGATTGGGGCTCAGGTGGCCTCAGCCTCACCTGGCCCCCAGACCCTTCCTTGGGTCCCACACCCACTGGGCTCGTCCCGATAATAGCCCATGCTGGGGCCAGGGTCAGGACACCCCAAAATGCAGCGCCCCCTGCAGCACTAGGAACCCCCTCAGTACTGGGGAGCTCCCAATGAGGCCTCCTCCACCCCTACAGCCTCACCCGGTCCTCCGGTTGTAACAATAACCAAAACCAAACAAAACACAAAACCCCTTGGCTATAATGTAAACCTTGAGCCAACCTGGCTATCCTTCGTTCCTATCCCTGTCAGGGTCCTCTCCACCCCGTATCCGCATGCCAACGCACAACACTGCTCAAGCCATCCGGCTTTCTTACTGAGCCCACAGGGCTCTGCTCTGCTCTGCTCTGCTCTGCTCTGCTCTGCTCTGCTCTGCTCTGCTCTGCAACAGAGCTTCAGCTCCTGAGGCTGCCAGAGGGGAACTGACTCTGGCCTCAACCTTCTCTGTTTATACAGGCCAGGCCCCGCCCCCTTCTGGTCAGCTGACTCAATCAGTTGCCTTAGCAACCCCCAGCTGTGCTGCCCTGTTGGCTGGCAGCTAAGCCTGAATCACCATTGCCGGTAGCAAGCACCCTAGTGCCTGCTACACATCTCCCCTTCCCCAGTCTGAACCTTACTAGGAGCGGGGTGCGGAAGTGCCCTGCGACAGGGCCAAATCTGAATCCAAATTGAATAGGGACTGTTTTGCACACCCCTATTACACAGCTATGGATGAAACATCTAGACAGAGTCAATGAAGCACCAACATTAACTTCCAATAATCAAAATCCAAAAGTCTGGAACAATGGAATCAGGTATGGGAAAATCTCCCTCTTCCCTCCCCTTTTCTTCCCCCTCTCCCTGCTTAAGCAGTTCTGGTGACCAGTACATTTTAAGGAAAGAGAAAATAAGAAGCAGAATGGATTCCAGAACTTTAAAGCCAAGCATTTCTCTGGTTGCTATGAATCTGCCTCAAAATTGGTTTGGCCTTACTAACCTAAAACCTGCACAAGATGTATTCAAGTCAAGTAATGAATTCTGGCTTCTTTTGTAAAGACTGACTATAGTGATACAATTACTTCTGGTAGCATTATTTCACTTCCCATGTTACTCCCCACAAGGGGTTGAGCTAATTTAGATTCACTGGTGGGATAACAGAGACAATAGGGAAAGTGTAACTTAAAGACCCCTAAGCCTAAATAAGCTATGGAGTCTCCTTTATTAAGTTAGGTGGGGGGTTGATATCCAGAGGTATTCAAAGAGACTGTATAAAGACTGGGGCCTTGAACACAAAACCTGGTTCCTTCATGACAATATGCAATACTATTCTTATTATAGAACTGTTCGTTGCAAATTGCTTTGAAAATCCTTTAACATATACTGGCCTCACATAGCACCTCACTGAGAGAAGAGTATATTTTGCTGACTGCTTAACTTGTCTGATTTCAAACACTGTCTGCTGATATACATTTAGAGCTGGCCAGAAATAATTCGTCAAAAAGCTGTTTTAGTGAAAAATCTATTTTCATCGGAAGTCAAAACATTTTGAAGAGTGTCAATTTCCATGAAACTGTTTTTAAAAAAATACAACAAAGCATCCTAGCGATGTCAAAATATTTTATTTTGATGTTTGTACAAAGAAAGATTTCGATGTTATTTTAAATCAACATGAAACATTTTTAATTTCACAAGAACTTTTAGTTTTATTTCAGAAAGAAAAAATCAAAATTGTGGCATTTCCAATTAAATGGAAAATGTTCTCACCTAGCTCTACAATTGTTTTGCATCTGTATTGACATTCCCTCTTTTACAGAGGAAAAGATGTCTCTTATTTCCCCAGCTGAGAGAGGGGTGCATTAAAACTAGACAGATTTTTTCACTATGGGAATTTACAGGAAAACATTCCAGCATATTTAGTGTAGGCACTGGCAATGTCCATCATGCTATGCAGGAATGAAATTGCTTTAACTTTCTTAAAATTGCTGTTTACTGATTCTGTGAAGAACTTATATAGAAGCATAGAGGAAACTTGTTAGAGCTAGGGTAATCCACACATTAGATCGTGCCCCATGCATTTTATGAATTAGGGCAAGATGCATCTTATTCTTGTCTCCTCAATTGCCTCTTTACTTTCCTACTGTAGAAAGTGATAAAAAAATAGCCTCCTGAGTGCCCATTCTCCCCTCTCACATTGGTGGGTGAACAGGAATGAGTTAGCAATAGAGACTGGATTCTAGTCACAGACAATACTGCTGCAAATACCACTGCAAAAGAAGAACATAATCTGCTAGAAGAGTTAAGAAAAGAGAAGTTTTAAGGGCCTCAGAGCTGCCTGCTGTTCCTTATTCTGAAACAAGTCTTCACTCACAATCTAGCTACTTAGGCTAGGAACAGACATTACACATAACCTAGTTTAAGTGATCAGAAACAGATGTTCAGTGCACATAAACTGGTTTGAAAATGGCTGAAACTGGTTTGAGATAAACCTGGTTGAATGTAGTATCAGACTTAACTGATTTGGATCAAACTGTTTTATGCAATGTCTGTCCCAGAACCCTTCCTGGTTTAAATTAACTCAGACTCCCCCAGCATCCCAGCATGCTCTCTGGGCTCGGGGGAGAGGGGAGGCTCTCTACTCCACAGCAGGGCTGCAGCTCTGGTAGACTTGCAGGCACAGCAGCATGTGCCTGGCTTCCTCCTGCTCCCCCCACTACTCCCTGCTAAGCAGGGATCCGCCACCTCCTCTGCCTTGCACAGACACCTCAGCATTAGCTAGATACCGCACGCTGACTACGGTCCATGCTATGGCACACAGCAGTGTCAGCTTAGGGCTTTCTGGAGCTAATCAACAGCTCAGCTGGTAATGTCCCTCTGTTCCTTCTTTGTTTAAGAAGAGCTTGAACTAATGAGAGAGACTGCTTGTTTTCTGATGGGGTGATAAATGCTGATAAGAGAGATGATAAATGCTCAAGGAGAGGAAACCCCTCCCTAATCCTGTGGGGGTCTGGCCATGCTCCCTTTGGCTCAGCAGCAGTCAAGGGAAGGGAGGGCTGCTCTAGCACTCCTCAGCTTCTAGCCTGAGCCACTGCAGGCATGTGTCTGCATGTCTGGGATATCTGTACAGCTACAAAGTGATTTAGCCTAGCCAGATTAGACTAACCTGCAAAGATTGAATCTATTCAGGCTCAGACTTTTTTAATGTCTGTCCCAAGCCTTTGTGGTAATAAAGGCAGAGCCATGCATAACCCATTTGTCCTCATAATCACAATATTCTAAAAAATGTGTTCTAAGAAATATCTTTAGGTAGGCAGGGCTCAACTAGTGTTGGAATCAGATATATTACAATCTACACTTGCTGATAGAGTGTCTCTGGAGACATAAAACAGGATAGTTTCGCATATCCAGTTCAGTTATCATCAGTACTCCATGTGAAGTAAACCTGTCCCATCTGCTTTCAGGGTCACCAGTGACTTTGAGACTTGTCACACGTTCATTTGCAACAGGTGCAAATCATTGAAAGATTCTGATATATTCAAATTAGAATGCGTTAGGAGATAACCCTTGCCTGAAAAGCAACAAATTTTTCAACAGCATGAGGGTACTAATTATGCTGAGTTGCTCAAACATACATCTCCTTGCATTTTAACTGCACTTAGTAAGTGTTAAATTGAACATGTGACACTACCCTCACATGCATACTGAATCTGAATTAGCAGAATCTATACCTAAACTTAAATACAAAACATTGCACTAGAAGGGGCTGCCTGAGTCAGTCCCTATAACCATATAATAAATGTCCGGTTCAGAAGAGCACACAAGAACGTCAGCTCTTGAACTCTCTTCCCCCATCCCTCTCCCAATCACACACCTGATAATAAGCAAAAGGCCTTTAGTGCAAAAGAACACAAGCTTTAACAACTACAATGTGCCACAGAAAGAGCAGGAGAGACCAAGGGTGTCAAAAATGTCTTGAGCCTCTGAAAGAAATTTGTTAGGTGAAATATTTCCAGGTGTTCCTAGGAAGCAAATGTTGCTCCATACCACAGGGTTTTAAATTAGTAATGTATAAATTTTACTGTACCATTTTCTATGAAATTCAGAGGAGAGAAGAGAATTAAGAGGAGAGCAGAAATCTTGGGGAGGTGCCACTGAAAACAAGTGGTAATAAAAACTATCAATGCAATTTTCTTCTTGCTTTACTGGCAAGAAAGGACATCTTTAATTTCAAACAGCAATCTAAAAATACTCCACACTAATTTTTGTTCTACATAAAAGCTAGTTATACATTTATTTCTACCATTATGGACTTTGACACTAAGAGCCCAATTAACAAAAATTAAGATCAATGGGAAATTACATGCAGCACTGTTTATTTCAAGGAGACCTTATAGTCACATCTCACTGAAAGAAAAATGTGTGCCTTGCTTACAGATGTGCCTGCAATCCAATGACTTCTAGGACTTGCACAGACCCATGCTGCAGATGGCCCTCTTCAAATGACTGATGGACCCATACTCTTTGTTTAAAATCACAGAAACAAACAACATGTCCCCCTTGAAGACAGGCACTAATACAAATTAAGATGAATAGGCACAGATAGAGTTCCATTCTGCTCCCAGCTCTGAATAAGTTAGGAATCAGTCTAGTGAGCTCCAGGAACTACTCTAATGGAGCACAATTGATGCAAGTAACAGGAATATGAGAGTTTTGTCGTATTTATATTGATCAAAACCTTGCTAGCGAGTCTTGTTTGGGATTTTTCTATCATAACAAAACATTTATGTACATAAAGTAATAAGATAAAACTAAAAAAAGTCACCATATCCAAGAGCTCTTCCAAATACTCCCTAAAAGCAATAATTCAGTCTGTTTCAACACTGAAACTGGTGATGGCCCACTTATTTAAAAAAAAAAAAGATATACAGAAGGAATGGGAGAGAAAGGCAACAATGTACAAATAGGGATTTGGTCTTTTGGTCTGCATTAGTTTGAAGACTGGGCCTGCATAGCTAAATCCTTATTCTACTGAAGTTACAGACACTTTTCAGAGGCATAAAGATTTGACCCCAATGGTAGCTCTTTTGCATGAATCATTCAAACACTCCAAATTTTCTTCAGATAAATAGTGAGGAAGAAAAAGGGGTGAGCAAAAACAAGTGAGCAATACAGCAGCCACTGCAGAGGTCCCAGTGAACAATGAATACAAGCAGGACAGGAAAATGAATCTGCTGAAAGAGTTGAAAGAAAGTAGGAATAAAAGCAAATTATTGTCACAGTGAGACACAGAGGCATAGAGTACTGCTAGAGTTCATCACCATCATTGTCTCCAGATTACAATGTAAGAGAAAACTGGAGGAGACAGCACCACACTTCAAAATTGTTAGAATAGCTTAGAAGCAGGTTAAAAAAATAAGACTAAGGGGAAGATATAAAAGCCACCATTTTATGTACCTTTCAAGTGTGTAATGCTATGTTAGCAGAGACAGGAAATGAGGCATTCTTAACCTGCACAAATTCTTAATGTGTAGGGTACATATTAAGTGGCTACAGCGCTAAGAAACATGCTGTTTCTAAACAGAATTTATTTTGGTCTCACCCTCAATTGTGAGCAAATGGCATAGAAAAAGATGTAAAAGAAGAGGAAGAAGCCACAAAACAGAGTCTGTGAATATAGAAAAAAGTATGTTTAAAACAAATTGTGTGGAGTTTAAATAGTAGAAACCTGAAAAAGGCCATATAGATAAATAGATGATGAGGAATGGAAAAGTACTGAAAGGAGTGTATACATGCTAGGACAGGGTGAGAGATGTTGGGGAAGGCCAAGCAGGAGCAACACGGCGACCTTCAGGATAAGCTCATCAGGAGAAAGCTTGAGAAAACGTGCCTGATTCAGCAAGACACGAAGATAAGTCGCTGTCAGACTGCCAAGAATATGTTATGGGGCAGGTTGATCTGTATGTGACTTATCTGTATATAAAGAAGTCTGTGCTTTGCTTTTGTTGAGAACTAGCTGCCCCTTGCTTTTTCCCCCGTGGCCATACAAAACAAAGCACTTCTGACAGCCGAACAGTGATCCTGTCTGAATTTCCACATCATCTTGGGGGCTCAGCCAGGATGTGTCCTTACACAAACCACCCCGAGTAGCACCCACGTCTCGGCTCTTCAACTCCATCGCTCTGAGATGGCTATCCTCAACTCGGTTCTTCGGCTTCGACACCCTGGACCCTGATCTACCATCCATTTGGCTCTGGAAAAATCCCTGGCCAGGGTGAATACCTACCTGTTTCGGTGTCAGTAACTACTAGATGTGACAATGGGTAGTAGGGCCTCTAAGGTCCCACCACAGGATCCTGCCCGGTATCTGAAATATGGGCCCCAGTCAATGCAGTACTTAATTAAATGGAACCAGTGTACCAACGGTGACCCCAAATTGTGCTGACCCTTAGATGGGTCGTGGGATCATCATATCCTCAAACATCTCCAAGAAAATTTAGAAAGTAAACACCCCATTCAAATGGAAGCCTGGTACCTATGGGAAGACAAGTCCGAAAAGCACCATAAGTGCTCCCTTGTAGCTTCCTATAAGGATAATGAAGAAAAATTTAAGAAGCAAATCGATCACCTTCAGAATCAGGTTAAATATCTCCAGTGTCAAGGACTGCCCCTGTCTGCCCCTTGTTCGTCGTATCTGGCTAGGCTTTATCCCGCTTTGCCTCCACCACCAGACGACCAACCCCGAGAAGATTTGTTGGATCATTAAGTCCCGCTCCCACCACTGCCCGCCAGTCCCATGGCCTCAGGCACTGCTGTGTCTGCCGTGCCAGCTTCCCCGGCAACTCCACCAACCCTTACCCCTGGTCCTTCATCTCACATTACCACCGTCACTTTTGATTCTCCCACGGGGGACCAGTTCAAAATTGACATCCCCCTGGACCCCCAAGATGTCTGGACCATACATTCAGCTTCCTTAGACCAGCAGAATACCCCACTCAAACTGACCCTCCAGAACCGAAATAATGCCATCACCGAGCTAGACTGCTAGAGGTCCCTTGTAAGGAAGACTCGGTGGGGCAGAAAGGTTGTCGGGGTGCAGTATTCCCTCTGAGAATACCCTGTGCTGGTGGGGGGCAACCCCTTCTCACCATCAGAAATCGTCTCTTGGTCAACTACCTTCCCTAAACTCCATGATGACCCTACTGGGTTTGCTCAAAAACTCCAAACCCTCTTTGACGTTTATAAGCTGACCCACAGCAATAGTCAGGTGCTCCTCAGCAGTCTTCTTCCTGGAGACCATAAAGACACCCTCCTCAAAGTGGCCAACTGGCCTCCTCAAGACCCTGGTAAAAACCATCTGCCGAATCTCTATAAACAGGTCCTTAAGGCAGTCCCCAGGGTCTCCCCACAAAAAACAGACTGGTCCAAAATTTCCACCTGTAAACAAAAGCCAGAAGAACATCCTGCGACTACTATTCTCGCCTGGTCCAAGCCTTTAAGGCATTCTGACATTCTGGCAGTCAGGACCCAGAAACTAGCCTCCCTGCCATAATTATTCAGACCTTTGTTTTAAGGCTGTTACCTAGGATCTCTGAGTCCTTGCAAAACACCACTGTGATCGGGTGGGAAACTAAACCCTCCATCGAAGTTTTGGCTGCTGCCACTCACTTCTATACTAAAGCCCAACAGCAAAAATCAAAGGCTCTGGACAAACTGATGGCTTTGCAAATCAGAGATCTCCAGGGTGGCGCCAAAGCATGGCGCCTGCAGGACCATTTCGCTCGGCCCGACCACCTGGTCCCTCTGATATTCCCAATGATGCCTGTTGCTACTGTAAACAAAAAGGCCATTGGAAGAATGAGTGCCCAAATAAACCCCGGGGGTCCCCACTCTCAGCTAGTGCCCCTCCATTTCAGCCAGGTGCCCACTGAGTTCCACTGCCCAGACCAGCTCCTCTCCAGTCCTTCAAAGTTGAAAATCAGTATTAGGACAGCCGAGAAGACCCAGAGACTCTAGCCCCTTTACTTTCTACCTTTTCTGATGTTACGATACCTGTTACTGTGGGAGGACAAACTGTTCCTTTTCTTGTGGACACCGGTGCTTCTTTGTCTATGCTTAGCTCTAGTTTTGTTTCTAAGGTTCCCGTTTCTGATAAAGTAATCACTGCTGTAGGTATTCGGGATCAATCCATTGACCACCCCATTACACAGCCGCTTTCGTTTACCTTGGGTCCCCTTACTGAGACCTTTTTGCTGAGTCCTTGCGCCTCTGTAAATCTGTTGGGGCGAGACCTCCTTTGCAAATTGCAGGCAACAGTTCACTGTTCTCCAGATGGGGTTTTCTTCACATTACCCCAGACTCAAATTCCTGCCTTGATGATGACACTAATGGAACAGGAACCCGAGCCCAATTCTTCCTTGTTGCAACAGGAACTATTGGCTCCCCTTCCTGAGTCTTTTTGGTCCCACTCCACAACTGATGTGGGATGTCTCAAGGATGCCATCCCAGTTTCTATCAAGGTTAAATCAGGAGTGTCTCCCCCATCGATCCCACAATACCCACTATCAGTTGCTGCCTCCAGAGGTATTGCTCCTGTAATACAAGGTCTCCTAGAACAGGGTGTCCTTGTACCTACCTGTTCTTGTTGTAATACCCTGATCCTTCCAGTCCGAAAGAAGTGTACACCTGAGGGGTTGCCTGTTTATCATTTTGTTCAAGATTTGTGTGATTCCCTTGATAGCTGTGGTACCCAACCCTGCCACTGTACTTTCTCAAATACCTGCTTCTGCTCTTTATTTTTCTGTGGTGGATCTCTGTAATGCTTTTTTTTTCTATACCAGTTCACCCTGATAACTCATTGCTCTCACTTGTGTCTGTCACCTTGCCGCTCAACAATCTGCTAATATCTATACAGACTCTCATTATGCCTTTGGTGTCTGCCATTCTTTTGGACAGATCTCAAAACAGCGAGGTTTTCTTACTTCTTCTGGGACTCCCATCTCTCACCATCACCTTATTACTGCTCTCCTGAATGCTATTCTCCTTCCTTCCACCCTTGCTGTTCTATGGTGCAAAGCAGACACTGCTACTGATGATCCTGTGTCTCTGAGAAATGATACAGTCAATGCCATGGCCAAGACTGCCACCCTGTCAAAATGCTCGGCTCCAGTCCTTCAGGCTGCTCTCTACTTCTCTTCCCCTGTCTCCCCTGACCTTCCCTTTCTCCAGGATGCCACCCCAGATGCCAAAAAAGACGTCTGGATCTCCGCGGGCTGCTCTCTCCACTCTGACTCCTTGTGGCGGCACCCATCTGGTCGCCTTGTAGCCCTCAGGGCCCTGCTATCCCTCTTGGCTCAAATGGCCCACTCAGTGGCCCATTCAGCCAAAGGGGGGATGGTAGCCGAAGTTGACCACCATTGGTATGGCCCCGGTTTTTCTGCCAAAGCTGCCCATTTTTGTCGCCAGTGTCCGCAGTGTCAGTGACATAATCCTGGCTGACCACCCCACCAGCCACATGCATTCCACGACCTTTAGTCTTTACCCCTTTTGCCATTTCCAGTTGGACTTCATCAAGTTGCCCAGGTTGGGACCCTGGAAATATGTGTTGGTCATTGTCCGTTTTTTAGCGGCTGGCCTCAGGCATACAATGGGCTGATGCCCTCCCTGTGGTCAAAAAGCTTCTTTTTCAGCTGTTTCCCCACTTCGGCCTACCCCTTTCCCTGGAATCAGACCGTGGCCCCCATTTTGTTGGCCAGGTGGTCCAACACATTTGCAGGGTCCTTTCCATCTGATACCAGCTCCACACCCCAAATCATCCTCAGAGTGGGGGTAAAGTGGAATGGAAAACTTTGACATTAAGCTTTCCCTAGCAAAAACCTGTGAGCAAACTGGTCTAAAGGGGCCAGAGGCCCTCCCATTGGTACTTTTCCAAATCCGAAATTCTGTTCAGAGGTCCTCAGGCCTGACCCCTTTTGAGATTGTTATGGGTTGACCCATGAGGGGACTTGCTGCACCTCCACCCCAACACCTGACTCACCTCCATGATTCTTTATTAACCTACTGCTAAGGGCTCACCAAGGCCCTCAATGTTATCTTGTTGCAGGTTAAAGCCACAGTGCAACATCAGTCTTTAGATGGTGACTCTGTTGTCAATCCGGTCCAACCAGGAGATTGGGTCCTGATTAAGGTCCACCAGAAGAAGGACTGCCTGCAGCCTCAGTGGAAGGGGACTTTCCAGGTCCTGCTAACCACCCCAAGTGCTGTGAAAGTTGCCGAGATTTCTGCTTGGGTCCATACCTCCCACTGCAAGAAGGTAACCGCCCTGATGGAGTAGAAGGCTTCTCTCACCAGTGATACTTCCATGAAGATCCAGAGTGAAGATCAGACAATGAAATCTCAAAGAGGTTCCTTGTGAGTAAAGATCAGACAACGAAATCTCGAAAAATAGCCTGCTCAGCTAACCAAGTTTTACTTGAGGCTCTGAACTTCTGTTCTATGTGTTGAATTGCCTTTAGTAATTTAGTATGAATCCCACTAACCCTTGGAAAGTCACAGATAATTATGTAGATTTAGAAACTCCCCAGAGGGTAGCGCTGTTTTGTATTTTTGTGGTCAGCATTTTATTGATGGTAGTGTGCTGGAGGCTGAAGTTTTAGTCAAGGGTAGCCCTCCAAAGTTCCAAGGGATAGCAGCATTTGGGACCCCGCTGGAGTAGGGCCTGAAATGTTGTCTTTTCTTTTACTCTGCTTCATGCCAAGAGTTCTAGTTGGGGCATGGGAGGAGAACAGTATTATGTTCTTGGGGCAGAGCATTGCTAGTGCAGGCAACCTACAAACTGCTGGGTGTGCATACATGGACCTACACACCCAGCCAGAGGAATCCCAATGCTTGGGGTACCGATTCCCCTTGAGGACTGGGGAAACGGTACCAATACTAGCTTTGTCAGATTTTCCTCCCACTCTAATAGAACTCAGCAGTCAATCCCTGAATGGTGAAAAAAGACAAGACAGCTGGAGACCGTCCTCTAGACTTGAGGCAGCCCTCTGTTATAGGTCCAATGGGAGTGGTAGGACGGGCGAAGCTGGTTACTCAGTGGGGCACTACCCCAAATGCCAAGTAACCTTTGGTTATCACTCCCATAATACGTCTGGGATCCTGCTGGGAAACACGTCCTTTCAGTGTACCAACAGGTCTTTCACTATCCATAAAACCCTGGAAGATACTCATAGTCTGGTAATGAACGGGTCCAAATATTACGTGTTGTTAGGTTCTACTTCCTGTAACCAATCAATATCTCAATACAGGTTGGTGGGGAGCCAACGTGCCCCTTCCTATACCTTACAGGTCAATCGGAAGTGCCAAATTGGGAGCACAACCTGTAGGGACCTCAGCACTATAGCCATTCCAGGCTTGTTATGGCTATGCAGGAATGAGACTGAGCTGGTGGTAAATCCTGAGCTTCAGTGGGCTAAGTGCTAATAATCTCCAACCCAGACCGATGAAGATCAAGCAAGAAGCAGACATTGCAGTATCATCAGGCTTTGATGTGTAAAACATGGTAACAAGGGCATTCTTTGCTAGGAAATTGTACTTACTTTACATGAGGAGGGTCTGAAATGGAAAAAGGAATGAAGCAAGCGATGTACTACCTCTGTAATTATATGTCTGACCAAAATCAGCATTCCTTCCACTGACACCAGCCTTTGGACAGGTTGCAGGAGAGTGACCTGCAAGTGCACTGAAGCAAACATATGTGAGAACACCAGCAGAGTCTCCCTATGCCTGAAGAAGGGTGCTTGTGCCTGAAAGCCTGCACAGAACAATTTTTCCAACTATTCAGTTGGCCTAATAAAAGATATCACATTTACCCAAAAAACTTGGTCTGCCTCAAGTTCTATTAGGAAGCTATTGACTATTGTTCAGTATTTGTATTACAGTAGACCACAAAAGCCCCAACCCCCATTCAGGCCATATTTTGCTGCCCATTGCACATATAAAACATTGTACTATAAATAAAGTTATTGGAAAACTTAACAGCTGCATTTGTATATTGTACTTCTTATGCAACAGTGCACTCACAAAATTTATTCCCTGTCCTTACCAGTGTGTTAGGGAGTTCACACCATATGCAAAAATGGAAAGGAGTGGGAATGAAAGGGAACATGCAAACAGTCTCATAATGCATTCTGGGAAAAAACAATTGTCAATAGTTTTGCTCTTAAATAAAAATACCTTCGCTTACGTAAGAAATTCACACATGCCAAGGCCTAAACCAGTCCCCAGGAGGAGTGCTGTGGCAGGGAAGTGTTTCCCTGGCCTACCTCAGACTGGGGCGACCCCAGTGTGGGGAAGGTGGGAGAGCAGCAGAAGCTCCACTCCTCCCAGGGACCAGGAGGAGTGGAGCAGTGAGGAAATGCACTCTGTGTTCCAGAGACTGGGAAGAATGGCACAGCTTCTGCATCATGAATTAGTGGTCACCCCAGTCTGGGAACTGGGAAATGTGGGAATCAGCAGTCTTTCCTGCCCAAGTGCAGGGGGGCTGGACCCAATGATCTGTAAGGTCCCTTCCAGCCCCTAACAGCTATGAAACTGTAAGAGGGAATAGCTGCTGGCTGGAACAGCTGTGCCTTCCCCCTCTCGCTCAGCTTTCTAGCACCACAAATTTCACATCTCAATGGCTTTAGTAAGTAACCACTTCTGAAAATTTTAAAAGGTGCACTTCAGAGAACCTTGTACAAAACCAGGGCTAACTACCTCTCTCTGCTTTTTAATACTGCGGTGCTTGCTCTTTGCCACTGGTATGCTTCCCTTCCCGCAAGTCCATAGAAGAAGGGATAATCCTTCTTCTTTGGTTCTAAACTAGCTGTCCAGTAGGTGCCAAAAGTCAGCTCTTCTGTACCAGCAATACAGATGTACAGCCACGGCCTGATAGCTTTGCAGTAACTCTATTCACCACACCACAAAACGTATAATTCTCTTTTTTGGTGGTAGTAGCAGCTGTAGGGGAAAAAATCCTATCTTAAATTAAACATTTTCAGATAGTTTACTGACTGCAGAAAGCAGCAATATCATCGCAGAAAATTCACAGCAGATTGTTAGCATTGTTATGCACTATAATGCTCACTACTGAGAAAAAAAAATCAAAGTTAATCTTTGATTTCATTCCCTGCAGCATTTTAACAGAAAGCAAGGGTTTAATTTGATACATTTAAAAATCTTTCTCAAGGGGTGCATTCACATAGGGAGAGGTGGATGGGAATTAATGATCTTAACAACCATTTTATTAGAAAAAAGTGATTTGGAATTATATATTTTAGTGCCTCAACAAGGGTAGAAGTCAAGTATTTGGAAATTCTTAGAGTCTGTGAAACTCTTGTTCCTCAAGCCTACATATATAATGGATAATTTACCACTGGTTTTTCTCTTTTGATGAAATCCAGACTCCTTTGTAGTCCATGACAGTTTTGTCATGGACTTCATTGGAGCCAGGATTTCATTTAGTCTTTATTACTGGAAACATGTAAATTAACTTGGATTATGTTTCTTCAACAAGATAAGTGGGTTTCTGCTTCCCATTTAACAATGATTTTTATCCATCATCTCTTGTGCGCTCCTGAAACGAGAACACTGAGAGTAATGCATTACGCAAAGTAAAATAATGATGTACAGTAAGTGCTGTTGGCTTATGTGTTAATTGTAATGCTGAAGTGTATATTAACCATATCATAGATGGAAATTACCCTATAGATGTAAGCTGTTTTTCTTTTTGGAAAAAAGAATATGGACTATACAGAGGAAAGCAATGCATATGGTTAGGGATAGCAATTACACATAAAACAGAAGTGGCTGGAAATCAAGTCTGTAACAAACTGGACATAAACTGCTTTCAAAATGGCCAAAACCACTTTAACATAAAACTGGATGGATGTAGTATCAGACTTAACTGAAATATGTCAAATCAGTTTAGTGAACTCCTGTCCCAGATCCCCTCCAGATTCAAGTTAACTCACAGTCCCTCAGCATCCCACAGTGCTTTGCACCACTCACCACAAAACCCAGCCTTGCCAGATGGGTGGGCTAGCTTTGGCCCAAGCTGTCTACTCCAGCCAAGCAAGGAAGTGTGCTCTAGCACCCCTTGGCTTCTGGCTTGGGCCAGTACAGGCATGTGGGCTGCATTTCCAGAATCAAAGGGCACCTATATGCATGATGGACCTCTACTCTGATGCATGCTAATTAGCACATGTCAGAACAGACTCAATTAATCAAGTCTACTGTGAGTCTGCTGGAGTGTGTTAATTAGCATGCTCCAGCAACCTCCATGTCACATGTATTCAATGTCCCCACATTTCAAAATGGAAGTGAGGGTGCTCATTGAATGAGCTTTACTTAAAGCACCTCCACCACCATTTTGAAGCATGGGACGCTGAATACACATGATGCTGTGGGTGCTTTAATTAGAGCAGGTCTTAGAGCCACTCTAATTAAATTCCCCCCACTCCCCACCCTGGACCACATGTATAGACACCCAGAGTGAATGTCTGTTCACTTGCTTATCAATTCAGTCTATGCAGCTTAGACTAACCTGCGGAAACTGAATAGATTGAGCCTCAGGCTTTTTGACTGCCTGTACTTAGCCTTTGGGGTTGGTTCATCAGAACAGAAATCCACCCACTGGATTGCTTTCAAACCCATTGGCTCTGACCCTGCCTCCCTTTCATGAGTAAAAATATAGTGTACAACAATGGGTGATGTACCTGTGTAACTGGCTACACAAATGGGCAGGAATTAACTGCAAGTGGAAGGTGTATAGGAGTAAAACAATTGCTTAACTACTTTTACTGCCTTGGTGCCTTATGGCATTATAGTCCTATGAAATGACCCCCCAAAGCCTTGCTGCAGCAGTATAGGGATGTGACCAATTGTCCAGGACAGAGTGGAAGCAATGACACATAGCTTGTGATTGCACATGCACAGCTGGCAGCAACAACTGCTTTTTTTCTCTGCCTCCCTCTACACACTCCTCACCACCCACCCAAGTCAACACCCAGGGCAGATGTCCCTATGGCCCCACCCTGGTTATGCCACTGCCTAGCCCTCCTCCTTTAAAACAGCCCACTTCTCACTTCTCTCCCAGACCTTCAATTATAGAAATTTTTAAAATATGCTGTTGAGGCGAAAATCGCGGTTCGTTTCTTTTGGAGGCTCGCGAATAATAATTCCTCAGGCACACATTATTTAGCAACACAAAAGGTATATTTGCAAATAGGGTTGGAGTGAAGACAAAAGACCACTCCACCCCCGAAGAAACCTCTCAGCCGGCTCTATAATCTCTCCCTCCTGGGCACGTGTGCAGAAACAGGAACTCTTACAACTCATTTCCGGTTCATACAAACATATATGTAAATACATCACTTCATACGTCGCATGTCCATTATAATTAACTACTTAAGTATGCGGGGCGGATAGGCATATATGCATTAGCTAATTACGCATGCTTAGAAAGCTCTCCAGGTTACCAAAAGTTCAAATCCCTCTCTCCTCCAAGGACACAGCCAATTAAATCACAGCTTCTGTAATCTACATGAGAAAGAAGAGGGAGGTTGAAGGTATGTGTGATTTAGTATAGGAAAAAGATAGTAAATTAGCCAAGAGGGGAGGGATGTCCTTGGTGGTGTTTCTTTTTATCAGGTACGAGATACAAACTGTGCAGTTCTAACAACACTCTATTCATTATACATTTTTAATAATATTTCTAACACTATTATGAGATCCAGAGGAGGAGCTAATTTATCTGTAATAACCACTTTCTTGGGGTCTTCCAATCCACTTCATCTTTCTGTGTCTACAGCCTCTATCAAAGCCTCCTCTTGACAGGGATTATAGTAGGTATATTCTGAGCAATGCTGAACATATGTTTAATAGTTAAAAGACATATAATAGGAAGGTGAGTAGAATTTGGCATGTAATTGCAATTAGAAAGGGACTCTATATGAATTTCCACTAAAAACAAAAAAGCAAAGCAACTGACAGCCTAAATATTCCCCAAGACCCCTTATAAATGCAAATCAAACTGGAATCAATGGGAACTGTTTGTGCATATCTGACAAATTGTCCCCAACATGTGTCGAAACTCCATAATATGAACAATTCATATTGAAAGTAGTTAACCAAAGTGTCAAGAACTAGGAAAAATTGCAGAGCAAGTTTTCACCATTAACTACAGCAGATAATTTTCTTCTTTGTTATATACTTGGCCAATATAGCAATTCTCTTCCCCTGGCTGGATCTCTGAAAAGCAATAACCAGTTGTGGAACTGAAAAGTATGGCAGAAACATTTTAAAGCATCAGAACATGGTTACAAAAAATGTTCTTTTCAGATTAGAAAATTATGGTATGTTCCCCTTACGATGATGAGACAAGTTAATTACATATATACTTTGCAAAAACCTACATGGTAATGTCACACTAACTCCACTAGAAACCATAGTAATTAAACAGTTGAACTGAAATATTTCTGAATACAAAAACAAAATTCCAAAGACACATGTAGGAGATAAACTTAGACTTCCATTATCTCTTTCTGATAATTCAACCAGCAACTACCCATCTACCTTCTAGACATGTATCTTAGCAAGTAGAGTCTCATATTTAAAGATATGAAAAAAGTGTTACTGAAATCAATGGAAATCCTTCCACGCCTAAATACTTCGCAAGTTTGGAGGCTGGACACTCAGAAGTTTGCAGGATCCAGCCTTAGGATTGTTGACCCCTCTACTATAAAACAGTTCACAAGCCCCATTTCTGGATACCAGTCAAGGAAAATACAGTAGACTTGGATAAAGAAGAGGGTGCAGAAAAATTGTTAGCTTAACCTTAAAGTATATATTCAGTACTTTGTGCTCTTACTGGGGCAGAGACCAAGAGAATCAGGTTCTTGGTCCCTACCTTTATATATACCATTGTCACTTTTGCTAATACCTTTATAATAAAGTCCAGCTTATACCTCTCACTTGCATTAAAATCAAACATTACATTTTTACATTCACAATTGATATCTCTTTGTAGCTTAAGCTGAATTTTGATAAACCTCTGTGAGAAGTGTGGGTTATTAGGGTAGATGATGGGGATGGGAATAATTCAGAAAAGTGAGGCCCTCAGTATTCTAGGCATACCAAGCAAGGAGTTAACAGTTTAAGTTCTCATATACTCAGACACAAGCTGGAGAAAAACAGAACTCCTTCAAACACTTGAAAATGTATGTGCCCCCCCCCACACACACACACAAGGATTTCATTGTGTAACTCATATAACAAGTCATTTTTAAACCTTAAAAAGTCAGAATATACCTTGCATTATAGTCTTTCTTTGGTCTCTTAAGCCTTTGAAATATTTTGTAAATCAATTTTTCCATTTGCTTTGTTTTTAATATTGCAAAGATGAATACACCTTTCCTCTTGTAGATTGAATGCTTAAAAAGTATTCTAGACAACATATAAGTGACATATGAATCCCATGGACTGGCAACTGCTTTATAGCTTTGACTTCCTATATAGGTCTAGGTCCTACATACTATTCAACTTTATCTCCTCCTCTTATAGCTTAATAGTGTACCGGTAACAGAACATTAGCAAATTCTTGCAACAGAATAAGCATCAAGTATATACAGTTTTTTGTGAATGTGAATGCAGTTCTTACCATTATGTGCAATTAGAGCTCTTTGAAAATGTGTTGTCTGACTTTCTGTTGCTTAGTAACCAGTGCACTATTTCTTCTTCCAAGAGGTCACAGAAATGTTAGAAAACCTATTTTGTTGGGTGGGGGAAATGCCCCCATCAAGAAATCTGTTAAAAAGAACTTAATTTCCTACATTTACTGCATAGGAAAAAATAGAATTGTTGCTTATATAGTAACCCAATGCTGTCAGCTGGAGGATTGTACTAACTCTGTAACTTGCTTCCTGATATCAGACCAGGCTGCCACAACCAAAGATGATACAGTTTGCTACTGTTCACAGATGTGGAGACAACTAACCAGTATGAATATGGTCTGAAGACCATTAAGGTCTGTGGAATGTCACTTTAAAAAAATGCATCTGGGAACAGGACATATTTTTAAAGTTTTTCAAATGTTGACTAGGGGTATGTAAAGAATTATATTTAAATTGACCTAACTAGGGTTAGGTTGATTTAAATGCCCATCTGTTCAGACATTCGGGGGCGGGGGGGTAAAATTAGGCCAAAAAAGTGGGCCCATTCTGTTAGTTCACCTGAGCCCAGCAACTTGCCCCAGCCCTAGGGCTGTGGTCTTCCTGGCCCTCCCACCCCTCCCGCCCTTCCCCTGACCAGGCTATTTTTTAGGTTAACAAAGGTTCCAGTCCTAGAACCTTTGTTTTACCTTGTCTAAATAAAGCTTTTATTTATATTTATCACAGATCGTATACGTGATACGTTTATGTCAATTTGTTGTTTCTTATCAGTGGTTACCAAATTAAAGCAGTCTTGTTTCAAGTCTCCTGTTAACTAAGAGCTCAGCTTGCAAAAGCCCATATTACAAAGAAGATGCTCTATAATTTAACAATTCCAGATAATCTGTGAGCGACTCCTGGACTCTGTTTAGAAGCCTCTATTATTTTGACACCATTTTCGACAAGTCCATTAGACTGCAGGTATCTTGGGCTGGAGGTAATGTGTGTAAACCCATATTCCTTTGCAAAGTGCTTATGTTCATTCCCATCAAATCGTGGTCCATTGTCAGATGTAACCCCAACAGGTATGCCATGTTTAGCAAAGATAGATTTTGTGTGCAATTACATGCTTTGTGTTCTCAAATTCTGCCATTTCTGGATAGTGAGAGTAACAGTCTACAACAAATAAATATAGGGGTTTTTTCCAGCATGAGTGAGCAGATCCATGCCTACTTTGCACCATGAAGTGAATTCTTCCTTCGTCACAACAACTGGCTGTTTTATTTGCCTACCTCTATTTTTGACATGTTGAACACACTTTAATATACTTCTCAATTTCAATTTTCATTTGTGGCAGGTACAGAGTTTCTCGCCCTTCTCTTGCATTTCTCTGTACCCAAGTGTTCTTCATATATCCTCTGTAACATCCTGTTGTAATACTTTGAGAAAAAGTATCATTTCTAAACAAAAGCTTATTAATTATTGATAATTCTACTTCTACATCATGTTCCTCAAGTGTACATCCCCATATTAAAATATCATTTATGTACATGTTGACACTTTCAATGCCATCAAATACCTGTTACATATATTTATGCAACACTTTAGATGCTGAATATTACCCAAAAGGCAATCTGTAAAGCAGAATCTTCCATATGAAGTGCTGAAGGGGCACAAGTGTCTGGTTTGTTGGTTTTTTTAAGGGAATCTGCCTAAACCCAGCAGATGGGTTCTAATGTGGAGAAATATGTTACTTGTGCCACCTATCCAAAGATTTCTTCCCTAGTGAGAATTGGAAAATGTTTCCTTCTTACATATTTATTAAGTTCTTTTGGGTCTAGGCAAAGCTGAAGGGATCCATCTCTCCTCCCTCATCCCTCCCCATTACTAAAGAATGAATTCACCGTATCAGCTCCTCTAATTTTTCAGTAATATCCTGACTAGCCAGTTTCTCTAGTTCAGCTTCCAGGCTTTGTCTTAGAACTAAAGGAATTTTTCTGGGAGCATGTATTGTAAGAGACTAGGGCTTGGACAGCTCAATCATTCATTTAGCTTCCCAAGCCCCTCAAATACATCTTGAAATCTACCTTCAGTTTTCCTGTGCCCTTTTATGGCATATGGGTATAGGTTGTAGCCGTGTTGGTCTAAGGACATAGGCAGACAAGGTTCTTTGAGGAAATCTGATATATACCTTCTATGGTCTATATTCTCTGAATAAGACCTAGTGTCTGGCGGGTCTTTAGCCCCAAGATAGTTCCTGGCACAACCACAAACTGAATTTTTCATTACTGCTTTTTACCTCTATTTCCAGTTCAAATATGCCAACAGGAGGCATCAACTTCCCACTAAGTAAGGATCTACCTGAAATGTGCCAGAAGTGCACTGTATAACAGCCTATCAGCAGTGAGTGGTGGGGCCACCAGGGCCCCTTGGCCAAGCAGTGGTGGACGGCAAAAACCAAAGCATATTTAAAAACATGGTTTTTGCCAATCAGGAGGAATTGGTGAGGCCTCCAGGGTCCCTTGGCCAGTCAGCGGCAGGAGAAGAGGGGAAAAACAAGATGAAAAGAGCAAAATTAAAGCAACAGCTGTGCAGTGCATTTTCGGCACCATTTAGGTAGAGCCCTAATTATAAGCTCTGAGCCTTATCTGCTTGCTGTCAAAACTCGCTTTTTTTTTTTCCAAGCCCTTTCCAACATAGTCTGCTATAACACTGGCTCCTGCACCAGTGCACAGTTTAAAAGTCATAGAAGTTCCAGTTGTTTCCAGCAGGATATTCCAGTCTTCTGATTAAACTGTATCTTGTCCTATTCCTACATACAGCTCCTCTTCATTGCTGCTTCCAATGTTGCAGTTCACCTCACTGTGTAATCCTGTCATACTCTTCTCCTTTCTATGCCTGCAGTGCTCTCCTCTGTACACCAGCAAAATGGTGCAGTCCTTTGCACATGTTGCAGTGTTGTCCAAAAGCAGGGCACTCCCATAGTCTTTGTTTGTTACCACAGCATGTACAGCTCTTTATGCTGCTTTTCCTAAGCTTTCCTTGATTGCATTTTTCAGGCCCCCCTTTGCAATTTCTGGTTTGTCCCTGTTCTTTTCTGGGAGGGTTTATTATTCTTATTATTATTCTTATTATTGTCATCTGGCTTTCCTTCCAAAGATTTCATTCTACCTTGGGTGATCTCTGTTGCTTTCTATATGCTGACTGCTTTTTTTCCCTCTTGAGTTCAGGACCCTCCAACAATCTTTTCCTGAGTAATAGGGATCAGAGATGCAGCTATCTGATCTGCAACCATGGAGTCCAAGTTATCCAAAACTGCTGGCTTGATATGGCAGTCTGAGATCCTTTTCAAATTCTCTTTTTGTGACCTCATGTGAAATTGCTATTAAATATACATATTATTTTTTTTTGGAGTTCAGTACACCCTCAACTTCTTGAGCACTGTCTCAGAAACAGCCTGCCCTCCTTGGCTCAGTTTCAGACTGTTATTCATCCAGCACCTCAGCACCCTCTATACTCAGAAAAAAAAGCTATCTTTTAGTCACTTGGCTTCTCAGCAGCTCCACTCACCCTCATATACAGGTTGAATTATTGCTCAGACATCTTCCAGGTCTCTGTGCTGAGTGAGCGATGAAAAGGGAAAAAAATGGGTCAGCTATGGGCTCCAGCACTTGAAACTCTCCAGCCATGCAGCAATGGGGGCACCTGTTTTCAAACACTCTTGGTACCATTCCATGCTGTGGGTTCACTTTATTGAGGCAGGATCAACTTGTCCAAAGAGGTTTCTCTATTTCTGTGATAGCACCCAGACAATAGGCTGCATAGGCATCTGGCTGGGGTCATCTGATCCCAGAACTCTTTCCTGCCCAGGCAGGGGGGTCAGACTCGATGATCTGTTGAGGTCCCTTCTGACCCTAGCATCTATGAATCTATAAAACCATCACTCTCCCTCTCTCAGCCCTGTTCAACTCTGCCTAGCATAAAGGCATACAATCCTTACAAGTCCTACTTTATTCATCACAGAACTATTTTGTTTTGGGGCTTTTTCTGAGGATTAGGCCATGTTTTTCATAAATTTCATAGACATTAGGGCTGGAAAGGACCCCAGAAGATCATTGAATCCAGCCCCCAACCCGAGGGGCAGGAAGTCAGCTGGGGTCATAGGACCTCAGCAAGATAAGCATCCAAATTTCTCGTGAAGGCATTCAGTGCAGGTGCTTGAACCACCTCCAATGGCAGGCTATTCCAGACCTTGGGGGCTCAGACAGTGAAGAAATTCTTCCTTATGTCCAGCCTGAAACGGTCTTGCAGGAGTTTATAGCCGTTCGACCTAGTCATCCCTTGGGGTGCTCTGGTGAACAGACGTTCCCCCAGATCCTGGTGAACACGCCTGATAAACTTATAGGTACCCATCAGATCACCCCTCAGCCTGCGCTTTTCCAGACTAAAGAGCCCCATGGCGCTCAGCCTGTCATCGTCTGTTTTCCTGACCTCTGATCATGCACATGCTCTTCTCTGGACTCTCTCAACTTTCTCCGCATCCTTTTTGAATTGCGGAGCCCAAAACTGGATGCAGTACTCCAGCTGCGGCCTCACCAAGGCCGAATACAATGGGAGAATGACATGCCGGGATTTACTTGAGAAGCATCTATGGATGCAAGACAACCTTTTGCTCGATTTACTAGCTGCAGCATCACACTGAAGGCTCATGTTCATCTTATGGTCAATGATGACCCCCAAGTCCTTTTCTTCCATAGCACTAGCCAGCGCAGCACTGCCGAGCCTATAAGGATGCTGCAGGTTTTTCCTCCCAAGGTGGAGAACCTTGCATTTTTCGGTGTTAAACACCATCAGGTTCTCGTC
>NW_017728906.1:41576949-41585178 GCF_001723895.1 Crocodylus porosus
CCGAGCCTATAAGGATGCTGCAGGTTTTTCCTCCCAAGGTGGAGAACCTTGCATTTTTCGGTGTTAAACACCATCAGGTTCTCGTCTGCCCATTTCCTGAGCCTGTAAAGATCAACCTGGATCACCGTCCTGTCTTCAAGTGTGGATGCTTTACCCCAGAGTTTGGTATTGTCAGCAGACTTGGCCAGTCTGCTTCTGACTCCAATGTGCACATCATTAACGAAGATGTTGAACAATAGAGGTCCAAGGACAGAGCCTTGGGGGACCCCATTGGTCACAGGGCACCATGCTGATTAACTTCCCTCAACCACCACCCTCTGGGTCTGACCAGAGAGCCAATTCCACAGCCAACAGATCATGGTGGACCTGAGGCCGCAGTTGGCCAGTTTTGCCAAGAGGTGATCATGGGATACCAGATCGGCTTTTTTGAAGTCAAGATATATGACATCAATCTCCTCTCCCTTGTACAGGTGATAGGTCACCTGATTATAGAAGGAAATGAGATTGGTGAAGCAAGACCTACTCACAACAAACCTATGCTGGGTATCCCTCAGGATATTGCTGTCAGCTAGTCTGTTAAGGATGGCCTCTTTGATAATATTTTCCAATACCTTGCCCAGGATAGAGGTCAGGCTGATGGGTCTGTATTTTGCCAGATCCACTTTCCTCCCTTTCTTAAAGATAGGCACCACATTGGTCTTCTTCCAGTCTTCAGGCACTACACCAGAGCACCAGGAGTTTTCAAAGATCTGTGCCAGGGGCTAGGCTATGATACTAGCCAGCTCCTTGAGTACCCTGGGGTATAGATGGTCCGGGCCAGCTGATTTGAAGGTGTCCAGCCTCTCAAAGTGTTCCTTCATGGGGTCAGTATTGATGGAGGGCAGGGAATCTCCCTCATCCAGGCCTCCCTGTCCCGTAATGGGCATGGGTGTTCCATGGGACTAATGAAAGACTGATGCAAAGTACCTATTTAATAGGTTGGCTTTTTCCTGAGTGTTGGCTGTCAGTTGTCCCATCTGGTTTAGCAGGGGTCCAATGTTGCCCTTTCTTTTCCTCTGACTCCCCACGTATGTGAAAAAGGACTTTTTATTGTCCTTGATATGTGTAGCTAGCTGGACTTCCGTCGCAGCCTGGACTTTCCTGGTTCACTCCCTGCAGGACTGGACCAGTACAGAATATTCTTCCTTGGAGGTGAGTCCCATGCTCCATCCTTTGTAGGTCTTTCTTTTTAACTGCAGAAGGTCTGCTAGATCCCTGGAGAGATGGGGGGCTGCTGTGCCCTTTTGCTGCCTTTCCTCTGAGATGGCATAGACTTAGCTTGTGCAATGAGGATTGTTCCCTTGAGAAGCACCCACTCTTCCTGAACTCCCCTCTCCTTAGGGTTGTGGTCCCTTAGGGCCTTACTGACAACCCTCCTGAGCTTGTCAAAGTCAGCTTTCCTAAAGTCAAGGACTTATGTATTGCTGACTGACTTGTCAGCTTTACGGCAGATGGCGAAGGTGATCAGCTCATGGTCACTGTTGCCCAGCTTCCCATCGATTGTTAGGTCATTGATTAGGTCGTCCCCAGTTGCCAGTACCAGGTCAAGCAGTGCTTACCTCTCGTTGGCCCGCAGACTTCTTGAGTCAGATAGAGGTCATCCATGCACAAGAGGAAGCTTTGCAACTGCTCGGATTTAACCGAGCGCTCTTCCCATGAGATGGCAGGGTAGTTGAAGTCTCCCATGACAACCATGGACCAGGAGCATGCGGCCTCAGCCAATTCCCTGGTCACACTCTTGACTTTGGGTGGGAGGTCTGTAGTAGACTCCCACTGTTGTGTCCCCTGTGCCGTGTTCCCCACATATTTTAACCCAGAGGGTCTCCAGTCATCCACCCTGGTCACCAATATCTGCTTGCAGGGACATGTAGCTTTCCTTCACATAGAGAGCTACACCCCCGCCCGTTTTGTCTACTCAATCTCTCCTGTACACAGTATAGCTATCTATAGCCTGGAGTCCCACCAGGTTTCCATTATCTCTCTGATGTCGTAATTATTTGTGTTAAGCAGGAGGACAAGTTCCTCCTGCTTATTCCCCAAGCTCCTGGCATTTGTGTACAGGCAGGCAAGTGTCCCCTCAGGGGTCCTTGCCTTAACAACAGATTGATCCAGGGCTGGGGCAGGGGTGGGCTCCCTTAAGTGCCTAGGCTTGCTGGCATTGCAAGGGTTGCTCAGCAGGCCACCAGTGGCAGTATTCCCCCCCCCCCCCGGCCCATCCCCCAGCAGACTTAGTTTAAGTCTAAGCAGGTCAGCCAGTCTGGTTGTTAGTCAGAATATTCTCTATCCCCCAACTAAGTCCAGAGTTTGCTTTTGATGCAGTTTGCATGCACCTGGGCTAAGTACAGAAATTCAAAAAGCCCAAGGCTGAATCTATCCAGTCACTGCAGGTTAGTCTAAACTGCATAGATTGAAGCAAGCAGCAACTGAGCAGACATTCACTTTTTTATTCTGGAAATGTAGCCACATGCCTGCAGTGGCTCAGGTTAGAAGCTGGGGGAGTGCTAAAGCATGCCTTCCCTTACCTTCAGCAGTGGCCAGAAGGCTGGAGGGAAGCTGGAAGAAAAGCCCTCCAAGCTTTTCCCCACTCCCTGCTAGAGCTGAGGGGTGGGACCATGGCCAGGCCAGAATGCTGAATGCAGAATGCTGGGGGGGAGGGAGGGAGATTTAAACCCCCTCCCTTGCCCACATGGTGCCCCAGCCAGGGTGTGCTTGGCAGGGGTGCAGTAGTCCCCTCCTGGCTTTACTCTGCTTGCTGCTCGAGCAGCCAATGCTTTGAGCCAGAGGAAAGGGAGGGGGGTTTAAACCCCCTTCCCTGCCTACATAGGACAGCAGCCCCTGCCCAGCTTTTCCCCCACTTACCTTTGGAGCAGACGGGGTGCGGGCATGGCCACTCACTGGTCCCAGGCCAGCATGCTGAGGCTGAGGTGAGTGAGACCCCACCCCCTCCACTCCAGAGGCAAGCAGAGAAAAGCCTGACAGGGACTGCTGTACCCCAACCAGGCAGACCCCAGCTGGGGCAAAAAGAGGGGGCTTAAGGTCCCCTCCCTCCCCCTACCTCAGCATGTGAGCCCAGGCCTGCATCTGGCCATGCCCCACCCCCTCCACTCACATATCAAGTGGGGAAAAGCCTAGTAGAGGCCTTCTCCATCTCATTCTGCTGCCCTGGTCCCAGGGTCTGGCCGCCAGAACCCTCCTCTGCTCCAGCCCTGAATGGGGAAAAGCCCGGCAGGGCTGTTCCACCCCCACCAGGCAGATCCAACTGCAGTCTGGAGCTGGGTTTCTCATCCCCACCCTCTTCTCAGCCAGTCAGATCAATGATAGTGTTCCAGCTCAAGAGCAGAGGGGCAGGGCTGACCCTGCTCTCTAGACCAGACAGCCCAGCCCAGCCCAGGGCTTCAAAGTGTCCTGGGATGCTGGGGGACTGTGATCTAACTTGAACCAGGAAGGGGTCTGGAACAGAAGTTCCATAAACTGGTTTGACCTAAAATCAGTTAAGTCTGCTACTACATTGAAGCAGGTTTATCTTAAGCTTGTTTTGGCCATTTTGAAAGCAGTTTATGTGCACTCAGCTTCTGTTCTGGTACAGGTTTGAACTAGTTTCTGATCCCTGTAGGCTAGAGATGGAAACGACATATAAACCAGCATAAATTATCAGAAACCTGCTCAAATCTGTAACACAGTAAAAGTTCAGTGCACACAAACTGCTTTCAAATGTCTGAAAACAGGTTTCAGATAAACCAGAATGGATGTAGTGATTTAGTTAGTGGATGTAGTGATGGATTTCACTGATTTAGGTTAAATCAGTTTAGTGAACTTATGTCCCAGTTCCCTTCCAGATTCAAGTTACCTCCCAGTCTCCCATCATCCCAGGATGCTTTGCACCTCCCCCATAACCCCCCTCTCCCCCATTTGCAGAGTGGGTGGGCTAGTCTTGGCCCAAGTGTCTGCTCCAGCCAAGCAGGGAAGCTTGCTCTAGCACCCCCCAGCTTCTGGCCTGGGCCACTGCAGGCATGTGGCTGTATTTCCGGAATCAAAAATAAGTGTCTGTTCATTTGCTTATCAATTCAATCTATGCAGTTTAGACTAATGTGTGAAGATTGAATCAATTCAGCCTCACACTGAGGCTGTCTTTACTTTTGATTCTCTGTACTTAGCCATATTGAAAAGGTGATATTCTTCACTGTGGAGAAGACAAGCACAAGGTTGATACATCAGTGAAGGCCTATTTAAGCCCTAAGATAAGGTCTGAGTGAGACTTCAGTGATGTACAAATCTCATGCTCACCCTGTTCAAAAGAAAGGCACTTCAAGGTACATTCAATTACAGAACTTTAAAAAAAATACTTTTTTTTTGTTGCACTTATTAAACAAGACTTCCTAGATGCATAAAAATCCTTTGTAGCTGCATATAAAATTCTCAGGTAGTTGCTGAGTGATAGTGCAGCTGCGATGGTCCAGGAATTTTAAGGGAGGCAACTTCTTAGGGGGATCTCCTATTCGACAAACTGCATAACTGTGATCGAGTTAGACAAGTGGATAGTGAGTGTAACAACCCAAAGTCACCTCCAGTTACCTCATGGTTGTTCTACAGATACTCAAAACTTAGAAGACAAGGTTTAGATATACGAGTCACAACAGTGTATCATATTTTATTTGTACCCAAAGACTTCTACATTACAGGTGATTAATTATCAGTTGCAAGATGATTAATTCAGTCTTCTAGATTACAGGTTGATTAACTCTGGATGCACTTATATGAGATGCTACTGCAAAGCTTGTTGCTACCATACAGTAGCCTTGCTAGGCACCAACTGTGACATAACACTTCTTTGTAGTAGTAATGAGCTACTGCACAATAGCTTGTTTGCTTTTGTGCAGTAGCATCAGAAAAAAAAACTGTGCAGGGATGGTACTGTGCAGTAATGCTGGTTATTGCACAGTTGTTTAGTACTAAGTCTAAAATATTTAGTACTAAATGGGTGCACAGTAACAACTGCACAGTCTGCCACTCGTGTACATGAAACCACTGTGTGGTAAGCACAGAACTCAAAGAAAAACTGCTTTTCACTTTGGGAACAATATGAGGAAATGCAGGGTGCATGTGCATGCATAATGGGAGGGAATATATGAAAAACCATCATCTAGAAAAGCCATCAGTATCACTAGCTATGAGCTTTTTTCTCATATCATGGAGTCACTACCAGTCACTGATCAGTGAACACCAAGTAACTGATAGTCATAAACTTACAATTAAATCTCATTTAGCATGCCAGTGCTTGGGTCAGCAAGTATTTCCATGTGCATACAAAATTCAGCACAGAGGTGGCACTTTACTGACTAGCATTTTCAGACAAACATCAAAATATGGCCTTATACTAAATTGGAATGAAAACTAAAAGTTTAAGTAGTTTTTTATTAAGAGTGTTGCAGCATTCTCAGAACTTTTTTTCCAGTTAAGTGATTATTTTCATCTCTTATTTGTACATACAACAGAAATAAAAATGTTTTACAAATAGGACTTTTTTTCTTCTGCAACAGGCAAGGGTTTCTTCGAGTAATAATTACTGGACCATTACAGCTACAACATCGCTAACACTGCCACTTTTCTCCTACAGATGTTGAATACCAAAAATGGAATATTTTGACACACTTTTTCCCCACCCGTTCTCTTCCAAAATGTCATTGACAAAATTGACCCAATATTCTTTCCGATGGAACAATATGTTCCAACTTCTGCCTTGTGGAAATTCTCCAACCAGTTCTACTGGCACCCTCAGATTTTCACAGGCTCCTTAAAAAATGTCAGCATTTAAATCAAGCACAGAGTTTCTACCTTCTACCAAGAAGTTGACAACCAATTAAGTCTGTCAAGTGAGTTGGTGGAAAAGGGGTGGATGCATTACCCATAATACAGAATGCAAAGCAGGTAGGGGCCATCTCTCCATTGTCCCTCCTGGATGCACCTTTGGGAAAGCCTGACTGCTTAGCAGATATAAGCAGTGAATGGGAGATGGTTGAGAATAACCAAATCAAGCTTGTCCAATCAGCTCTTCAGACTTGCACTGTGCCCAGAGACACCAGTGTTGTGCAGATTTCATCCTCTTGTCTTTGAAATAAAAGTTGTCCTACAATCTCTGTATCTTGGGTTTCCCCATCCATAGCACGGTAGTAAACACTACCACACAGGGGACATGTACAGGCATTACATTTAGAGCAATCCAACCAGGGTTAGGCAAATCCAAATACCCAATCCTACAGGCCTGCCAGGGGCATAAGTTGTTCAAAAATGGTGTGCTCGATCTACATTAGTTTACCAGAGTACGTTTATTTGCCATCTGGTCCACAAGTAAAGTATTATCATATAACCCATTCCCATATTATTAATCAGTTTGATAACCCTGAGCTATGTTATCAATTACATTTTGTATAATTAATGAACTACTATCTAAAGAAGGTGGGGGAAAGGAAGGCTTGGATACATTATAATTCAACATCTAAAGCTTTGGAAGATTATCTTATCTGAACCAAGCTCCCAGATCTCTTGAGTTTCAGTCATTGCTACCTAGCAGTATGCACCACAGTGCTAATAAATGCTGTTCCCCACAGAGGAATGCCATCAGTGAACCGATTTACTTTAACTTCAGCAAAGTTTGTAAAATACAGTATACATGTTGGGACTAGATGAATGCATTTTTAGAGAGATGCAAATTGTACCTGGCAGAATAAGCAACTGTTTACCACAAAGCATCAATCATTTTCTTGCAAAGTTGTTGGCTTGTCACTAGTTGTCACTGTAATGGTTCTGCAAGAAGTAGCAAACAATCTCTTTAAGTGTTAAGGAAGGAGGAAATGCATATAGTACATTTTGCACTTAAGAAAATGTATCCATCTTCATATGGACAATGTTGAAATGTTTCATTTCCTTGTTGATTTCCCCGGAACAGCTTGCAGCAATATATACATATATAACCCTGACTGTGCATTATACAAAGGTCTTTGTTGCAGTTTGAGGGTTTGAAATGGACAATTTTTAGGAAACTTTGGGTAAACTTTTATGCTAACATAGGGATCCAGAGTCAGTGACCCAGGGGCCCTTCAGGACCTCTGCACTCCTTAGTTTCTTTGTGATTAAGACACTAGCTTGGGACTCAGGAATCCTGGATTCTGTTCTTAATGCTGCCTCAGGCTCCAATTGGGTATACCCATGCTACTTTCATGGCACCCCTGAGTGCCACCTGGAGGGATACTCCCACCCCACTCACCCTTTTCTGCAGAAGCTAAATGCAGAAGCATGGCAGTGAAGCTAACATGAGGGAATTTTTCCCCATCACACCAATCTCTCCATCCCCAGCATGCTGGAGAACAGGGGCAATCCTAATATTATGGAAGCACCCAAACTAAAGAAGTGGATGGTACTAGCCTTAGAAGCATCTCTTTACATCTCAGTCACACATGTAATCTTCATGGTCACATAGACTGACTCCTGGTGCTGCTGACAGAGGGGAATTTGGATCAAGAATTAGGCCATAGGCCACATGGATTCATGAAGCCCTGGGTTCACAACACAGAACATGATCAAGAGTTCAGGTGACAGAACAAAGGATCCTGGTCTCAAGTTGCGGTAAGGGAAATTTAGGTTGGGTATTAGGAAAAATTCTCACAAGGAGAGTGGTGAGCAGGTTACCTAGAGAGGTGGTGAAATCTCAGTTCTTGGAGGTTTTTAATGCCCAGCTCGACAAAGCCTTGCCTGCAAGCATCTAGTTGGGGATGATCCTGCTTTGAGCAGGGGGTTGGACTAGATGACCTCCTGAGGTCCCTTCCAATCCTCAGTTTCTGAATTGATTATTCTAAAGTTCTATGATATTGGTAGAAATTTTTCTGAACTCTAAGTGAAATGGACATATTATGTAGCATCTTTAAAAATATATGGTAATGCAAAAAGTCCTGAGATACTTGACATAGCCAAAGTTCTTCTTGAATTCACCTGGAGTTTTGAATGCAAAGGAAAGCTAATTCAAGTCATAGGGGAAAATTATCCAAAACACAGACAAGCCATGAAAGAACAACATGAGAACGGTAATACTGATAGACCTAATATTAATTAGCAAATTTAATGGGCTCATCTATGTTAGAAATATTATTAAAAATGCATTATCAATAGCAGATTTAGAAAAAAACACAGCTGCTAGCC
>NW_017728906.1:41600781-41604145 GCF_001723895.1 Crocodylus porosus
CCCCATCTGGTTTAGCAGGGGTCCAACATTGCCCTTGCTTTTCCTCCAGCTCCCCACATATCTGAAAACTCAGAAGTTCACTGCTGAGACTGGGGAGCATATCATATAGTGGCTGCTAAACTAACTCTTCCTTGCAACATGCAACTTCCCTAACCATGGAGCCCCATTGAGGAAGCATGATAGGATCCCACTTTGCACAACAGTGTGACCACTTCTGCTGATCTTTACTCCTCTCTGCCCAAGTCAAGAGAACAGATAATACAAGTTATTACAGGGAGAAGGAATGGCAGGTTGCAGTTTTGAAATTAGGAAAAACAATAGGAACAGAGTATTTGAGAGCTTTCTATCCTCTATATGACCTAAACAAATAAACTCCCATATTCAAATATGTGCCTATAGCAACTTTAGAAAGAGATCAATCTCAATCTCAGTCTTTTCTGCCAGAGAGGTTTGGGGAAGGAGCAGAAATATCATGTGTTTCAGTAAGATATTTCCTGTGTGTTATTCTTTAAGTGGAAACATGTGGTGGAAGATTAAGCAGTATTCTCTTAATCTCTGATTGACCAGCTCCCCCTGGTGTAATTACATTTCAGACAAAAATGGCAACAGATGTTCAGTGTCTAAGCAGAGAATTATATACTTAGCCAGTATCTTAGCAATTCAAAATCCTGATTGGGAGGCCATAGTTTAAATTAACATCAGATGACAAAATGAAAGAGTTCTTAGACATGTGCAAGCTACAGAAGAATACAAGATTCATATATGACCCTTTATGGGAGGAAGGAGAGTCTGTATACCCAGAGTGCATTTAATTAAAACAATCTGTCTGTTCTCGATCTCAATCCATCTTTCTTTCAGATCTGCTTCTCCATCACCACCTCATAAAACCTAATGGAAGATCCATGGATCATGCATTTGGATTGAATAAAGGCCCTTCTGCACATTTCATTATATATCCAATGGCTGAACGAACTTTCTCAACTTAAAAGTTGACACAAAGACACAGCAGCAGTTATCTTCACTTGTTTATGCTCCTCATTAGAAAGCCTTTCGATCAAGCCCGTTCATACAAAGTATTTCTTAATTTGTTAGTTTAACAAATTGCACTTAGTTTAACTAGTTGATTGGGATACCACATTGCCAAGGAAGGGAGATGTTTCTTTAGAGATGGGCCTGAGGAAAAATCCAGACAACTGTAATTTCCAGACAGGGTCAAACCCAGGGGTTTGGTTCCTCCCATTATAGAAATAATGCCTACATACAGTCTTTTAGATTTAAACATTTGCAGTATTAAGGGGTGCATAACTTTTAATTTCTTTGTTCTGACATCTGGAAATCATGGTTGTGTGACAACTGGTCTACTTGTCACAAGCAAGAACTGTTAATTGTTTACTAAAACACATTTCCCAGTAGAAAACAAATCCATTTGTTCCACTGAAGATTACAGAAAGCAAGGTTTCAAAGTGCAATTATATACTTCTTAACTTTTAATAAAGCATTACTAATTGAAAGCCAATTAGACTGCTTCTTTCCAGATCTTGAGGGGTTAAAATACTTTCACAGCATCGAAGAACAGCAGGAGTGACACAATAAAACATGGTATCTTTTATTAGACCAACAAGATTTTTGCAAAAAAAATTTTGCAAAAATCTTGTTGGTCTAATAAAAGATAATCACTACTATGAGTCCTGATTGCCTTTTCCTCTAGGCCAATACGGCTACAACCTGGATACCTGACAATAAAACATGGCACCATGACTTCAAAAAAAGTGAAGTAGTAGTTACCATGTAGTGTGGCACTGGGTGCCCCACCCTACATTTCAGTCATGCTTATGGGTGCACACACAGAGTCATATTAAGGTAGCCACATTATACCATTAGGAACTGTGAAAACAATTTACAGAGGCAACTGCATCCCATTCTCTCTGTCTTTAGGCAAAGCAATATACAGCATGTCCCCTGTATTGAAATGGTATTAGTAACAGTCTCCTCAGCAACAAAAACACACGCACACAAGTCTGAATACTGAAGTGCTTATTTTGCAAAGAGCATACCAAAAGATGTACTTATCCTGTACACCTGTTTAAAGAATGTTGTGAGGATCAAAGGACCAAGAATTTTTCTGACAAAAGGAATTTGTACTCTAGGCTGTATAGCACAGGTAGTGATTAGTGATTCACACGCAAGAAGCATCTCATTTTCCTCTCAAATAGAGGTTTTAGCATTTACCTAAACATTACACAGTGCTGAATCAGTATTTTTACATGTCTTCACTATGACTTCTTGAACTGCTTACCTTAACCTGGTACTAGCCTGGAGAGGGGCTTTGAGGTTTGAATGTAGCTATTTAGACCTTTGATAAAGCAGATGCTTTCAGTACATATTTAGGCATCTGAGGATGAGAAGGTAGTGCAACAACACTACATTTGATGGATATTTAAAGAGGTCAATCCTGAAAAAAACCCAACCAAACAGAAAAAACAACCTCTGTGTTTGCAAACAAAAAAGGAGATTTAAAATATCTTTCTGTGAAGCTTAAGCTAACACCAAAGCACTAATAGAACTGTGTTATTTAACTTCTGTACCTTTAAAAAAATAAAATATCTAGAATGAAATGCCTGGGGTATTTCCACACAATGGTTGTACCAGTAACTTACTGTGCCACATACCCACCCACCCCTTCTGTCTCAGGCATGCTGTGCCCAAGTTAATGGTCACTGCCTCTTGAGAGGTAGCTAGCCCACCCACAATACCATTCAAACACTACTACATTAACAGTTTGGGGGACAGCCACATGCAGATCAGCTTTAGATGTATAAGGGCAGTTCTGCCTGGTAAAAATAAAGTTAATGATATAGGTATTTCCTTATTCTCCATTGCTTCTATAGAAAATGCTAATACTTGACTTCTTAAGAGTGTTCCAATTTCTTCAGTTATAAGTCAGTCTCTTCTTCCCCCGTCCTATGGCCCTCCTTTCCAGGTGGCTTAACCTCCACTCCCAAAGTTCTGTGCATTGCCAGTGGATCTTCTTTTCACCCCTCTGCCCAGTCTTTTCCTCTACCTACTCACTTTTGCCTTATTGTGCTGGTCTTTTCCTATACTCACTGCATCACCTCTACTATCACACTGCCCCCTAGGACTGTTCTCAGACAACAATTATTTATGAGAAATTTTAAGAAAATTGGTGTGTAGGTAAACTTCGGGGTCTACACACCTTACTAAAAATTAGAATGCATGTCATCATTGACCACAAGATGAACATGAGCCTCCAATGCGATGCTGCAGCTAGTAAAGCAACCAAAACACTGGCTTGCATCCATAGATGCTTCTCAAGCAAATCCCGGGATGTCATTCTCCCCTTGTA
>NW_017728906.1:41604510-41611772 GCF_001723895.1 Crocodylus porosus
TTGAACACCTTCAAGAGTAAATTGGATGCTTATCTTGCTGGGATCCTATGACCCCAGCTGACTTCCTGCCCTTTGGGCAGGAGGCTGGACTCGATGATCTCCTGAGGTCCCTCCCAGCCCTAATGTCGATGAAATCTACGAAATCTATAAGCAGTTTTATATGCTTGTTTTTGCTGAATGTCCTGTGCAGTATTTTATACTTGCTTTTAAATTATGAAATCTTGCTTTTTGAAGATCTGTTGTACTTCTGCTTTCAAGGGCTCTATCTTTTTAAAACCATAACGGAGAATTCTATACAACAGAAAAAACCCTAACGTGTATGTTGCTTGAAAAAAAATAATTTACAGTTTAGGAGGTTTCTGATGTTACTTAAAATATATTTGGATCTTTGAAAGATTTCTTGAAAGGGACTAGATTTCAAAATACTGTATCGGGTTCAGCACTCAATATTGTAATTTCCTATGAGACAATGATTTGGAAGAGTAGTATATGTGATGCTCTAAGAAACATTTTAACCAAGAAATTCATCTGTTCAGTTTTGCTTAATTTGAATTAAAAAAAAAAATTATCAATTTTTAAATTCTGAGCGTCTTCCATGCTGTGTTTGATGTGGGGAAAAAAGTTGAAAAAGATGATAGAATTCCAAATGTTAGCTGTTGACAGAAGGTTGCTAATAGCTCCCTTTTTCTATGTTGACTCTTCCCTTTCCTGCCTTTGGATGCAAGCTACTTCTTGTCATATGCATTAAATACCTTCTATTTTGGACATGAAGCAAGGGAATTTGGTGTGGGGAGAAACAAGTGGCTTGGTGGTAGCATTGCTTAGATAGGTCTGCATTATGTGGATGTGATGTTGTCATATTAACAGAAACACAGCAAGAAGTGGGAGATGATGACACCAACTGACTCAATGCTTGTTAGGCCTCAGAACACTTCAGAAACAGCTGTTACAAAGCCCATTGGACTGACTCTGCCTTCCCAAACCCCAGGCCTTGAAAATCAAAAGGGGTACTAAAATGCCTTGAAAAGGTTCAAACAACAATTAAAATGGTGTATGAAATCTACAGGGGCAGATGAGTTGGTGTAAAGTTGCTCCACTCTTATTAATTGCAGGCAGTGATACCCTGGAAGTGTATAATGCCTATCATACAGAAGGGAAAGATGGAAAGAATAAAACCTTGCAGTCAAGGTAGGATCTGGGGGAGAGAGGCTGGGTTGGGAAGGGTAGATTGGGGATTTTGTATCAGTTACAGTTATAGCTCCACCCCTCCCCTCCCCCTTTTTTCCTGCTGCATCCAAAGTTTAAAACCAACAGCCTAGGAGGGGGAGTGGCATTTCTATTCAGGTAGTGGTGAGTCAACTAGTTTCATTGCTCATTAGCATCTCTCAGTTCCTGGTAATCCCTTGTGACACTGCAAGTTTTAATGACTTTCCTTTTCATGTTCTTCAGTACTGCTCTGTAAGCTGTCCTTTATTTTATAACTTTGCTATTTGCTAGTCATCCCTGGTAATGACTCTTTCCTATTTCACAGTCTTGCCGACTGCTTTTAGATTTAACTAAAAACCTTAATTCAGGTGTGGTAAGATGAACGCAGGTGGCATAGAAATAGCTGACAGTGCAATATTGGAGGGACTGTCAAGATGCTGAAGAAGGCTGGATGGTTTAACGAATCTGAATGATATTATCCATTTAACTATAGGACTATTGAAACTGGGCAGAAAAAACCATGGTGCCTTTACCTGTACAGGTAGAGGGGCTCCATGTGAATCACCCCATCTGCTCAAATTTTCAACACAGTTGTTTTGCCTTTGTTTTCTTTTAGGGTTTAAAATGTTGCCTCAAGCCACTAAACTGAACTTTTAACAATTTATGTTTGGGAAAGAACATTCCTTTTTTGAACATTTTGATCTTGTTGCAAGTGCCTCACTGCTCCAGTCTCTTTGGTGGTGTCACCCATTGGTATTCTACTTGGAGTTAGTCGGCCTCAGAGATGAGTTCTGAATTGTTGGGGCTTCCTTCAGCACATTTCCAAGCTACAAGTTCACAGACTACAAAAATTGCTTAACATAAGTTAAAGATTAACATAGACAAAGATATGAATATCTCACTTAAAAGGAAAGCCTTAATTCCAATGAAATTAATCACTAGCCCCAGGAGTATTAGGATTATATTAAGATTCCTTCTTTTCCATGTGACCACTGGGATAAGAGAGTCTATTTTCTTCTTTTTAACATATATTTTTAAATCAAAGTATCAAGTATTGAAATTATTTCAACTATTTTGCCTAGTTTATGCTTTTAAAAATGTTTATACATAAATCTAGTAAATTATTTGCTTTTACCATAAATTGCATAATAGCCCCCTAGCATATTAGAAAAGCATCTAGCTTTTCTTTAATGGGATAAGTGTGTTATGTTATGGAGTAAAATATGTAAGTAACATCTGTACTCTTTCAGAATCCTAGATATAGCCATTACTATACCTAAGGATTTACATTCACTATGAGAACACAAAAGGAAGGGGAAACAGCGGGTGAGTTTCTCAGACAAAACTAAAAATCCTTCTGACTGGTGGAGGGGCTCACACAATTCTCATCAAGTGTCTTCCCCGCAAGGGCACAGAGTGGTCCTGGATCCCAGACTCTTAAAGAAAATGTAATCATGTAAGACACATGTTGACATCAACCCCTGGGCTATGCTTTTTTGACCCAGTAAAAGATAAAAATATAGACTGGAAGCATTATTATTGGTGCCATGGAACTGATAGGTTGCCAGTCTTGTATGCATCCAGGGGCTGTGACAGCTGCAGAAAAAAATTATGCACAAATGGAAAGAGGATGAGGATGAGAACTAATGGCTGGAAGTTGCAGCAAAATAAGTCCAGATTGGATATCCAGAAGAATTTCTTCACTGTTAGAATGGTGCGGTAGTGGAATAGATGGCTTAGGGAAACTGTTGACTCTCCCTTAGGTGATTGGCAGTGTTTAAGAAGAGGTTGGATAGCTGGCTGGTCAGGAACGATCTACTTGTACCTATGCCTATGTTTTACTAAGGGTATTTCCTATGTTTCTGGGCTATAATAGTTGTCCCTACCCCCTGCTTTTCTGATTATGTCAGGGTGTTTTTAAGCCTTCCTCAGAGGCACTGGTTGTTAGCTACAGCCAAAGCTGGGGACTTTGACTGGGGTCTGCCAAAGTTCCTGCTGGGACCAAAGCCAGAGGTTCCTGGTTAGGGGGTCTTGCCCCTCCACTCACGGTCAGACTGATTGCCATATTTGGGGTAAGGAAGGAATTTTACCCCGTGATATTTTTACTGATTTACTGAAGAAACAGCTTACAAACCACTAACTGAAATTAGTTAAAAAGGACTTGGAGATGCAACACCAAAGATACAGTGGTTACTTCTGAAGTGGGAGAATTAATATGTGATGCTGGAGCTCCAAGCTGGGTTTAGTGATGACAAACACACTGTCAAGAGCATATTCTCCATCAAACAGTCCACAGTCTGATTATCTGGAATAAACATTAGCCATGCACGAGATTACGGTTAAAGCATCACACAGGGTTCCAGGTATTTGTGATGAACTAATGATTGACGCAGCTACAGATGAAACACTGCAAGCAGTTACACAAGTGATTTGGATACCTCCGTATTCTCAGTATAAAAATGATTTGTTGGTGGTCTTACGAGTACTCACGAAGGGGATGCAGCTGGTCATTCCTGCAGTGATGAGAGAGAACATTTTGGATTGAATGCATGAAGGACAACAAGAATTGCCCAATAAAAAAGCAAAGCCAGAGATATTATCTTCTTTCCACAGATGAATACTTAAATTGTGGAACATGTCAAAAGTATAGAGATGCCCAGCAGAATGAACTAGTGGTAACCCATAAGCAACTTGCTATTGCATGGGGCAGAGTAGGAATTGGCCTGTTTAATTTGGGAAGACATGACTGTAGCAGGTCACCTGAGTAGCCTGGCACCACCAGGCTCAAATCAGTCCTTGAACTCTTGAACTGTTTCCCATAATCTGGTCCCAGCAACAGTCTTTCTCTGGGCTTCACGAGACAGGCAACAATGCCCTGGGTTCTTCTACACCATGAAGATTAGTAGAAAATGCAAACAATCCAATTTAAGCTTCAAGCCCTGGGTTATTCTGCACCACAGAGCACGACAGAAAATACCAACAGTCCACAATAGACCCCCCACAAACATGGGTTAGTTCTCACCCTTTACTCTTTTCTTCATTGGAGAGACCTGCCTCTCCATGCAAACAATTTCTCCTCCAGGTCCATGCCCTCCTCTTGTCAGCCAGTCAAATTCCTCTTGTTTGCTAACTGACTGAGCAATCTGTGGCATCTTAGGTGGGCAGTCTGCTACCGGCTGGCTAATTGCTCCTGTTACAAGGACCACCTGATTATAATGGACTATTATACTAATTCCCCAAGACGTAGCTATAATAATTGTATTAAATCTATATTTCATAGTTTCATAGTTGGTAGGGTCGGAAGGGACCTGAGCAAATCATCAAGTCCGCCCCCTGCCATGGCAGGAAAGAGTACTGGGGTCAAACAACACCAGCAAGGTGATTATATCTATATTAAATCGATATTTGTATAACATGGACTTCCAAGAACAATAACTACTGACAATAGACCACAGTTCAAGAATAGGGAATTTCTAGACTTTGTGCAAATGTATTATGTCTGTCATGAGAGAGAGCCAGTCCTGGACATATTCAAGGCAATGGACTGGGGAAATGTGGGATTTGTGTTGTAAAGCACCTGCTAAAAAAGCCATGGAGCAAGGGGAAGATCTATACTTGGTACTACTTGGTTACAGAGCTACACCACTGCAATTTGTAGAGAAATTCTGGAAATTACTTTTCAACGGATGCAGAAAACATGAGGCTCTGGTGTGGGCTATAAATGAAGAGGAGCTAAGCAGTTTGTGATAATGCAGAAAAGACTGAGAATATGAGGAAACTGGGAACAGATATATCAAATTAAACCAATTTACAAGTTGTGCCAGAATGTGACCAAGAAACTGATCATGTAGACTTGAACATAGGCAAGGAGGGACTGCAAAATTGTAGAGCTGGAAGATTTCTGGAACAGCCAAAGAGGGTGATTGAGACCATGTAAGTTAGAGTTTATAATAGCTTTTATCTTAATTTTATTAGTCAAATTAGGTTTTTTATAAAAAAGGGGAAGTTGTGATGTGACAGTAAGTCCTTTTGGATACACTGTCCAAAAAGTGTGGCACCCCAGGAGACAATCTGGGTTTGGTCAGGAGGAACTTCCAGGTGGCAGAACAGGGACAGGGCAGCAGTAAAAACTGTCACTTCTTCTTACTTTAAATAGTAACTGTCCTCTAAAAGTTAACTGTTCAGTTCTTCCTAGGTATTTAAGTCAGAGTTCTCTAAAATCTTGTTATGCTCACCCCTGGTGAGCATAGTTCATGACCTCTGCTTAGCAACAACTCTTCACTACCAGACCTGTTTACAAAGTTGCAAAAAAAGCACCTAAAAATACCAAAGTTCTTCTAGAATTGGTAACATATATAAAGCAAAATAAATGCAGTAAAAAGTGTGCAGCAGGCCAAGACTGAGAGAATATCCAGGTATATACAGAACAGAGCCTTACTCTGAGCACATCTATACTAAAGGCCACCAGTTCACATAGTAGCTTGGATAGATTCTTCATGAGGGAATTAATGCAGAAGTGTCAAGACATTAGTTACTTTGACCATAAAATAAACCCTGCATTTGGCTAGGTTACCAAATCAAGTGGAGGGTACATAAAATATAGTATATAGTTTCCTAATACATGTTACTGATAAAAGACCTTGCTGGCAGGACAGGGAGGTAGCAGGAAACAGGGCCTGCAGAAATTGGAGCTCTGCAGTATTCTATGGAGCCTCACCCTGGAAGAAGTGTCTGTTTCTCAGTGCACTCACACACATGTTCTGCCAGCAGTTTCCCTGCTTATATGCTTACACAGATAATGGTATTTAAAACTATATATTGAGGTATTTGTTATTGTATTACTTAATTTTTCTTTTTAATGAAATTTAAGTGGAATAAAATGTCCAAAAGGGAAAATAGCCCTTCTCTTATCCCTATGGGTACTAGCAACATTTACTGCTGTTCAAGGGACAGCTGATTTCTGAGCAGTACATAAGCCTTTGGCTTACCTTCTACACAAAAATGAGCTTTACCTCATTATTGCATAAGACTGTTTTGGGAATTGGCCTGGAGGAAATTTAATTTATCTGAAGTGAGTTTAACATCCTATTGGTATGGTTTACGAATCACAAAGTCTGCATCTGTGCAGAGGGTCATGCTGAATGGGACTAGAGATCCCTAGGTATTATGATCAAGGGCAACTTAGATTCCAAGGTTAAATTTCTATGGACTTCTGTGGCACTCTGGCTAGGCCCCTTCAATTCTCCCTAGTTATCTCCCTGTATTTAGTGAGAGGAGAACATTGTAAGCCCTGCTCTGCTTTAGGTAAGCTTTCTCCTCCTCCTCTTCTTCCTCCTTCTAAATATCAGTCCCTTCTTATAATGTGAACTGATTGCCAAAGAATGCACTCAGATAGCTGTACTTACACTGAGCAAGACCTTTTTCATTAAATAGGCCTCCCTGTTCTAATGAGCCTACAATAAAAGTTAACACTAAATAAAAATAAGCAGAGGTGTAGCAGGGCAACTCCATGCCTGGGATAGCTGTGACACTTGTGGCAGTGCCCATTGCAAGCACCATGGTAAGCTACTGTTGTGGCAAGGGAAAACTAAGATACGGCATTTTCTGAGTGGTGCGTTTGGCCTAACAAGGAGTTTCTTGAGCCTAAGAAAGTAAGAGCCTGGTCTGCATCAGGGTGGTGACATGACATGTCTTAGCTCAGCAATTTTTGAGCATGCCCATTTATTTTTGCCCACATGTATGTTCCAGAACTAGAAGTTAGCTGGTGAGTCTGGTCAGGACTTGAACCCAGGAGTGTCCTGATGGATGTACGTGAGGAAGGGAACAGCTTGAATAAGGTAGGTGGTAAGGGCTGCTGATGCTACTGCAGTGGTGTAGATGATGTAAAAATCGCGGTTCATTTCTCGGGAGGCGAAAAAAACCTTCAGCCACAGACACACTCTATTAGCAAGACAAAAGGTATATATTTGCAAATAGGGTCAGAGAGTGAGACAAAAGATCAAACACTCTGCTGCCCCCGAGGGAAACTGCCCAGCTGGCTTTATCCCCTCTCTCCT
>NW_017728906.1:41611783-41616089 GCF_001723895.1 Crocodylus porosus
AATTGGATGCTTATCTTGCTGGGATCCTATGACCCCAGCTGACTTCCTGCCCTTTGGGCAGGGGGCTGGACTCGATGATCTCCTGAGGTCCCTTCCAGCCCTAATGTCTATGAAATCTATGAAAAACTGGCACCTCAGAACACTGCCTATCTTTCTGCCATCTCCATCACCTCCCTTTCTTGGTGTCAAAATAGGGAAAGGTTAGCAGAAAGTTTAAAAAGGGACTTCTTCATTTTAAAAATAGAACAGTTCAGACATTAACTTTGTATTAAAAACATCTTGAAGGGAATGAAAACTAAAATAATTTTCCAGCAAAAAATAGCTCCAGTGAAAAATGTAAACAATCTCTAATTGCTGCTTACGTAGGCATCATTTCTTTTTTCATATTTGCTAAGCCTTCCCATCCACCTTCAAATCAGTCATTAAATATCACTTTTGTGAATCCTTACTTGTTCTGCTCATCACTACTGTTGTTGCTCTTTCTTCCCTCAGGTATTACCCTCACATCTAATGATCAGCCATCTTAAACTATATGCTCTTTGAAGAGGGAATGGTTTACTCTATAGCATACCCCCAGACCTGCAGCTGAATGTATGCAGATGGCCAGCTTTGCAGCTATTGAGCCTAAGTGGCTTGGCTGAGGCTTGCCTGCATGCTAACCTACAATTCCAGGGCCTAGCTCACAACATGCAATATGATTTTTTTCTGTGTTGTATTTCCAGCAACTTTGGGCACATCTACACAAGATGCTTATTGCACATTAGAATAATCTAATGTGCAGTAGGCCATCACTGTCTACACGTGTATGTTGATTACTGTGCATTATATTAGTTTAAAGTGCCATTTGCTAGTACAAATACAGATACTAGAAGAATGGTACATTAACTAATTCAGAGGTTCCCAACCTTTTTGTGCCGAGGACTGGCAAACTGTGGAACAGAAGTGAGCATGGACTGGCAAGCCATGGACCATTAGAACAAGGAGGCCATGGACCAGCAGCAACCAGCATACTATGGGCAGGCAGTCAGCCCTTTTTTATACTCAGTACACTCATGCAGACTGGAAGCCAACCCTTCACATCCTAGGGGAACCCCTGAACTAATTCACTGAACTGTATCGGTAGACACATGTGCTGACAATTTGTTCCCAGTCAGCCCAGGAAGCAGGGAGTCGCAACTGCCTGGTTAAGGCCCGATTCTGTGGGGTAGGGGGAGCTGTCCTAGCTCCAGAGCAGCTCCCTCCCAGCCGCACAGAGGTTGGGGCTGACCCAATCTCTGTGGGTTGGGAGAGAGTTGTACTGGCTCCAGGGCTGGGAGGGAGCTGCCCTAGAGATGGGACAGCTCCTCCTCTCCCCTGTGGCCCAGACCTGACCCCTGCCAGCATGGGGCTGGCACATGGGGAAGCCTATGGCTCTCCCTGAATGCTTCATGGGGACAGAGCAGGGCAGGAGCTGCCCTGGACTGAACTGCTGCTGTCAGGAGAAAATTTGCTCCCAGTAGTGCACATTCCACTGCATCCCAGGCTTCTGCCAAAAGCCAGGGGGAAGAGAGTGATGGTACATGTATTGTAATATGAGGCGTAGTTCTCACACCAAAAAATTATTTCATTCAAACCCAAGTAATGCCAACCAAATCAGTAGGTTTACACATATGGGTTTGAAAAGAGATGTTATCGAAAACTTAGAGAAAATGATGGTTTTAGGTTGAAACTTAAGTGATCCAGTAACATAAATGAGGCAAAGAAGAAAGTTCTAGACCAGGGGTCGGCAACGTTTTTGGGCCAGTTGCCAAAAAACCCCACAACATTGACATAGAAGATGTTGGCATGCCAGGGGTGGATGGTAGGGAAGCTGTGAGGGGCCTGATCCTTGTTGTGGCAGCACAGCCCTGGCCCCTTTTCCAGCATGCTCCCTGAGGTACATGTCCAGCTGCTGCAGGCAGTGAGCCAGTCTGGGGCTCTGGGTCCTGGTGCAGGTGCTTGCATCCTCCCTACCACCTGAGCAGCCCAGTCGCTGCAGCCAGTGGCAGGGGGCTGCCCATAGCCAGGATCGGCCGTGGCATGCTGAGAAAAAAGGCTTCTGCTCTGGCACATGTGCCAGGGTTTGCTGACCACTGTTCTAGACAGGGGACTCAGCTATGGGAGCAGAAGACACCCAATGGCAAGAAGTGAAAATAACCTGGCTGGATAAAGAACTGTAGATTGCAGTGGAAGAGGAAAAAGAAACTATGAATGGAACATGGAATTAGCATAGGTAGAGATTTAAAAAATTAGGAGGGTTTCAAAAGGCAAGTATGGAGCTGGTAGTGATAAAGCATGGAGTTAATATAGCGCAAATTTCTGAAATAAAACATGCTATTTTCAAGCCACAAGAACTTATCATCATTATCATCAGGAAATTCAGTAATTGAGAGAGTGACTTTATAGACAAGAGTAAGGCCTTCAACAGAAGCACAGTCAAAGTAAGGAAAAAACCTAGCAACAGCAGGAGTTTGAGCAAATTTCCAGTGAAGGAAGATGCTGAAGAAAAAATAAGGTTTACAGGTCATGAGTCATTTATTGTTTGTTTGTCCCAGAAAAACATTATGACTCAATGCAAGACCTACTTGAATACTGTGATTTAAAATATAAGTTAAAAAGATGAGAATAGACTCTCTTATCCCAGTGATCACATGGAAAAGAAGGAATCTTAATATAATCCTAATATTCCTGGGGCTAGTAATTAATTTCATTGGAATTAAGGCATTCCTTTTAAGTGAGATATTCATATCTTTGTCTATGTTAGTCTTTAATTTATATTAAGCAATTTTTGTAGTCTGTGAACTTGTAGCTTGGAAATGTGCTGAAGGAAGCCCCAACAATTCAGAACTCATCTCTGAGGCCGACTAACTCCAAGTAGAATACCAATGGGTGACACCACCAAAGAGACTGGAGCAGTGAGGCACTTGCAACAAGATCAAAATGTTCAAAAAAGGAATGTTCTTTCCCAAACATAAATTGTTAAAAGTTCAGTTTAGTGGCTTGAGGCAACATTTTAAACTCTAAAAGAAAACAAAGGCAAAACAACTGTGTTGAGAATTTGAGCAGATGGAGTGATTCCCATGGAGCTCCTCTACCTGTACAGGTGAAGGCACTATGGTATTTATTGCCCAGTCCACACAACTGCACCTCCTGCCATGCCACACAGGTGTGGGACCCAGCATCAGATCCCATCATGCTTTATTGCCAGTGCAGGGAAGCCCAGTCTCGGGTTCCCCATACACTGGGAAGAAGCAAGTTCTGGCATGTTTTGAAGTGCCAAAAATACCCCAACGTCCACTCATGCCACAGCCTGGCGTGCCAGAAGCGGGGGAGCTACTAGGGGCCTGATCCTCATAGCTGGCAGCAGCTGCACATGTTCCTTCAGGCAGACAGCTGGAGAGGGGCTAGAGTTGCACTGCCCTGGACCATTCCTCACCATGTGCCACAAGGTACACATGCACCCACTGCTGCTATGGAGCTGGTGCTGCAACTCCAGAGCCTGGCACAGCTATTTGCAGCCTGACTGCAACCTGCTGCAGCTACCCAGAGCCTGGGCTGGCTGTGGCAGATGGCCAGAAAGCTGCAAACAGCTGCTCCAGGCTCCGCAGCCCCAGTACCGACTCCATGGTGGCAGCTGTACGTGTGCCTCTGAGCACAAAGCCAGGAAAGGGCTTAGGGCAGCATAACCCTCCTCCCCACTCCACTGTCCATCTTAAGGTGCACATGTAGCTGCCACCACCATGAAGCCAGGGTGGGGAACCCAGTGCAGCATTTTGGAGCTTCCTGGCTGCCTGCCACAGCCAGACCATGCTCTGGGCAGCTGCAGCAGGTGGCATGCAGGCTGCCAATAGCTGCACCTGACTCCACAGCACTCAGTACCAGCTCTCTGGCAGCAGAGGCTGCGGGTGTGCCTCTGGGTGGACAGCAGTGGAGGGGTCAGGGATATACTGCCCCCATGCCCCTTCCCAGCCATATGCTGGAAGTACATGTGAAGCAACAGAGCTGGTACCAGGACTGTGGAGCCCAGCATAGTTGTTTGTAGCCTCCCAGCTGCCTGCCAGAGCCTGGGTTGCTTCCATCCTCCTGGCTGCCTGCAAGCAGCCCAGGCTTTGTGGCTGGTGACAGCTGCCCAGAACCCAGACCAGCTGTGGCATGCTGAGAAAAACAGCCTCATATGCTGTGGTATGTGTGCAGGAGGTTGCCAATTGTGTAGAGACAGTGTCAAAGGCCTTCCTAAAGTCCAGAAAGACTATTTCCACTGCTACCCCTGCATCTAAGGATTTGGTGA
>NW_017728906.1:41616189-41660054 GCF_001723895.1 Crocodylus porosus
GGGTCCTCCTCCCTCCCTTTTTTGAAGATGGGAACCACATTGGCCCTCTTCCAGTCCTCTGGCACCACACCAGAGCACCACGAGTGCTTGTAAAGCCATGCCAGGGGTCCCGCAATGACCTCAGCTGATTTGAATACATCCAGTCCCTCCAGAAGTTCCCTGACTAGATCCTCACTAACCCTTGGCCTAGGTGCGCCTCCCCTGGAGCCTGAGGAGTTCCCAGTTGGGGGGCTGATCTGGTCCCTGCTCAGGAAAACGGAGGCAAAGAACTTGTTAAATAGGTTACTTTTTCTGTCTAGTGTGATGACCAGATTTCCTAGCGTGTCTTGCAGAGGCCCCACGTTACCTGGTACCTTCTTTTTGCCCTCTATGTATTTAAAAAAAGAACTTCTTGTTGTCCTTGATCCGGGAAGCTAGTCCCCGTCCCATCTCCGCCTTGGCTTTCCTGGCTACCCCCCTGCAGCTCTGAGCAACCGCAGTATAGTCCTCCCTGGTGATGGTCCCTCCCTTTCACTGGGTGTATGCCTCCCTTTTAGCTAAATGTTCCCATATGCTTTTGGTGAACCATGGGGGCTTTTGCACCCTCTTGCCCCCCTTTGATCCACATTGAGATTACCTCCCTTTGGGCTTGGAGGATCGTCTCCTTAAGGAACGACCACTCTTCTTGGACACCTGACTCCTCTCCCCGACTATTCTCCTTACCTCATTGAAGTCCGCCCTTCTGAAGTCCCGGGCTGCTGCCTTGCTGCAGGCCTTTGTCACCTTGTTCTGGATGAGGAATTCCAGCAGGCAATGATTGCTGTCGCCCAGGTGGTCAAGCACCTGCAGCCCCCTCACAAAGTCATCACCTGTGGCCGGCACCAGGTCCAACAAGGCGTCTCCCCTGGTGGGGCTGGTGGGGTTAGATGGAGGTCCTGCATTTGGCCTAGGAACCTACGTGAGTGGTCAGACCTGGCTGACTGCTCTTCCCAGCAGATGTCTGGAAAGTTCAGGTCCCCCATGATGACCATGTCTTTTGACCCAACTACCTCCATGAGCTGACTTAAGAATTCCCGGTCTAGCTCTTCCCCTTGGTTGGGTGGTCTGTAGTAGACCCCCAACTGTTTAGTCTCTTTCCCCTCGACTGCCTTGTATTCTAACCCAGAGCACTTCAGTGTGCCTCTTCTCTGACCTTGTGCTACTTGATGAGGTTGTGTATTCCTCCTTGATGTAGAGCACCACACTCCCACCTTTCCTCCCTGTCCTGTCCCTCCTGTACAGCCTATAGCCCAGTCATGCATTGGGTCCCACCATGTTTCTGTGAGCCCCATTATGTCTGGCTTAGTATAAGCTAGCAGGAGGATAAGTTCCTCCTGCTTGTTCCCCATACTATGAGCATTTGTGGCCTCCTGAAGATGTGTGCACTGGCCCCCTAATCTCAGTACTGCCTGGGCCCCTGTTGCTTACCTGGGTATTTGTTCTGCTCAGTCTAGGCTGGGCTGTTCTTGTGGGTGTCGCTGGGTTTAGTGGGCCAAGGCTTCCTCTGCCCTCATCTTCCCCTTCCCCCAACAAGCCTAATTTAAAGCCCACAGGAGGAGATCCACCAACTTAGAAGAGAACACATGCTTACCTTTGGGGGAAAAGGTGAAGCCCATCCCACCCAAGCATGTCTCTCATCGTGATGTGCGGCTCATTGTCTAGAAAGCCAAAGCCTGCCTCAAGACACCATTCCCAAAGCCGCTAGTTGGTCTCTAAACAGGATTTCCTGACTGAGTGTTACTGAATGCTACAGTTAGGCACAGATTAAGTAATAGCAATAAAATATACTTTCTATTAAGAGACATGTACCAGCACTAAGTTTTTTTATTTTTAAAGATCTGGGAAGTCTACTGCGGGTGGAAAGTCCGCAAAGATATTAGTTCAGTTATTCCAACAATTATTTACCCTCAATGTTAAAAATCTATGCCTTGCTTCTAGTCTGAATTTGTCTAAATTTTGGCTTCCAAATATTAGATTTTACATCTTTGTGTTAGGTTAGGGGAACCTGCTATTAGTATTTTATCCCCCATGTTGGAATTTGTAGAATATGGTACAATCACCTCAACCTCCTTTTGAATAAACCAAGTAGATGGGATTTTTTTGCCACTCACCAGAAAGTTTTCCAGGCCACAAAATCATTCATATTGCCCTTTCCTGAACCAATTCCAGTGTGTCAAGATCCTTAATGTATTGGTTGATACTGTAAAGCCATGTACCAGGGTGGCCAACTTGCAGCATATGTGCCAGAAGTGGCACAGGTAGCTTGTAGGGCTGTGCAAAACTTCAGTTCCTGATTTGATTTGGCAAAGATTCAGCCCAATTAGTTGGCCAAATCTATAAATCTGAATGGAATCAGAGTACTCTTTGATCTCTCCAAATCGAATCATAACCCTCCAAATTGATTCGAAGAGATTTAGAAATATTTGGAGATTTGGACATAAAGACAGCTTTAAATGTTTTTTCTACATACCTGTAGGTAGCAGGGGCTCGTGAGTGTTACGATGCTGCAGCACATGGAGCATCCTACAGAAACACGGTGGGCTCCCCAGGGCACTCAGCAGCACATCCAGAAGTGGACCAGATGTACTTCCAGTCCACTTTCAGGTCTGCCAGGGAGTGTACTGCCCCCTCCCCCACCGGCTCAGTGACTGGTGGCTCCTGGGTCTGGGTGGTGGGAGAACCCAGAGTTCCCCTAAGGCTGACCGCCAAGCCAGAGAAGGCATGAGGGGGGGGCCCAGCACGCTACCTGGCAGACCCAGAAGCAGACCAGAAGTACTTCCAGTCCACTTCTGGGTTCGCTGCAGACCACGCGGAGGTCCCCTCCCCTCCACACGCTTCTGTGACATGTTCCATGCGGCCTAAAATCACAGCATTCATAAGCCACACCTGCTACCTCAATGTATACAAGAAAAACTTTTAAAGCTGTGTCTATGTCCCAATTGCTGCTTCTCCGAATCAGCAGCAAATCTTCAGATTTGAATTCAGCTGGATCGAATCAGGGACAGTGATCCCAATCAACAGATCAAATTACTGTCCCTGATTCAGGCCAAAGCCAAATCTGAATCGAATAGGGCCCACATCACACACCCCTATTAGCCTGTGTGTATGGTACATAACAGATCAGGGAGGAGATAGGCAACACAGGAGTAGAGATGGCAAAAAGCAGGTTAACCCAAGAGCAGAAAGAATAACAAATCAGGATGTGGAAGAAGGATTGAAGTGGTACTTGGGAAGGGTGCACGGGTATTCATGGCACTCCTGCCAAAAAGGTTGTCTCCCATTGCCATACACAAAAGATAATACAACCTACTTATACAACCTTGAATATTCAAGGATGATGTTTGCCTGCTCAGCAGCAGATTTCATTGAAAGCCCACAAATGACTGATTATCTGCTATGACCACTAAGTCTTTTTCAGTCACTACTTTCCAGGATACAGTCCTAAAAGATATTCTCTCTATTGCGAATCCTGATTACCTTTTCTTCTAGAGTAATATAGCTACAACCCATTTCACAAGTGTGATCTCCATTCTTTTCACCTACATGGGTGATGTATTCAAATGAAACCACCTTGCAAACTGATTCAGATTGGTCTATGTAGTAGAACTGTTCTATTCTTTTACTAGCCACCCCACCAAATTTGATGTTGTTAGCAAATTTTATAGGGTTCAGTTGTGCTTTCTTTCACATAGTTGATAAAAGTATACAGTAATAATGAAGGGCAAACAGACACCTGAAGGGCTATAATAAAGATTCTTATTGTGCATAGAAAAAAACAATAGCCAACTGTTTGCTATCTATCACTTAATTGGTTTTTAGTCCATATAATGAGCTTTTTAAATTGCAGTCTAACTGAAATCTAAATGTTAACAGTTACTTTTCTCAACTAAAAAGTGTGTTATCTCAGCAAAAATATCCTCCACAAAACCATATTGATTGGAATAGATTATTCTACTAAGCACTGAATCTATTTAGCACTGAATCTATAACAGCCAGCCCAAGATCAAACATCTAATCAAATGTTTCCCAAGATTGATGGCAAGAAAATGGTACTTAGAAGCTTGCTTTTGGGAACTGGCTTGTAGATAGAGTAGATATGCATTAGAGCAATGGTCCAGGGAAACAGCAAGGGTTAATTGGCTTTTAAAAGTCTATTTGTGACAGTTTCCTTTAAGGCTTTCTGTGTCTGGAACCAGCAGACACTGTGTCTGAGGCCTACAGACAAGTGGTTATACACAGGCTGTGAAACGGAAAACACATACCACACTGTTCCATACCATGAGATAAGGGACTCTGCCACATTGGACCAGCAGCAGAACCCTTGGAATTTCCAGTTCTGGTAAACATAACAAATTAAGACACCGGTAAATGCCCAAATTAAGATGTGTGCATGTAATGGGTTTGTTGGAACAAAGGAATACAGTAACAAAACAAAAGATGGACACTATGACAACCACAGGGGAAACCAATCAACAGTACCCAGAAATAAAGAGTCATCAGAGGACAGAAAGAATACAAAGAAGGGATATCAGAGCAGCAAGAGGTACCTGAAACGGGAACCCAAGGCCACCATGGACAGAGGGCACACCATCAGCCCATCTCACCCACACTATGGGTGGGGGGGCAGGCAGGTGGGCGAGGGAGGGGAGCAGCATCTAAATCCTTAGCCTCCAGGCTTCTGACATCTGACATTCAAAAAAGAACCACAGGGTGAAGCTCACATACTAGCCAAGTATATCTTCCCTCTGTGATGGCCCAAGGACTGGCAAATATAGAATCAGGGGGGTTATTTTGCTTGCCTTGCCTGCATTAGTCTTATCTAACATCACTGCATATCAATAAAATGTTCCTATTGTCAAATATTAAAGCTGTGGTCAATCTAAGAATTTAGGTCTGCCCAGAACAAGGTATCTGGGTCATAAATCCAGTGCCAACAAGGACATCCTGTAATAAACACAACACTGAATTTTTTAAGTCCCCTGGAATTTTCCTAGCATTCAAATATTTGTCTGTGCTAGTGGATCTGAAAGTTATTTTAATACTCTTGGATGAAAATTCTCAGTCCTGAAGTTTGTAAAGTCTTCAACTTTAACAGTTGTTGTTTAACATCTTCCCTAGTTACCAATGGAATTAAGAGTAGCTTAGCATTCAGATACAAATGTATCATCCTGCTTCTTTCCAAATATGAAACGGAAATTAATTGAATACTTCTGCCTCTTCTTACTCAATTTTACCATCCCTTGACTATGACATGAGGTGACATGTATAGGGTTAGAAAATAATTCCCCATTGCACACTTTTGAAAATAATAATAGCTCTCCTTAAAGAGCTAATGGTCAGAAGCTATTTGTTCTAGAAGAACTCCACCATATTTAGGCTAAGGGTTAGACACCTCCCCCCAACACACACCCACAGACAAAAACTGCCAAAACACTACAAATCAACTGCCTCCCTGTACCATTAATTTATTTCTTACATTGTCTACCACAAGTGCCCTTCTTTTTCTGTGCCTTATCTATCCATTAATTTCATCCTTTCCCTTATATCTTAGTTTTCTACTGCCTTGAGAGAGATATTTTTGTTTAGTCTCTCCTACTCTTCATCCTTCTGTCTCCTTTCATATCAATGCTGACATTACATGATTTTGCTCTTTTATGCCTTCCTAAAAATCTCTCTCCACCTTTCCAGGCCTTTTCTCTACTATCCACAGTTCCAGGCTCCCACTACTCCACCCCAACTCTGTCATTGCAAATCCTTTTTGCTTGCCCAGTTTTCTTCATTTTCCTATGGTTAAAAACATAAGCATTTAGGAACTGGCATATTTGAGACCAAAGGACTATCAACTCCAACATATCTTCTCTGCCAGTGGACTTAACGAGGTACAGAGTAAGGTGTAAGAACCACGTCATAGGCAGATGTGGAACAAGATGATGCCCATATGGGTTGTATTCTGTTCTCTAATAGTTGGAGACTATCTTAAGCCTAGTACCACTCCCCTTTTCTTTACCAAAGCCTTTACAAAGTACACATACACACATGCACACACCCCCATCAGCAAGCAGTCAAGGGAGGATGGCAGTGTTGCAATGGGGTAGCTAGGGTGTTTAAAATCAACAATTAGATCTTCACGCCCAAACCCAAGACAAAGAAAACAGATAGATCCCAAGACTTCTTAAATGGAACTCTTCAGAAAACTGTCCTCATTACAGCAATACTAAGCCACAAGCCAATAAACTCCAACGCATCTTTGAAAACTATTACTTTTAGTACACATTGCTTCTTACTGACTACAGTTTATAGGGTTATGACTCACTAAACAGCCTCCTTTGGTTATAAAGAAGAATTCCTTATTGCCATGTAAAATTTTAGTGTTTACTACAATACTTAAGAAATGCAACCTTAAAACCTCCTGAATGCTTTACATTTAATGCATATGAAGGTAATGACTATAATGTATAATATAGATACTGTTATGCATGCAGTGAATATTGTATATAAGCAGTCCTCAGTAAAAACTTACAAATGCTCCTGAGTACATTATGATAAATCCATGCCAGCTCTTCTGACAAGTCTGCAAATGGAGAAGACTGTAAATATTGAACATTTATAAAATGTAGGCAGAAAGCATGAAACCAAACATATCCTTCCATAGACAATGGAAAAATTATAGCTTCCTGAAAAGGGGGGTGTGCAGAACTGAATTGAGATTTTCTTTCCTTCAGTTAGAAGCAGCGTTAGGTATCCCAGCCTTTAACAAACTATTGGGCTACGAGTAGGACAAGTTGCACCATAAGAAGGGTGCTAGGCCAGCAGCAGCCCTCCTTTTTTAGACAGCCTCCTACTGTCAGCCTTTCGGCCACTGAGAAGAATTGTGCTTATTGGTAAGTGGGAAAATCACCCATGGGCCAAACTCTGAAGAATCTAATACCGAGCCTAATGATATTAGGAGTTTTGGCCATGTGTAGACAAAATTAGGGGCATGTGTGCACGACACTTTAAAGCAGGTTGAATTCTTTTGCACTGCTTTAATGGTGTTGGTGTGTGCAGTAATTCCAGCCGGTGTAACAAATTCAGAGGCATAACGCACCTTAAATGACTTGGGGCTCAGCAAACTAAAACTCCTCCAAGGAGGAGTTTGCTGCCCAACAGCTGTGGAGCAAAGCGCTGGGCTTGGTGCAGCTCAGGGGCATTGCAGGAAGCCTGTGCAGGCAGCCTAGGAAGGCAGGCTCCATCCAAGGTCTTTTTTTTTTCCCCTGGAGCCTACCTGCCTAAGCTGCGTGGGAGTCCGATGCTTCCCTCCATGGCCACAGTGCCCCCAGGAACCACCTGAGCTGCATGCTGCCTGGCAGGGCAGGGTGGGACAACAGCTGTCACAGAGGGAAGCACCAGCCCCTCTCACCCGCAGGCCAGGGAATGCTCTGCCTGCCAGCAGCTCACCCTCCCCTCCCCACCACTGGAGAGGTAAGTAAATTCAGGTGTGTGCACGACACAGAGGTTTACTTTGCCCTAAATTGATGCAGTGTTTTTAAAAACCCACCACTTCAATTAAGGGCCCCCATTTCATCTATACACACCCTTAATCATGCTTCCAGAGGCAAATGATCATATCAGTACTTCAACTTCCTGTTCATATTAAAACTATGTGTACACGTACATGTTACACTTTCTCTGACCTTCCTCTTGTTTCTAACATACCTGAAGAAACCCTTCTCGTTACCCTTCATGTCCCTTGCTAGCTGCAACTCCAATTGCATTTTGCATTCCTGACTTTATCCCTGCACTCCTGAGCAATATTCTTATACAATGGTTCAGCAACCTTACTGAATGGGGGAGGCACCCTGGTGACAGATGAGGAGGAAAAGGCTGAAGTACTAAATGTCTTTTTTCTCTCAGTCTTCATAGGCAAAATCAAGTCCCAGACTACTGCACCAGGCAACACAGTTCACGGAGAAAGCAAGCAGCCCTCAGTGGTAAAAATTCAGGTTAGGAACTATTTAGAAAAGCTGGATGTGTACAAGTCCATGGGGCCAGACAGGATGCACCAAAGAGTGCTGAGGGAGTTGGTTGATGTGACTGCAGAGCCATTGGCCATTATCTTTGAAAACTCATGGTGATCAGGAAAGGTCCCAGACTACTGGAAAGGAGAAAATATTGTGCCCGTCTTCAAGAAAGGGAAGAAGGGAACTACAGACCAGTCAGCCTCACTTCAGTCCTTGGAAAAATTATACAGCAGCTCCTCAAAGAATCCATTTCTAAACACTTGGAGAAGAAGGTAATTAGGAACAGTCAGCATGAATTCATCAGGAGTAAATCATGCCTGATCTGATTGCCTTCTGTGATGAGATAATTGGCTCTGTGGACGTGGGGAAAGCAGTGGACATAATATATCTTCACTTTAGGAAGGTTTTTGATACCATCTCGCACAGCATTCTTGCAAGCAAGCTGAGGAAGTATGGGTTGGATGAATGGACTGTAAGGGGGATAGAACCTGCCTGGATTGTCAAGGGGTAGTAATCAATGGCTCAAGATCTAGCTAGCAGCCATTATCAAGTAGAGTGCCCCAGGGGTCAGTCTGGGGACCATTTTTGTTCAATATCTTCATTAACAACCTGAAAGATGGGATGGATTATACCCTCAGCAAGTTCTCAGATGATACCAAGCTCTAGGGTGCAGTAGATACATTGGAGGATAGAGCTAGGATTCAGAATGATCTAGACAGTAGGGCTGTGCAAAGCTTCAGTCCCCGATTCAATCTGGTGGAGATTCAGCCTGATTCAGTGGCTGAATCTCTGAATCCAAATCAAGTCAAAAAGGACTCTTTAATCTCTCTGAATTGATTTGGAGACATTCAGTGATTCAGACATAGACACAGCTTTAAATGTTTTTTTCTACATACCTCTAGGTAGCAGGTGGCTTGTGAATGCTGCGATGCTGAGGTGCATGGAGTGTCCCACAGGAGTGCAGGGGGGGTCCCCAACACGCTTGGCTTCAGACCTGGAAGTGGACCAGAAGCACTTCCAGTCCACTTCCGGGTCCACCAAAGAGCACACTGGGAGAGCCCCCCATGCCTCCTCCAGCTCAGTGCCTGGAGCCTCCTGGGTCTTCAGGGGGGGCACCCAGGGTCCCCCCACAGCTGATCACCAAGCTGGAGGGTGTGGGAGCTCTCCCGGCATGCTCCCCAGTAGCCCCATCTTCCGGGTTCACCGCCAAGCACATGGAGGGCCCCCCCACACTCCTGTGGAATGCTCCATCTGCCCTAGCATCACAGCGTTCACAAGCCATGCTGGTACTTCAAGGTACCTAGAAAAAATATTTAAAGCTGTGTCTGTTACTGAATCACCTATTCTCCAAATCAGCATCAAATCTTCAGATTTGGATTCAGCCAAATCAAATCAGGGACAGTAATCCGAATCAACTAATTGAATCCCTGTCCCTGATTCAGGCCAAATCCAAATCCAAATCAAATAGGGCCCACTTTGTACACTCCTACTAGACAGATTAGAGGATTGGGCCAAAAGAAATCTCATGAGATTCAACAAAGACAATTTCAAAGTCCTGCACTTAGGGCAGAACAATTCCATGCACTGCTACAGCTTGGGGACGGACTGGCTAAGGAGCAGCCCTGCAGAAAAGGACTTGGGGGTTACAGTGAGCAATAAGCTGGATGTGAGTTAACCGTGTGCTCTTGCAGCCAAGAAGGCTGACAGCATACTGGACTGCATTCGTAGGAGCATTGCCACCTTTTGCTGAAGCCATTCCTGTACACTCACTGACTGTCCATAACAGGCTTGGTATGCCACTCACCTGCATGCTACTGCCCTTCCCATAGCCATGCTACACTCAGGCCTGGTGGGACATGCTTTGCTCTCTCCAATAAGGAGTCACTGGTCTCTCAATGATTTATGAGGCTACACTTGCAAAAGTCCTTAGCATAGACAATTTTACCAGCAGACCAACTTTTGCTGGCATGCTTATTTCACACAAGTGAACAGAGCTGGTGTGAGCAGTGGTGGGGAGGCAGTGCTCCTCAACTCAGACCTACCTGGCTCAAACTGGCTTGCTGTGTTCCCAGAAGGAGCAGAGCTGGTGGGAGTATGGTGGGAGGCATTGCAGCTTCCAAGCTCTCCAGGCTATAGTGTTTGCTCTGCCAAACAACCCATGGGGGTGAGGTGCAATGCCTAGCCCTGCTGTGCCCCAGCATTCACAGTCACCCACTGCCTGCTGGGGTGCTGGAGGACTTCAACTCATAGAAAAACTGTGGAGAGCGGCCATAAATTAATGAAACGGAGCAAAATTAGGCAAATTAGAGATAACCTTGCTTTGGAGTGGCATAACATTAAACCAAAGAACAAGTACTTTAAACAACTTAAAATGTGCAGCTAGTCCAGGGGTAAAGAGCTCCACAAGTCACCTAAAATTACTGAGTAACAAAGGGTCCATGGGACAGACACTATGGTAATGTGGGCCATATAAGTACCTAGAAGCAGATAAAATGTAGCCATTCATACAGAAAAAGAGATCAACTGTACTAACAATCTGCTTTGATTGCAACAAGTTTTAAAGCCAAAGAATAAATACATGTGTACAAAGCATTGCGACCAATCAGCATTTTTATTGCCTTTTGAATTTGTGTTGGTTTTTCATTTGTAATTACTCAAATGCAGTGCTTTCACAATAGGTGTAGCCCACAGGCCTTTAATGCTGCACCTTTCAAAACCGGCATGAGTCATAGCCCACAGGTAAACTCTGTGCCCTGGAAGTGAATATCATTAGCATTGTGGAAGAAATCAAACTTCTCATTGTAGTTGAATCAGAACTGACAGAGCCAGCTTTTCTTTATTTAGGGCTATACTGTGATCACAGGGAGGATTCCATACAGGAAGGGGAATCACCCACTTGTCTGTTTCAAAGGATTTCTTGAACTCTCTAAGTTTACAAACATATTTATACTTAAGACAGAGAAAGAGATAAAAAATACGACCTTGGAGAAACAAAACAGTAGTAAATTACACAGAAATTTAGGAAGTTTACTTAAACAAACGATCTGAGCACAGGGTAATATATCAAGATAACCTAAGGATAAACCAAAGCATGCAGGATTCCTCATCTCAAAACATGTAACTGAAATAAGCAGTATCAGCACTTCTGGTCTCTATTTTTCTAGTCAAATAGGTCAGAAGCCCAATTAAGAATGCAGAAAACTGTTAGCCAGGCTATTCAAATTCCTGAAGCTGGCAAAATGCATCACCATGTATTTACTGCACTCAGGACAGTGACCGTTATCACTTCATTATTAATCTGTTTACTGCAGGATGAAGGCCTCTACTATTAGGCCTGTGCAAAGCAGCTACTATTCACTTCGGATTTGCCCAATATGGGGGACAGCGATTTAATTCGGCGATTCGAATCACTGTCCTGAATCAATTTAGCTGAATATAATTTGGAGATTCAGCTACTGACAAATCTCAAAAATCACATGGGCCTATCCCCTGCCCACTCTCCCATCCCTGGCAATGGCTGCCCCACCCACCCCAACTCCCAGCTGTTTGGAAAAAAAGCCCCGAGCCACCGGGGCTGTTGGCTGTTAAAATGAAAACTGATTGTGAACATCATGTAAGTTTTTAGTGGCCACATCTACATGAGACACTGACTGAGCAGTAGCCCAAGACTACTGTACAGTAGCATCATGTGGCAGAACTCATAACAATGTTTCTGCATAGTAGTCTTGGAGCTAGTGTGCAGTAGCGTCATAAAAAAGTTATTCATCAGTTCTACTGCACAGTAACTTGTGTTACTGAATAGTCATTTAGTACTTGTATGAACTAGCTAAATGACTACACAGTAACAACTGTGCAGTCAATGTCTTGTGTAGGTGCAGTCACTGTGTATTCTTGTTCTCCTACAAAAAACCATGCAGTAGAAATCAACAGCAATGAGCAGTTTCCTTACTCAGAAACTTTCAAGTCTGCCCTTGCAGCAGCCTCGGCCCCAAAAAGCCCTGTCCTTGTGTTCCTCTCAGGGCATTTATAGACATTACATTTTTCTAGGATTAATCCAGACTACATCTCACTACAAATGCATGAAAGTCTTAGTCCAAATCAAAATTGGCTCTAGTCCAAATGAACTAATCTTCATTGAATGAGGGTTAAAATTAATGCACACTAGGGCAGTCCAAATTAGTCAAATTAAACTATTAATTAACATGTATATGGCATTGCTTTTAGGAAAAACAGTCTTTAGGAACTCAGATAAGCATTGCAAATACCAATCCCCTCAAGGGAAACTCAATTGGGTTTTTTGCAACACAACAGAGCCAATCAGACCCAATGTAACACCTTTATAACATCAAATGTGCCAACACTACCTCAGGGTGACTGTATCAGGTCAATTGCACAACACTTTAGAGAACTGCAACAATGTAGCAGTGCTTACACAGGTTTATTATCACCTCCTAATTGCTTCCAACAGTATAACACACAGGCTGAGATAGAGACTGTTAAGGGGCTGTCAATGATTGTCTATTAACCCTTAATTCAAAGTGAAATTTGACTATAACTGTGTGATGCAAATCAGTTACTGTTGTTTAGGAAACATCCACAAACAGCCTTACAGTCATTCAACTTCTCCTGGCTGCCTGCTTCTGACAAACAGCACCTGAGAAGGCTAGGAACACTTGTGTTTACAACTAGAGACAATGCCTCCTTAGCTCTGGCCTGCCATAAAGCCTCAGATATTAGACCCATCATCCTCAAGTGCCTTGACCACAAGGGGGTAGTAAGCATGAACAACCTTTCTTCTGAGATAGCAATGCATACATGGACTGTTGCAGAGCCTTACTGACTAACCAGATGCAGCAGTCTGCAGTGTAGGACAGGACTGAGGCCTCCATCTCCAAACTGGATCTGCAAGATTTAAGGCACTCAACCCCTGCAACAACAAAAAAGTTGCGTACAGTTAAACAGCAATTTTACAGTACTAACACTTTTACCTTATTAATAAGCAACAGCTAGTTTTCAGGTTACTACCTAGTGGGCTATTAAGGTACATGAAACTAAAATGCCACAGCAGAGTTTTTGTGTGCAGCAGCATATATGTAGATGCTGACCAGCTGACTGGGGCATGACAGTGCTTCAGTGCTGGGGCTACCTGACAGCTAGCCTCATGCTGGAGGACATTCGTACCCCAGCCAGTTCCTCCACAGCACACTGAACCTGGCCTGAGCAACCCCAGGCTGGCAAGCTGCACCCTGGGACCCCCTGCCAGCTGGGGCTGCACCAAGGAGGCTCCACATGCTGTGCATGAATAAACTCCAAAGCTAATGGTTCTGGAGTTTTGTAGAACTAAGATCAGGTCTACAAAATTTCCACACCCCCACGTCTACCATTACAACCCCATGTCTACCATCATAGAAGAGCTTAAGCACTTACTTCCAAGGTAAAGTAGCCCAACCAAACCTAGGGAAGAGGTGCTCTAGAGCCACTTGGGACTGCACCAAAGGCTCTTACACTATTTGTAAGTCTGTCATCTGTCCCAGTGAGTGAAGTGTATTTCCTTGATTGTGCACCCTTGATAGTGGACAGCTTGAAGGAAAGAGTACAGAATTCAAAGTCTAGGGACAGACATACAAAGAACCTGAGCCTGAATTGATTCAATCTGGCTAGGCTAAACGGGTTTGTAATTGTACAGACATCCCCTCTGGACAAGAAATGCAGGCACATGCCTGCAGTGGCTCAGGCTACAAGCTGGGGGGGCACTAGAGCAGCCTCCCTTCGAGCAGCCTCCCTTCCCTTCCAGAGTGCTAAAATGAGGGTAGAGAATGGCCAGGCCCTGGCAGGATGCTCTGATTATGGATGGGTTTCCCCACCCCTCCCTGCCCCTAACAAGCTGAGTTGATAATACAGCATTTATCACCTCTAACTCAGTGTTTATCAGCCCATCAAGAAAACAAAAGATTCTCTCCATTAGTTCAAGCTCTTCTTAAACAACTTTTTCAGAGGAAGGAATAGAGGGACATTATCAGCTACCTGTTGATTAGCTCCAAAGAGCTCAAGCCGACACTGTCCTGTCTGCCTTTGTCCTGTCTTCCACAGCACAGACTATAGCCAGCATGTGGTATTCTAGCTAATTCTGAGAGATGTCTGTGTAAGGCAGAGGGGAGGGGAGAATCTGTGCTTGAGCAGAAAGTGGGCTGGGGGTGGGTGATCGGGGGCAGGGGGAAGAGCCAGGCAGACACCGCTGTTCCTACAGTATCTGCTGGAGCTGCAGCCAGAGAGCAGAGGAGAGGGGCCAGCCCTGCTGGGCTGGAAGAAGAGCAGAGCCCTGCCCAGCAAAGCATCTGGGATGTTGGGGGACTCTGGTTTAACTTAAACCAGGAAGGGATCTGGGACAGACATTGCATAAACTGGTTTGACCCAAATCAGTTATGTCTGATATTACATTCAACCAAGTTTATCTCAAATTGGTTTCAGCCATTTTCAAACTGGTTTAGATGCACTGAACATCTGTTCTGTTACAGGTTTAAACCAGTTTCTGATCACTTAAACCAGTTTGTGTAATATCTGTCCCTAGAGATCAAATAAACTTAAACCATCTCTATGCAACCAAGAATCACTCCTCTTTCATTCTGTGCTTCCAGACCTGACCTACCAATTCCTGATAAGATGGGAACTAAGGAGAGGTGGCTGACCTTAAGCACAATGGGTGCCTGTAGAGGTGCTGGGATGCTGCTCCAATGTTCTATAATTACAGTGCATTGGAGCTAACTCAATTAATTGAGTCTGCTGGAGCATGGTAATTACAGTGCTCCAACAGTCTCCTGTGTCTCGTGTATCAGCATCCCTGCACTCCAAAATGGCAGTGCACTTTAATGAGCTTCGGTTCAAGTGTCCCTACCACTATTTTGAAGCACGGAGATACTAATACATGAGACACTGTGACACTTTAATTAGAGCAACTATCAGAGCCACTCTAATTAACACCCCTCTCTCCCAACCCAGAGCATGTGTAGAAGTGCCAATGGGTACAGACAGAAGTGCAACTTCCTGCTGTAACTGAGAACACTTTGCAGGAATCACTCTGAGTTACAAAGACCGCCCCCCCCCCCGAACCAAACAGAAGTTCATTGTTGGTTCCAGGGGAAAGGAAAATCTAGCTGCTGGTGGCAGCCTGTGGTTGGTTTCCCCTAGCAACAGCCCCTCCTCACCCCTAGCCTGTCATTATTATCAGAATGAGAGGGCAAAAGGGAGTGCAGGGAGCTTGTTTTTAGGGGTTCCCCAGCCAACTCTGGAGGGTGGGATGGGTGAATTGAAGGCCCCCATCCTGGGGAGATTCCAATATACCTACCCCACCCTGGAGCAGGGACTAAAAAAATCCCAGACCAATCTGCCTCCATTCCCTTTCCCCCACTCCTGTTCTGAAAAAAACAACAGGCTGGGATGCAACACAGAAACATCTCCCTCTGAGCCTTCATGCAACAAGGATTCAGATTTTTGCCTGATTAGCCATTTTGCAAGTGGTCCACAGCTGTACACTTGCATTTGGTCATGGATATAGACCATTTTCTGTGGCCAGATCAAGCAAACTTTGTCATTTCTGCCTGCGCCCAATGTACATTGTTTGTATGTGGTGAACTAAAGATAGGCCAAGATGAGCAGAGTTAGAAATATGAGCTTATCCAGCCAGCCCTCCAAAAATCTATCCTTCTCCTCCTTCACATGGCTCCCTCTAACTTCAAAAAAATTTGAAAACAGTCAAACAAGTAAAATAAATTTGCAGTCATTCAAGCTGAGTTAACAGAATCTATTTCAAGGCATTTTATGTCATCTCCTGAGTTTCACTACCTTCACTTGTTCAAACAAGATGTTTGCAGGCTTTTTTTCATTTCTTTTAAAAAAAAACTTACCTTGACAGATTGTCTTTGATGTAATCTTCATACTGTAGCTGCTTTTGAGGCTCTTGATATGATTAGCTGATTGCCAAGTGTTAGAGTTTATGTAACATTTCCCAAACAAGCATAGGGCATCATGGCTGCAGCTAAGTGGTGTTTAGGGAGTAGACTTGTCATTGTGTCTTTGCTTCTCTGATGCTTCCTTTGTTATAAGTCTAACACGCAGCTCCAACATGCTCTTTCTTACATCATCACACATGACAGTGAGACAATTATAGTGCTTAGTTCTACATGGTACATTGACTTTAGGGAGACTTGTGAGTGCTTAATAACTTTTTTTCCAGGGGAGGGGGGGAGCCATGTATTTAAAAACCTAATGTAATTCACTTCTGATTTAAAGCTTCTGCATAATTACATATTGTCCAAAACCATTATCATTTGTCTAAGCCCACTGAACCTTGGAGGTTCAGTATATAGGATGCAACTGAACCATAAACACAGATCAGCCTTTGATTTATTTATTATTTGTATTTTGTCACAGCACTTAGGAGCCCTAATCTTGGACAAAGACCCTATACCTTAAAACCAAAAAGGCGGTAGATTTATAGGATACTGGATACCTGTCCTTGGATATACAACACAGCTATTTCTACAGAAGGTAAATCTAAACCACAGCCCTAAATCGAGAAGCACTAAACTGCAAAACAGGAGTCTGAATATGACCTTATCTTTATAACAGATTCAGCAAAAATCCTGATTTCAAACACCTGTGAACACTGGAGTTTCACAATCCTAAAACTGTCCTAAAGAACCCAGATTTTGCAGTCCAGTCCCAGTTTTAATTTCTACCACAGCAATGTCAAGGCAAGGTACAGTCCTGGCAAATAATGGTGGCATGGTAGCACAAAGTACTTTAATAGAGCGCACAGATCTTATTTTATAGATTATTCTAAAGAAGTATTTCTTTACAAGGTGTTAAACAGGAAACAAGTAAATTTTAACTTTTTTTTAAAGCATTCTTACCTAAAAGTTTTCCACTGACCATGTTTTATTCTTGTCAATAATCTTCAAAAGTGCAAACTGTTTACTCTACATTTTTTTTATCATGCTTCAGTGGACACCTCCACACATATATGTATAAGCAAGATGGCCACACATAATGAATTGAGTTTTAATGGATTAAGTTTCCCCTAAAGTATCACACCCAATCAATATGTATTTTTACAAATTTGACATGTTATGAGGCCAGTTACTACTACTCCTTCTAAGCAAGGAGATTTGGTACTTGTAATTTTGATATTTTTCTAATCACTTATGTTTCCTTTACACACAAGAGTGAACTCTTATACTGAACATGTGTAGTTTAACACAGACATAAAATTGCTCTATTTAAATGGAAAGGAGTATATCTGATGATCAACAGAAACAATAGTATTAGCTTTTCTGCCAACTTAAGGAGTTTTTCTAGGATCCACAGTTTACTCCAAAAGAAACCAGGATAGACACCTGACTAGGGTCGTATGACCCCAGCATCCATTTCTGCCCAAGGCAGGGGGTCAGACCTGATGATCTATTTAGGTCTCTTCTGACCCTAGCTACTATGAAACAAACTAGTCATTTGGCTTCAAACAAGTATTTCTCCACTGGGCTATTTAAACCAACAGACAAGGGAAATTGAGTTACTTTGGCTTCATGTGCAAGTCACACTGCTCCAGAGCTCTGCTGACTCTTCCATTTTTGTGAAGAAGTTAGTAACTGACATGATTCCCCTGTTCCCTCAAGCACTAATGGTACTATTGCTGTCATTAATACTTTATATTTACACTGTGCCTTTCATCGAAGAATCTCAAAGCGCTGTACAAAAGTAGATGTCATCTCCATTTTACAGATGAAGAAACAGAAGCAACGAGTGAAGTCCTGGCCATACTCTCAATGGGAGTTTTGCCATTGCCATTAACAGACCCTGGATTCCCAACAGAGAGGTCAAAAATGACAACCCCTATCCCCCCAACCAAGGGTCAAACAGGGAAGTAGTCAGTGTCAGTCAGGAATTGAATGAAGCTCAGCTCAGTTATACTACTCCTATACCCCTTTGTTCACCAGAAAGGGAGAGAGACAAAGCAGAGGTAAAATACACACAGGTCATCTCCCACTACAAGATGACTAAAAGGCCTACAGGAGCAGAACTCTACATCCTCTTCTAATACTGATTACAGATTTCAGTGCTGTAAGGAGGCATCTAGATCCCTCAAGATACAAATGTTCCTCTTTCCTTTCATCACCATGAAGAGGAGGTAGGAGTCAGGCACTTTATAGTATAATTACTGCTCATGATGAGCTCTGTCAAGCAGCTTTAACTAATCCCACAACCATATAGTACAGCTACACATAGCAGAGCAAGTGCAGATGGGAAGGAGAGAAAACACTTTGACAAACCTCACTTATTCTCTTGTTTACCCACAGTTCCACATTGGGCATTTTGTGTTATAAAAGGTAAAAAATATCTATGTTCATTTGTGTAATATATCCACACTGTGCATAGTACTTTGCCAACTGGAAGACAGAAGCTTTATCCTACAAACAAGAACCTCTGCAGTAGGACTTTATTTGCTCTGAGGTTCCCACCATGAAGACTGGTTCTGTGGGTCTGGACTAGATTGAAGTAGCAGTGAGTTACAATAGACTTTTTCAGGGAAATCTGACCAACCAGTGACAACAGTGCAAAGCTGACTTCAGAGTGAAGACGAATCAGATAAGCAAAATCAGGGCTGATGGCCTGAAACTGGGCCAGATAGCTACCTGCACCTCAGAGTACAACAATAGCTTCTTCAACATGGGAACAGACAGACAACAGCCAGCTACAGACACACCCAAGTCTAAATTGGACCAATGAGCAAGGGCTGTTTCACAACTAAAAATTCTAACCTCAACATGATGGAAAACTTACACTTGAAGGGTGCATTTACATGAGTTGCTAACTGTGCAGTAGCATGAAGGGCAAAACCCATGCTAATATGCTACTGCATGGTAGTATTAGGCTACTGCACAGTTAGCATCACTAAAAAGCTGTGTGCTAGTGCTACTGCACAGTAGCACCAGTTACTGAAAATTGATTTAGTACTTGGTTATGCAAGTACTAAACTTAATGGGCAGTAACTATGGCACATTAATGAACATGTAGGTGCACCCAAAAATGTACTGATGAACAACTTTCAATGCTGCTGGTTTTCTCTTTTATTCAGAAAATACCTCCATGGTTAGTGGAGTTTTGTCTTTGCTTTCCTTCTGCCTCCCCACCGCCCCACCAAGCAAGAATATTTTAAGTTACCTAGAATCATAATAAGAGTTCTAGCTGGGAGCGCAAGACACCATTTCTAAAATTACTGATGGACAGACCGAGCCCAGCCCTTATTCCTAACATTGCCATCTGCTAGGAAGTTTCACCACCGTTGTTATTTGAAGACAAAGCCCCAGTCTGTGGTCCTTAAACACTTTTGTGTGTGGGAATATTGGAAGAGTTACATGTGTGCACTCATTTGCCCAGTGTAAGAGAGATGAACAAGTCATCAAGTCCTCATCTTGCAATTAAGGTGTGGGTCTGCTTCAATCAAAACCAGTTTCCAAAATTTTTATAAGATGTCTCTATATTTGGCTTGACCACTAACAAAGCAAGCAGAATGATGGCTACCACCCCTTTGTACTTTACACTGCAATTTACAGAAGAAAATGTATTGTGAAAGAGAAGGCACAATTACTAGCCTTGTTTTAGTAAGTCAGTAACAAAAAATAAATACATTAGGGATTCACTATCACAAGCCTGGTTTTACTTAGGGTATGGGCAAATGATCAACCTGCAGCAAGCTGACAAAGGATAGGGATTTACCATGGCGCAGCTGACAGAATAATTGTCTGTCTGCCTTCCTCTACCTCATGCTAAGTAAAAGCTACAATTATGGTTTATGATGAAAACACGGAGGTGTATATGGATCCACATTAGACTAAACCAATTAAGCTTTATTCTAAACTTTCCTCCTCTAGCATGTGGCATCACATGGCAGGTTAAATTTTGAGTGTTTCAAATAATTTTCATCTTTCCATGTTCAGTTTCCTTTTCAGTATAGTTTCAGTTCTGCATTTCCTGGATTTATAATGCTTGCTTTTCCTACCCTACTTAAAACCAGCATTCCCTCTAAGCTGCACGGCTTGGCAGCATGGCATGAGTGCACCTGTGCAGCCACACAGCTTAGAGGAAATGCTACTTAAAACTATTTTTATCATAAGTGCCTAAAACCTGTTCTCAACTTTAACTCAGTTTTAGCACAGTGTTTAACTGAATTTGTCAATTTTTTCAAATTTTGTACACTAACACTAACCCAGAAGACTGCTACTTTCAGAACCAAATAAAAATATAATCTTTAAAAAGATTAAAAAATAGTTTTAAAAGACTGAGTGATGAGCACATCACAGCAATCAGGATATAGTAGACATTTAAGCTCAGTGTCAGGACCAGTGATTCTCAGCCAGGGTGCAATGAGATCCTTTGAAAGACGCTACAGGATATAGAAATAAGCAATATGTAAGGAAATAAGAAGGTAAGCACAGGTTCAGGCTTCTTCCTTGCAGAGGAGTTGGGCAATGGGGTGGCCAATCAGCCAGGCAGGAAATAGGCACTGTAACATGTATATTAGTTTTAAGAAATTGGGTGCCGCCCAATGAACCAGTTATGGAGGGGTTCCTCACATCCAGGGAGGCAATCCTCAAGTTCAAAGAGGTTAAGAACCACTGGTCTAGATGCTTTGCATCACCAGACCAAAAGGAGGGTATCTAAAATGCATAGACTTGTCTGACCCTTAACCTGAAGATAGTTTTTTGGTTTGGAGTCCAGAGCTAGTGAGACTAGCACTCTGTGAAAAGCTGTGGGGCGGAAAGAATCTACCTCTAGGAGCTCTCTGTATCCCTGCCCCACTTTCCCTAGCAGTTCTGTCCCTGTGTATAGGGGAACTGCAGCAGTGCCACAGGAAATCTTTCAAGCCATAGTGCCCAAACTAGCATATAGTTCTACCATGTTTAAAGGAAGCAATAGCTGGGGCTTCATAATATACCTGATGCAGCCCTTGAAATAGATCCAATCTTCCTCCTACCAGTGAGTCATTATGAAGAATAGCATCACCAAATATACATTAGTTCATTGCCAATAGCAGCTTGATTTACTTCAAATGCCAAAATGGCTCACTTACAGTTAAGCTGAGCTGTTGACCCAAGCCTGCTTGTAGCTTACATAACAATTAAGTACAGCAATCGTTAACAACTTAGCTTAACAACTTGCTTTCTCCAAGTACAGCCTAAGCACAAGATTTCAATTAGCTTTAACTACCCAGAAAATCTGAAGCATTTCCATTGTTAAGATCATTTGGTACAAAGAAACAGATGGTAAATTTCAGCTTTAATTAATTTTAACTCAAACTAATTAAAAGATTTACTTGTAAATTCTCAGCAAATTGGATCTGTAAGTGCTGTCACTTTAGGGAAAATAGGCTGTATTTTTCCTACACAAATAGAGACACTCGATCCCCAATTTCAGGATAACTTTTTCCAGTTAGCTGTACAGTTATGGTCAGCACCTCCATATTTTTTACCCAAAATAAACTATATAATATTAAGCATAGATGTTTTATTGACATTGATTTAGTAGCTGCCTGAGAATTATAGCAGAAGATAGATTGCTGTTATTTTGGCATATAAAAGGCCTTATACCTTTGTCAGCAAACACTTTGGTTCTTTAAATTAAATAAATAACCTATGAAAGTACATTGGCCAGATAAATATTTTTTAGGATACAACTACTAGAAAAAAAAAGAAAAAAACAGGTGATATTTTGATGTTTATTTATGGATAGAAGTATATAAAGTTTTTTGTGCCCTAATCTTTAGGTGCCTGAAAAGTAAACTAAAGCATTGGTGTAGGGGGGTTCCTCCTATATTCTGCAAAATAGTTTTTGGGAGGAGGTCACATAGGCAAGTCTACATTCTGTCAGCCTCTTCCTTCCCCAGCTTCTAAATTCATTTGCTACTACAGAATAGGCCAGGTACAGCTTGACGGAGGTCAGAGAGGTACATATACCTGGGGAAAATTTCATCCATTCAAAGCATTGGCAATAAGGCAAGAAAACCTATTGTGGTGTTGCTAGTTTTGCCAGTTGTCTTTAGAGTGAGGGCTAGCACTTAAGCTTCTGCTCTGCTACCTTCAAAGATAAAAAAAAAAGTAAAGTACAACACAGAAACAATATTTATAGTACAAGCACACATAAAATGGAAGCACATTATCAGTGTCTTTGTGAAGCATCAACTTTGAATTGTTAGTAGTCAGCCAAAAGCTACAGACTTGGCGGACTGAACTCCAATTTACTAATTTGTTAGGCTGTGTTTCATATATGTTTTAGATTGATTTAATCAGTGTTAATTAGCATATCTTTATGTATTATGAGAGACAGCAGATACCCATAAAGATTTTTATATTGAGCCATATGGCAGCCTGCAATATATTGGCCAAAAAAGTATAATGAGGCACGTAAAAAAGGCAGCCTGCTATACAGCACTCCTTGGTAATTTTAAAAAATAAAATGTCAGTGTTTGTTTGCACAATACAGAGCTGTTCTTCCCTTCCCAGCTTGGCTGCAGGAATGAAACCAAGGGCCTTTTAAAGAGGGCCTTCTTCATAAAGAAACCAAGCTTTATCATTAACTTCCTGGAAGGTGGGATGGATTGCACCCTCAGTGAGTTCACAGATGACACCAAGCTGGGGCATGCAGTAGATACACTGAAGGATAGGACTAGGATTCAGAGTGACCTAGACAAATTGGAGGATTGGGCCAAAAAGACTCTTATGAGCAGGAATCCTGGTTTCCTCTGATAAAAAATCCAGAAGGTTCTGGTTTAAAAAAACCAACAACATACATATTTTTCCATGAGTAAAATGAAACACCCCTTTATGTCTATAAGGGCCTTTTACTTTAATCATAGAAAAGTGTGGATTGGGGGGTATTTTTAATCAGAAGAAATTGGGGGGAGGGATTTTTTATTTTAGGTTTGCTTGTTTTTTTGATCAGAGAAAACCAGGATCCCTGCTTGTGAGGTTTGTGACAAGTACAAAGTTCTGTACCTAGGATGGAATAATGCCATGCACCGCTACAGCCTGGGAACTGACTGACTAAGCAGCAACTTCTGCATATGAAAACTGTGAAAGTTTGGGCAGTGTCTCTCACACAAAAATGTAAGACAGTGGCCTGGGCAAGACTGGGCTGTGGTAACAAGACTGCCACAAGAAAATCAAACCCCACTAATGGCTTGTAACCCATAAGATGTAAGAGTGGAATGCTTGAGGTACCCAATAACAGACCTATGCCATAAGATAATAGTAGTTATAACAACAGTCCTCAACCTTCTACCATACCTGAACCTAAAAAAATAAGTGATGGTTAAAAGTATTGGCAGTGACCTAACATATTCATTACATAAATGTAACAAGACTCGGAGGCCAAGCCAGAAAGCCAAGTGACCTGGGGAGAAACCTACAAACTACATCTACATCTCAATTGAGCTAAGTGTCACTAAAGAACTAAAATATCCACTTCAGAGCAAAGCCTGTAAGAGACAAGAAAAGCCAAGGTGCACTGAAAACAGGACTGTAAATACATCCTGGTTAACAAATCCCCCCTTTGATTAAGAGCTATTTCCCAAAGCAAACATCCAATATCTGTCTAAAGTTTTAGGCTAAATCGGTCTATGTGACTGCACCTAACCTACCTTACACCTATTGTCTGATCCTCCGCCTTATATTTGCATAAATTAAGGCATATTTCTCAAAATAGGAAGTCAATTTCTAAATGTTTATTGTGCTAAACCAGTTCACACCCATCATATCCAAAGGTCTCTGATCTTCACTATCTCCACGATCCATCTGATGTAGCTATTAGCCTCCATTGTTAAAATAACTGCTGAAAAATAGTATTCTGTGATCAACTTCCTAAAGGTATCTCATTCAATCAATACACATCCCATTTGATTCCTAGATCAGCTTGAAAACTTCAGACAGACAAACAGGATACAGCTGTAATATGTTAATTCTGTCCTTGCCTGCTTTGTTCAGACTTTGATTAACCTGTCAAGAAAGAAAGCTTTGAAACTATACAATTACAGCTAAATAAAAAGCAGGACAGAACTGCCAGCAAGGTGTCTATGCTGTCTAGGGAAGATCAAGAAGCCAGCCTGCACTACCCAGCCATAAATGAAGGATTCATACTGTGAAACTGTACAAGAACCGCTTTCTGCCAGTATTGGGTAATATTCTCTTTGCAGCTACAATAATACAAGGACTAATAGCTCATTTTATACTGGGAAAGAGTGTTTTTCTGTCATTTAGTTCTGTAACTTGTTGGTAGCTATTAAAGCAAGGCTCTCTTAACAAGTGAGTGTTGTGTCAATTCATGAAGCACTAGGTTAAAAATTCAGGTTCTAAATGCAATAGCAGCCCTGCAGAAAAGGACTGAGACCATCAGAAAACATCTTAAATTACATACTTCATAAACAGACAGCACCTCCTGATAACCAAGGGAGAGGAAAAAAGAGGAAAAAAAAAGCTGGCACACTATATCACTTCTTTTATAAAGGGTAAGGAAGTTACCTCCCCCCGATCAGTCAGAGTTTGGGATGGTGCTTCAGCCTTTATAGGACAAGTTCTTAGAGTCCTTTTCCCTTTAATAGTACTGCTGGCTAGAAAGAAAGAGTGCTGCTATGTGGGTTTGCTAATAGAAGTAACACTTTTAAAGTAAGTGTTTTTGGGTAATTATTGCTTAGCATGTCCAGGATTTTATCTTATGTTTCTTCTACACATTTTTATTTTCTGATTCTCCTATACTTTTCTCCTTTTCAGTTGCTTTTGTGACCCTTAGTATTGGGGTTGTGACTTCTATGTAATGCTTCATTTTCCCTCTTTTGTTTTTAATACTCTTGTGTTTCTTCTCTTGGTCACTTGTTTTCCTATATTGCCTCACTTCACTTTTCCTTTATCATCTTCTAGTCCAAGGGTGGGTAACTATTTTGGGTGGAGAGCTGCTTACTGAGTTCTAGCAAGCCATCAAGGGCCACATGACAGGCAGCCAGGGGCAGATAAATATTAATTTTCTACATTTTTAGGGGGCTTGTGGGCTGGCTAGAATAGCCTGGCAGGCTGCATTTTGCCTACCTCTGTTTTAGTCAGAACCTGCTGCTGCTTCAGGTTTGCTTTGTCTGTCACTGTTTAATTTCCCTACTCTTTGCTCTTTTGCCTTATCATTTTCCCTGCCTTTTTTCATTGTCTCTTATTTACTGCCTTGTGTTCTTTTACACATCCTGCTCCCTTTCATAATCTAGTCTTATTTAAAACTTTTCTTGGTTTCTCAAACCATGTTTTATGTTATTTTTCAGGTTTCTTTCTCCTTTTGGGCTGGGTTGCTTTTTCTCCTGTCTTTTGTACCCTAGTTTCCTGTTAACTCATCTGTTTTCTCTGAGGTCCATGGACAACACTACAAACTTTTTGCCCAAGGTCTGGCATCCATTCTTTCTTGTCTGCATGTTATTTCTTTATCATAATCCCTGGTCCTGTCTCCTATTGCTTCTTGATCTGTTGTCTACTGGGCTATTGGTCCTGAGGCCTATTATCTTTCTCTGCATTCAATCCGTTCTAACTGTTTCTTTCTGGGTCTGCGTAGTCTTTCTATGATTGTTTATGCCCTGTTCTGTGAACTCCTGGTTTGACCTGTTGTCCTCTGGTCTCTTGACCCCAGGTTAGTCATGATACTAGTCCAGATGCAACTGATGTCTAAGATCTGTTACTTCCTAATTTGCCATGACCTACCCTCCCCTGAGTGGGTACAGCCTGTAGTAGGGTGAGTGGGTTAGCTTGCTTAATACAGCCTGGAGTTGAGCTGGGGGGAGGGGTTAGAGCTTTGGCTTGATTGGATGAGTCATGGGAGTTTGGGGGAGTGCTCTCACTTAGATTTAATCTGATGTTGAGGTGGAGAGTCGTGTCCTGGCTTAGCTTGTTGCAGTTGGATGGCGGGGCTTTGGCTTGGTTGGCTGCTGCCTGCAGGTTTGGGCAGGGTGGAGTCATAGGCATTTGGATGAAACAGGATTTGGAACAGATCATGGGTCTGTTAATTACTATTGGATAGTGGGAGTTGACTTGGGTGGAGCCTGGAGTCCTGGATAGCATGTTTCTCGAGTTGGTTGGGTACAGTCTGGGGCTTAGAACAGGTGGAGGCTTGTAGATTTTGGTACAACCTTGGTGGGATTGGAGAGAAGGCTGGCTTTCCCAGGTACACTTTAGAGGTTCAGGCAAGGTAGAAATTTAGCTTGGTTGCTTCCTGGGTTCTCTAGCCTCTCTTCTCCTGTTGATCTGTTTTGCCTATCTCTAGTTTCTTCTGCCCTGTTTAATCATTCCCTGGACTTCCTCTGCCTGTGTTGTCCCTTTCCCCTCTTCATTGGTTTACCCTTTTTCAGTTCTTCCATTCTCCTGCTTTGTCTCTTCAGGTTCATCCTACCTCCCATAAGATTCTCTCAGTTAAGTTGGAGGGTACTGACCTGGACCAGTCTACAGTGAGGTGGGTTGGTACCTGGCTCAGAGACCAATCTCAGAGAGTTGTACTCAAAGGAATGACCTTATCCTGGAGGGCTGTCTCCAGTGGTGTCCCCCAAGGATCAGTGCTTGGGCCCATGCTCTTTAACACCTTTTATCAATGACTTGGATGTGGGAGTGGAAAGTGCAATGATTAAGTTTATATGACTCCAAGCTGTGGGGAAATGTGGGTGCATGTGAGGACAGGGTAGGGATCTAGGATGACCTGGACAGACTGGTCCTATGGGCTGAATGCAATCAGATGATGTTCAACAGGGACAAGTGCTGGGTCCTTTATCTGGGTAGGAAGAACCTTCACCAAAACTATACAATGGGTGGTGGTCCACTGGATGACACCACATCTGGAAAGGACCTGGGGGTGGCAATCAAGAAGAAGATGAATATGAGCCAACTGTGTAATGAAGTCACCAGCAGGGCAAATAGAACTGTGGCATGCATCAGCCAATGTGCTGCTAATAGATCCAGAGAGGTGCCCCCCCACCCCTCTGTGACATTGGTGAGGCCACAGCTGGAGTACTGTGTCCAGTTCTGGGCAGCCCACTTCAAGAAGGATGTGAATAAGCTTGAAAGGGTACATAGAAGGGCCACACACATGACTAGGGGCCTGAAGGACAGGCCCTATGAGGGGCGACTCTAGGAACTGGGTTTGTTCAGTCTGGGTAAGAGACAACTGAGAGGTGACTTGACAGACACCTACAAGTATGTTGGGGGTGAGCACCAAGATCTAAGGATGCAACTCTTCAGAAGATACCCCTTGGAAGCAATGTTCCCTCTAAGGTGTAGTGGTCCATGAGCATGCCACTTCAGTCCCACCTCCCCATTTTGACATGTGCTGCTTCAGAAACCACAGGTGCCTGAGAAGCACCCTGCATAGAGCCCTATAAGGGTCAGGTACCCTGGGACTAGTGGAGGCTGATCAGCCTTGTCTCGAGTCGGGGACCCCAGGGACTGGGATGGATGGATGGATGGAGACGAGCCTTGCCTGGACCAGGGACCCCAGGGGACCTGGGTGATGTGTGGAACAGGGCCAGAAGCCTGGACCCCAAAGGGACTGTTATGTTCCACATGGGGCTGAGCCCAGCCCATTCCCCGCTCACCAAGACAGTGTGATATACTGCCATACTCACCAGCAGGAGGGCCCCGGCCCCAGCCAGTGTGCACAGCTTCTGGGTAGGGCAGCTGCCGCTGCTGCAGCCAGAGCCTGCACCAGCCCGTGCCTCACCTTGGGGAGCGAGAAGGCACATGGCATCAAGGCTAGAGAGCAGAGCAGTTCCTTGGAGCCGGCGGAGCAAATTGGGAGGCTGAGGACCAATAGGCACAAGCTAGTTAAATAAAAATTTAGGCTAGACATACAGAAAAACTTCTTTTCTATAGGGATATCTAGAATCTGGAACACACTCCCAGCAGAAGTGGTGCAGTTGCTATCCCTGGAGGTGTTCAAGAGGCTGGACAAGCACCTCATTGAGTTGGTTTGAGCCCAATTGTAGCAGAAACTCCAGGTTATTTTTTTTAACTTAAATACATTCCCTCCCCTTCCCCAACCATTTCTGACACTTTCTCTGCCCTCTCTATCCCTTATAAGTAGTTATAGGTAGTCAGAGGTAAGCTAAGTTCTGGTATGCCATTATTGTAACAAGCCCTTTTTTATATTGTAAATAATGTTCTATTTTTGTATTGATTTTTACTGTTTTAGATTGCATTCCTATTAAGTTTGCACTGAATTTTGTTTTATATTGATATTGTATAATTTAGGCCTGTTTCTGTAAAGTTAGCCAAAGTAATGTCAGATATCCATTTTGTGTCCCCTGCCCAGGCATACCCTATTGTAATTGTTGTAACTGTAACTTGTATGTACCCCTCCTACATAAATTAATTCCTGGATGAATGAGAAGTTAATGAGGGTGCTTGAGACATAATGATAGCAGGCCTACAATTGCTCCTGCTGAAGGGCCATGCCATTGACCTGTAGGACCAGGACATCAAAACCACAGACCTACTCCCAGGACCAGAGAAATAACCCAGTATTTGAAAGATAAAGACCCTCCAAGAAACCAGCAACATGGAAATGAAGAACAGAATACCAACCATTCTGGGTTGGTAGTGGTAGTGTGTAATCTTTTTGGGACGCCCTCTCCATCCAGGCCAGTGACCCCCTCTGGACAAGACCTCACTGGAGAAGACTTTGACTGGCCATTAAGGATCAACTCACAGTGTGGCTAGGTAGCTATAACCTGCCTTCTTCCCCCAAGCAAGGGACCTGAGCTCTGTTTCTGTACACCTTGACTTCAATCCCTCCATTAAGCCTTTCCTCTCCATGTGTGTAAGAACCAATAACTTCATGGGCTGTATAGTGTGTTGCCTGTTTAATAAAACTACTATTTTGGAACCTTGAGTTGTGGTTTGTCTTACTGATCTCCTGGCCCTACTCCAACCTCTGCCCCTCTGCCTGTGTGTCTCTCATCTTTTAACCCCTGCCAGCTCCCCTTGGTTCTGCCCTCTGCTTCCTGGCTCCAACCCTCACTGTCTCCTGGCTTCTCTCTCTGCCCCCTGCAACCTCCTGGCTCTTGGGGCACCAGGTGACCTCAAGTAACCCCAGTGTTAAAACACAGCCACCACTGAAGTGTGTTTGTGTGTAAGTGCATGTGTGTGTGGACCCATAGTGTCATATGTGTAGCTTGTGTGTGTGTATAATTTTGTCACGCCCTCCTGCCTAGAAGCTTGATATTGAGATCCCGAGTCTTGCTCTGATGTCAAGTCAACACAGTTACCTCCTGCCCATGGCAGGGGACCAGACTTGAAGATCTTCTAGTCCTTCTATTCTATGATTCTGCCTGACTGCTTGGTCCCTCCTACAGTTGGTGTTACATGCTGCTGCCTCACTTCCTTTCATGGTTCTTACATCCCAGTCCTATCTTGTTCCCACACTACCACACTGGGTGTCCATTAGTTCCTTGTCCTGTCTCACTTCTTCTGGTCTGTTGCTCTCCAGTAATTAGACCCACAGTCCTGCCTCACTTCCCCCACCTGCTTCCCTATCCTCAGGTCTTGCTTTCCCTTCCTGTAGTTCCTTTGTTTTCTGGTCCTCTTTCTTCCAGCCTTGGTCTGTCAACATCTTTAAGCTATATTTTGTGCTTGTGCTGCTAGATGTCTCCTGCCCATGTTTGCGTCTGAGGCACCACTACTGTCCTAAAGACCCTTACCTACCTGAACTCATAACTTAGCTTGGGGAGCCCTGCCCGTCTCAACCATTAGCACAGCTCAAAATTAGACCCAGCCCATGCTATCCTGCTTGATACTGAATCATGGTTTTTGGAACAGTAGTATGTAGGCTCCAAGTTGTTCCCTTCTCTTCCTCTTCCCTGTCTAATCTACAATCCCCTTTTTCCATCATTTCTGACTTCCCTCCCCTGGACAGTTGTGTCCTTCTGCCTCATCTCTCTTGATTTGTCCCCTTCTCTGCCTGTCTTCCCATCATGGCTTGTTCTGACCCTCATCAAATGTAGCTGCCTAGTCTGTCATGCCCTACTCCTCCTTGGCCTCTTTGTCTGTTGTTGTCATGCCCTCTTTGTCTGTTGTTCCTCTAGCTACATCTGTCTCATGTCCTACCTTCCCTGATCCTGCCTTGCTTCCTGTCCTTATTTCTTATTCCCTTGTGCTTCTACAGTTTCACCTCTCCTGAACAGTCTTGCCCTTCCTCCAGCTTATACTGTTTGATAATCCTTTTTCATTCCCACTCCTGGTTTGTAATCCCCTGGTTTAAAAGCCCCCCATTTGCAATCCTCTCCTTCCCTCTTCTTCCTTACTTTTGATTGGTCTGCTGCTTTTCATCTCTCCCCTTCTCCTGCTTTCAGACCTTTGAATTAATACCTCAGTTGCTATTACCCACTGCTGCCTCACTCCTTCTTGGCTTTTATACCCCAGTCCTGTCTTATTTCTTTATCTGCCCAGTGTCTCAAGCCTATTTATTGTTTACTAGTCCTGCTTCACTTCCCCTTCTGGTCAGCTGTCCTCCAGTTCTACCTCACTCCTGTTGGTCATCTGTCATCTTGCTCTGCCCATCTTTCTCCTCCTGTTCCCTTGAAGACAAGTTTGCTTAACTTCCCATCCTAGTGTCAGTCCAGTCTCTGTCCTCCAGTTCTCCTTGTCACTTTTTCTCCTGCCTTGTTCTATATCAATCTATCATCCTCTTGTCATGCTGTTCTTTTCTCCTCATCTGTTCTTGTTGTTGCTTTCTCTGCATCATTTTTTGTCAACCTGTTGTTCCTGGGTCCTCCTTTTCCTTCGGTCTTAGTCTGTCGACTCTTTCAAATGAATTTCTGTGGTCAGGCAGCAAGGTGTCTTGCCTGTGGCTGCAACTTAGGCTCCTGGAGATAACTGAGCATAGTAAAATATTAGTGTTTATTGTTCAAGAACTGGATATGTTTTAGACTCTGGTTCAGACTAGAAGCACTCCCCAGGCTAGAGTGAGGATGCAGGTAGGTAGGACCCTTAAGGATAATGACAGGAATACCACACTCTCCCCATAGCTGCAGAACCTGAGCTGCAAGTCAGGTGGAGGCTCATGTCCTTCAGCTAGGGAGAAGAGCAAGGTTATTGTTGCCACTGTCCTGAAGAGCAATACCTACACTTAAGTGCCTTATAAGTTACCTTGGAGAGTTCTGTCAGCCCCAGCCCTCAGTACAGCCCAAAACTTCCCACAGTCTTGAACACTAACACTAAAGCTAGCCTGGATGGCTCCATCAGCTTCAGACAGCATGAGCTGTCCTCCTTCATGTTGGCTCTTCAGGTTTTTTGTTTATTTTTGACCCCTAGTTTTTAGGTTCTCACTCTTTCTCCTTTTTTCTGTCATTCCTGATTCTCTTTTCATGGCGAGTTGTCTGTTCCATTTCCCCTCTTGGTTTGTTCCCTTCTCTCCTTTCCTCCCCTGGCATCTTTGCCTAGTCTGACCCTCTTCAAATATAGTCATGCCTTGCTCTTCCTCACCCTCACCTTTTGATTGTTGCCTCAAGTCAGCCCTGGGTCTGTTACTCCCTAGTTCAGCCTTCTTTCCAGCCTTGGTACGCTGGTTTGTCTTATCTTGATTCCAGTTTTGACCTATTTCATGTCCCTGCTCTTTACTCGGGTCCCCTCCTGATGGGTCTTCCCCTTCTTTCTGTTGTCCTCCTGTCCTTGCTGCCCATCTAGAACTCTTCCTCTTAGCCAGTGTTCCCTCCCTTCATAAAATGGAGTGTTTAGTCTCATGTCCCCTGCTCCAGCCCTGAGTTTCTTCTGGGTCCATCATCCTCTTGCACTACTTCATTGTCTTCTGGCCCTGTCTCCATCCTCCTCTTGGCCCGTTGTTCCATTGTCCAGCTGCCTTGATTTCCAATACTTTATTTGCCTCTTTTTCTGTCTTTCCTTCCCTCACAGTGTGCAGTGCCCTCTGCCTATTGTCTTTGTTGTACATCCGTTTCTTGATTGTCTGCAATTCCTTGGCATCTTGATTGGACATCACTTGCCTTGCCTTACCTTCTATGTGTGTGCCCCCAGGGTTTCCCAGGACCAGCTTCTTTTTGGCAAAAGCTCCCTCCATGTCTTCTTGTGTTGTTCCTTTGTCTGTCAAACCCTTCTCTTGCACCTCTTCCCCCATCCACAGTTAGTTAATTTCTAGTCTCATGGTCTGTTGTCCTTTTGTTTGCCTTCTGTCCATCAGTACCTTTTTTATGATCCCTATATTCTGTTCTGAGACCCTAGGGATGACAGGCAGGAGCCTCATGTCCCTTCTCTTGTCCTCTGGTCCCGCCTTCTTTCCTTTCCATGGTCCTGCATTTCCTCCTGTGCTCTCTCTCATCCCTTTTTCTATTGTGCCTGCTGACTGACTTGCATCCCCACTTGCTTACCTGCCTTGCTCTCCCTGTTCTGTCCTCCTGTCATTCCCTGGTGCTTCCTCACTTCCCATCCTTATGTATGATCTTCTGGTCCTGACTTCATGTCGCCTCTTGATTCTTCCATAATTTTTTCATTCCTCTATCCTACTTTGCTGCCTTTTCTGGTCCATGGTATCTGGTCTCTCTGCTCAAGCTGTTGTTACTTGGTGCTTCCTCACTTCTCCTACATTAGCATCCTGTTCTTAATCCCTCCTGTCCCCTGCTTTGATCATCCTGTGGCCTCGCCTCAGGTTTCTTCCTAGTCTCTTGTCCCCATTTTCCATTGCTGCCTTCTCTCTTGTTTCCCCAGTTCAGTCTTCCCCTGCTCCTCTCTCACTTCCAGCTCTGGTCAGCCATTACCTGGTCCATCCTTGTTCCCCTCTTCATCCATGATCTTGTGTGTTCTCCCTGGCACTCCCCTGCTTCATCTTTTGGCTTCTGATGCCCTTGTTCTTCCTTCTTTTAACACCTCTTCCTCTGGTTTCCCCTTGTCCTGCCTTACTTGCCCTCTTTCTTCTTTTTTATTGTTCTTTTCTCTGCATTGTTTACCTTCCCGCAGTTCAGCTTCACCACTTCCCTTCATCTGTTGTCACCACCACCTTTTTCCCAGGTCCTGCCTCACTTGTCTTACATTGTTTTCTCCTGGTCTTTCTTGCTTTATGGTTTTTTAACCTTTTCTCAGGTGTCCTTCTGCTCAATTTCCCCATCGTTGGTCCTGATCTTTTGTCTGCTGTTCTGTGGTCTAGCCCCCAGTCAGTCCTCTCCTGCCTCAGTACACTGTTCCTTTCAGTCCTGTTTCCCCCTTGTTCTTCCATCATCTTATCCTGTCTTGCTTTCCTCTGTCATCTCCTGGTCTTAACTTGCTTTCTCTTTTTGTCAATTGTCTCTGGCACTGTCTCACTCTGCCTGGCTTCCTCTTGTCCTTTCTTCTGTCTCTCTTTTGGTCCTGGTCCATATCCTCCTCTATCCATTGCCTCACTTGCTCGTTCATATTCCTCTTCTCCCCCATCCACCCTCCTGCCTCTTTGGGTTGTAACTTGGTCCTGCCTCATGTTGTTATCCAGCTTTTTCCCCTCTTGGCCTGAGCTACCTTTTTCCAGCCACTTCTGCCTCATTCTCTTGTCTCTTCATGTGTGGTGCCTCTATAGTTTGCTGACACCACCATAGGTTCTTTGCCCAGGTCTAGCATTCATCCAGATGTGCCCTTTTATCATGTCTGTTTTTCCCAGTCCTGCCTCAATTTCACTCTTGATTTGGTGTCCCCTGGGCCTCTTAGCCCCAAACCTATCATTTCCATCTCTGCCATTAGTCAGTGCAGTCTCTGTTCCTCTGGGTCTGTCCTGCCTTTCTCTAGTCTATTGTATACTGTTTGCTTGTGCTCCATGTTCTGTATCACTTCTCCTCTTAGTCTCTTGAATCCTGATTTTAGACCCCAGATTAATCATGACAGTTTCCACCTACTGTACCCTCTACTGTCTGTCAAATCCCATTCTTCCATACCCTCCCCTCATGCACTTCATTAGTTTAAGCAACCAAGCCTTTTTTTTTCCCCCTGCTTGATGGGCTGCAGTCTTGTGTTAGGGTGGGTGTTGGTGTTGGCCTGATACCTCTAGTGTCAGGGATGGGAGGAAGAAGTAGTATGACTTGGTTGGGTGGCTGGTAGCCAGGGAACTTGATTGAGGAACAGGGAATAGGGGTTTTTTTTTCCTCTATTTCCTTCCCCAGTCTCTGGTGTCCAAGGACTTCATCCCCCTGAACCTGCCTCATGTGCCTTGGTCTGTCGGCCTCTGGGTGTTCTCGTCCCCTAGCCCCTTCTCTTGCCCTGTCTCTAATCCATTGCCCTTGTATTTCTCTTGTACTGTTTTGCATCTTCCCCTGATACTGCCTCTAATCTCTTGGCCCTTCCTGATCTTGGGCTCTCTGTCTCCCTTTGTTCTGCTGTGCATCCTACCTTCCCTGGGCCTGCCCCAACTCCCTTGCTGATTTCTTGTCCCTGGGTCCCCATATGCTTCTACAGCCTCTCTTTGCCCTTGGTTGGTCTTAGGTTCATAGATTATAGAGTCAGAAAGGACCCAGTGGATCATGGTGTCAGAACCCCTACCCCTGGCAGGAAAGCAGACCAAGGTCAGACAGCCCCAGCCAGGTGACTGTCAAGCCTCCTCTCAAAGACCTCCAAGTTAGGTGCTAGCACCACCTCTCTTGGAAGCCCATTCCAGATTTTGGCCACCCTTACTGTAAAAAATGTCTTCCTAATGGCTAACCTAAATCTACTCTCCACTAGTTTGCACCCATTATTCCTAGTTATTCCCTGGCGTGCTCTGGTAAACAGTGCGACAACAAGTCTCTGCTGTCCTCCCCTGATAAACTTATAGGCAGCTACAGGGTCACCCCTTAGCCATCTTCTATAAAGGCTGAAGAGATCCAGATCTCTCAACCTCCCCTCATAGGGCCTTTCATGGAGGCCACTAATCATGCAAGTCGCCCTCCCCTGAACCCTCTCCAGATTCTCCCTGTCCCTCTTGAAGTGTGGTGCCCAAAACTGGACACAGTACTCAAACTGTGGCCTGACCAGTGCCACATAGAGGGGGAGCATCACTTCCCTTGATCTGTTGGTCAAGCATCTGCTAATACACAACAAGGTGTGATTGGTTTTGTTGATGGCCTCATTATACTGCCAGCTCATATTCATCTTGGAGTCAACTATGACTCCAAGATCTCTTTCAGCCTCTAAGCTGCTGAGGAGGACATCCCCCAACCTGTAGGTGTGCTGGGGATTCCTCCCTAGGTGGAGTACCTTGCATTTATCTTTGTTGAATTGCCTCCTACTTTGTTTCACCCATTGATCCAACTTGTCCAGGTCAGCCTGTATCTGCTGTCTGTATGCTGGTGTGTTAACCTTACCCCAAAACTTGGTATTCTCTGCGAACTTGGAAAGGATTCTCTCCACACTCTCATCCAAATTGCTGATGAAGATATTAAATAACACTGGTCCAAGGACCGAACCCTGCAGGACCCCACTTCCCACCTCTTTCCATGCCAAGAACAACCCGTCCACCACCACTTTCTGGGTGTGGTCCCTAAGCCAATTAGCCACCCACCTGACTGTGTAGGCATCCACTCCACAGCCCATTAGCTTCCCTACGAGAATAGGATGCGAAGTTGTGTTGAAGGCCTTCCTAAAATCCAGGTAGATGACATCAGCCTCAACTCCTGTGTCAAGGCAGTGTGTGACCAGGTCATAAAAGGCTATATGGTTTGTCAGGTAGGATCTACCTGTGACAACCCCATGCTGGCTTCCTTTCAGCATTGTTTTCCCTGCTGGGCCTTCACATATGCGTTCTTTGATTTTCAGTATTTTCCCAGGGATAGAGGGAAGACTGACTGGCCTAAAGTTACCTGGCTCATCCTTTCTCCCCATAAATATGGGCACCATGTTGGCCTTTTTCCTGTCCTTGGGGACCTGGCCAGAGCACCATGAGTGCTCAAATAGCTGTGCCAGTGGCTCAGCTATGACACTGACCAATTCCTTCAACACTCTTGGATGGAGGTCATTCAGGCCGGCTGACTTGTACCCATCCAGCCCTTCCAAATGCTCTTTAACTAAGTCTGCACTAACCTTTGGCGGTCTAGTGCCTTTTGGACATCTGTCTATGCTCAAGGTAGGGGAATTGTCTCGGACAGTATTTAGGAATACTGAAGCGAAGAACTCACTGAAGAGTTCTGCCCTTTTCTCTCCATCATCCACCAACTGACCTAATTTGTCCTGCGGGGCCCTATGTTACTCTGCGCTTTCCTTTTGCTTGCTATGTATCTGTAGAAAGACTCTTTATTGTCATTAATTGTTGAAGCCAACCTAAGCTCCAGTCCTGCCTTGGCCTGCCTGACTCACTGCAATAGCACACCAGGGTAGTGTATGCCTCCTTGGTGGCTGCCCCCTGCTTCCACTGCCTATAAATCTCTTTCTTTGCCCCCAGTCTTTCCTGGAGCTTGTTGTTCAGCCAAGGGGGCTTTTTTTTAGCCCCTTAGTCTTGCCTGTGTCTTCTGCCCTGTTGAATCTTATACTGGACCTACCTCACTTCCTGACCTAGTCAGTTATCCCCAATCTAAGAACCCCATTCCCTCTACTGGCCCCTTCTCTTCCTCTCTTGGTCATTCAGTGCAGTCACTAGCTAAGTTATCCCCTTTTGGCCTTTTGTTCTTCCATCATTCCTTCCATCCTCTTTGCATTGCCTAATTCTCCTCCCCCCTTGGTCCATTGGGCCTAGTCTCTTGGCCTCTGGTCTGCCATCTTCCAGTGCTACACTTTTACCTCCTGAGCTTACAGGAGGGTTTAAGGAGTAGGGCTGCTAGACTTAGGCTTTCTTTTGCTCTTGTGGGAGTTACAGCAGCTGGGCATCTCACAGCTAGCTTCAAAGGTCCTGTCTCTTGATTCATGAAATGAGTCCTTAATGAAAGAAATGTGAAGCTGGCTGCAAGAGGAGGCTAACTGGCTTGTGAGTGCATGGATTTGTGGGGTTTCTTGTGTCTCAGTGAAGCAGCAGGAGCTACTAGTAGGAAAAATAGAAATCCCCTGCTACCTCCATTTTCTTATATTTAAAAAAAGAAAAGAAAATCTGGTGTATCTGCTGGTTTTGACCTCCTCCAAGAGCCCAAAGAGGCTAAGAGAATGTGGCAACAGCAGCAAAGCACTGTCTTAAATATCTCATTCAGCTAAGGTAGAGGTGGCAGGATAAGGCTACAAAGGAACTATGAGGTCCCTTCCAAAGTTCAATTTATATGGTCCCAGATGCATCCTTTTTGACTGAGACCAGGCATCCTGATGTAGGTCTACCTGCATCCTACTGCAGAATAAAAGCTGTTGTGGTAGTTCTCCTATGCTTCTCTCTTCTGGGCATTCATGCAGTAGTACCCTTAGGCTCATTTCTCAAATGTTTCTGGGGGGTCAAATTTTCTGCTGGAGCCACTGAAGCAATGACACTTTATCCCAGTAGAAAGTTTGGTGCTGTCTAAATAGCTTTCAGTTCTTTGACCACTAGTGTACACAGACAAGAAAACAGCAAGTTCTATTAGCTTTATAAGCAAAAAATTAGAATGCATACACTTTCCTTCTATCACTTGTTCTCTGAAACCAGTTTAGAAAGCTAACTCTTATGACACCTTGTGGCATTAGAGTTAAGCAGGAAACTTTTCCTGTCCTATGATAGGAAAATTTGCAAGATCTCTATTTCACACGAGATACCCTCAAAGCGTTATTTTGTGTTATACTGCCTCCATGCCTTGCTGCTGTGAAGCAGACCCTGCTCACTTATTCCCTTTCTGTAGCTCCCAGATCCCACATGGAGTGGCCAGCCCAGATCACTCCTAAACATGTACCATAGACTTTCCAACTCAGGCATGCTGAGGTACAACTCTGGACTAGTCTGAGGTTGCTACTCTCATTTTCAGAAGTTGGCACACTGGGACCTTGAGCATGTAGCCAGGAGGCATATATATATGTGACGGCTGGCTGGCAGTGACCTAACTCAGGGGTTTTGAAAGGGTAAAACATGACTGGAGGACTTGGGATTCCCTTTCCTCACCAATCAGGCCCCAGAGACACACCCTCTGTGTCCCCTGATTGGCCCCTTGGGTCACATGAAGCAGTGTAGCTGACTTAGGGAAGACAAGTGAGGGACCACAAGGAAGGAGCTTCAAAGAGCTGGCAAGAGCTGGGCCAGTGGGGCAGGAGCAGTTGCCACAGAAGAGCCTGAAGGAGCAGGACCTGCAGGCAGAAGTGGGAGCCACAGCAGCATGGCATGCAGCCGGCAGGAGAGGCTCCCCACTGGGCTCCAGGATCCCCTAGGAGAGGCTGCAGCCAGCAGGAGAGGCTCCCCCACTCCAGCAAGGATCTGAGCAGCGACATGAGAGGTTCCCAGCTCTGCTTCCAGCTCCTCCAATCAGAGGCCAGGCAGCTTGATGTTAGGCTGGGGCTCCAGGAAGGTCAAGACCCCTAGCAGCTTGGAGTAGTACCAGCACTGGTGGCTGTGTGGTAGAGTTTCTACCTACCGCATGGGAGATCTGAATTTAAGTCCCAGTTGGGGTGACTTGGGGTGAGTGAGCTAGCAAGAAGCAACTCTTACAGTGGAAAGGGGCCATTGTGTTTTCCCCCCTTGCTCCCTCTCCAGGTACCTAGGCCCTATATTTCCTTGTCATTTGACATTTTCCATTTTGTGCCTCTTTATATTTCACCAACCAGTATTGTTTGCTTTGCTGTTTGTGTTTTATATTTTGTTAACCCTGTCTTTTGTCAATGATTTTAAGTGTCTAACCTTTGTTGAATCCTGCCCCCTTGGGGCATTGTAGTGTCCACTATAACCTCTGTTTATGCCTGTTATGTTCCCAGTATTAAAAGGTATATGGTTAAGTCCCCATTGGTGATCTGGCTCTGCTCTATAGAGGGAGGAGAGTCCCTACACCTCCCACAGCGCTTGTGCACCTGCTTTGATCCCTTCAATTGGAGAGGGGGTACCTCTTGGAGTACTACCCGGCTTTTATTTATTATTTATTTATATAAAATTATTGTACTGTGCTGTTAGCATCATATGTATATGATGATGCTAACAGCACAGTACAATAATTTTATATATTAGCTGTTAGCTATATATATTATGCTGTTAGCATCACATGTATATATGATGCTAACAGCACAGTACAATAATTCTACTGCATATTATCATAGCACAAAAAAGCAAGCCAATGTGCAGTAGAATTAGTCTACTGTGCATTAGCATCACTTAAATATGTGCACTGGTGCTAGCACTGATTACGGCACATTGTTAGTACCTGTAGGAGCTTGTACATGTAACAAATTGCCCAGTTTTGTGATTTAATTGTCACATTTTACATGCACAGGGTTTTTTTACAATTTAAAGGAGTCTGTTACATTACAAACTAAATCACATCCCCATGTAGTTTAGTTTGCAATCTAGCTACTTGTAACATTGTGGCAGGCTGGCTGCTTTTGCCTGGCAAGCCAGGCTTGGAAAACCACACTTTGAATTGGTGGAACATTTCTACGAATCAGGTAACAGCTGGAAGGAATTTGCCCTCAGCAGGGTGGGGGTGAGAAGCTCCTGGACCTAATTGCAGACTGCGCTTTGCAGGTCTGGTAGATTTCCAGGGTGGAGCCTCCGGTGTAGATAAAAGCCAAGTATGCTCAGCAGAGATGGCAAGGGACACTGGAGAGGGAAGAGGCTCCACAGGATCCCTTCTTTGCCCCAGCAGTGTGTAGGCCAGCACACGGGGCTCAGGCTCCGGGAGCCACATCAAGGTAGCTTGAGCCTGCATCCTCAGCAGAGGGCTGGACGCAGCAGTGTGTAGACTGATACATAGGAGCAGCTCAAAGATGCTCAGGTTATCCCCGGCGTAAGCCCTGCAGTGTGGCCTGGCTAAAGAACTAAAAGAGCCCAGAAAAGGGGAGGCCTAGGCATAAGGCTAGGTAAACTCTGCCAGCACTAGCTAGGTTCCACCCCATGAGTGCTGGAAGAACCCTCAGTGCCTAAAGCGGGGCACAGGGCCAGAAGGGGAGGTCTCAGAGTGACGTAGGCAATGCTGGTGGGACCTCTGATTGGGAGCCCTGGGTGGAAGTTTTCCTCCCAGCTAGACCCATAGAAGAGGAACCACCCCTTGCTAGCTGGGATCCAGGGCTAAATGCAGCTTATATCTTGTAAAACTGCGCCTCGTATTTTGTATAGTTTTATAGTTGTTATTTTGTACAATATATTCATAATTATGGTATTATAGAATTGGGTTAATTTGGTGTAATGGGTTTTTGGCTTATTGTTTTGTAAATATTTATCTGTATACCTTTGGTGTTGTTAAAAGATATTGCTAAGAATATTTTTGGAAGTTTTTCTTTTGTTGCCTATTAGAATATTTACATATATATAAGAAATATGTATATTATAATTCAATAAACTGTAAATAGCTAAGAGCATTGGCGTGGAGTTGACTCTGTAGAGGAAAGAGGGACCCGCACTCAAATCACCAGTGTCCCTCTCACAGTACTGTTGCCTGCCTCATCTATCCCTTCCAGTTGAGGATGGGCATACACTTGGATGTTCCTGGGTTACAGTTGCAGTCATTAATCTGATGGCTCATCCCCCACAGCCGCAGGAGAGGTGGGCTGAAGGTAGAAGTGGCAATTTTATTTTATTTTTTAACACAAAGCCTGTCCGCCTCTCCCATGGCCAGGGCGTGAACTGCTAGTGGGCTGAGTTGCCCCTGAGATGTAGGAGGGCCCTGGTCCTTCCCCCTATGGTGGTAGTGCCCTCTGGGGCCTGGGTGGGCTACTAGTGAGCCAGGGGCTTCCCTAGCTCAGAGGTGCCTGATCCAATGGTTTCCCAAGTCCACTGGTCCCTGGGCAGGCTTGAGGAAGAGTTGAATCTGGTGGGTGCTGCCTCTGAGCGGGGTCAGCATGCAGCCTACTAGCAGCCCACCTGGAGGGTGCCATTGCTGTGGAGGGAAGGACCAGGGCCCCCCACATCTCAGGGGCCACTCAGCCCACTAGTAGCTTGCCTGCCAGCCACAGGCAGGCTCCGCCAAAAAAAAGAATGGGCCCCTCACTGCTTTTTTTTTTATTTTGGTGAAAACTGCCTATGCAAGCTGTCAGTGGGGTAAGTAGTCCCTGAGCTGTAGGGGATCCCGGTTCTTCCCTCCACAGCAGTGGTACCCCAGGGGAGTGCGAGCAGGCCGGAGGCCTTGATCCAGCTCTTCCCTGAGCCCACCCAGGAAGCAGCACCCCATGCACTGTCCCTGCTGCCTGGGACTGCCTGGGAACAGGCTGGCTTGCTGGCAGTGTGGGGAAGCAGCAGGAGGGCAGCTGGGTGTGCTGGCAGCTGGAGAAGGCAGCAAGGATGGTGCATGGCATGCTGGAAGCCCGGGCCAGCTTGGGGAAGCATTGGATCAGGCACCTCTGAGCTTGAGCACCCCCTGTCCCACTAGCAGCCTGCCCAGGTAGCCCCGTGGGGTGCTGCACTGATGGAGGGAAGGACCGGGGCCTAGCACACCAGCAGCTCACCCCCCAGCTGTGGGAAAGGCAGGCAGGCTCTGCCAAAAAATAAAAAGGATTGGGTCCCTTGCTGTTACAGTGACAGAAGCCCCTAAATTGAAACGTTGGGTTTTTAATCATCACAATTAAAAACCCACCATTTAAATTCAGGGGACTTAAACACGTGTTGCATGTACAAGTACCCTATGATTACAGGTACTAAACTTAATGCACTGTAATTATGGTGCATTAATGAACATGTACATGTGCCCAGGGTGTGCCTTGCAGGGATGGGATGCTCATGGGTGTTGCATAGAGGTAGTATAAACATGCTCCCAGAGGCTTGTTTTAAAGGAGCCAGAGAGAGAATGAATGTGTGAGTATATCACCCTAGAATACCCAACAGCTTGGTTGGCAGGGCACTCAGCTGGGATATAGAAGCCAAGATTATAGTGCCTGAGGGTCCTGTTTGAAATAAGGCACTTAAACCCAGGGGTCTCAGCACTTTCCCAGTCCCCTGACTCAATAGCTATCAGCTCTTCTGAGGGGGTTTCCACTGAGGCTGGTTTTGAACAGCAATTCTATCCTTCCTCTGAGAAATCTTTGTCAAAACTGATATCTTCTTGCAAATGTCTGGTTTGGAAGAATGTATCATCTAGCTAGTATCCTTTTTACAATGCTTGAATACTGGTTCTTAATGCATGCCCTTTTCAAATATCTATGTTGTGCTGACATCTGGTGGACTCTGAGAGCAATTGATTTTATTTTATTTTTTTGCTGTCATGGCTATTGTCTTCTAATAGTAACGCAGGAAAAGACACCTCTGGAAAGTACACACGAAAAGAAAAGCTAGTGCAAGCAAAAATGAATATTCATGGAATTTACTTTCCTTCAAAATTTGTTCGCAGGGTAATACTTTAGAAAGATGGCAGACCTCCCCCTCCCCCACACAGGGCTGCCAGGCTTCTGTAACTGGGTGGTGGGGGGCTGTGCTTCCATAGCAAAGGTTTTTTTGGGAGAGGAGAATGCATTCTGCTGTCCCTGCAGCACCCGACATATAGTGACTTTGTTCCTCACCTGTAGAAATTTGTCATGCTGCTACTGCACCAGCAGTAGCTGCTCCCAGAGTACAGAGAGCCCTGGGTCACTTGGACTCCCCCTGCTCTCCAGTGGTCAGCAGTCTGCCTGGGGTGCTTCAGTAGCTCGCTACATCTCTGCCAGGCTACAACTGAAAGTTCTTACAGACAAATTCCTGCCATGATCAAGTGTAAAGATATTATCAATATTGTCACCCTGGAGAGAGCTTTGAGCATCATTCTCCAATAGCAGAGCATGGATCTCAAGAAAAAGCCAAAAATCCTCCATTTTCTCAAAGTGGAAATGTGTGGAGTCTTTGCCTGAAACATCTTTGCCTTCTATGAACCACCTGGACACGGAAGAGAAGGTCGACATTATTTACCTAGACTTCCGAAAGGTTCTTGATCTAGTATCCCACAATATCCTTATAGAAAAATTGGGAGATTGTAGGCTTAACTGCTCAACAGTTCAGTGGGTGGAAAACTAGCTGCATGGTGGGACCCAGAGAGTTCTCATGAACAGTTGTGTGTCATCCTGGCAAAGTGGTCAGTGGTATCCCTCAGGGGTCGATGCTTGGACTGGTGCTTTTCAACATCTTTATCAATGATTTGGATGTGGGGGTGAAAAGCTCACTGGCCAGGTTTGCAGACTACATCAAGTTATGGCAGGGTATAGTCATGCCAGAAGTTAGGTTGCAGATACAGGCAGACCTAGACAGGTTAGAGAGCTGGGTGGACCAGAACCAGAAAAAGTTCAACACTCAGAAGTGTAAGGTGCTCCATCTGGGGGCAAACAATCCCCAACATACCTACAGGCTTAGTGACGACAATTTGACTTTCACCACGGCTAAAAGGGACCTAGAGGTAGTGATCACCTATCGCGTGAATATGAGCTGGCAGTGCGATGCTGTGGCCAGCAGGACAGACAACACAGTGGCATATATTAACCATTGCATCTCATGCAAAACCAAGGAAGTGATACTCCCACTGTACTTCACACTGGTGAGACCGCAGCTGGAGTACCGCATCCAGTTCTGGGTGCCGCACTTCAACAAGGACATGGAAAAACTTGAGAAGGTCCAGAGAAGAGCCACCTGTATGATCAGGGATGTGCAAGACAAGCCGTACAAGGCTGAGGGTCTTGGGCTTCTTCAGCCTACAGAGGAGAAGGCCGAGAGGGGACTTGGTAGTGGCTTACTTACCTGGCAGGGGAAGCAGCGTGACCACGTAGGCGAGCTCCCCAGGGGAAGCAGCGTGACCTCGTAGACGAGCTCCCTCCG
>NW_017728906.1:41660065-41686889 GCF_001723895.1 Crocodylus porosus
GCGTTTTGTTTACCTGTAGTTTTTCTTAATGTGTTTCATAGTGACAGCTTTTTCTAATAAAATGTTTTTAATATAAAAAAAAAAAAAAAAAAAGGCTTACCACTACATCAGGGGCACCCACTGGTGCAGGGGGACTGGATCCAATGATCTACAAGGTCCCTTCCAGCCCCTAACAATCTATGAGTCTATGAATGTCCTCAATAAGAGACAGTGCTAACTTCAGCCTTAAAAACTAAGCTTCATTTGACCAATTTCTTTAAAGGTCCTGAAAAATAATATGGTACTGAGCTGCGGTAAACACTCATTTCTTCTTCAATAAAATTCTCATGATGCTTGCCTGGTACTGAGCAGAAAGAAATTAGCCCTTTCACCTGACTGTTACTGAGTGTGGTGTTCTTGTTACTCTGGAAACTTCTTGCCTGAGGTAATTCAAATACCACATCTCTCTGTCCTCAAATATAAGAGCATTTAATAAATGCCCACTGGTGCACTGACACTAGTAGACCAAAGGCTTTCCTGAATCTGTATCCCACCAAGTTGCTTACAAAGACAAGGCACATTATGAGGATATTATCAGAAAACAGTCCAGGTGGTACAGGACTGAAAGCTTTCTTCATAGACATGCTGCTGATTGTTAATAGCAGTTTCATAATTTTGCTCTGTTTGAATGACAAGACTGAGACATGGCACTGAGATTTTTGGATTAAATACATGCTGGAAAGGGAGGTTCCTACTTCTTCAGTTTCATCACAAATTGTGTAATTCTAAAATATTAATCACAGTCTTTAGCAGCCATTTCATCAGTTCTTTTGAAAAAGTGATGTCTTTCACTTTTATTTTATTTAAGTTTTGGACGGCTGTCACATTTCTAGCAGGAGAAACATTGCTTTCCTGCTAGAAACTTCCTGTGTTTCTTGTGGAGGAAACATGCTTCATCTATGAGAAATTTTTGACTTTGACACCTGGCATAATTACCCTGTGTGAGAATTTCTCTTGCAAAAATGAGCACCTGTACGTTCCACCCTGTGACTGGGAAGAGCTAAGCAGCAGCCTCCTTTGTGTCTTCCATAGACACAGGGATCCTGGATTGGGGAAGGTATGGGGGTGGTTTTTCTGAAGCTTGACTCCTCCCATGATTGGGAGGAAAGGAGTACAGCTGCCACAGTTTTCTGAGCCTTCCTCAGACTGGCAGCCTGGAAAGGGTTTAGAGGGCAGTGAAAGCTGGACTCCTGATCCCAGCAACTTCCCCTGTGTCTTTTAGCGCCTCTTCCACTAGAAATTGTGTAATGCCTATCCAGGGAGCCCCTGATTTGAAGAACATACAGGTCCATTTCCCCACACCTCAACTTTTTCCCAATCACTGAAGGAGTCCAGCTGCCATTGCCCACCCCCCACACTGAGCCTTCCCTAGACCAGACTGGGGAAGGTGTGGAGAGAGGGAGAGGAGACAAGGAGTGGAGCAGTAGCTGGTCTTAACACCTTCCCCAGACCACGATAACCCTAGTATAGGGAAGATTTGGGGAGCCGGGGAGAGGGGATATCTGCAGGCTGGAATGCCTTTATATTCCCTTTTGAAGATTTCCACCACTGCAAACTTTCCAGAAATTTGCAGTGTAGACCCCTGTAAAATATATATCTTGTAGGTAGCAATGTTCTGCAACTGCACCACCACCCTTTTTGAGTGGTATGTTAAGAACCTAGGCAGACAAGTTTCTTCGGGTGAATATAATATCTTTTATTAGACCAACTTAAATAGTTGGAAAGATTTTTTTTTTCTTAGCAAGCTTTCAGGTTTAAAAACCCTTCGTCAGGCTGAGGAAGCATCTGCAGTTGGTGTGTGCTCTTCCTGGATGGAATGAATAGTAAAGAAGCCAAAGGTGGGCTGGATGCAAGACGGACAGTCAGTGAGGATGTAAATTATGGGGTCAGTGGGTAAGACCCAGGTTATACCAAAGAATGGTCTGTTTTAGATAGCAATCTGTTTGCACTAGTACCAGTTTTATCCCAAACACAATTGCTTTAGTTGTCCAATTATGACTGTGTTAAAGCAGGCCAAAATAGTGTACGGTGTTCTATAGGTGAGTCACAAGGACCATCTCTTTAAATATTTCTGAGACTTAAGTGGATTACAATTGTTTAGACTGGTTTCTTCTCATGGTCAAAAATAATATCACATGTTTCACAAAGGAAAAAAATAAACCTTCCCTTTTCCAATAAGGCCCCAGAAACTTTGGAGAGAATGTTTAATATTATTCATCTCCTCAATGTAATCTGTCATTTTACTTTGCCTTATATTTAATGACCATCTTTGTAATATTATGCATTTAGGTATAATGAAAGATATTCTGTGTGAAGGTACATGGATATATAATTGCATCATTTCTTCAGGAGTACAGAGATTTAGGGTCCGAATCTTCACCTGTGCACATTGGTTTTAATGGGACTTCAAACAGCTTGTAGTGTCTAGTATTGTTCCTCAGGGTGCTGGTCTTAAGGGGTCAGACTGGTATTCAGTTACTCAAGTCATGGGGTTTTTTCAACATCCTGCAAAGACTGTTAAGACATATGTTCCCATTATTCACCCTGATTGACTTGATGATCTAATTATACATCCTTGTGTAATGTTCAGCAATTCCTTTTCTGGTCTGTTGTGTTTACATTGTTCAAGTTTTGCTGCAGTCATTTCTTAGCTGAGAGGGACAACATACAACCATGATTCTCCAGTAAAGTGTCTTTTTCAGAGCTTGTTTTTAAAATCTCTGTTCCTATAATTTCAGGCTTTAAACAGTTCCAGGGACTGAAAAAACAAGATTAAAACAAGTGTGTCCTGCTCCCACCCATGTTCTTGTAAGAATTTTAGCCTGAAACTTAAGGCTAGGGACAGAGATTACACACAAACCAGTGTAAGTGATCAGAAACCAGTTTAAACTTGTAACAGAACAGAAGTTCAGTGCACATGGGACAGTTTGAAAATGCTCAAAACCAGTTTAAGATAGACCTGGATGGATGCAATATCAAACTTTTACTGATTTAGATTAAAGCAGTGTATCAAACTGCTGTCCCAGATCGCATCCCAACTCGCGTTACTTCCCAGTCCCCCAACATCCCAGGATGCTTTGCTCCTCCCTCACAAGGCAACCCACTGGAGCATGGCTCTCACCCTGCTGCTCCAGCCCAGTGCCTGCAATCCATGCTGTGATAGCCTACAGTTCCCAAGAGACCTCGGGCATTCTCTGCTGTTGCTCCAAATCATAGAGCTCATTATAGTATCATCCAGTACTACTTCCTGCTTCAGGAATCATCCCCAATTGAACAAGCAAGGGTTTTCAGATTGGTGTGTCTTATTGGCCAACTGTATATTATATAAATGATCCAATAAAAGATATTACTCCTTTTTTTTTTCTCACTTTATTTTCTAGACCAGTGATTGTCATCCAGGAAGCTGTAACCCCTTTGAGTGCCTTGAGATCCCTTTGAGGGTACTCTGGCATGCCACGCAATGTTAGCACTGATAGGTGTACAAATATGATTTACAAGATAAACCCAGATATTTCAAGTAAGAATGCATTACTATTAAAAATTTTCTGGCCTGTTGTGGTCTGAACTCTTCACAGTGCAGGAATGGCTCCTTTTTTGCAGTCAAAAATCAGTGAAAGCTAAGATCTGGCATTTTTCAAGCAGGCCCTGGAGGCTAAAAAGACTTAGAACTACTGTCTTAGACAATCCCACCTACAGAAATGATGCAGCCCTACTCAGCCATCCCCAAAAAATATCTGCCCAAAGTGCTCTTAAAAGCTTCCAGTGAGAGTGCCTGGACAGGCTTTGAAAAATCTGTTGCAGTGCTTAACCACGGTCATACCTAAAAGGTTCTTCCTAATATCCAATTTCAGTTTTTCCTTCCTGAAGTGCCAACCCATTATTTCTTGTCTTGTCCCCTATGGGGTTGTTCAGCTATCCTTTAGTCTATATCCCCCTTCTTAACTGTAGGCCATTCTTAAAGAATTATTAAAAAAAAAGCTGAGGGGGCTGTTCATATACTTATAAATATCTGAATTAATTCTGGAATACTCTTTTTTTCAACCGTGTTTTCTTTGCTGTTTATGAACATTCAAATGAATAGCTTTAGGTTCATGTGAGTGAAAAATAACTGTTTTCTGTAAAATACCTACTTCTTTACATAAATAAGGGTTTTCAAGCATTAACAAGAGTACTGCAGTTCGTTATTCTCCTTTTTTTAAAAAAGGGGGAAGATATAAAACCATGTAAACAAGTCAACATCACAAATTGCAAACAGTCAAATTCAATGTTTTATGTACATAGACTAAAACATGTTCCCCCAAACTATACAGTGAATAAATGAACACAGAAGTATACTTTGTGAACAATCCATAAAGAGTATAGGGCCTGAGTCCCCAGTAAGTAATGTGACCATGCCCAGTTATTACATTTGTCAATATCTGTCATCACCTGGACTACTCTTTACAACTTTCTTTGTTTTAAATAACATGTAAAATACTAAATATTTGAAATTACCAACTTCATCTCCATGAAGGCTGGTGGTAACACAGAACAACAGCCTGTTTTATTTTCCTCAGAGAACACATTCAACTGCTGATATGACTCAGTATGGAAAAATGTAACTGTAGGTCTTAGAATAATAGAATCACAGAAAGCTGGGGTTGGAAGGGAATTCGGGAGGTCATCTAGCCCAACCCCCTGCTCTAAGCAGGACCACCTCCCAGTTAGATCATCCCAGCCAAAGTTTTGTCTAGCCAGGTTTTGAAAATTTCCAAGGATGGAGTTTCTACCACTGTTCCAGTATTTTACTACCCTTTTAGTGAGAAAATTCTTCCTAATATCTAAAGTAAGCTTCCCTTGCTGCAACTTGAGACCATTGCTCCTTGTTCTGTCATATTCTACCACTGAGAATAATGTAGCTCCATCCTTTTTCAAACCGCCATTCAGGTAGTTGCAGGATACTATTAAGTCCCTTCTCAGTCTCCTCTATTCTAGACTAAAGCCCAGTTCCCTTAGTCTTTCATCATAAGTCAAGTCCCCCAGCCCCCTTACCATTTTTGTCACCCTCTGCTGGACTCTCTCCAATTTGTCCACATCCTTTCTGTAGTGGGGGGCCCAAAACTAAGCACAGTACTCCAGATGTGGCCTCATCAGTGCTGAATAGAGGGGAATAATCATTTTCCTCAACCTGCTGGCAACATTGCATAATGAAGCCCAATATACCATTGGCCTTCTTGACAACAATGGCACACTGCTGGCTCATATTCAGCTTATACCCCCAGGTCCTTTTCTGCAGAGCTGCTGCCCAGCCAGTCAGCCCCCAGCTTGCACTGGTGTATGGCAGTGATCTGCAGGATGCGCCTGCTCCTGCCTGGGCCCTTTCCCTTGATCAGAAGGATGGATGAGAACACAACCTTGGGAAAGTTCAAGCAAATCTAGCAATAAACAACTGCCTTACAAATGATCTGAGAGGGACTTTTATTTGGGAAGGTGAACAGAAGGAAAGTGCTCTGGGATCTTCTTTGTTTTATCCCTCCTATTTACAAAAAAAAAAAAAGATTTGTGACACCAGGTTCTGCATTTGACCTAAAGAAAATGTCAGATGCCCCTAAAAAAAGTTAAATAGGAAATGCACCTAACTAGTTATGTAGTTGTGTGGAGGAAAGATCTTGCCAACTAATTCCTGTCTGCTCAATGCCTTTTGGTTTGTCACCTTGGGAATCATGGCACTTGTGGACTTTTTTAACTGGGTTGCAAATATTACACTTTGGTAGTATGCAGGGGGAGAAATGTTCCCCTGGGAGTAAAAATGTCCCCCACAAAGACGGTGCTGGCACAATAGCTAAAGATCTGGTTTCTACCAGTGTCTGTTTTAATAGAGAGCATAACAGGAGGTAGCAGACTCTAGAAGGGGGCAGTGGGGACAGCTGGATTCTGCAGTCCAAGTGTTCCACACTTCCTTTAGCCTACACAAGTCATGGAATAACTGAGTGTGAATCAGAGCTGTTTTAATTCACAGCAGGGGTTGAGCAAGGCCTAGAACATAAGCAATTTCAATATGGCTTACAGCCATCCTTACAACTCCTCTGTTGGTATAGACACAAAGTAGAGGATTAAAGGGCAGCAAGGTAATTAATCCACAGGTTAGCTTCTGTTACCTAAAGAATAGATTTGATTTGGCAGAAAGCAGGTAAGAGATGCACCTTATATATGTCATCACATGCTGATGAAATGAGATCTTGATCACAAAAGCTTATGCATCTCTGATTGATTGAGTTGATCTATAAGATGTACCTCTACCCCACCTTCTTCCAGAGGTAACTGCCTCTCTGTGATTTGACTTTTTTTTTAGTTAGATCAGAGGTTTTCAAACTGTTCTGGGAAACCTTGGAGTTCCATGATAGGTCAGCAGGTCCTCCACAAAAAGAGAGCAGGTAATGGGGGAGCAGACTGGGGGGCAGTGAGCCACCATTGCCAGGCCTGGCTCTGCATCAGCTCACACTCTCCGTGGAGCTAGGGGTAGGGGATCCATGGCAAAAGAAGTGATTTGACAGAGTTCCATGACTTGAGGAAGCTTGAAAGCCACTGAGCTAGATCAACACACATGCCTTTGTCTTATGCTCTACAAAGAGATAGCTCTTCTGTCTGGATATAGGGGAGACTGAAAGGTTATTGTTCCTTTCTTAATTACCCTGTTGGACTCCTTACATCCTAGCCCCCAACTGTGCCTTATCTTACCATTCCTTGTGTCAAGGAGCTTATCTTTCTTTGGAACCCTAAGTATAACATTTACTTCTAATGCTGTAAATAGCAATAATGATAAAAGCAAGAGGTACTATCGAAAAATTAATTGGTGGGGAGGCCTAGATGACTCATGGGACTGTTAACCATGCAGTATCCTTGCCATTCCCAATCTTACAGGCAGCATTTCACTTCTCTGTCACTTCTCTGTCACTAGTTCAAACCCACCCCAGGCCAGTAGTAACTGCAAATTGTGCCTATTTGGTGGTCTGTGTAAAATTAACAGATTTCTCAATCTACTGCTTCCTGAACAGGTGTCCACAACTTGACACAGAATCACCCCATTTGGCACTAATTAATACAGTCAGCACTGAGAGTATTGGCAGTCAGTACTGAGAGTATGTTTATACAATTAAAATATAAGTATAGCCAGGGTAGGCATATCTATTCTAGCTTTAATTTAGCTAGCACAGATAAAGGTAACAGATTAGCCATGGCAGTGTAGGCTGTGCTAACCCACTCAGGACCCTTTATGTGTTCTGGCCTATGTTTAAAATCTTCCCCATAGTACATAGTAGGGCTGTGAGAAATTTTGCCTCGTGTTTCATTTTGAAGCTCTTTTAATGTGTTTCGGGCACAAAACAGTGAAATCGAAATGAAACAAAAGCTTTTGAAATGGCTTCAAAACAAAACAAGGGAACTCAAAACATTTTGAGTTTCGAAGTTACTGGCTTCAGCGCTGGTCCCAGCTGGCAGCACCTGGCTCCTCTCATCCGACAGGCAGATCAGGGGCTCGCCCACTCACCCGGGAGGGCTGCGGGGGCTGTGCCTGAGTCCTCCCAGGGGTGCATGTGCCCAATCTGCCTTCTAGATGACAGACAAGCACTGGGCACAGCCCAAACCGACTGCCGGAAAGATCGCTGCTGCTGCTGGCCCCAGGCAACAGCACAGAGCTCCTGCCATCCCACCCACAGATCAGAGGCCCGCCAGCACCCCCAGAAGAGCTCCAGGGCCTGTGCCAGAGTCCTCCTGGCACCGTGTCTTCTAAGGCCACCAGACATCCTGAATGCACCACTCCTCTTCCCTCACCCTACCCCCTGGCAAACCCATGCAAAGTAACAGTTGCTCTACAATGCAGCCAGGGCTCTACTGTGACAAGATGTACTTCATACTACAGGGATCACAGTCCACAGCAGTGGGGAAGTGGAAGGCTTCTATGTTGGGTTGCACATTGCTTCTAGTGATGTTGAATGGTGGGTCCAAGGCACAATTAGTGTTGGTAGCTAGCTGCTGATGTGGGGGGGTTGTTTGGCCCTTTGCTTGTGGGTTCTGAGGGAAAGAGGGTTGGGAGCTTTAGGGAAGCCCTAAAAACTCTGTTTTTTTTGCCTTCCCGCAGACATCACTGAGCATGCTGAGCTGCCCTTTATGCTATAACTAGCTCCGTTAATTTCAAAGGTGCTTCTGCTCACTAGGCTACTATTCACATGTGTGTAAGAGTACAGAATCTGGCCCTAAATATTGACTTACAGAAGGAAAAACAAAGACTACAGTATAGTACAAAGTGTAGCTTCTTGTCAAGTTTTGGAGGAATGAGTCATTTCTGCTGTACAGCTTTTCTGGGACATGGGAGTGTCAGAGATGCTGTTTTCACACACACAAACCTGTGGCTAAATTCTAGTGAAATCTAAGGTTAAAATGGGCAGACACATTAATGAGTGAAGCCTGCACGATTGACATAACTTCTGTTACGGTACAAGCTTTTTGTGGTTTTATTCCAAAAGCCTGGAGCCACTACAACTACCTCAGTTGTATAATGTTCAGTTAACACTGTTATGATGACTAGTTATTATCAAGATAAAAATAGGCTAGATTATGACTAAAGGTTAGAAGCAAAGCAACTTTTTCATTGTTGAATGATATAGGTACCTGGGCTCTTCCAGAACCACAAGTGAGGCAGCTGGGGTCTCTATTTGCTGCAAAGGCAGAGCAGGTGCCCCAGATCAGGATGCAAGACCAGCAGGCAGAGCAAGATGCTGTCTAAAATCAACACACTCGGTTCAGGGCTGCCTAGAGCCAGCAACAGGAAAGGTTGAACATAGGCCTGTCTCTTGAATCTTCACTCCCTACAGGCCTGCCCCACTGTAGATATGCTATGGGTAAAGGCTTTCAACTGCACATCCCCTCTCTTTGACAAGTGTCCATTTCCCCAAGCACCACCAGGATGCTCTGTGGTGGGGATGCTCTCCACCTCTTGTGCTAAAGTTGTGCCACTGAACAGAAAACATTTCAAGATTACTTGGGCCAGAAAGAGAGCATGTATGAGCATGACCCTGTAGCTCTATAAGGGTACTCACCTCAAAAGTGTGGACGCTTGTGTTCCAGTTCCTTGTCCATGTGTTTTATCTAAGGACTTTTGCATGTAAAATGCTTAAATAATCCTTGAAATGCTGACCAGCAGCTAAGCCTCCCTTTATGCAAGTGATTGCTCTAACCACAAGGATAAAATGAGAGCATCAGCACATCTTCCTATTATCACTGCATTTAATGCGCCCTCTCTCTCTCTGGCATCTACAGAACTTAGGATCATAGGACAGTAGGGTTGGAAGAGACCTCACAGGTCATCTAGTCCAGGTGCCTTCTCAAGGCAGGATCATCCTAGCCATTTGTCTGTCCAGTCTGCTCCTGAATATTTTCAGGGGTGGAGATTCCACAAGCTGCCAATGCCAGCAGTGAATGCGGGAGCTTCCTACTAACTGCCACCAGGCTCCCACCGCTTACACCAGTGCAGCTGTGCCCCCCCACAGCAGCTGGGGGCACACGCCATTCATGTACTGCACCATGTGTGTACATGTAGACATGCATGCTTACTGCTATGTAAAGTGTCTCATGTAGATGGACCCAATGTTCCCTTCTTGCAAGAAAGAAAAAAAAAGTTTGCACCCCCCCCCCCCACCTCTGACGTTGCCGGCAGAGTCTGCAGGCAGTCCCTGTTTGCAACCTCCATCCCCTCGCTGCCAACACTGCTGGACCCCTAGTGGCAGAACTGACTAGGAGCAAATCTGCTCCTGGTTGGCATCTACATGTGTATTACTGCACAGAAAGTACTTACAAATAAATTTGCTATTTGGCATTTGCAGGTAGCACATTTACTCATGAGTAGTGAAATTCATGCATGTGAGTGCACATACACCCACTGCAAAAAGGCACCATGACACTGTTGGCGACACCTGTGGGTGGTTGCCACTTGCCACCCCACTGCCGGCACTGCTGATGGCATCTGCATGCGGTCCCTGATCATCCTGGCCACCACCGCTGGCAGTGCCTGCAAGTGGTTGCCGACCCATGGTCAGCATTCACCATCCCCTCAGCCCCCACCTGGCTTGGCCATGCTCCCCTGGCCCCGAGGTTTTGTCTCCACAGCATGCAGAGGCAGGAGATGGTGCAAAACTTTATTGAGCAGCTTGTGCTGCCGCAGCTAGGTGGGAATAGGCCTCTCAAAAACCATGAACAATACCAATGGTGATGTCCTCCTTGGCTGCAGGGGAAGGGACATGTAGTGCAGCCACCAGGCAGTGGTGGAGGTTGCAGGGCAGCCGGGGCTTATGCCTTACACCATCAAAGCTCAGGGTCCCATTCCAGGTGCTCCTGGGGTACCATAGCAATCAACAGCAGGGCATAATAGGTCAGGTACCTCTAGGTCCATGAAAACAGCTTCTTGCAGAGTGCCTGAGACACACACAACAGGAACGTGCTCAGGATGCAGCACCAGCACAGAGAGGGGCTGGCCCTGGGATGCCTCCCCAGAGAAGGCCCTTGCAGGGTGGGTGGATGTGTTGAAAGCTTCTCATCACAGTCATCCTGGAGCCCTGTACCTCCCAAGCCCAAGCACCATGAGCTGGGCAGCAACACAGAAAACTGATAGGCTTGCAGGAGGAGAAGAGTGGGCAGCAGGGTCTGGAGCTGAGGCAGCAGGTGCTGCCAGGAGCCTGGCCTGTCCTGGTCTGGAAACAGGATGGGGATGGTAGACTGTCTGCATCCAGCACTCAGCAGCCCACCAGCCCTTGGGGAGTGAGCAGGGATGGGGCACTTGTCCAGTGGATGCCTGGGCCTGGGCCTGCCCAACCAACTTACCATGATCCCCGGGCACTTGTGCACATCCGACCCCCAATCTGAGGCTGGGCACCACATGGCCTCTGGTATAGAGCATCTTATCTCAGAAATGTTGCAAACTCTTACAAACAGCTTCTTTCTCATAGGTCTGCAAGCTCTGCAGCAGCACTTGGGGGAGAGGCCACAGCTGGCAGCTGAGATGCAGCATCAGGGTCACTGGGCCACAGCCAGGGCCCTGGGGATGTGCCAGCTCCCAGAAGGATCAGATTCTCCTCCTGGACTGGCTGAGACCAGTGCCAGAAGGTACCAGACCAGGCAGACCAAGAGTTCAAGGCACAGCACAAGTGCATGGAGGCCCTACAGAAGCAGGGCAGTCATGGTCAGAGCAGTGCAGACCACAAAGGAGGATTGCCGAATGCTAGACACCATCCTGACCTGGCAGTTGCCTTTGTGCAGCTTGCTTCCCTGCCCCTGACCCTAGCCATGGCTGCTCCCTGGCAGCCATCCACTACCCAGAAGCAGGTCCCCTTGAGGTCCAATGCCACCTCCTCCAGACAGGAGCCCCTGCCCTGGGTCTCCTGCCACCCAGCACCCCCACCTGGGTCCAGTACTGCCACTTGTCCCAGTTCCATGCAGGTATGAAGCCAGGACTGTGTGCTGCCATTGACTGCCAGAGATGGAATTGCCCACACCAGAGGACCAGCAGCGTCCATCACCCCTAGGTGAGCCCCCAGTCCACCGGCCTTGCTATGGTGTGTACACCTGCAGGGGCATGCCCAAAGGCTGGAGATGCTGGTTGCCTGTCCCCAGGCTCTGCCCCCTTAGCACCTGCACCCCAGGAGAGTACACACACAAACTACATTGTAAATAGTTTTCCCAGGGAAGAGGATATTTTATGGTTGGTGGGTGGGGTGGGTGATGGAGGGGTTCTGTTGCTGGGGAGGAAGGGGGAGGGGGAGTCTGTTTGTTGTGAGGGCAATGAAGTGTTTTTCTTAGAACTGTCTGTAGTGAACATGGTACGGTGGGGGGGGGAGGGGTCTGTGGGTGGCTGTCCAGGTGGGTGACAATGGGGAGTGCTGAAGAAGATGGTTGGCCAGTGCCTCTCACACCCAGTGCCCTGGTCCCTAGTGGAAGGTGTGTGGCCCCCCTCTGTCACTGCCATTGCAGCTGGTGCTCCTGCTACTAGGTAACATCCACCCACTGTGCCCTCCTCCACCTAGGCCTTACAGAAGAGTTCCCCCTGGCCCTCACAGACATTATGTAGCACACAGACTGTGACAATGACCCATGAACTCGAGGCAGACAGTGAGAGTGTGCCACCATCCCCTGATGCAGCCAAAGGCACCAGAGTGCAGGTCCAGCCAAGGCACTGGCCCAAGTGGGTCTGGTAGGGGTCCAGCTGGCCAGTGTAGGGCTGCATGAGCCTGGGGAGAAGTGGGTAGGCGGGGGTCCCTGATGGAAGGGACAGGGCCACCATGGGATCCAGCTCAAGGTGTGGCACCCTCCACACAAAGCACCCGCTCTAAACCAGGGCTGGTAGGGCTGTCCCTAGGGGTGCGCAGGACCTGGGGCATATCAGCCTGTGCTGGGCTATGGGGTGGGGGTGGCGACCGGCTGCAGAAGCCAGGGGCGGGGGAGGGGTTGGCAACTGCCCACAGAAGCTAGTGGCAATAGTGGTAAGGGAGGGATGGGGGCAGCGAGGGGGTTGTGGGAGTGGTGACTGTCTGCAGAAGCTGGCAGTGGCGGTGCCATGGCAGGGCCTGTATGGCACTGCCCGCAGGGCCCCCCAAAGCATGGGTCTCTGTGCGGTCACCTCGATTGGCTCCCACAAGGGATGGCCCTGCACAGGGGAATTGTGGGTATTGCCTACCCAGCTGGCACTCACATTGGTGAAGACGCTGTGGTGATCAATGACAGTCTGGAGAACAAGGCTTGTTGGCTTATGGTCTACTGTAACCCCCTGGTCTTTCTCTGAAGTCCTGCACCTTAGTCATTCTGCAGTCTGGATTTGTGCCTGCAATTAGTCTATTTAGGTGACTCTCTGAAGAGAGGATGCTGATTTTGGATTTAGGCACCTAATCTTTTTTGGATCTGCCTGAACAAGTGGGTAAGGAGAAGTAAGAACACCCTGACTACACTGCAATGCAAGCTCTCAAGACCTGGGTCCAGGCACACAAGAGAAATGGGTCTTCATACCAAATAGTCTCTTCTCCCTTCTGCAGATGGGAGGAGTGCATGCAGCTTCGTTTCCATCTCTCAAAGCACTAGCTACTACAGCAAAACTACTGTGTAGGCTGGGATATAATTTATTGCAAATTTAGGGCAGCTGCAAATTTACTCAACCCCTACAAGGTAGAGCAGGGAGACTACCATATCTCAGAGAACTTTCTTTGAGAAACAGTCCCTTCCAAAACCATTTCTGGGAGAATGGAGCTAATGCAGTTGCTAAAGTCACAGAGCAGCCAAGTACAAATTATCAGCTAATATTATTTATGAGCAGTACTAAAACTAAAGGTTGGGAGAGTGACCAGGGCATCAGCCTTGAGTGGCTAACTTGGTGGGTAGAGGGCACAAAATTAACAATCACCACTGGTCTCCTGGCTGTTAGCCTGGTGCAACTTTCACACAATATGTAGAACTGCCCAGTTATGCCTCTATTTATGAGATCTTCATCTTCTTCAGGATCTCTCTGGTAAACAATTTTGCACAGTCCCATCCAAATTTTTTCCAGAGCCCTCTTTGGGCATCCATAGGCACAGACTGTTGAGTTGACCTCCCTAATTTTTTGTTAATTTATGACTGCTAAGGGTATATCTATGATGAGTTACTCTTTACACACTAGCTCTAGAACCAGAAGCAGTATAGCCACATTTATACAGTGTTGTGCCCTAGTTAATTAGCCCCACTTCTCTGAGAAGCAAGTAGCCCAAGCACAGTGTGGCACAAACATGGCCATCGTACTTCCTCTTTAAAAGCAAGCATGTTAATATCTCAGTTACTTCTGTATGCAGGTGCCTTGAGTCGTATAAGCATGCTTTCACCTCTGATTCAAAGCATCTTCTTCCGGTTTTTTTGTGCTCCAACCCCTCCACAACAAATGATATTTCTGGATCTGTACCTGGCTCCATCACTTTCATAAGTCTGAGAATCCTCCCCCACACCATGGCAAAAACATTATAGTCTTCTAATATCCCTCCTATCACTAGGCTTACTCCTCTCTAGCCACTCCATTATGAGAAAGGGAGCTGTTCACATTCTACATTGTCACTCCCAACAATTCACAAATCAGGTGTCCAACTGTTCCCAAAATCATAAGACTACACTAAAGATCATGAGACTGAATCTCTAATTTGCCCTCATGTATCTGTGTCTTTAAGGGACATTTAGTTTTTCTCTGTGACCAGGAGGGATAGAAATATTTTTTAGAGAAAAGCTGAGATGCTTAACTAGCACAGGCCTGCAGGACCTGAAACTAACACCACCTCCAATGTCGTAACTTATTATAGAAGTAGGCAATGCTGCAAGTCCCTGCTCCTTTTTTTGCAATGTTCCTCGTTGCACTGCTTATTTTATACCAGCCCTCTGAGAAATACAGTCCCTAGAGTACACTGGATCTGGACAGAAAGATCAATAGGATCGTGCTGGATTGAGGGCCTCCTTAATGCTCCTTACTGTTGGCCCTCCAGTATAGCACTTTTAATACTGGAGAGCTGGAGGAAGGTTGCAAAGAAAATAATGAGAAATGAAGTCAGCTCCCAGTACAAGAGCAATGCTGGGTTATAAAAAATTTAAGAAGAGGAATGTTGACGCACCAGAGACAGAGTGCTAGGAATTAGACAGCAGGACACAGAAATCTTTTAAAATAGATTTACAATAAGGAAATAAATGAGAAGTGAAAGTGAAAGGAAAAAATTTGTGAAGAGCAGAAGCCAAGTGAGAAAGCTTGATGTAAGAAACAACAAGGGATGAAGAAACCACAGTGTGATGGAAACTGTGAATAAGGAAAGAGAACAGGAAGAAAACCAGTTTTGAGCAGCAGTAATAAAAATAAGGTGAGAATACTAAGAGAACAAAAGAGAGTCTTTGCAGACAGAAGAGATGGGAGGCAAAGTGGGGAAAAATTAATGGGTTAATTGAGCAATTACCTTAAAACCAGCTGCATGTGCAAAGTAGCTATCACACGATTAAAAAGCTTCAAACAGCTATAAAGTTAGACCTCAAAAATATGTACTAACTTTATAAGTTGGTTGCTCTCAAGCTTTAATTTGCACATGTAGCACGGTCTTCCCACGCAGCTGAGAGCCCCGCCACCTGACAAGGCTCCCAGCCACAGGGGTTCCCCTTACCTAGTGTGAAATCCCTGCTGTTATGTTTGGCCTTCATGGCTGGGGCCCTCCACAGCACAGGGGGCTCCCAGCTGTGGGTCCTTGCTTCTTGCCAGGGCAGGGGAGGCCCAGGATCAGGCTCCCCCTGCACTGGCATAAAAGCACAATTGGACCTGATGTGCAATCCCACAGTTGCACCTCCTGCCATGCACATGGAGCATGGAAGGAGGCATGATTGTTTGGATCATGCATTAGATCCAATCTCACCTTTGCCTACACATGTAGAGGGGGCCTGAGAGGCACAACTAGGGAAATAGCACAAACAGTGAAACAGTTAAGACATGAAACAAGGAGTGCATTGAAGATAGCATTGGTGGAACTAAAAGAAAGAACTGTGATGGGAATAACTCAAAAGAAGTTTGCATGATCTTATAATTTTTATTTATTTATTTATGCAATTTCTTGAGAGATGAGGGGCCAAAAAACAACATGGCTGGTATTAGAGAGCATGTTTTTGTTGAAGGCAACTGAAGTGACAGGAATATTGATCTTGAGAAAGAAAAGGTAGGAGGGGGTAGGGGGAGATGGATAGAAAGAATCAGAGGGGAAGAAAAGGATTTCTGTTTTTATAATCCTTACAGGAGTTGGCTTTCATCCAGGAAGAAGATAAGAGAGATAGAAATAGAATTATTAATGAGTATGGGAGCAGACAGGAAAGGAGATACACAACCGGGTGTCATCAGCATAGAAATATTGCCAGCCCCAAGTAAGAGTGTTGCCAACAGGCAAGTTTAAAGATAACATCGAGACCAGGAACAGTGCCCTGGGGAATATCCACTGAGAAAAGAAGCAAGCTGATCATCCCAAGGCACCTTGAAGCTTCTTGCAGACAAACAGTAGGAAAAATGAAGAAAAGTTATGAAAGCCGCAGGTACCAGGGTGAAGAAGGAAAAAAGAAATAATTGAGAGTGTCCAAAGCAACACTGGGCACAGGAACAAGTAATCTTCAGGTGAGACTCAAACTGCAAAAAAGAGACAGGTTGATCAAATCACCTAGAAAGAGTTAAAGTAGCATTATTTATGCCCTTGGTGCATTAGCTGAACAATTCCTGTAAACATAAGAAAATAACAGGTTCTATAATAACCAAGCTGCCCTATCAAGCATTATGGACAAATACAGACTTCCAGTGACATCATGCCTAAATATATTTCAGCTGAAGCTATAAGTGAGAGGCACTGGGGCAGGGGGCACTTGCCCCCCCTGAGATTGGCCGCCGCCAAAGCCACTGCAGGTTTCTGTGGGCAGTCGCCACTCGCCACCCTCCCCCCACCTCGCCATCAACACAGACAGCTGCAGGCAGTCCCTGCTCACTGCTCGTCGGTGACAACACCAGCAACTGCGGGTGGTCCCTGCTCACCACCATGGTGCCCCCCCCCAATCTCAGGAGACACCAGTCGTTCATGGCTGAAACTTCAAATGAATCAAGTAGTCTTTATTTTCTATCCTAAATTGTTTGTGTAGAGTTGCTGCTGACTGTTAAGCAACCAACAGGTTTTTTACTTGTGCAGTAGCTGCAATTGTGGTCTGTGAAGTGAACTCTTGTACTGGAGCACCTGCAGTAGCCAAAACTATAGCTAAGGTAGCAGGATGCCTCCTATGCTAACACTATGATTCCACTTACACCCCTCTAACAGCAAAAAAACAGAAGCTTAGGCTGAATCATTCCAGGATTTTAAACTTCAAGAAAAAAATTATACCATAAGTTTGAATATCAACCTTTTAACTATTTGTCTTTTTCAGACAGGGAACACTTCCTTCTTTCTCACTCACTAACTCAAAAAAACCCACAAGAACAAACAAAAAAGCCCCATTAAGGTTGCAGATGTCAAACACTCAGAAGCCAGGATGCCGATTGCCTATACAACGTTAATTCAGCCTCTTTGCACATCATGTTATTAATTACATGATCACTTGTAATTTTTCCTTCCCTCTCCCCCCTCTCCCCGCAAGATGTCTTCCAAACTCAGTGCACAGGCTGAACTGGACTCACTGAATGGGCAGCTATACAGTATTTCTTTTTATCATCATCATTCAGTGTGTAGTCCCATGAATTAACTACTGTAGACCATCCAAATTCTTCCCTGAATACAGAATTAACTTCCTTGTGGGTTTTTCTGTGATGTTTTAGTTCTTTACAAAGACAAATGAATTAGTCTTCACAATGCTACTATGAGATAAGGTGGTATTACTATGCCCATTGTACATAGTGGGAACTGAAGCATGAAGATTAAAACCAAGATTGTCAAAAATGTCATTTAATTTTTTGGTACTTTGTTCAAGAAGCCTAAGACCCAATCTTTCCAAGTACTTAGTATTGTCTAGCCCTTGATATACTCAAAGCAGAGGTTCTATTGACCTTGGCTGCAGCTGCAGGTGCTCATCACAATCACAGATCATGCTCTAAGTGTCTCAAGTTGGTTACCCAAACAAAATGAGGACAATGCAATTAGTAACCACAAGTTAAAATGTTAGATAGTGACCTGTGGACAAAGGAAAGCAGCATGTAGCCATGCAGTTAAAGTTGTTATCATAATGTACATGCAAAGATGATGAAGTAAGGTTGCATAGTCAACCGTAGGTCTGGCACTTCCCAATTTTGAATGCTTGATTTTTCATCCTTGCTGGTCTTTTAAAATTTTTTTTTAATAGATTTGGCTGGCAGCACTGCCTGTTAGTAAGTTTGCCTGGAGCTTTACATTAAAAAGCTGTATGTTCAGTTGCTTATAAAACTTACTCCAATAAACTGTCTGGGCTGAAACTTTCTATGCCAAATGTCTGCAGCCACTTGGGGTGGAATTAGGGTTGTGCAATGAGGAGAATGATACAGTACAAAAGCTTATAGAAAAGGAAAAGAAAAAATAGCCTACCAGTGAAGACACATGAATGCTGGCCCTGCAGATACCATACCTGAGTCCCATCACTCAATTCCATTGTGCTGATGAATGCTTTAAACCGAACTTTTCACCATCCATCCTGGGCACTGAACAAGGGATACAAGGGAAGGTGCATTTGAGAGCCTATGATAAAGTGCACACAGAAAGGGGATGAATTAAGATTGAGTCATCTATCTTAACTCTGGTATTTCCCAGTTTTAGAAAACTTAATTTTGCAACTTTCCATTCTCTTAAAACAGCTTGTTTTTATGTAATTGAAAGTCTTTATGTGGGACTGTACTGTTCCATAGGAGTTGACTGCAGAGTTGGAATCATAACATCACAGCAAAGTCTTTTACCTTTTCAGGAACTGATACTGAAGTGGGATGCCACAGGCATTTTCTACATAGCAAAAGATTGTCTGAACACAGTAAGTTCAATTTTAGTCCACAGTTCCATAGCAAAATATGCTGTAGTGGTCACAGACCCTTCTACCCCCATCCTCCCCAGTCTGTCATCTCTCTTCAGTTCCTCTGCCTTCATTTATTCCATCCCATCTCCTGCCCTTGTTTATCCCCCTCACTCCCCAACTACAGTCTTTACCACCTCCTTCTCCCTCTGCTCCTGCCACTCTCCCCTACCCTTGTCCCAGTTTTCAGCCCATTCCCTGTCCTCTGACATTCTTGTTCCTGTTCCTAAATAGCTTTCCTTAGGCTCCTATACCATCTCCATCTTCATCTACCTTCTCTTCTCCCTTCCTTCCCTCTGTTCTTCACTCCTCTGCACGCATGAGGCAGATTCTTCCTTTACCTCCATGTTGCCTGAGACCATAAGCAAAATAGTCTCTGTCCTTTCAGTTAATGTCCCTGGAATTACTGTGGCTCCCAGTACTTCCAGAGAAAGGTCAACTTGTTTTGCAGCTCTGGATTGGGACATGTCTTTTCACCTTGTAGTGATAATCCATGCATCATGGTCACATACGCAGGCTGTAGCATGCTCAGTATAGATGCAATCTTTAAAAACTTTGGGGAGAATCCTATTTCATTTTGTCAGAGGTGTAACTGGTAAGGTTCTCACTCCGGGAAGTGTGGGGCTTATGTCCTAGTCCCCTCATTAGCTTAATGCCCATCTTCCCTTATACACACATTGTGGGGCAGAGAAGAAAGGAAGTGAAGGTATTTATGCAGTCAGGGGAGTTAATACAGGGACCCTCTCCTGGCCACCTACAACACCTGCCACTGCTCATCTGGTAGCCCAGTGCCACTAATTCCCATCGCCACTGGGATGTCGCAACACTGAATTAAGCAATGACAAAGGCGTATGTTAACCCCCTAGCTGCTGCCTATGCTGACACCTGTCCCCATCTTCTGCAGCAGCAGTATCCCACACAGGGACCGCCTAAGGCTCATAAGGGAACCTGAGTTACTGGGACACAATTCCCCACAAGCCCTCAACTCCACCACTAGCTGTGAGGAAGTCTCCCCTGAAACAAGTTGTGATGCCCACTGGGGATTCCTGGTGGTGCTGGAAAGAAACAATGGTAGATTTGGTGGCGCCCTAAATGCCATTTAGGTACACCTGCAGTTTTAGTCATTTACAGTGTCAGATTCTAGTTCACCTCCTGGCAAAATAGAATTTCCCTGTGCATAGATACCTGCCAGAAAGGAAACAGGATAGGAAGAGACCTCCTGCCTCTTTGCCCAATAGTTTAGTGATGAGGATACTGCCCAGATGGCAGGAGACCCACCTCCCCATGAGGAAGGTTTGAGTCAGCAGCTCCAGCTCCTTCTTCCCAGCACAGTGCTCTAGACACCAGGTCACAAGTCAGGTAGTATCCAGACTCCCTTTCTAGCTTTTCCAAAGAAGCTGGCCCACTGGGCAGGCAAGAGAAGGAGATGTGTGGGGCCAAGAGGAAAAGAACAAACCAAAGGATACGTGGCTTAGTGACAGCATGGCTTTCCTGGATGAGAAAGGACTTTGGTTTCTACCCAAGCCCCTCGTTCCAAATGGAGCAGAAACTGCTCTCTCTACATTTTATCTAATGACTATTAAATGCATTTTATCTTAAAAACTGCTTTCAATATAGGCAAAATAATCTTTTCTCCTAATACATCAGGAACATGTCAACTGAAGCTTGTCAAAAAATTTCAACCCAAGACAGATTTCAACTGCAGACAAGTTCATCCCAACCAGTTAAAGTCTGGCAAAAAAAAATCACAAACAACAGAAAATTCAGACAACATTAACACAACTATAATTGTGTTACAACATACCATTTGTTCTACATCTAGGATATCTAAGGGTGGCAGCGCTAATATCTGTTGGAAAGAGGCAGATGCAGTGATGGAATATCTTTAGCAAAACTGTATAAATATATTTTATTCTAAGAAGGGGAAGTTTAATGAAAAAAATGTAGATTTGCTTGGGTCAAGTGTAAGCATACCTCTAAGAAAAGAGAAAATGTTCCATTGAAGTAGTTATGGACTCACAGCACAAGCAACACAGAACAATACCAGTTCTCTCTGCTCCATGTATATTTTCATTGGTGGAGAAAAAATGGTACTATAAGTTTAAAGCTCTCTTGCAAGCATTTTTAACTTGCATGAGCAGTGTTTCTTCAACAGATCATCTCTGCTCTCACTGCCCTTGGTAGCATTACAGGGGTCATATTTTCACATGGATGAACTGCTCTTGAATGATTTCTCCAAAGTATGAAAACAAAAACATTCTTCCCTCCCTTCAAAGCAGCCATGCATACCTTGTTTTGCAGCAGTTTGTGTGTATTGGGGGGGGGGCATTTTTTGTGGAATGGAGAAAGTGGTTGTTTTTGTCCTTAAACACTTTATAGGTTGTGTTCAGTGGAATAAAAAAAATCCCATTCTGTTAGTGTCTGAGTCCTCCTTGCAGTATCCCTTGGTGAAGATGAGGTATTTTCGTAGGGCTGACCAAATGTCCTGGATTTTGGAGGCCAGTCCCCGCTATGTGGTGAAAATTAAAACAAGCATCCCAGGCCTGGGGTGCAGAGCCAGTGGCAGGAGCTGTGAAATTAGGAAGCCCTAGGGACAGCAAAATTACTCATTAACATTAATTGTTACTTCACAGGTGATTGTTAACACCTGTGAAGTAAAGAACAATGGGTCATTGACTCCCTGCAGGAGGGAGGGAGAGAAGCAGTGTGCCAGATTTCACATTGTCCCATATGGTCATCCTAAGAATTTAACCCACTTTTTAGAGGATTCCCAGTTTGAATAGCACATGACTTTTTTCTCAGGAATAGTTCTACTTTTTTTTTCAGGCATAGAAAAAAGAGGGACAACTTTGATTGTCTTCTCCCAAGCCCTTACAGAGCCCAAGTGTGCCCTAATGCCTATTCCCAAGAGACTGTACATACAGTACACAGCAGCTTCCCAGGCATTAGAAGTAGATGCAACAGAAGTATTAGTAGGGGACATGTAGCTTGATTCACTCTTGCCATCTTTCCTACAAATCCAAGTGGCTGTTCTGAATTACTCATGTTAGAATATGATTATATATAGTACAGTATATCCCAAATGGCATATTATATTATGGCCCTGATTCAGCAAAGTATTTAACAGCTCTGCTTCTTCCCAAGGTTGGAAGGATTGAAACCATTGACTCCAAGAATCAGTGATGGGTGGTAGTGTCTGGAGACTCCCTTCTGCAGGGGACAGAGGCAGTCATCTGCAAGCCTGAACTGTTGGCTCAGGAGGTCCACTGCTTGCCTAGAGGCTGCATCTGAGATGTCACGGAAGGATTACCACAACTCATCTGGCCCTCTGACTACTACCTCTTCCATGTGATACTGCCAACAGAGAGAGAAAAAGTAGCCACAGGGCACTGAGTGCAAGGGTGAAGGGGGCGGGGGGCTCAGGTGATGTTCTCCTTGATCCTTCCTGTAAAAGAGAAGGGCCCAGGCAGGAGCAGATACATCCTGTAGATCAATGCATGGCTTTGCAGATGATGTCACCAGCAGGGCTTTGGCTTCTTTGGCCATGGGATGTTGATCCAAGAAGGATTGCTAGAAAGAAATGGGATCTATCTGATGAAGAAAGGGAAGAGCTTCTTCACAGACAGGCTCACTAACCTAGTGAGGAGGGCTTTAAACTAGGTTTGCTGGGGGGGTGGAGACCAAAATCCTGGGGTGAATGGGGAAATGGGTGACCTGGAGAAAGAGCAAGCAGGAGGGAGCAACAAGGGAGACCTTCTCATTTTTCCTTACAAAATAGGGCAATTGGCCACTCAGGTGTCTGTACATGAATGCACAAAGCCTAGGAAACAAGCAGGAAGAATTGGAAGTCCTTACACAGTGATAGAACTATAATGTAACTGGAATAACAAAGACTTGGCGGGATAGCTTGCATGACTGGAGCACTGTCATGGATGGGTACAAGCTGCTCAGGAAGGACAGACAGGGAGGAAGAGAAGGGGTTGCACTTTATGTAAAAGAGCCATATGATTGCTCAGAGCTCCAGTATGAAGCTGGAGATAGGCCTGTTGAGAGTCTCTGGGTTAGGGTCAAAGGGAAGAGCAACAAGGGTGATGTTGTGGTGGGGATCTGCTATAGACCTCCACACCAGGAAGAAGTGGTAGATAAGACTTTCTTCAAACAGCTAGCAGAAGTTTTCCAATCACAGGCCCTGGTTCTCATGGGGGACTTTAAATCACTCTGGCATCCACTGGGAGAACAATATAGCAGTACACAGGAAGTCTTTGGAGACGTTGGGGACAACTTCCATGTTACTGATGCAGAGACTGTGCTTTTCTTGACCTGCTGCTAACAAACAGGGAAGAATTGATGGTGAGTGTAGCAGTAGATGGCAACTTGGGTAGCAACAACCATGAGAAGACTGAATTCAGGATCCTAAGGAAAAAAAGGAAGGAGAGCAGCAGAGTATGGACCCTAGACTTTAGAAAAGTGAACTTTGATTCACTCAGGGAACTGATAGGCAGGATCACCTGGGAGACTAGTGTGAGAGGGAAGAGAAGTTGAGGAGAGATAGCTATACTTTATACCAACTGAGGGTGCAGGTATGAACCATCCCAATGTACAGAAAGACTAGGAAGTATGGCAGGAGATTAGCCTGGCTTAGCAGGGAACTCTTCAGTGAACTAAAACACAAAAAGGAAGCTTACAAGAAGTGGAAACTTGGACAAATAACTAGGGAGGAGTAAAAAAGTATTGCTAGGGCATGCAAGGGTGAAAGCATGAAGGCCGAAGCACAATTGGAGTTGCAGCTAGCAAGGAACGTGGAGGGTAAAAAAAAGGGTTTCTACAAATATGCCACCAACAAGACTAAGGTCAGGAAAAGTGTGCATCCTATACTAAATGAGGGAGGCAACCTAGTGACAGATGATGTGCTTTGTTCAATATCTTTATCAATGACCTGGAGGATGGGAGGAGTGCACCCTCAGCAAGTTTTCAGATGACACAAAGCTTGGGGGGAGTACAGGCAGTCCTCGACTTACAATGTTTCGAGTTACAACATTTCGCATTTACAGAGTTTATAAATTGATGCCCTGTTTTAACTTTCTGATGTCAGTTTTGACTTTATAATGCTTGATCCAATTCAATGCCACACCAGTGAACAAATTCACTTTGTCACCCATCTCCCTGGAGAACATGTGTCCAAACTTCCTTGGACACTGTCAGAATCCCTACTCAGAATATGGCCAGGCCAGGCAAGCCTCTGGCAGGACCCGTTGACCAGGTCAAAAGGTCTCTGAGCAGGCGGAAAACTACCAGCTACAGCCAGGTGGAAAATTACTAGCTATAGTTACGCAGCAAGAAACAAAAGCCCACCAAAACCCACAGCAACACAAAATATAGCAAGCATGCACGCTTGCAATGATTGGATAAAGTTCCCCCCAGAACTTTTATAAAAGGTGCAACGCTGCAAGCGCTCGTCGGAGGAACCACACGACCGAACCTCAAGCGACAAAGAGCAACTGGACTGATCACCCGGGAGCTGCCTCTTCCAGGGTGAATCCCTGAGCGACGTTCAGGCCTGCCGAACGGAGTAATCTTTATCTCTCCAGCGACAAAGATGGAACTGGTGAGCTGCCATGCCACTTTTGCTTAAGCACTGTAAATAGTTTAGTGTTAGCTTTACCTTATAAGGACTTTTACAGTTTAGTTTAGTTTGTTAGGTACACTACCCTATGCCGCCTACCCGGCCTGGGACTTACCGGTGGTAAGCCGCACCAAGCCCTCGGACTTGAAATCAAGGGATCACTGCAAACCCTGTGACCCGACAACCCCTTTGACTCCTTATTCTACACCTATACATACAAATAAAATTTTCCATCATATTGTTATCCTGTCTCCGTGTCCTATGTGCTTCCCTTCCCCATGGGCATTCGCGAACTATAAAAATCTAACAGACATTTTCTTTAAGAAAGCAGACAAGACTGCAGAAAAACCTGTAGCCAAGACTTCTGAGAAGACTTCAGCCAAGAACCCTTCAAAAAGTCCACCAAAGTCACCTCAAATAAGTTCTTCCAAATCAATATGAATGCTATTTGCAATATAAATACATTAATGTAGCTATATTACTCATCTATAATTGCTTGAGTACAAAATTCTTGAGTATTTTTGGTGAAAATAGAGTATCAGTAGGAGGGTCAGGAACCAATCCCCCATTTACAACATTGTTTCTCTTGAGAAAAATTGGTTCTGAGTTACATTTTGACTTAAGACATAATTTTCAGGAACCAATTGTGTTGTAAGTCCGAGGACTGCCTGTAGTTGATACACTGTAGGGTAGGGCTAGGATTGAAAGAAACCTCTTGTTGCAAAGAAGCTAACAGCATAATGGCCTACATTACCAGCAGATCTAGGGAAGTGATTATTCCCCTCTACTCAGCACTAGTGAGGCTATATCTAATTTTTGCCCCCCACTACAGAAAGGAGAAAAGTAGGAGGGGGTACTCACCAGTCCCCCTCCACTAGGGCAGGGCCCCCCCTTGCCCAAGAGCAGCTTTCCCCGACGGCAGGCCCACTGCACATGTGCGCAGTTTAAAAGGGCCCGCCAAACAGCAAAAAAGCCCAGTTAGGCTCCGGAGCGGTGAGAGATGCGTGGGTGAAAGCCTGCCGTACCCCCGCTCCCCCCAGACACCCCCCAACAGCTGCAGAGCCCCCTGCCGACCCCCAGCACAGCCAGAGGCAAGCGAGGCTTGTGGTATGAAGGGGTTAACCCCGCTCTGAGTGGGAGGAGGTGGCTGTGTGGAGCTGGGCCGGGTCAAGCCCCCGCCCAGGCCCCTACTTGGCCCAGCCCCCCAGGCAGCCACGCGTCCGGAGCTGCGCAAACAGGCATGCTTGTCTGCCGGCACATGAGTTAGTATGGAGTTCACGCAGGAGGGGGCGTGGGAGGGCCCAAGACCCTGCCTGCAAACCCCCCAGGGTAGTCAATCAGAGCCATAGCCAACCTAGCAGAGGCATGACACGGATGGGCACGCACTGCAGCCCCTTGGGCATCTCAGGGACAGCCACCCAGATGGAGCCCATGGTTCCGGGCTCCACGCAGATGGAGCCCCTGGCTCTCGGCTGCACAGGCTGCCTGTCCCTTTTTCAGGCTCTAGGGCCCAGGAGCATGGCCAGCTCCCTGTGTGGGGTCTGCTCCCTTTTGGAGTCTCTGGCACGCCAGCTGGAGGAGCTCCAGGCCACAGTCCAGAGACTACATGCCATCAGAGACTAAGAACAGGAGATTGACTCCTACTGCCAGGCCCTTCTACCCCGGGAGCCGCAGGGTAGAGCACCGTCTCCCTCCAGGACAAAGTAGGACTCTGGGACCTCCCACTCTGTCCAGTCTGTCCAGTCAGGGGCATGGGCCAAGGTGGTCAAGGGCCGTAAGGTCCACCGCACCAAGGCCCCTGCCCCGCCAGAGCTTAGCAACAGTTATACACCTCTTGCTGCTCCAGCAGAGCCTGCTGAGTTGCCAGCTCCCGCAGGCAACACAGGCTCAACTGCAGCTACCACCCTGACTCTCCCCAAGACAAAACGTAAGGTGTTTGTTGTGGGAGACTCCATCCTGAGAGGAGCTGAGGGGGAAATCTGCCGCTCCAACCCCTTAGCCCGGGAAGTCTGCTGCTTCCCAGGGGCCCACATCCAGGACATTGCAGAGAAGATCCCAAAGCTCCTCCAGCCCACAGACCACTATCCTATGCTCCTTATTCATGAGGACACCAATGACACGGCTCGGAGCGCTCCCAGCTGGGTCATGAGGCACTACAGGGATTTGGGAGTGGGGCTAAAGGGTCTAGGGGCACAGGTGGTGTTCTCATCAATCCTCCCAGTCTCGGGCTATGGGCTCAGGAGGGAGAGGAGGATCCACATAGTCAACCAAAGACTGCGGCACTGGTATCATCGGGAAGGCTTTGGCTTCCATGACCGCAGCCCGCTCTTTGGCGAGAGAGACAGCGAGCTGCTGGGAAGAGATGGCCTCCACCTCTCTCCCCTGGGGGGAGGCTCTTCTCAGCCAGACTGGCTGACCTGCTCCACTGGGCTTTAAACTATGCCCACTGGGGGATGGGAAGGCTACTGCCACTGCTGGCCCCCTGAGCAACCCTTGCAAAGCCAGCAGGCCAAGGCACTTAAGGGAGCCCACCCTTGCCCCAGCCCTGGTACAATCTGTGGGCAAGGCAAGAGCCCCCAAGGGGACACTTGCCTGCCTGTACAC
>NW_017728906.1:41686900-41702344 GCF_001723895.1 Crocodylus porosus
GGGATCCTATGACCCCAGCTGACTTCCTGCCCTTTGGGCAGGGGGCTGGACTCGATGATATTCCGAGGCCCCTTCCAGCCCTAATATCTATGAAATCTATGGCTGTGGACAAGTTGTAGCAAATCTAACAGAGGGTAATGAAAATGGTTCATCGGCTAGGGCGCATGACTTCTGAGGAGAAGCTGAGGGAACTGGGCTTATTTAGTCTGCAGAAGAGAAGACCAAGGGGGTATCTGATAGGAGCCTTTAACTACGTGAAGGGTGGTTACAAAAAGGACAGAGCTGGACTGATCTCAGTGGTGGCAGACAACAGAACAAGGAGCAATGGTCTCAGGTTGCAACAAGGGAAATTTAGGAAGAACTTTCTCATATTAGGAGGATGATAAGAAGAACTTTCTTTAGGAAGAACTTTCTCACTAGGAGGGCAGTAAAGCACTGCAACAGGTTAGTCAGAGAGGTTGTGGACTCTCCATCCTTGGAGGTTTTTAAAATCCAGCTAGACAAAGCCTTGGCTGGGATAATCTAGTTGGGGATGGTCCTGCTTTCAGCAAGGGACTGGACTAAATGATCGCCTGAGATCCCTTCCACCCCTACTTTTCTATGATTCTAATTACTCCCCTTACAGCCATGGAGGCACCAAATATTTGGACTCAGCCTGGGCTTTGGATTCTCAGTGTCTCAGTGGCCTAATAGGGGGTAGAAGGTCTGGGCAGCCCCACTTCTCCAAAAACTCCTGCCTAGGCATATTCAAAGGTTTGGGTGACCTCTCATGCATATACCATAATTCAGAATCAACAGTTGCTAAAAAAAATTCAAGAAATTACTCCCCTAGATAAAGACAAGCCTGTAGGTGAGCAAGGTGATTAGAAGTTGCCTATTTCCTTTACATGATCAAAATATGCAATGTTATATTTTTATCCAGAGCCTCATAAAGTGATATATATGGCAGTGATCCTTGAAAAGTTCCTTTAAAAATGTATTCCTTTTTCAACGAGTCCAATAAAGGGTATTACCTAGCACATCACACTGATTTGTTTCTTACTTTTTGTTTCCAAGACAAGCTAATAGAATTACTATTATTGTGCCCTGAAATTCACATTCAAATGCAACAGCAGCCAAACCTTTGCCATGGAGACCAGTGCACAGCAAAGGTGTTTTCTTGTATGGCTCTTCAGGAGAAATTAAATGTAGTCACTATATCCCACAGAGACATTGTAGAGGAAGAGGGAGGAGAATGAGATACATGAGGAATATGCCTATAAGGATCCCAAATGTCTAGATTTTATTGAGATAAATAGGGAGGAGTCCTTTATGGGAGATTTCATGTAATAATCATAATCCGATGGAAAAATTTAAAGTACATATAGAATTCTAATCGTATAGTCTAAAACAGGGAAGTAGAGGGAAAAAAGGGTTTACTGGATCATTTCAACCTTTAGGGTATGTCCATGCCACTGGATCAGCATACCAGGCAGCACCATACCTTTCAGTGGTATAGGTTAATGTCACCCATATAGCACTATACTACTTCTGGGTTGCAAGTGTTAGAGTCTGTCCTCTACTGCCCACACCTCCCACATCTGGGTCCCCCATCTCCAGGCTGCTGATGGCCACAGTTTTCTATAGTCCCACATATTACCAGTAGTACATCTTACCTGACTGAGGAGGATCTAAGCCAGGGTAAGCAAAATAAGGCCCATGGGCCAGGCCACGGGTGGGTGGGCCATTGGATCTAGCCAACTCATTGGATCTGGCCTGCAGGCGACAGGCAGCTCTGGCTGGCATGTGGTGCTGGACAGATGGGTGGGACTGCTTTGGCCCAGCAGCATCAGCCGTAAACCCAGGCAGGTGGCAGCATCAGTTGTGGATGCCACTGGCAGGTTCAAAAGCCCAGATGTAGAACCTGCCAGCAGCATCCACAGCTGACACCACCACCTGCCTGGCATGAGGATGCTCCCAACCAGAGCCCTGAACTGGAACCTGCTGGCAGCATCAGCCATGGATCCAGGCAGGAGCTGCTGCTGCACTGGCAGTATCTCTGTGCGTCTGTCTCTGTGTCTCTCCTGCAACTTCCTTCCCCCCCTCAACCCTGAACCTAGCCAAAGCTGTATTTCCCCAAGAGCCCCAGCGCTCAGTTGTGGACCCAGGCAGGAGCTTCTGCTGTGCCAGATGGGTGGCAGCAGCATCTGTGACACTACTGGCAGGTTCTGCATCGGGGCTCTGGGACCTGCTGACGCCACTGCCCACCCACCACAGCAGAAAATCCTGCCTGGGTCCACAGCTGAGCATCAGGGCTCCTGGCAAACTACAGCTTTGGCTAAGTTCTGGAGGGAGAGGGAGTAGGAAGAGGGGAAGAAGGGGGAGAGATAAGACAAGACAGATAGATGTGGCCCTTGACAGGTCTCCAAAACTCATTAAGTTGTCCTCCAGCTGAAATAACTGCCCACCCCTGGTCTAAGCTCTCATTTGCAGTTTTAGTCCTTCTGTGCTCAAGGAGGAACGTGGTATCAGGAGTCTTCTTCACAAACTAGGAAGTCCAAGAGATCTGGAAGTAGTGAGGCCCTCCCATTCAGCTGAGCCCCAACCCAGGGTGCCAAAGTTCAGTTTTCTGGCCAATCCCATTCTTGTGAACTCCCCCAGGCTACTTCCTCCCTCAACCAATTTATTCCAGTCACTAATATAACTAGAACTAACTCAATACCCAGCTGTCTCACAGTCTCAGGGCTTATCACAGTAGTGGTACTCTGTCATAGTTCCAGAATTGTCTCTCAGACACAGAGCTGCCTTTAGGCTGCCTGGACCTCCTTTTTTAATCCTTTTGGTGTAAGCTGTATATGCCTCCTGATTAGTTATTCTGGAGTCCATGTCACCCCAGTGCTCCCACTAACCTTTTCCCTGCTGTGTGGCATTTACAGTCCCCACGACAAGGAGGCAGCACACAGTCTTGCATTCATACGTACGCACAAGTAATTAGACTTATGATATAACTGTGTTCATACTGAGAGTGGGAAGGACAAGAAGACAATCCAAGGTCACCCACCCCAAAGGCCAGAAGGAGCAAGAGGAAACTAGGAGTGGGAAACAGTGACTGTCTTCTGCAGAAACAAAGGCCTCCATCTGCTGACCTAACCTGATGTCTCTAGAGGTCTGCTAAATGTTTAAATTCAAGTCCAGCCTTTTGACTACTACCCCATGTGTCTCACCCATGTGGGTACTAACACTACTGCCAGGTAGGACCCCAAACAGATCAAACATAATTACAGTGCTATGGAAGTGAGTTTGAGGGAGAAGGGAATCAGGTTATGTTCTCATCTGTTTTTCCGGTCAAGAGGAAGGGACAAGTGCATCCTGAAGATGGTCAAGGGGGCCTACTGAGCAGAGACAAAGTCCACATGAAAAACAGAAACAACATCTCTGCCCATAGACTAGCTAAGCTAGTAACGAAATTTTAAACTAGGTTCAACAGGGGCTAGTGACAAAGTCCCACTGGTAAATAAAAAAGTTGGCTGACCTGAACATAAGTCAGGGAACAGGAAGAAACATGAAAAATCTTAATGAAGTCATAAGGAGGAAATTAATGGGGCAATCTGCTGGTTCCCTGAGGCACCTATATACTAATGCAAGAAGTAGGGGAAATAAGGATGAAGAAGTGAAATTACAAGCACACAAACTTGATATAATTGAGGTAACAGGAACTGTGCAGGACAGTTCACATGACTGGAATATTGATGGGAATAGTTTGCTCAGAAAGGATAATCTGGTGGAAAGGAAAGAGGTAATCACTTGAGTATTAAAGAAGTGCACCTTTGTTTTGAGGTCCCGAACAAAATGGGAATTACACCTGCTGAAAGTCTCTGGGTTAAGGGAAAAAGAAAGAACAGCAGGGAAAAATATCATGGTGAGTGCCTACTATGGAGCACCAAGCCAGAAGAAGGAAGTAGGTGATCTCTTATAACTATGCAACTGAAACATCCAAATCATGGGATCTAGTGATTTTGGAGAACTTCAATATACTGTGATATCTTCTGGGAAGGAAACACACAAAAAAACCCACACAGAAAGTCCAACAAAGGTTTAGATTGAATTAGAGATAGTTTCTAGTGATGGTAATGAGGAAAAAAAACTAGAGGGGGAAGCTGTTTTCAATTTGCTTTTTCCTAATAGAGAATTAGTTGAGGGCGAAGGCAACTTGGGTGACACCGATCATGAAAATATAGTTTGTGGTCCTAATGTGTGAAAGAAAAAAGAATAGTAGAACTTCAGAAAACAGACTTATCAAACTCAAAAACAGGTAGACAGGATCCCATGAGAAGCAAGTCTAAGGAAAAAGGTTGTTCTCAACAGTTATTTTTTTCTTAGAGGGGCTAATAAAGGCACAACAGCATGCTATCCCAATGTGAAAGAGGACAGGAAAAATAACTAGAGACCATCACGGCTATGCCATGAACTCTGTAGTGCCTAAAAACTTAAGAAGAAATCCTACAGAAGTGAAAACACATTACATGTAAAAGGTGGATGAAGGAAATTATAGGTCCCTTACTAAATAAGGAGGAGGATGCAGAGAAGGCTGAAGTAGTCAGTACTTTCTTTTTATTTCTGTCTTCACCAAAATGCCAATTGACACATGACTAGCACAGTTAGCATCAAGGAACAAGGTGGTAAGTACTCAGCCTAGAGAAGGGAACAAATAAATCAGATATTACTTAGATAAACTAGATATTTTCAAATCAGCAGGACCTGATGAGATTCATCCTAGAGTAACCAAGGAACTAGATGAAGTAATTGGAGAGCCACTGACTATTATCTTTCATATGGAAGTAAGATGAAGTCCCAGAAGACTAGAAAAGAAGAAATTCAGTGCCCATCTTTAAAAAAAAAAAAAAAATTAAAAAAAAAGACCAAAGGATTTGCAGAATAGTCAGCCTAATTTCCACAGATGGAAAAACACCAGAACATATCAAACCATCATTCTGTAAACAACTAGGCCGTGTTCAGTCAAGCAAGGGCATGCAGTTTGTAGCATCACAAACCTCTTTGTGGTGCCACAAGCTGCACATGGGGAATGTTAAAACGTGTTCTGCACTGTAAATTTGCTGCATGGAGCCAAAATTTGCTACCAGGAAATCCTGGTAGCAAAAAAAAAAAAAGCAAAAAACCACTTGAAAAAACAAACAAACAAAAACAAACAAACAAAACAGCGGGGCACATGTAACAGGAGTGAATACTGGAAGACAAGGAAGCTTCGTCTTCCTTCAATTGTGCCCTGGCTTTTCCAGCATGCCAGGAGCTAGAAGGAGTTGGGCATGAGCAGTTTGCCAGAAGGAGGACAATTTGTCCCTCAACAAAGCACACATACAGGGACATGCACTGTGGCAAAAAGTAGCATCAAATTTGTGCCACTACTATTTTTGCCACTGCACGTGCACACCCCTGCAGTGCCTGCACATCTGAACACAGCCCTAGAGGATAGCACAGTGATTGATAAATAATACCTAAACTGAATTTTTCTAGCCAACTAATTTCCTTCTGTGACAGACCTCATGAACTGGGGGAGAAGGTGGAAACAAATGTGACACACCCCAACTTTAGTAAGGTTTTAAATGGTGTCTCCTACAATATTCCCATAAGTAAGCACAGGAAACATGGTCTAGATGAAACTACTATAAGGTAAGTACATAACTGGATGGGCAATCATGTTCAAAGGGTAGTCATCAATGGCTAAATGTCAAACTGGAAGGAGATACCAAGGGGCATTCCCCAGAGACCTGTCCAAGGTCTCACACTGTTCAATGTCACGTTCAGTGGGGGGAAAAAAATCCCAGTCTGTTATTAGTGTCCGAGTCCTCCAATATCTTCATTAATGACTTAGAGCAGGGCTATCCTACTTCTAAGCAGGCCAGGGCTGCATGCTCATTGGCCACCTTGGCCAAACTGTGTGAATACCCCCTTCACCCTGCTGCACCTCACAGACCCAATCCCGCCCTCCCCTCCACACCACACACCTGCACAGGCCTACCCCTGCCTTTACAACCACACCAAACATCCATACTCCCTATCCTCTCCCTCTGCCCCCCGCCGCCTCCTCCCCCACACCGTTGCACAGCAGATCTGCATGTCCCTACATTCACCGTCAGGTCCCCAAGCTGCACTGTGCTGAGCTGCACTGTCCTCAATGGCAGATGCAGGCAGCAAAGCTGGAGAAGCAGCCCAGAGGCTCCAGCTGCTGTTGCAGCTGGAACCAGGCTGGGCAGTGGGAGAGGGGAATAGCAGTTGGGCAGGAGTCTGGGGGCCACAACTTAATCCCTTGCAGTTCAATAGCTGGACAGCCAGGTAGGAAGAATTCAGTTTATTTAGTCCAGAGAAGATAAGACAGAGGATTTGATAATACTCATCAAATAATAAAAGGATTCTTATGAAGAGAATGGAAATCAGTTGTTCTCTGTGTCTGCTGCAAACAGAACAAGCTTTATAGGCTGCTAGAATCATAGGGAAAAAAGGCCTGGAAAGTACCTCAAGAAGTCACCTATTCTAGTCCACCCCTGCTGAAGGCAGGATCATCCCTGTCTAAACCTTCCCAGAATAATGTTTGCTTGACATGAACTTAAAAATCTGTTTCAATGCTTAAGCACCCTCATAGTTAAAAGTAACAAAGTTAAATTCCAACAAGGGAAATCTTGGTTGGATATTAGGAAGAACATTCTAACTGTGAGGGTGTTTAAGTGGTGGAACAGATTACCTGGTTAGATTGCAAGATCTCAATCATTGGAAAAGGCTTAATGCAGATTAGACAAATATTGCCTGGGATGGTTTAGACAGGAATGACCCTGCCTCAAGCAGGAGGCTGGACAAATAACTTCTCACGGTCTCTTCCGGTGCAATTTTATCTGTTAAATAGATTTCAGTCTTCACATTCAAAAGTCCTCTGCTTTGAAATATGTATAAAGTGTATGCACATGTGTTTGTGATAAACACATTTACACTCATCCACATCAAAATACAGGAGCTGTGAAAGCATGCTCAGTGCAGATGGAATCTTCAAGGAAATTAAATGCCAAAGCAAGTCACTACTGATTAAGTCCAAACTGATATTTCAGAGGCTAATAACAGCTACATTCAGATTAATTTTCACAAAAGCATCAGAAGACATCAGAAGAGTATCCCTTACAATAGAGCAACCTCCTTCCCAAATTTCAAGTCTTTGCTCCATCCAATGCATGGGAAAGCTAGAGCTTCACAAAGGAAAGACTGCTAGCATTTTCTTAAGTCACAGAACTATGTATTTTTTCCCTAGGCCTGCTCTCAGAATTGGCTAAATTGTTTTATTTGAAATTTTCCCCCTAAAAATTCAGCCTGAGACAGACGCCCAGCATGGAAAATGTCAGACTAAATACTTAAATTTTAGCAAAATTAGAAGCCAAAGAAGCCAAAATTAGAACTGAAAGAAGGGTTTTAGAATGGGAAGTGCTGGGTGATTGTTACTACAGGCAACCCTACCAGTTCCACTTACAAGGCACTATTTTATGCCTTCACAAAACAAATAGCATAAAAACTATCTGGACTGAAGAAAAAAAATTGGTTGAAATAAAAGAAGCCAATTCTGTCATTATAAAGGATAAGTCCATTCCATTTTGGGGGCTGCATAATTATAAATAAAGGCAATATGACCTGAAATTTCTTAATTTTTTTTCTTTTACATTTGTGCCTTATTTGGCTTTCTGCCCATGGGAATCTACCTCATTGGAACAACCTCCCTGGTGTATTGTTTCCTGAAAGCAAAGAATGACAAAAAGCAAGCATAAATATTCCCATGGCTAGGTACTTGGAACAAACAGTAAGAAACATAAATTACAAGAAGACCTATGAGACCCTATCCAGATGGAAAGAAATGAACTACGGCAGGCAGAAAAATTGAAACGTGGATGCATGTAATAGTATAGCTAAAAATGTAACCAAATTTCTCCTAGATTCACATATCTTTCTGGGTCATTTTGAAGCAAGATATATGATAGTTTGCTGTGGCTCATGGTTAAACCCATCCCTCATGACCACTTTGGTTCAACATAAAATATACTTTTTAATAGTTAAGGGTACCTGGCTCACCTTGAAACACCTAAAGTCTTTTTGCCCTGCCTTAGCAGAAGGTCCTACCACCCACAGCTGTAAATAGTTCATTATCAGATTTTAAATTACTTGCGAGTTTTTGGTAATGTTTGGGATTTCTTGTGAGAGATAACACTCAAAAAGCTAAATATACTCTGGAACATTGTGAACTAATATTACAGTTGCTACAGGAGTTCATTCTGTGAAACACAATTCTATTTCATTTCTCCCTAGTCCCTCCAGAGAAGCAGGAGGATACTAACAAAGCTGTATTTTATAATTTTGATAGCTACCTACCTCTATCAGATGCACCTTATTTTCCCACCAGTTTACTTGCCAGGAGGATATGGATGACTGTGGAATAATGGTAATAAACCCTTATTCTTTCAGATATCTATTTGGATATGTCTCTACGGTAAATCTATTCATTCTAAGAAGTCAGGAAACATTTGAACTCAATTACGGGACTATTTCTACATTACTAGCAAAACAGCCTAATTTGATGCATATACTTCTGGTCTCAGTGATAATTTTCTCATTGATTTCAATGGGACTAAGATTCTACTCATATTTCTGCTACTGTCTTGGATTAAAAACAGTAAATATTACATAGAAAAAACATCAATTTCAGAACTGGGAGCAGGGGGTAACTAGCAATATGAGCACCCTGGGTAGAAATGCTGTGGAGCACCAGAGAGCAGGATGGAAGGGGAGAAGGCCCAATGGAAGAGTGCAGATCACCGCTGGATGTTGCCATCATCTCCCCTCTAAATTAGCTCCTAGGACTGCTGTACTTACCCTAGATAAACTACTAGGCCACTTTGAGTTCAAATCAGCCTGCAGAAACTTTTTTCTATTGACTCCTCCCCAAGCCACCTCATTAATCTACAAGTACATGTGCCTGGGTTGTCAGTCTAAAATTCCCCTCCCCTCCTTCAATGAAGAGTCACTCAGCCACACTGGATTGAAGTTTAGGGATTACATGCAGTTTTTGGTTTCTATACAAACTGCTTAAGCACTACCTGCTTACCTAAACTAGAACTCCAGCAAAGTGTTATCCTCTGTGAGAGGCATTCACTGGCTTCAGGAATGTAAATTAAGCAAACTGCAGATCCAGACATAAATTATCATGGGTTGTGGTAAACTTGCCCAAGCTACATAGCCTTCTACATGAACTCCTTGCTAGCACCATGCCACAAAAGAAAGGGAAACGAAAGACTACGTATGAGAAGAGGTTGCAGGGATTTAGTGCAAGTGTCAGGTGCCAGACTGGGTTTCTAGAATAAATTGATTTAGGCTGCTGATTGCAAAAAAGAAACTGCCTCTAGCTGCTTTCTAAATCTTGGCTGGATGACCAGACACCATAATAAATCTGTCACAAAATGCCTGTATGTTTATGAGAGTGACCAAATTGATATATCATTAAACTTTTAATACAGAAGAAATAATGTGAAAATGGGGGAGCACAGGGGGGCTTCAATGAGTTCCTCTGATTATGCTTGTTCACCGAGGGCAGCTTGCAAACAAAGCAGACAATATCATGCATTTTGTTCATGCCATTCTGTTTGCCAGCATCCCGAAGTTATTTCATTTTCTCTGGTATATCCAAAAAGCCCAAAATAAGTAGGTATGACCCCTGCCAGCCACAGCTCTGCAAAGTATTCAGCAAACACAATCGCTGCATTTTGTCCAGTTCTGAGCAAAAAAACACTTACATGTGGGGAAGGTGGGGTAGAGAGAGAAGAGTTGTGAGGGGGGGACAAGTTAGTTATACTGTATGTACAGTGGAGGATTACCCTAGCCTCTTAGCAGATTTTCAGTCCAACCCATGCCACCCTTTGACCAACCTGAGACATAAACCTCATGCCTATGCTTATATGTGCTTTGGGCTTATTTGCCCACCAGGGGCTATAAATTAAAGCACATCTTTTTACCTTCAAGGCAGGTTCACTGATGTGGTAGTGGCCAGCATCTGGATAGCAAAGTTCAGGTTTTCATAGCCTCCCAACACTATCTCACCATTTCCTGGACGGGCACTTTGTCTGACATAGGGTTCAAGCAGTAAGAAAATGTAAGCATGCAACTACTTGTACTGGATTATACTACATTTGAATTTATTAGTACAAGGAAAGAATCAGGACAGGAATTATAGCTCAACCACAAGCACATATTTTAGCAAACACTATTCTCTTTATAACATTTGACTGGTGTGGCAGTTACACAGTTACTAGCATGACAACACTGTCTCACACTGCCTGGGTAATAACTCCCAGTGGCTGACTTAAAAAAAGAAGTTCATTTGGAACAGCAGTAACCAGATTCCTGGTGCTTTTCATTTTCAGTCTGCAGGCCAGATGGGACAGATAGTGGCAGGGGAGAGACAAATTTTGCTGTCAGCAAGCCTCTGTTTCCTAATTTGGCATCTTGTTAATGTCCACCTGAATCTCCCCCCACTCCTGGCAGGTGGTGATTGATGATTTCTTTCTTGTTCAGTGAGATTCTTAAGCACCGCAAATTTCCAGTGGTTGTCCAGTTCGCAAGGTTTCACCACCATGGATAGAAGGAATTCCACCCCTAGTCTCATCAAATTGGTTCGTCTTCCAGACAGGGATCTCCAACAGTGTAATATTCTTTAAGGGGAAGATAGGACAGCTCCCTCTCAGCCACATAGAGACTGAGACAGGTCCTGATTTTCAGGTGGCATCACAGCAAGCCAGGGCAGTTCTTTCTGCCCCTTGTCGCCCCCAGCTGCCTGGACTGACTGAGAGAAATTTATTCCCAGTTGTCTACATGTACACTTTGGTGCATTAGTTTAATGCACTAATTTCTAGGACCTAATTACAGGTACTAGAAAATGTCACCGTATACTTATCTACTGTGCAGTAATTGCTGTGCACATGTAGATGGTGATGCTTTACTGTGCATTAGATTAGTCTAATATGCAGTAAAGCTTCTCATGTAGATGCACCCACTGCTAGTCACTACAGATTGGATCCCACAACACAGTGCTCCTGCACCAAAAGTGTTGGTCTATATGTAGCATGCAATAGGTATTAATAACTTGCGTGAATGAGCTATGCTCTGAAACCACCAGATCTTTGGAAGATCAGAAACTGCTGCAGAAATGTTATTTATTGTCTCTAGTACCTCCTAACTGCATCCTACTGCACTAATTGTACCACAAATACAGCTCCTATTGGTATGCTGGATCTGTGACCAAGGCACTGGCTTGAAGGGATGGAAAAGAGGAGTTGGCAGAGATAACGTACATCAGCTAAAGCAGTGGTCTCTAGCCTACTTAAGTAGGAGATCACCTTTGGCATTTAAAAGCAACCCAAGATGTAACATGTGCCCCTACCCATCAGGTAAGTCTGTAGGGAGGGAAGGGGGGTAGGAGCAAAACAAGGCAAAGGGAGAAAAAATTATTTGAGGGCATGCCTCCCCCACCAGGTAAGTCCCACCTGGCTAGGGCCCCACTCAGCTTACCCCTGCTCCTGCCCCTGTGGCACTGTCCCTCACCACGGGGGTCTGCATCTAGCCCCTACATGTAGTTTCTAAACCATTGGTTCCCAAACTGATCTGTTTTTCATGGTAAGTGGTTTGCAGGTGGTCTGTAGATCATACTATCTTCCCCTTTCAATTTGACAGTTAATTTGCAAAGCCGTCTGTGAGACTTTTTCGTGGTTGGCAGTGATTCTTTGGTCCATAAAATTTGAAACTGGCTGTTCTGACCCTTAATAATGTGAAAATGAACTTCCTGAATATGAACTTAATCAGCTCTGTCCACCTGAGTCTGTAAGCATGAAAAAAACCCATTGCCCCTGTCCCTGCTTGCAATCTTCCCAGGTAGCAGCAGATTAGAATTAACAAAACTCTAATCAGTTACCCCTGGCTGTTAAGAGCTCCACAGACATCAGTGAAAAAGACAAGGAGCCTGTCAAATGCACCAGCTGAGTGGAATTAACAAAACTCTATCAGTTTCTCTAGTCAACCCTGCAGACACCACTGAAAATAACAAGAACCTCTTCAGCTTCCTTATTTGGGGAAGTTCTGAGCTGCAGCAACTGCACTGAAACTATTCAGGAGGGGTGGAACTAGTGGGGAGGGTTCAAAACCTGAGGCATAGGGAGCAATTCTCATGTGAAAGTTAGATGCCCCTGGGAATGGCTTGAAAGAGAAAAAGCTCTTCCTTCCTTCCAGCATTCAGAGGACGTTTGGGTTTCACCAGATATCTTTTTCTTAAAGATGGAGTTGCCAGGTAATGTTCAGGGAAAGCCCATTGCCCTTCCACCTCCCTTCTCACCCACAAGTTGCTATTAGACCTCACTAGTTTCATCTGTAAAATGGAAATTATGTTATTTGCCAGGATGGATTGATTGATATCTGTAAAATCCTTCCATATTCTTTCAAAGGTGTATTTGAAAGTAAGGGAGGTTCCTCTCTAGCAGGGTGCAAGCTCCCCTTCCTAAACCCTTTTAACTCAGTGATGGTTTACACAGGAAAAACAGACAAGTGGTTGCCCAGGGCAACAAATTATTTAGTGATTCTTTAGACTCTGAATTAGGGCTGAACATTTCCCACTTTACTTATCACTGGGCTATATCCATGTAGTGATGTAGCTTCAGTGGCCACAAACTGTGACACCAATGCTACCGCACAGTCAAAACAATCCACGTGCCACTGCAACTGTTTAGTAACAGTGGTTACTGCGCAGTCACTTAGTACTTGCTTAACAGCTGTGCAGTCAGGCACACGTATAGACGCACCCCCTGAAGGGAAAAAAGGAGATGGTGCTGATTGGACTTGTCTGGCATCCTTTTATTTCTGTCAAGGGTTTCAGACTTTCAGCTTCTTTTAATTATCTGACACTTATTGTTATTCAAGAGGTGCAAAGACCAATATTTTTGATGGTAGAACATGAGTCTGCTAAGGGTTCCCATCTTTGGAAAGCTACACTTGTGTGATTTCTTAATAATCACTTGCATTATGAAGGTTTAATGCCCCACATGGTTTCCAACGTGAGGCTGCATTTTCTGGAACTACAATTCATGTCAAAGACCCTGGACAGTACAGACTATTACTATAGAACAGTGGTTCTCAACCTTTTTAGACCCAAAGCGCCCTCTCCAAATGGAATATGGAAGGATTTTTTTAGACCCTCTCCTTAGACTCAAGCTGCCCTCTCCAAAAATGTTAGCTCTTAGTTTTTTTTACTTCTTCTGTTGCAAAGAACCTGGAAAAGACCATGTCAGGTTCCAAAATGGCAACAGCTCCTATTTGAAATCTCCAGGTTTATCTTATGTATCATGGTTGCACACCTGATAATGCTAACATTGCATGGCACCCTGCAGTACCCTTGAAAGGATCTCAAGGCACCCGGGGGGGATTGCAGCTCCTTGGTGGGGAACACTGATGTTATAGACAGGTGCTGTTGCAAATGAACATCCTAGAGGGTCCTCTTTCACTACAATCACCCCTAACAACTATTGTATTGTGTATAAAAGGCAGATGCTGTTCCCTTGATCGCAACTGTACATTAGTCCTAGCACATCAGCTGTTTGTACTGAGGTAATAGGTGTGATGAAGCTGGCAGCTCCTGTGAGATGGAGGCAATTGCCAATTTATGGCAAACATGCTTGTCTCCAGTGCTGTCTTAAGCTTCTCCTTCCATTCTGCTCTCCCCACAGTTTTAGCTCCAGGCCTGAGCCTACCTTACAACCTTTTTTTTTTTTTTTTTCTGTTTTTTGCACCGGTCCTGGAAGAACTGAATACCAGGTCAATGCATGGAGTGGATGGAGCACGCTCCGGTTCCACCACCCAATACCAAAAAGAATCTGCTCAATATAGACCTCCTGTGGAGGACATATCAGAGACAATTACCCTGGGGAGCACGCCCTGCTGGACGTCCCCCGCCCATAGCAAGACCCTCCCTACTTTGTGTGGGCACTGTGACACGATGAAGCCCCAAGTTCCTCAGGGGCTGTGGGCGGGCAGGGAAAGCAGGACTTTCTTCCAGCTGAGGAGATGGTGGCTTGCTTCCAATTTACTCCTTCCCTGGCTGCCTGTGGGCAACAGCTGTCTAGCTTTTCCAAGTGGAGAGGGAGGAGCCAGGCATTAAAGAAAGAGAGGGAGAGAAGGAGCGGGAGGTCTGGGTGGAAGTGATTTGCAGTGGACATGTGTGTTGGGGATAGGAGGAAAGCGGTAGCTCCTATAAGGGGGAGGGGAGTGTTGGGGACCAGAAGAAAGGAAGGGGTGGTTCCTTCAAAGTGTGTGTGTGAGTTGGGGACAAGAGGAAAAGGGTAGCTTCTGTAAGAGGGAGGGATTGTGTGTGAGAGACTGAAGTACCGTTTTCCTTTCAAGTGTGTGTTGGAGACGGGAGGAAAGAGGTAGCTCATGGAGAGGATGGGGGGGCAGTTGTTGGGGAAAAGAAGAAAAAGGGGGTAGCTCCTTGAAAGTGTGTATGTATGGAACAAGAGGAAGGGGGTAGTGCCTGTACAGTGTGCACGCGTGTGTGTGACAAGAGGGGAGGGAGAGAGAGACGAGAGGAAAGGGGCAGTTCCTTCAAAATGTGTGTGTCGTGTTGACAAGAGGAAATGGAGAACTGGGGCGGGAGGCTGGGGACAAGAGGAAAAGGATAGGTCCTGTAAGAGGTAGGAAGTGACTGTGTGTCCGTGCAAGACAAAAGGAAAAGGGTGCTTCCTTCACAGTGTGTGCTGTATGTGTTGGGGACAGAAGGAAAGGGGCAGCTCCCATGGGGGAGGAGGGTGCTGGGGCCAAGAAGAAAGAAAGGGGTGGTTCCTTCAAAGTGTGTGTGCGTGACAAGAGGAGAGAGAGACGCAAGAGGAAAGGGGTAGTTCCTTCCTTCAGAGTGCGTGTGTGGTGTTGACCAAAGGAAAGGGGTAGTTCCCATGGAGGGTTGGGGACAAGCAGCAAGAAAGGGGTAGTTCCTTCAAAGTGTGAGAGACAGACCAGGGGCAAAGGGCAGGTCCTGCACAGAGCGCGCTGGGGCCGAGCACAGACGGAAAGCCCCGGCCGATGGTCTCTGCCCTGGCCCCTTTAAGGCTTGGGAAACTTTTCCCTGCTGGCCCGGCCCGTCACATCCGTGGGCGGCAGCGCCCGGCCCCTGCCCCTGTCCGAGAAACTTGCCGGAGCTGGGCAGCGCCGCGATGCAGCCGGGGCGGAGGCAAGCCGCTCCCTGCCCCTCCCCCGCCCCCCGCCGCAGCCGCTGAGTTGCTCGGTGCCTCCCTCCTCCCCGCTCCGGTCCCCGCGCTGCCGCCGGCATGGGCTCTTGCCCGCCGGCTCCGCGCCTGCTGGTGCTCGTGCCCGTGCTGGTGCTGGCGGGCT
>NW_017728906.1:41702444-41704198 GCF_001723895.1 Crocodylus porosus
CCGCCACCCTCAACTTCTGGACCATGGTGGACAACCTGCAGGGAGACGCCGGCCGGGGCTACTACCTCGAAATGCTGCTCGGCTCCCCGCCTCAGCAGGTGAGACCGACACGGACGCTGCTCACACGCGCCCGCACCCTCTCATGTACACTTCGCACACGCACATATTCACACCGTCTCACACACACAGTCACACTCACTCGCATTCACACTCGCACATCCAGACACTCAGGCGCACACACCGACACTCATGTTCTCCCACACACCCAGACACACAAACATTCACACTTGCACGCACACCGCCACCTTCACTCTTGCACAGACATGCACTCATACTTTGCAGTGCCCTGCTGGCGGAGTGCATTGTAGCGCCTTAGCTTGAAAAGGTTCATGTGCAGCCAGCCACAAGCCCCCCACACAGGGAAAAAGAAAAGACCTTTGAGGTGGGGGGACAGGAAATGTTCCTTAATCTTTTCCCTTTTCCTTTCCTTCCCTTGAAGAAAAGGGTTAGGGGCTGGTTCAGCTTGAGCAAGTCAGCTGCTCTTTCCCTGCTGGTTTTGGCTTCTCGTGAAGAACTTCCCTGAATTCCCCTCCTTTGCCAATGCAGCTTTCTTCTCCAGTTTGCTCCTGCCTTTGCTGTTGCAATTCCAGGGGAGAAGGAATTCACCTCCCATGAAAACCGTCCCTCTTGGCATGTTGCACCAAATCCGTAATAAAGTGGCTTGTGCCAGCATTCGCCAGTGATTCAGATATCAAAGGGGATTATGCAGGAGCTCGGCAGAAAGCACTATTTATCAGAAGAAGTCTTGGATATCTGTACGCATGCTGTGCACACTCTTGAGCCCGAAAGGGTAATGACACTTCTAATGCAGTGCTCCAGCAGTGGGGAGAGCCTTTTCTGTTGCTTCTGGGGAGAAGGAGAAGTCGCTGTCTTTATTTTAGTGTTTGGGGTAGTGTTTTGGAGGTAGAAAGCTTTTAAAAGCTACAAACATGCTGGTAAATATGATGTGTATGTTATATGTGGGATTAGTGACAGCTAGTTCTGAAAGACAGGCTTGCCTAGACTCCTTCCTTCTCCACTCCCCTTTTAAGTCCCAGATGGACTTGTCAGGTGGAGAAAAACAAAGGGAAATGACAAGCGATATTGTGCTCCTGCTAAGTACTGTTACACAGCTTTCAGTTTTCTTGAAAGGCAGCATTTACATTCATCCACACTTTGCATGGAAAAACTCTTGTTCTCGGGCGCAGTAATTTGAAGGAAATTCTGCAGAGTTGGTCTCTCATTCAGACTGTTTAATATAATTTTAATTTGCAATGAGATGTTGTGTCAGTTAGTCTCTCTTTTTTAGGTCTGCTTTCCACTGCAGGTGGGTACGTTGACTACCAGCAACGCCTATCGCCTCTCATCTAAATGCATTTGAAGCAACTGTAATTCTTTTTTTTTTTTTAAAAGAAACAAATGCCTTAAAACATAGCCTACATATTTCTACTTATTAACAAAAATTGTTTTCTGAGAAATGCATTCCCTGTAGAATTAATTCTTCCGTTCACTTTTCCTCTCCTCCCCCTCCTCTGTCCCCCTACCCAAAAAAAATTTAATTGTAAAGTTTTAAAACTTGGTTGCTTTTTCATCCAGGTCATGAGATTGCATGTGAAGCATTGGTGGATTGTTGGTGGGGATGACTAGTCAGCTGAGGAGGATTAATTTCCTAAAAGCCCTTGGGGTTTTGCATCAGAACTGTGTGTGTGGGGGGG